>NC_064926.1:248703621-249320121 GCF_023897955.1 Schistocerca gregaria
TCATATCAGCGCACACTCCGCTGCAGAGTGAAAATCTCATTCTGGAAACATCCCCTAGGCTGTGGCTAAGCCATGTCTCCGCAGTATCCTTTCTTTCAGGAGTGCTAGTTCTGCAAGTTTCGCAGAAGAGCTTCTGTAAAGTTTGGAAGGTAGGAGACGGGTACTGGCAGAAGTAAAGCTGTGAGTACCGGACGTGAGTCGTGCTTCGGTAGCTCAGTTGGTAGAGCACTTGCCCGCGAAAGGCAAAGGTCCCGAGTTCGAGTCTCGGTCGGGCACACAGTTTTAATCTGCCAGCAAGTTTCATATCAGCGCACACTCCGCTGCAGAGTGAAAATCTCATTCTGAATTAATTTATGATGGTAATGGCGAATCACAAGAGAAGGAGGTATACTTCAGAAAGACCTGGACACTTGGGACCAATCTACATAGATTACACCATGGTCTGAGTATCAGGTAGAGTATCAATTAGATTACATCATTTTCAGGAAAAGACTCCGGAATCAAATATTCGAATCCATGACGTATCCAGGAGGAGATATAGACTCAGACCATAATTTGGTAATGATACATCGTAGAGAGAAGTTTAAGAGAATCATCAAAAGTGTGGAAGAAAGACGGATACTGAGGAAGTGTGAAATGACGAGACGCGTTTAAATTTCGACAAGGTTGTGGACACTTCGATAAGCAATACTAGAGTAGGCATTTCAATTGAAGAGGAGTGGACACATCTAGAAGTGGAAATCGCTGATGTTTGGACAATCAGCAACAAGCAGAAGGAAAGTCAGTGCGAAGTAGTCTTGGTTGAGAGAAGGAATATGTCACTTGATCGACAAAAGAAGGAATTAGAAAAATTTGCACCGATAAGCAGGTATACCGCAGTACAAAACACTTAGCAATGAAATAAGTAGGAAGTGCAGGGCAGCCAAGATGAAAGAGCTGCAGGCAAGACGTACGAAGATCTGTGAAGAAATGATCCTTAGGAGGGCTGACTCAGCGTACACAAAAGTCAAAACACCATGGAGAGATTAGGAGTAACGGCGGTAACAATAAGATTCCAACGGGACCTCCACTGTTAAACACTGAGGAAAGATTGGATGGATGGGAAAAGTACACTGAAAACTGACACGAGCGAGAAGCCTTGTCTGATGACTTGATAAAACAAGGCAGTGCTGTGGGTATGATAGGCATAAGAAATACAGCATGAGAGTCAGACTTCAAAAGAGCTCTGGAAGAATTAGAATTAAATTTAGTCAGAAAAGATGCATGACGTTTCATCGAAATATCTAAAATAATTGGGCGTGACGGGGGGCGGGGGGGAGTGGCAACCATGCAACTACTCCAATTGTGGTGCAGAAGTATAAGACTGGCGACGTACCATAAGACATCTGTAAAAAGCTCATCCATACAATTCCGTAGATATGAAGGACTGGTAAATGCTAGAACTCTCACACCATCAGTTTAACAGCTCACGCATGCAAGATGCTGTCTAGAATAATGCGCAGAGAAGTGGGAAAGAAAATTTTAGGTTTGTTGTATGATATGAAAAATGGATTGAAATAAGGTGAAGGCACCGCAGTGGCAAATCTGAAGTTACATATTACAATGGATGTAAGACTGAAGGAAATACAAAGCACTCTCATAGGATTTGTCGACCTATAAAAAGCGTTTGTTAATGTAAAATGGTGCTGCATGTTCTAAATTCTAAGTAAAATAGGAGTAAGCTTAAGTAAAAGAGGGCTATTATAAATTATTTGCAAGAAACAAGAGGGAACAATAACAATGGAAGACCAAGATGGATGTGCTGAGACCAAACGAGGTTTGAGACAGGAAACATAAATGTCTACTCAATGTCTGAGCCTCTAATGTCTATTGGCAAATTTTTATTTTGTTTAACGAATGATATTAGTCAATGCCACTATTATATACCTGTGTTGTCAATAATCCTTAAATCCAAACAAGAGTACATGGTTGGTTATGCCTTTGTTACATATTCCCCTTCCGTTCTTTATGAACCTGAATAGGAGAGGGAAGGGAAAACTGTCTGGGTTGGTTGCAGAAAACTTAAGAAGGGCCACTGTCACAAATGGTAAAATACCAGTGGTCGCAGGTGTCAGTGGGATGCCTTTTGTAGGATATGAAAGGGGGAAAGAATTTGAGTTTTAAGAGGCATTGGCAGACACACTCAGTTTGAGAAATCAGATAAACAGGAGTCAGATTTTAGCATACAGCCTCCATTTAAACTATGTTAAACAGAAAGTAATCAAAAACTATCAGGTCATCTTCGCCAAAGCAGTTATAATCCCATTAGTATTCAGTATCAGTTATCTTTATTACACCAGAACTTTCTGGGACTCAGAAGTAAAGTTGATGAACTACTATTTTGTATTGATGAAATGAATTCACCTAAGCAAATTGACATAATCTGCCTCTCTGAACATCAAGTGACCTTTGGTATACATATGTTAGACATTTCACGATTTAAGCTAGCGTCCTACCTCTGCAGAGTGGATATGGATGGAGGAGGAGTTGCCACAGTTATTAAAACTGCCATAAATTCAAGAACATTGACATTAATTAATTCGGTTTAGAGCAGCATCTAGAAGCAAGTGTAACAGATGTAAAGTTCCATAACAGACCCTGTATAATAGTAACTATTTACCGAGCACCTGCACGAAATTATAATCTATTTGTACACCATCTGGAAGCTCTTTTGGGTTATTTAACAGGAATAAACTACGAAATTTTTATTCATGGTGACTTTAATACAGATTTTTCACTGCAATCATCGAGTAAACATTTACCGCTGTTTGTAATGTTGTCTTTCAATCTAACTCACACTGTAAACTTTCCAACTAGGATCGCTAAATCCTCAAGGAGAGCCATTGATAACATATTATAGACAAATCAAAGGAACAAAATCATATAATAAAACCTGTAATAAATGGACTATCAGATTATGACATGCAGCTCTTTGTTTTAGACGTAAATTCTAAGCATATTATCAAGACTGCTAAATCTGAGTACAGGAGAGTAGTCAATCAACCAAAAGTGAGTGTTTTAGAAAACTTCTCAAAGATATGAACTGGAAAGATGTTTATAGTGCTCATGAGATGAATGAGAAATATAATATATTCATGAACAATGTCAGTACCATGTTTGAAAACTATTTTCCTCTGAAAGTTACTCAAATGAGACAAAAGTGTATAATAAAACCACGGATTACACAAGGAATAAAAATTTCCTGTAAGACAAAATGCAAAATGTATCTGTCTACCAAGAATAGCTCCAACGCTGATGATTTGGCTAAATACAAAGAATACTGTAAAATATTTTAAAAAGTAATTCAGACATCTAAACAATTGCAATACGAGAAAAAGATAGCAATGTCAGAGAACAAAATAAAAACAATATGGGATATAGTGAAAGAGGAGCCTGGTAGAACCAGAAAGGAACAGGAGCAAATAGCATTAAGTGTAGATGACACTTTAGTAACCGATGGGCATATTATGGCAAATCTATTTAACAAGTACTTTGTACCTGTTCCTGATAGAATGGGATTGTCAGGATCAGTAAATAATGCCCTTGAATATATGAATTTAGCCTTTACAAATAGCGTCAGGTACATGAATATGTGACTCATTTCACAAAAGAAATATCTCCCATTGTAACATCTTTAAAAACAAAGCATTCTAGTGGTTATGATGAAATAGCAACAAAGTTAATTAAGGCATGCCCTTGTGAGTTTAGAACAATTCTAAGCTACTTGTGTAACCAGTCAATTATAACTGGGACATTTCCCAACTGGATGAAATATGCAGATGTTAAGCCTCTATTGAAGAAAGAGGATAAAGAGAGACCACCAAAGTGCAGACCGATTTCACTTTTTCCAGCTTTCTTAAAAATTTTAGAAAAAGTAATGTACAGGCAGCTTCTCAACCATCTGACCACAAATGACATATTATCAAGAACACAGTTTGGATTCCTGAAGGGTCCTGTTATGGAGAAGGCTATTTACATCTACTGTGAAAATGTACTTAATTCATTAAATAACAAATTAGAAGCATCAGGTATTTTCTGTGATTTGTCAGAGGCATTTGATTGTGTGAAACACAACATAATTTTCAATAAATTATAAGTTTATGGTGTCACGGGCAGTGCTATAAAATGGTTCAAGTCATACCTCGCTAACAGGAAACAAAGAGTGTCAGTGCAAGGGACTAGTGAATTAAGTCGTCAGTCATCATCAGAATGGGAAGAAATTACATGTTGGTTCCCACAAGGATCCATCTTAGCGCCGTTGCTTTTTCTTATGTATATTAATCATCTCTCATCAGTTACACTGCCAGGAGCAGAGATCATTTTGTTTGCAGATGACACAAGTATTGCAATAAATAGTATGTCGAGTGTAGTTCTAGAAGGATCTGGTAATGCTATTTTCATGGATATTAACAAATGGTTTAAACCCAACTTACAGACATAAAACTTCGAAAAGACTCGCTATATGCAATTGAAAACCTGTAAGAGGTTTTCACCCAGCATATGCATGAAGAATGAAGAAGAGCAGATAGAAGATGTTGACAGTTCTGGGATTACAACTTGATAATAAATTCAGTCGGTAGGAGCATACTACATAACTGCAGAAAGGACTTAACAAATCTGTATTTGCAATTCGAGTGTTAGCAGACATCGGCGACATAAAAATGAAAAAGCTTGCATTCTTTGCCTACTTTCATTCCATAACCTCATACGGTATAAAATTTTGGGGTAACTCTTCAAATCAAATAAAAGTTTTCAGAGTCGGAAAAGCGTGTAATACATATTGTTTGTGGAGTAAATTCATTAACGTCCTGTAGAAACCTCTTCAAAGAACTGGGTATACTAACTACTGCCTCTCAGTATATATACTCCTTAATGAAATTTCTCCTAAATAATATATCTCTTTTTCCAAGAAACAGCTCAGTTCATACATACAATACCAGGAACAAAAATGATCTGCACAAGGACTTAAAAGCACTTACTTTAGTTCAAAAAGGGGTCCACTATTCAGCAACACTGATCTTCAATCATTTGCCAGCAAACATAAAAAATGTAGTTACAAATAAAGATCAATTTAAAAGGAGCCTGAAAGACTTACTAGTGGCCACTCGTACTCCACTGAGGAAGTTTTTAATAGAAACAAATGATGTATTGTATATACTCATACTATTAGTATTGTTATTTCAGCTTTAAAAATGACGAATGTACATACTCATATTATTAGTATTTTTATTTCAGCTTAAAAAATTGACATCTTCCACATCCACAAGGATCTCTTCAACATGTATCTATGGAACGAAAAACTAACCTAAATCTAAATCAAAATCTGTGATACACCACAGTATTATAGAATGTAATCATACTCAACACTACAAGGTCTTTCTTCACAGTACTATTAGGATCTAGCATTATTGATATGCTATGGTTCCTTATTAAGCACTAATGAAAATTTATTTATTTATGAACATCTCGATTAAGTATTGTCTATATGGACAGCAATTGTTTCAATACTATATCTTAAATGCATCTAAAGACCGAGTGACATTTAAACCCGTTTCTGAGAACATTCTTTTAGCTTGCTTTAATGCTGCAGACACGATTTCTATTATGTTTGTGAAATAATTGACTTTTTAAAAATACATTTTATCAGATACATGCAATGAAAATAGTACTGTGTAACATTAAGGCTTTATAATGTTTTCTAGCTTATATTGAAATAGCTATGTTATCTTAAGTTTGTAGATAGCAACTTTGTTTTCTGATTACATGTGACATTGTACCAAAGATGTTCACCAAAGATATCCTGGTCCTCTGCATTACCAAGAAGCTTGTCATCGAGATATTTTTATACCATATGACTAAAACATACTTTGAAATATCTTTGACCAACTTCTCAGTATTTTATGTATGTAACACTTACAGTCCTGATCTTCTCTGCTCTTTGTATATTTAGTATTCGTATCTGTGCTTAAAAGTCTGGTGTCATACATATTTACATTCATAGCATACATTACACATTTTAAATAGTGACTAATGCAATATGGGGCCTTAAACCATTTACTCTTGTAAGTATTCACATTATTTTGCACTTCTTTGTAAAGAACTGTTAACATTTTCTATATATCACATATAATTATTTGTATCTTTGATTAGCATCAAAGAATATGGTCCAATATTGAAACCGGTAGGTGTTTAGGTATAAAATAAAAACGGCTCAAGGTATTTTATGCAATAAAATGAAGGTTCATAACTGGGATTGAAATTCATGGTGAAAATATATCCATGATAAGATTCGACAATGGCATTGCCACTCTCAGTGAAGGTGAGAGTCAATTACAAGGTCTATTGATTGAAATGAACATTCTGACAAGTACAGAATAAACCGAAATGAGCCAAAAATAATGAGCCATAACACAAATGACAATAGCGAGAGGCTTAATATCGAAATTGGTGACCAAGAAGTAGGTGAAATTAAGGTGTTCTCCTGCCTTCGAAGATAAAGAACTAGTAGCGGACGAAGCAATGACGACATAAAAAGCGTACCTGCACTAGAAAAGAGATCAATCCTGCCCAAGAGAATTTTATTGGTATCAAACAGAGGCCTTAATTTCAGGAAGAAATTTCTGAGGACGTACGGTTACAGCACAGCATTGTATGTTAGCTTATTATGGACAGTGGCTAACCCAGGACAAATGAGACTTGAAGATATGGTTATATAAAAGATTATGGAACATTCAGTAGATTGATAAGATAAGTTTGAGGAGATTATCTGCAGAATCGGCGAAGAAAGGAACAAATGAAAGAAACTGACGAGATAAGTGGGAAGGATGATAAGACATGTTTTAAGATATTCATGTAACAAGTAACTGAAGACGTAGAGTGCTGGTGCTTCTCTGAGATAAAGAGGAATTCGTGGCGGTTAGTATCAAACCTGCCAGAAGACTGATGAATCTGAAAGGAAAATAGAAAAAGGAGTGTGTGTGTGTGTGTGTGTGAGTGTGTGTGTGTGTGTGTGTGTGTGTGTGTGTGTGTGTGTGTGTGTGTAAAGAGAGTTGAGTACTTTAGTAAGGACCTCCTAACAATCCAGTTGGGTGAAAACACAGTTGCGATATATTAAACGTTTCCAGCTGTATTTCAGGTGTACACCTACGTAGAACGAAAGCAATCTTAGGTTCATAAATCCAAGTAAAATGATGCGGTGGTTTTCTGGACATTCGGACGTGCATTGGTTTCTCTCTTAGACGTTTTTACAAAAAGCAACACGCAAAGAATCAACTCTTTTTTTTAATCTAATTCTTACAGCATAACTGAGGTACTGACTTCGGTGCTGAAGCAGCAGTAAAAAATGAGACTGCACCTAGTTACACAATTTGTGTCTCCACAGTCCGTGGAGGTCCATAAAGCTGTCAACCCCTGGAGACTAGAGACTAATACAGGGGCGGCAGGGCGCGGCCCACAGAGTAGGAAGAAACGGCGCACTAAATAACAGAGGCGTTGCCGCGCGGAATTCCTGCTGGCTGCGCTTGTATGGTTGCCGCCGTCGGGACGCCTGGCGCGGCTCTTAGCGTCGTCTGCCTGCCGCGACGCAACCCGCAAAACACGGGGCGCCTCGCCCCGGCACGCCACAGTGGATGGCTTAATGGCGACTGGGGCACTCCATCGCCGCCCGATTTACGACTCCTTTAATGGTGTAAGTGCATGTGGCTTTCTTGCGTGGGCGCATACATCAAACTAGCGCCATATACTGTCTCTGTAGCGCAGTACCGACGTAACTGTCCGGAAATACACATTATTATTTCACAGAGAGTATTGCAACACACATGGACGATTAACGTGCAACAAGTAGCAAAAATCTGAAATTTCAGATGACGACGCGAGCATTTTAGATGGCAGTTATGAGCGGTAGCAAGAAAACAGAGTTGTCTGTCTACTCACTGTTTTGATCTGAGTCACAAGGAATTCCCCCGTCGACTTTTACCCTGTTCAGCTTCCAACTGGTTCATGGGAGTTATTACCTGATCGCTTCATACATATCCTAGCATCTTGACGGTTCTTAATGTCAGTGTTATCCGTATATACCTTTCTTTGCCGGTTGTGCAGAGAGTTCCTCATTCTCTATCAGTCCACTTACTTTTCAACAACGTTCTACAGCCTCACATCTCAAGCGTTTCGATTCTCAAATGGTTCAAATGGCTCTGAGCACTATGGGACTCAACTGCTGTGGTCATTAGTCCCCTAGAACTTAGAACTACTTAAACCTAACTAACCTAAGGACATCACACACATCCATGCCCGAGGCAGGATTCGAACCTGCGACCGTAGCAGTCGCACGGTTCCGGACTGCGCGCCTAAACCGCGAGACCACCGCGGCCGGCGTTTCGATTCTCCTCTTTCCCAATATTTTCACATTCCTCGATTCACTTTCCATACAATGAAGTTAATCAAATTTACATTCTCAGAATTTTTTCCTCAAATTAAACCGATTCTTGATATTTGTAAACTTGTCTTGCTCAGGAATACTCTCGTTGCCTGTATTAGTCGCCTTATAACGTCCTCCTCGCTTTGCGTCACTTCTTATTTCGCTTAAGGAGTATCGGTAATTGTTAACTTCGTCTACTCACACTTTTGTCTGAATTTCTATCATTTTGCACAATTTTCCTTTGTCTAACGCTCTCTGTAATCGGCAAATCTACTGAAAGTATGATTTTGAGACCCAAAACAAGCATCGACATTAATTTAAGCAAAACCTGTGGAAGAGTGTCCATCTTGATGCGTTGTTTACCATTCTCAAACAAATATCTTTTTTTAAAAATAATTCAGCCATAAGCCAACTAACAGTTACTAAGATTCTTGTCAAATTCACACAAATCGTTAAGGTTTTTAAATTAAGATCACAATGCGTAAGAAAATTTTCATCATATATAAAATTACAAATGGCACTCGAAGAACATTGCAGCTGTGCTATATAATGGTTACCCAATTACAAACGGTTTATTCAGTAAATAAACCATCGGCGGCACTCTTTCCGCGCGACTAGCGTCACAACTGAGGGCTAATCCACATCAGGACTTGAATATAAGCTCAATAAACGTTAAATAAGAGACGTTAAAATGTATATATTTCCAGGACCACTCTAAGGCAAGAAATTAGATACAAGTACATACCATGTTGGTATCCAAAGTCAATTAGCCACCTCACCAATAGGATTCTAACAATACTAGGGAGCGTAAGGCGAATGACGACACCTTGCTGTCTTAAGACAACGTTACTCATATAGACAAGACACGATCAAGCTATCTAAACGCTGTCCACGTGTAAAAACCGAAGCAAACAGTAATACTTCAAGGGTGCTACACATAAATCAAGTTAAGTACTTAAATAAACTAACGGGCCTCTAAAAATTATTAAAATGATAAAGACATTTAAACCCTTATTTTTTGTAATGAGATCAAGAAAGTCACTGCTCAGTTTGCACATAGGCTCTCCTCTAACGTCCACAAGGACTTTACAATAACAGAAACACTGAATAATTCACTTCCCTAAAATCAATAAGGCCAAGTCCTTATCCCGTGACACCCCTGCCGCGGCACGATACCAAAAGAACGACAATAAACTACTGAACTTCAGGATGGGACGGTAGGTTCTCAAAAACGCGTGTGGCTTTCCCACACCTAGTCTCGTGCGGTGACGGGAAAGCCGCAGAAGCACAAGGAAAACGCATCTCTGCCCCGGACAATCAGAACAGCAACGCGTCAACCATAGCCGATACAGGGCTGTCAACATATACCAAACAAGAAACAACGAACAAGTTTGGTAGATTTTAACGTACGCAGCAATACTTAAACGGGCAATTAAAGATTATTTTCAAGGAAACCAACTAGTAAATCGTCAGTATAGAAGTGGCTGCTTACAAACCTTGGAAGTTAAACTACCTAGGAATAACAGGAAACAATGTACATTTAAAAGAATAATTACATAATATTTCAACCAGATTAAATAATTCATTGTATTGCAGAAAACTACGTTTCTGCAAATAATTATCCTCCCTGAAAGCTCCTATCACAGCTCATCCAAATCTCCAATGTAGTTTTTGTATCTCAGCTGAATTCCATGTGGCAATCTTTGTGAAATTATTAAAGCGAATTGAATCTGATAATAATGTCATAAATAAATTCATAGATTTTGCTATTAGGATTTTAAATGCACAAGGGAAACTATTTCATGACAGAATTAGTTGAGGTTTCAGTAAATTTCATTATTATTTGCGTTATTTTCATGAAAAGGTGTGCGCTGAGCATTCTTTTCATGGTTGCGAGGATAAGGTTTGGTTGCCGTGCCAATTCGGTAGTTGACTGTCAGGAATTTAGTATTGTTATTTTACTTAAGCAGTCCAGTCAGCTTCATAGCACTCTTTTTGTAAAAGTTGTTGCCCATACTAAAAGTGTGTTTATTGTGTGGCCTCTCCTTGTAATTCTAGTAAGGCCAGCCGCTAGCTTTAAAGAGCGGTAGGGTGCCTTCTTCATGCACTAATGACGCTGATGTTCTCTCTTTTGGCCTCCTATGTTCTGTATTGGGAGATTAAATGCAGTGCTGCTCTAACCCTCTCATCCCATACTCTGCTCTTTCTTTCTCTATACCTATGGTGTGTATGCGTTTCTCAAAGTTCCCATGGTCTGCAGTCAGTTCTCCCATGAGTGTAATCCCTCTACTGTTCAAGCCAAATGTTACAGAAATCTCGAAACATGGCTTTTGTATCCGAGGGTGATGTGTTCCCCGTATAGCGCGAATATCGACAGAGAGAACACGTAAGATTTAGCGAAGTGAAATTCTTCTTGGCTGTTATGCAGGGTCGTATATAAAATTATAAAGAATGTGGCAACCAGTCGCGGAAACATAATATATTTATCTTGTTGCAGATCGATTACGACTGATATAAGTTATCACTGGTGCATTTTTCTAACCGATACATGTCATAAGCAGAAGTACAGTCCTTGGCAGATTTCTATCATTGACTTCGTAGTAGAAATCTGCGAATCACGGTACTTCTACTTATGGCATGTATCGGTTAGAAAAATGCACCGGTGGTAACTGATATCGATCGAAATCGATCTGCAACAAGATAAATATATTATTTTTCCGCGACTGGTTGCTACTTTCTTTATGATTTCTGACTGTCGACGTTTCGACCCCTCTGCTGGGATCTTCTTCAGGATCTTCTGGTATCCCCTGTAGATCGAGCACTAATGAGGAATATCACAGCAGAGGGGTCGAAAGGTCGATCGTTTGAACAAACATGACGCAGCCTAACAACTCATAAGCTCTAACTCCAGTGACAACGGCCACGGAGGCTTGCAGACTTACGTCAGACATACTCTGCCTCCAGGCGACAGACACAGATCGCACCCGCCCTGGGCGCAGCCACCGCAGCAAGTACGTGAGGTGGCGCCTCCCTCTGGCAAATATTTACCTTATATATCGCAGCCTGGTGATAGCAGCTAGTCTCCTGTTAGTCAACTAGCGCAGTATTTTGACGTAGCCATATTAACTTTGGACTTTGCTTTGGACTTCAACTAGCTTTATGGTATATGCTTAGGCAACTCGGCTACGCTTTAAACCGGGGATGTTTCTTGATTCACCTCGTGGTCTGCACCATCCCTCATCACTGAAACCGACTGTTTCGTTCTGCTGCTTTCTGTCGTTGCCACTAGTGTAAGTAATCATAAACCGTGGTTCTATCAATGCAGAGTAAGATAGAAAAATGGCTTCAGCACCTTCAACTTTTCGTGTTTTTCTTTTTTGGTCTCAGTCCAAAATTCTAAGTGCTGACTCCTAATCCCCAGCTACGTAGATTCTTTCTTACCATGACCTTGGTTATCGTTGGTCCAATTTTTGAAGTCTTTCTACCTGTCCTGGACGGACTATCGAGCTTGTTAATTTTCAGTGATTCCTACGTAACCACGGACACAAAAAAGGTTTATATTGTGGCTCTTCCCTAGCCTCACAAAGGCTTCATTGCATTCTGCAACGATCTTTGGTCTCGTTTCAGGGGCCAATAGAATTCGGAGCTGCTTGGCAGTCCAAATGAATGTGGACGCCACCATCCTTGTAGAATCTACGTAGATTTACCTCTGCTCATACTCTGACAGCTGATATTTCCGCTTGGTATACCGTGGCCAGCCTCTTCAGACAGTTCTCTCTATAGTCTACGCTGTACCACGTACAAATCGGTCCCAAGACCTTCCAACGAAGCAGCTGTTGCATAGTCAGCCGACATTTCCCAGAGCTTTCCTGCATTTCCCATATACGCTATATTGGTGTGGGATATCGGACATGCTAAGGTTTCCAGTGGTTGCCAGCTTTTAAACTGTTGCCTCCATTGTAACCCAAAGATGTAATGGGAGCATCTCCAGAAAGGTTTCCATCCAAACATGTGGTGTCGGGCAAATACTGCCTGTTATGGGTAAGCAGACCAATCTTTACACCTCTCCGAGCTCCTAAGCAGTCACCTTCTGCTTATTCCACCATACTGTAGCACCATAACGTATCGTACGTGTCATTATACTGGAATATCTCCAGTACACGTTCTTAGAGACCATAAACAACTTTTTACCATAGACGCTTTTAGTGCACATAAGAACACTTTTCGCCTTGGAACAAATGTTCTTCATGTGTTGGGTACAAGATAGTTTCGCATCCACAATTACCCGTAAATTCGTCGCTACCCCTGCACTGGAAGAGTTTTCACGAAGAACTTGAGTGTCCTCTCCAGGCTTCCTCGTGATCGGATTGTAACAGTTTTCTTCGGACTGACCCTCTGATCGTGTTTCACACACCAGTTTTGCACAATGCTCATTGTGCTCCTGTTCTAATGGTGGTACCAAATTTGCCAAGTATTAATATGACTAAACCCTCTGCATACCCTTTGCAAAAATACCTTCAGTGAATTGACTCATCGGTAGGTTCCTCAGTAATGAGGACAAAACGCCTGCTTGCGGCCAGCGTCTGGTGATGCAGCCACCATAGTTTTCATTCATCATGGTTACTTCTCCCCTTCTTCTCCTTAATCTACCTTCGAAGTCCGGGAACATGCTGAGAACAATTACCTGAATATTAGTACTTTTCTTTACCCTTAACATGTTCTA
Organism: Schistocerca gregaria; assembly: GCF_023897955.1. Lineage (NCBI taxonomy): Eukaryota > Metazoa > Arthropoda > Insecta > Orthoptera > Acrididae > Schistocerca > Schistocerca gregaria. The sequence continues at coordinate 248,716,800 of NC_064926.1, forward strand.
TTCTATCTGGCGTTGGAATGAAAGCAATTTTTACTGTCTATCCTCCAAGCAATAAGGAAAACTATAGCTGCAAGGCTGACTGTAAACAGTCTTCATAGGAATGGTAAGTCCCTCTCATGCTTGTTGCAGTTTAGGCGAAAGGACTCCGTTAGGGCCTGGGGGGGTGGAACGGTTGAATTTTTCCTATCAACTGGATTTTTCTGCAATCAACACACTCTTTGACAGATTACCAGCCCTCCCCTTGGTTTCTTGTAAACCATTATCACCCAGCGATGAAAACATTGCCTGCCAAGCTGCACTGAGGGAAGTGAATCCTTAGGAGGTCATCAAGCATCTCCCGCTCATATATGCTCACCATCCTCCATATTTGGAATGCCTTCTACGTTAAAGTCTGGCACTTGCAGCTGTATAGCCAACCTCCTCCCAGAATACGACAGAGGGTATAGCTTCGTTTGACGAGGGCCTTCGTTTTGTGTTTCTAATAGCTTAATTAACAATTTTGTTATGAGTTTCATCCACATCAGAGTGAAATTTTCATAGTTACTGATGTATGAATATTACAACAACCACTTTGTAAACATATATTTCTTCTCTTACATAGAACGGATGCTTATAATAGTTCCATGGCCATACACATAAATTAAGGCTTACACAAATATCGAGTATGAAATGTTCGCCTATGGAATGACTGGAGACCATAATATTAAATCAGAATTTGATAATTCCGAAGTAACAACACCTTCTTAGCTACCAGGAATTCACAAAAATAAAGAAAAGAAAATAGTTCCATGAACTTAATTTACGTTCATTTTTATTATCTATGTTGTGTTACTTTGTTATCTGTTTTTCAGCCAGCTCCGAACCTGAAAATATACTTTAAATTGTAAAGTCATTATTTTTTTTGATTTTCTAGAATTTTTTATGATTGCAGAGAGCCAGTGAAGAGTACGTAGTGTTTATATTTATATTGTTTCGAATGTAATTTCATTCGGCTTTCACGTTCTTTTATCGTTTTGTATTAAGTTCAGAGCCTAAGATTTTCATTTCCTTAAAACTTAGTTCTCAGAAACTTTTGTAGAGACTATTCAAATTTATAGAAAATTTCACTTTTTAAGGAGGAAGATAAGTATGTAAGTTGAGACTATTCAAATTTATAGAAAATTTCACTTTTTAAGGAGGAAGATAAGTATGTAAGTTGACTATATCCTGGGACACCTGTGGCGTTAGTTCACGTTTTTATTAATTTAGGACTATTGAACTTCTTTATATAAAAATGAATATCAGAATATTCCCCCGAGCTCAGTGCCCCTTTAATGTAGCCACTCCACTATAAAAATGCCGTAAAGATAAGGAATTATCCATGAGAGTATTGCGCTCCTGCGTGATCAGATGAAATACGCATGTTTTGCTGCTGTCAGCCTTTGCGTGCTCTTCAAGTCTCCAAATGCAGATGGCAGAAGCCAGTAGAAGGGACTGCACATGAGTGTTTCAGACAATAGCCTGAGAGGACAAAGTTATGAAGAATTGAAAGAAATTAATAATTAGGGTTCGATATCTAAGGTGCGGGATACACGCATTTACGACTAGTAAACTAATGGAATAAATACAGAGGCTATTTAAATGTTCGATAAAGAGTGTAACATGATAGATCGAAGTTTTGAAAGAGTGATAACTTTGTATGTTGACAGTTGGTGGCGAATTGCAAAATGCACAATAACAATTGTCAATTGTCAATTAACTAAATTAATCATTTTCCCACAAAATTTATCCCCACGTCGGAGGTTCGAGTCCTGTGTGTGTGTGTGTGTGTGTGTGTGTGTGTATTGTCCATTGCGTAAGTTAGATTAAGTACTGTGTATGCTTATGGACCGATGACCTCAGAAATTTCGCTCCATAAGATGTATCAAAAATTTCCAACTTCCACAAAAGTTACTTGAATGAAAATTTATTGCGACGTCACAACAAAAGAGCCTAAAACAAAAGTACTTTTTGTCTGGCTGCACAAACGGTCGCTTTAGGTGTAGAACTCATATCAATACTCACTGTGGGATTCAGTGCTCGAGAATACATATTTATGCCGCAGATTCTTTCACCAACACACCTTGTTGCAGTCAGAATAACTCTGATTAGATCATACACAAGAAAATTATTGCACAAAAAAATGTAAAATCTGCAGGGGCAGATACATTTCTAGACAGCTCTTATAGCACAGGATAAATATTCAAAAGTGGTGTAGATAATGTATTATAAAGGATAGCAGTAACAACTTCACATCTCGGAACTCCAGTTGCTGAACGTTGTTTATGGAAATGCTTCAAAATATATCCAGCGAGACGAATACATCACAATTTTACATAGTTTGTAAAAAAAAGAAATCAGAGGGAATCTAGTTGCACGGAATAGGAAGACACTTAGGGAACACGACGACGTCCAGGAAGAATTTCCAACAACATTGCAAAAGCGGAAATAAAAACAAAAGACCTGAAACGGGTAAGTCTTGAAAAGAGGAGAAAAATGATCAGTAAATTTCCTGAATATCTGATTTCTCGTCCAACTTTAAAGATTAAGATCACTGAAATAAAATATTCATCAAGTTGTATAAACGGATAAAGAAGACAAAAATCTATTTCAATGTGGTTTGTTTGACGCATGTCCACTGTAACTTATGAGCTCTATATCTTTATAAACACGCATACTCCGCATGCCACCATAAGCGCACGGCGGAGGGCGTGTCTTGCCACCGCTAGCTGTTCTGTTTCCCGTTCCACTTGCATACGGAGCGAGTGAAAAATGACTATCCATATGCTTCCGTACCTACCCTAATTTATCATATCTTGAACTTCACTGTTCTACGCGAGTGTATGTGAGGGACAACAGGATCACTCCTTCAGGGATTTATGTTCGAGTTTACGTAATATTCCCGTAATATTCGTGTGTTAGTCGAACCTGCTGGTAACCACACCACTATCTGATCTCCTTTACAGATGAGCTTAACTTCTCTAGCTTTGTCCTAATGAACCGACGGCGCCCTCCCTACAACCCACCGTTAGTTTTCGATGCTTTGCAAAGGACTAGGTATTTAATCGATGTTATTGTGTCAAAGAGCACGCAACTAATTTTATATGCGATTACGGCATTGTTTTTCCTGCTCGTTCGATCTCACACTTTTCTACAAGCAAGCTGTTACTGATCGCACCAGTTAAAAATTCTACCCAGTTCTTAATGTATCGAGAATTCAGACTACACTAAGTGTTACTAAAGAGTATCAGATGGCAGCCCTTCGTAACCCCCCCGCCCCCAACAAACAGATAATTTTACCCGTCTACAGAACAAGATAAGTGTTATCAAGTTTGCGATGAACACTCACCGCCGGCCGATGTGGCAGAGCGGTTGTGGGTGCTTCAATGTGGAACCGCGTGACCGCTACGGTCGCAGGTTCGAATCCTGCCTCAGGCATGGATATGTGTGGTGTCCTTTTTTTTTTTAAGAGTTGGAGCCCCTCCACGCCCACAGCGGCATGATGGTCAACTGAAAAGGTCTACTGCCAGCTCTGCATAAAGTGTTAGTATTCACTAATGTGAGGTGTCGCTGGATGTGGGTACTGCGATGTTTGCGTACGTCTGACCAAGTGTAGCCATTTATACGGCCTCATCTGGAGATAGATTGGGTCGAAGTTCGAACGAAGGGTACTTGTATTTAAGGGTAGAGGGAAAAAAGTGGCAAGGCAAGTGCCAAGCGAAAAAAACCTCTGCGTTGGTTAGGTCGGGTAGTAAGAACAGTAGCGGATGTCTTGCTGACTGCGACAGGTCATGCAAGGGTAGGTTATGTTAAAAGCGGGTATCATGCAATCGGATACCGTGTCATGCCAAGTTTCGTCATAAGAGATCAGTTCTAGACGGTGCTGCAGCACAGAGTGCCTACCGCGCTGTCAGTGATGACATCGCCTGCGCTAGGGCCCAGGTCGCCCATCGGCGTCTGGCGGGCGTGCGTCGCACCCAAGAGCTCAGAGATGAGTGACCGCGTAGCGGTACCACTCCTCTCTCGTCGGCCGTGCAGAGAGGCTCACTGAGGGCCGTGGCTGCGCCTTCCCCCTGTTGCGGATGATGTAGCCCAAGTCCTTGAGCGTCCTTATAGCCACCCTTGCCCACTCGTCGGAACCAAGCTGCTCGGAGCCGATGGGCTTCGGTGCTGGTGCGGCGCGTTGCGTCTTCTTCCTCTTCGGCGTATCCGCCGCGGTGTGTCTGCCGCCGGCTGCTCCGCAGGGGGAGCGGCGGCTGACGTCTCTTCTCTGCCTGCTGCGTCTGGCCGGATGCCTTGCGCCATCTGCGAGCGCAGCTGCCGCAGCAGGTTGCGTATGTGTGGTGTTCTTAGGTTAGTAAGGTTTAAGTAGTTCTACGTTCTAGGAGACTCATGACCTCAGATGTCGAGTCCCACAGTTTTCAGAGCCATTTGATTTTTTTTTAACACTCGCCGTTCACGACTCGTCGTGTTACCACTAAACTGATAACACAGATTTCGGTCATCATTACCGGAACTTATCACCCATAACTTTAAAACTCAGCATACTTTTCGCGGTGATCTAGCGGTTCTAGGCGCTCAGTCCGGAACCGCGCGACTGCTACGGTCGCAGGTTCGAATCCTGCTTCGGGCATGGATGTGTGTGATGTCCTTAGGTTAGTTAGGTTTAAGTAGTTCTAAGTTCTAGGAGACTGATGACCAGAGATGTTAAGTCCCATAGTGCTCAGAGCCATCTATTCAGCATATTTTTGACAGAAAAAAATGGCTCTAAGTACTATGGGACTTAACATCTGACGACATCAGTCCCGCAGACTTAGAACTACTTAAACCTAACTAACTAAGGACATCACGCACATCCATGCCCGAGGCAGGATTCGAACCTGCGACCGTAGCAGCAGCGCGGTTCCGGACTGAAGTGCATAGAACCGCTCGGTCACGGCAGCCGGCATTACAGAAAACCCATGAGGATATAAATCTCAGTCATCTTCATTATGACGAAGCTACAAAACTACTGGCAACAACAGTTGCATCAGAACACCAGAGAAAATAAAGGGCAAAGATACGGGATCGAGTGTTTTCGCTGGTGTAGATTGAACAGTACACCAGTGGGTGGAGAGCCTGTGATCAAGAGCCAATATGCACATCGCTAGCGCTACCTGGGGGCTTCAGGCTATCAGCTCAGCGGTACAGGTAGCGCGAACCAAAACAACAGGGGCGGAAGGTGCAGCGTACCGTCTGTGTGCCGAGCTGCGATCAGGCGGCGTGGAGGGGAGGACGGGGCTGTTTGTGTGACGAGACGCACGGGGCGGCCAACCGAGGTGGACTCGTGACCCACTTCTGACCGATCCATAAAGCAGGCCAGCCGCCATGCTACGGGCGCTGCATTTCCTCGCCTGACACACGGAATTTACAACGCTACCAACAAGCGGGGGCCCTCATAAATAACGCCCTAGGCCGCGCCCTCTGAGCTTCCTCCAAGCTGTGGCCACCTTCCTCCATCCCCTCCCGCCCTCCACGACGTACAGTATATTGCTGGCTACAGATTGCCTTTACACTAGGTAGCAGTATGCCAGTGAAACCCGTTCGCGGAGTAGGTCGGACTACCTTGAATTCTTCTAAATCTCAAATATTTGTTTCAAGTTTTGAGTAAAAGTTTTGACAGCACAAGTGTGGCTCTAATTGTTTCCTCATGAGATCCCAAACTAGGAAAATCTCAACAGCTAAGGAATTTTCTTCACCACTGTCATTTGCTTTTACCACTTTCCATCGTCACCTTGTCAATCTTCCTCTACTCCATAGTAGCCTTTTTACCTTGAAAATCTTCCAGCTCTCGTACTGCTTGTCCTGTATACTATTTTTTTCATATCTTAATGTTCATTTCACAGTATTGTGAGGCCTACCATATTATCTTTATAAGTTCATCTTAATTTCCTTCTTACTTTATTACCATCTAATGAACACATCTAAGGAATAAATATACCCCATATTGTCTCTTCTTATTGGTGTTTCACAATCTCTATAATATTTCTCATTCACTTGTTTATGCTGTTATCTACTGTCTCTGCTGTTATACAATTCTGACGTTGCAGTCTTTTTGCTCGTAATAACTCGCTTTACTGGTTGTGTTATTTCTTTGATCCCCACTAGTGTCTTTTATTATCACTACGGTGATACCTGAAAGAAAACTAAATGATCTCCAGATTGCTTACCCTTCACCAGTCAAGTTCAGTACTAGGTTGTACTTGTTGCAGTCTAGTAATGGAAAATATTGGTCATTTCCCCAATCACTTCCTAAAACAGACTGTGTATTTGGAACCGTAATTACAAAAGATGATATCGACAGCAATGCACGTATCTAGCTTAGAGTCCCTTTGTGGTATACATTTTCAGTGTGACCAGAACAATATTAAGTCCAATTATTAGGTCAAAAAATTGCTTCCGCCATTCTATCTCGAAGTTGGAGGTTTTATTGTGAAAAACTTGCAAAAGATTTACGAATCGAAGTACCATAGCTATCCAATACTTTCTCCAGTCTTTCTAGCAGCATACGAATGCCGCGGCGGAGGAACTGAGAGTCTTTTGAAAAGATCTACTATTCGATCCAGTTTAGCACTTGTTCATATGACCTTCTGTGTTGCTCAGCCAGGCCGTGTCTCACTGTTCAGAACAGGTGGTAGTTAGAAGGAGCATTGTACGGAGAATGCGGCGGGGGGGAGGGGGTAGATAAGACTTGCCTTTCCACAACGTTCCCAAATATCTTTTGACTGGGTTTTGGTGACAAGGAGTCCAATATCGTTACGCTACAAAAATACCTTTTTAGGTCTCTTGCTGTATTCTGGCCGTCTGCGCTTCAGAGCTCCGGTCTAATGCATCAATTACTTCGGATAACGATCTCCTATGGTTGCTTCCGTTGGTTTCAGTAGCTTAGGAAAACTTCTCTCTTCAGTCGCCATTCCGTTCTGCGACGCGAAAATCACTGTTCTAACAGGTGACTCACATAATCCTTGCTCAGCATTAATGAGCCTTGGCCGCATATTTCTTCGAATGAGAGCAGAACATTAAAGACTTTCCCCAAAGAACGAGAGTAGGGTTCGTAATGTGATATATTCAATCTAGAAGAACGTTATGATATAATTACAAACCGACCAGTAGTGTGATGGCGTTATATTTACAAACAGCTAAACTTTTTGTAGTATAATTGCTTAGACTTTCCCGGTGATTTTGTGACATCTCGTTGGTTCGGGTGTACTACCGATGGACTGCGTTTATCTAACACAGTATTTCGACGTCATACCAGGTACTTCCTGTGCTTGAACGATCGGCTGACCGTGTCCCGTATTTATGTCTGTATGGTGTCTGTTATATTTTGTAGTATTTTGACTACCTATAGCCTCCAACAAAACTTGCCGGTGCTGTCATCTACTGCAAAACGGCGGAAACGAAGTAGCGAATCCAATATATTTTTAGTCGTTGCGATTCTCAGATTGATTTCAAGATTTCTTCTCACTTTATTTCTATAAAACAGTAATACCTCTAACATAATGGCTACAACCAGTTTAAACAACCAGCAATACAAATACTGGTGGGAAAAAATCATTGTTCACCGTGAGAGGAGCGCTGCCCTGTAGCGTTGTGGGCGGTAAGACAAGTAAGGCAAGTACACTATCTGATCAAAAATATCCGGACACAAATTAGTGGACGCTGCTACAGGATGCATCTATCCTTTGACTTCATGACGGCTGGAAATCAGAATGGGGACATACTCAACGAAGTTGTGAATGTCTGTGGAGGAATGGCAGCACTTTTTTCCTCAAGTGCTGAAACCAGAGAAGGTAGGGAAGTTGCATGCCGGGGCAGTAGGCTGTAGATTGGAAGCCTGTGCAGCCCAGTCCTTTTCAGGAAGGTTGCCGTCCACAAACTATTGGCTGGAGATGCTGATTTCTGGCAGGATGCACTGATATTCCAAGGCAATCATCGACTCTGAACAGTTCCTGTTATGTACATAATACACAACCCTGTATAATGTTTTCATATCCCTACGCCTTTAGAGTTTTCGTAGCCACAAGAAACGCTGCCATTCTGTAAGACAACCACCTCCGTACATCGCTGTTGGAACTACACTTGATGGCAGGTAACATACTCCAGATTCACCAAACCCAAAATCTCTCATTGGACTACCGCAGAGTGCAAGATGAGTCATTACTCTCAATGACTCATTCCGGCATGTGCTGTGCAGCGGCGTCGCTCTTTTTGCAATCACAGGCGTCGCTCAGCATTGACTATTGAGATTTGTGGCTTGTGAGGATGGCTCTGAGCACTATGGGACTTAACATCTTAGGTCATCAGTCCCCTAGAACTTAGAACTACTTAAACCTAACTAACCTAAGGACATCACACACATCCATGCTCGAGGCAGGATTCCAACCTGCAACCGTAGCAGTACCGCGGTTCCTGACTGCAGCGCCTAGAACCGCACGGACACCACGGCCGGCGCTTGTGAGGTGCTGTTACCATTTAGCTTCATAATTTTCTGCATACCGTCAATGTGCTAGTTGAACTGCTGGTGCACTGTGGAACTGACGAGTGGTTGTTTGTGATGATTTGACGCTATTTTTCACAACCACCCTCCCCAATACTCGACGCTCCCTGTCTGTCAGTACGTGAGGTCTGCTTATTCTCAGTTATTTGTGATTGTTCCTTCGTTATCCTACAGCACAGTGAAATCACCAACAGTCGACTAGTTAACTTTAGATGGGTTGAAGCGTCCGATATGGGTTTATTACTCCGGTGACATACAATGCAAATCACAGTGGCTGTTACTGCTCCTCTACTAACATTACAATACTCCCAGCCTCCTTTTATGCTGATGGGTCAGCCTCTCGTGACATCTTGTGGTCAGTTCCGGATTACATAAGGTGTGTCCAGATACCTGATATCAGGTAGTATACGTCGAGGCATTGTCGAAGTTTCAAGACAGTTCCATGGGCTGTAGCTTAAATTGGGTTCCCAGCATGTGCTGATTTAACTACTCTCCAACAATGGATTTCGCTATTGTGGCGTGGCTTGCTTGTCCCAAAATACAGATAGCACTACCGTAGGTCTAATAAATTTGAGGGCTTCTACGAAGAGTCCAGTCTAACATTTTGCTCTTAAATAAAACCCACATAATTTTGAACAAATGCAGAGTCTAGATGGTAAGCCGATTTAGCCTTGTAAGTTTATGCACTACTGGTCATGTAATGTTAGAACTGCGAATGACTGGAAACAAGGGAAAAGTTACGTCCTTTATATTTTTCTAAGACGAAACTCTACAATCTCAATCACATCCTCTTCAGTAAAATGTTGCGCAGATAAAATCGTACTTCATTAAGATCTCTTCGCGTTTATACTACGATTTTGTAATCAAGAACTTTTTCAAGCGAATACTAGTTGCAGTAAGGCAGAGATGAAGAGGTTTGTGCAGGACACACTACCTTGGAAAACTGCATCAGACGTATCTTCCAACTGAAGATAGCAACAAAAAGGCAGTCTCTCCTGAAATGGCCTGCTGTATATCAGATTATACATTACACAGAATGTTGTACCTTTATAAACGATTGTGATTTGATTGACTGATGGTCACTTATCGGCATTTGTATATGTAGTGTACTCTCTTGCCTTGATGTCGAAGGCGACTTACAGTGTCATTGTCTGAACCCCCTTCATGCCCACTCACGTGCATCCACCACTCAAAGTGAGTGGCCTCCGGTTAGTCCTCGAGATCCCGATGTGATATTGACTCTGTGCTGAATGAGACTGTGATTAGTAGATTTGAGGAGGCTATATAAATATCCTCAGGGCCACCCTGTGTTCTTCAAACCTTAGTGACACAATCAGGTGGCTAGAGATGAGAGCGAGGTGTTGCTAAAGTACAGTGCAAATGAGTAATCACTTGTACATAAACGGAAAATGTTGTACAGGGTAGCGAGGGGCGAGCAGGCATGGTGTAAGAGCTGGGTGTCAGTAGCGATTGCAAGTCATAGATATCATCAAAATAATGTCTTCGTTTATTTGATCTTAGGGTGTACAATTGGACCCTCAACGACGAGTATGGCTACTCTGCATGCACGGCCCCGTGTGATTCAAGTAAACCTTTCCGATACTATGATCACTATGACAGAGGGTGAAAGCGGATGGATTAGTTCGGCGTGTGATGTAATTATGATGTCGACTGATAATTCAGTGGCTGACATAAACTTCAGGATGCACAAAGCAGGAGAGTTAAGGCAAGGAGAAACACATGAGAGGAATACCAATTTAGATACATTCTGGACGACACAAAACAAAGATGAACACCATCCTACCAGTTATAGAGTTCAGAGAAATAGATCAACGATTTTCTAATTTGGGTTATGATAGGTACTGAACACCAATGAGGCGTAAAATTTCATCTGGATGAATGTTGATAAACGTTGATGGAGCTATACTGCCACTGGAGTACAGATGATTTGCTCAGTCTCCAGTCTCAGAGACTTATTACCTTCGTCTTCACGAATTATTTGATTCAATAACCACAAAATATTCCTTTCAGCCTCGAAATGCACTTGATGTTTGCACATTTTTATCCACGGAAATCGATTCCCCTAGCATCCCAAAAAATTCTATAATGAACCTGTAATGAAACATCATTTTGCACATGTATAGGTACTACACGTCTCTGAAATTTGTCTCATAAAAAAATTGCTTCTTTTCACATGCGCTTACAATCCTGAACCTAACTCTTCTCTCATCTAGTGTATGGCCAGCAGCGTGACATGTAATTTCTGTGAAAGTCGTGTGGGACAGCGCAAGTGCAGCATGCGCAACGAGCGGGGAAATGTCCGAGAAAAACGAGGAAAAAGCGCGGCAGTAATTAAGCGTGTGTAATTTGACGGCTGCGCAGCGGGGCGCGCATTGAATGATGAACAGGCAGCAGGGGGCAGCGGCGGTGGCGGCGGCGGCGGCGGCGAAGCCCTCCATCAGCTGATTGGCCCCCATAAATAGCGGAGCAGGCCCGACCCCACAACAGCTAGCTTGCCTGCCCCTGCGTAAATACGGCACTCCGGCTGCACGCGATCATGCGCGACGTCCGTCTCGCTTCTCTTTCAATGAGCACGGTCATTACAGGAGACTTTTTTGCCTCATTTTCTTTATTGCCCTATCACCCTTTCATTTTGCGCTCTCCATCTGAACATTCTTTGTTGACGTGTAGCTTCCTTCTAACTCAGATGCGTTTCCAGAGAGCGAGACTTACAGCCACAGACAATGACCTTCATTTTGAATTTCACCCTCTATATTCCCTATTTAGTAATTTTCATCTTTCCACAGCCTTTATTCTAACATTCTATTTTCAAATAGCTCCCGCTCGTGCGAATCTTTCCGTGAGAAATCTGATTTCTCTTATTTTATTGTGATGACCATTTCTCCTTATGTAGGCGGGCGCCAACAAAATACTTTCGCTTTAGGAGCAGACATTTGGTGTTTGAAATTTCATGAGACTGCCACCCCAATTCAGGTATCGTATCCGAGACATTCTCTCCCTTATTTCGCGATAATACAAAACGAACCAGACTAAGTATGTCCCGCAACGGCCGATTGGTCTCTTTCTCCTATCCTAAGCCAGTCCTTCCAGTGTCTCATTCCCTGACATATCCAGTTATATGTAAAGGTTAGTGAAGATTCTCAGACGTAGGGAAGCCATCCTCCCTAAATTAGTGAACCCTCACAAGATCCAACAAAATAAGACAGACTGGGAGGCCACAAAATGGCAGCTCCGCTATCCAAATATACTTGTCGACCTGATACGGCGGTCAGGTGGATTTCTCCAGTTACTACTAGTGCCCAAAGTAGTCTCAGATTGACGTCAGATATACCGATGACGAACGAAATGAAGTGAAACTTTAACAAGAAATTTATTGCTAATACAATTAAGGTAGCAACATGGAATGTCAGACGTTTAGCTAACAAAGAACAAGAGTTAGCAGCAGTTTAAAAAAAGGACAATATAGACACAGCTACCATAACAGAAACAGAGAAAAAGCTAAAGTGTATAAGAAGGCCTATATAAGAGAATATTTGATGTCCTAGCGAAAACACGAGAGAGCAAGGAAAGAGGTTTCCATTTCCGTACATAAAAGATGGGAAAAGAGAATTGTAGGGCACACTTATAAACATGAAAGAATTATGGCTTTAACTGTCAAAGAAGAGAGACAAAATCTATCAAAGCAGTTTACGCACCTAATGGAAAAAAAGACGAGGTGGTACAATCACTTTCGGACCAGTACAGCAACAAATATCAAAGACTACTGGCACGAGTTTAAACTCAAGGGTGGAGAATAAACCTATCCCAAACATTGTGGGACCGTTGGGAGAAAATGTCATAAAAAGCAATGCAATATTGTCTAGAGACTTTGTTTCTTTTAGCAAACAAAAGATAATCAATAGTCTTCAGCAAGAAAGATATCCTCAATATATGGTCAGCTCCAGGATATGAGTCTCTTATCGACTACAATATCATTAATGAAAAATTAGAAAGAAAATTAAGAGGCATAAGAGTGTACAGAGATAAGACATACTTTGTGACCATATCTTGGTGATATCTCAAATAGATACGTACAAGAAAAAACAAGAAGTTGACGTAATAAGGAACGATGGAAGAAACTTAAAAAGTATCTCTACTAAATTAACAAAGCAAACGAGATCTGCGCCAGAAGAAAAGAAGGACGTAACGGAATAAACAGAGAAAGAAATTAGAATTATAAAAATCGTTCAGCTGCTAATGGGCGTTGAAATATATCAAGGGGGACAGGTGAAAATGTGTGTCCCGGCCGAGCCTCGGACCCAGGTGGTCCAAAAGATGGCTCTGAGCACTATCGGGCTTAACGTCTATGGTCATCAGTCCCCTAGAACTTCGAACTACTTAAACCTAACCAACCTAAGGACATCACACAACACCCAGTCATCACGAGGCAGAGAAAATCCCTGACCCCGCTGGGAATCGAACTCGGGAACCCAGGCGCGGGAAGCGATAACGCTACCGCACAATGAAGGTGGTCTACGAAGGGATATACACTTATTAGATAAGGTTTGTGAAGAGTACCAGTTGACGATTTCAGAAAAGAAGACAAAATCAATCGCTTTCAGCAGGAAATATCCCATACGGGCAAAAGTAGAATAGGTCAGACATTTCAGTTATGTAGGTGTGTATGGCGAAGACGTAGAGAAGATATTAGCAAAGTTTTAAGTATATGTGGAAAGATAAACAGATGTCTGCAAATAAAACGAAGTAATAAACATAACTGAAATTTTGTTGGATAGCGGCACCGCCAGTGCTTCTTCACAGAAATGAATCATGATTATAAGTGAATGTCAAGCAAATCGTAGGAAGGCGGATGCTCAGTAGGTGCCCTCTTTCCTCACCATTGAGCAGAAACCATTGCGAGAATGCAGATTTCTCAACGTTTGGTGCAACTGCAGGTCCACGGCAGTTCTCTGGGCATCCGGCCACCGCCAGTGAGTCATGGCACTCTAAGGAGACTCCACAAAAGAAACGCCAATTTATAGAATGGAAGCTTACTAGGAGCCGTCGTCTCAACAGTCAAGGCAGTGACTATTCCTGGAGAAACAAATAGCGACTGCGCTCTGTGATCAGGAACGGATACAGCTGGTGGGCTGGCTAATGAGATCATGAACACTGATCGGTAATGCAGTTCTCTGCACCATATCTGACGACGCATTCAACAACGCCGCCACGGAAAATGGGGCCGTGGCGTTCTGCTCCAACAAGACAATTAGCGCCCACGTGCCAGTCGCCAGACCATCACCACCGTTCATGAGCTAGGTTTACTGTGCTCCCACATTATATACATTTCCCGGATCAGGCTCCTAGCGACTACGCACTATTCGACACAATGAAAGAAGTGTACCACTACTGACGAACTTCATGAGGATGGCCCCAAAAAATGATTCGCTGTCCAAATATGTGAGCTGCCAGAATTTCCAGAACGATGGCAACAGGCATAGACATTTGCGGCGAATACCTGTATGATAATCTGTATTCGTTTGTTCAGTGAATGTTTCCTTTGAACACAAAAAAATGTAGTGCCAATCATTTTCGAAAGTGGCAAGTAAAATTCTCAGTTACAAAGTTTTGCGTTTCTGGGTAGTTAACCCAAAAGTCTTTTGTGATTAAATAAGCTTTATGTGTTAAAATTGAAAATCACAAGTTGTAAAAATTTGTTAAAATTGGTCTTTGTTCTTGGCTCTATATGTGAGCGTAAAAGTATCGTTTCATATTTTGTGCCTCGTTTCAAATTTGTTTTCCATCTTTATTTCCATAGGTAATTCTGGAAAACTTTGTTCATTATTTTATTAAGTTTAGGTCCTCTTTCAGCTACACTGGCTTCTACGTCATCAGCGTCCTTTTAAGCTAGATTATCATTACTTCCTAGTATACAAATTTCGACGTCATCTAGTGGGTCCAGTGGGTCATTTACCTAGGAAACAATATTTCGCTTCTCAGCCTTCTTATGTAGCTCATACAATTCTTTGAAATGTACACCGAAACTGGCGTGACTATATTGTCCTTCTTTCGCCTTTTGTGTTTTTCGACATTCAAGACAGGAATTAGGATTTCTCTTCTCAGCTTCTGCATTGCTTGCTTTATCGGTTCGTTGGTTTGTTGGTTTGTACTCTCCCAGCGAGGATATTGTAGACTGTCGCAGTTAGAAAGAGATTTTGTTACTACGTCAAATATTTACGGGATTTTCTAATATGGTGCTTTCATTGGTCTTACATTCTTCATAGATTTTGTTTTCGGTGTTTAAAGAGTAACTATTTTCAACAATTTTAATTGTTCTTTCCTCCTACTGACGCTTGCTGTCATTTTCAGTATATTATATACTTACATAGACGCGCGCCGATGTTCCGGTTCCTGTTCATTGTCAGCGAGCTCAGTCGTAACGCGAGCAATGCTCGTCGATGTTCATAATGCGCCTGAAGAAGTGATCTCGATTTATGTGACACGTTTGCAACATTTCCGCTGCTGCATCGTTTTGGTGAACTGTTTAAATCGGTGTCGCAGTCGGAGAAAGCTTTTCATGTTCAGATTTCGTGGAAAATGTTGAAACGTGACTGACTTCCATTTGGTCCACTACACCCTCTAATAAACCGGTTTTGGAGTGCTAGTTCCTCCATTTATCTATCGAATTCCAAATATTCACAGAGAATTAACCTGTTATTTTAGTCTTCATTATTCAGATTTGTTTTTCAAGTGGAGTGTCTGCGTCATGAGCCTCCATGTAATCCATCGGCTCAGAGCTTTTGTTTTGACTCTTCTTTCGATGTCCTATGGTCCTTTGATGTGATGATTTAAATGTTTATATCACGAGTGCAAACATGTACCTGGAAACAAACAAATATTTAAATATGTAAAGTCAATATCTGAGGTGATAATTAAAAGTACATCATTATCTTATTATTTGCAGTCTCCGTCGCAGTAATTTAAGATCTAATTTTTTTCTCTGTGGAATAACGGTACTATCCTAGCCAGAAAAACGCTACGCGTATCTAGCAACAAATTCGTGAGAAAACGGTTGTTAAGTACAAGAATGCTGTCAGATCCAATAGATATTATTATGAGCAATTATTTCAGCAGCCCATTCAAAGCGTAAGTACGATACCATGCTTGACATCCTAGCAACAGTCAAACCTGAACAACTAGGAAGTCTGTCCCGTTCTGGAGTACTGCTGCTCAGAACGGGGTCAGTATTGGATAAAATTGAAGGAGGATATTGAAAAAGGTCAATGAATGGTAGCTTATTTTGTGTTATAGCGAAATACGGGAGAGCGTGCACTAACCTTTCTACGAAATTTCGGTCGCCAATTTGCTCATCCGAATGCGAAAGTGTTTTACTGACGCCCACCTACATAAGAAGAAGTGACTATTGTAATCAAATAAGATAAATCAGTGTTCTCGCACGGAAAGATTAACTGTTCATTTTAACTACGGTGTTTCAGAGTGGAATTGTGGAGAAATTGGCTGGAATTTGTTCGTTGAAACCTACCGCCAAGTACTTAAATGTAAATTGCAGGTTAGTCATATTTATACAGCTGCAGATATCAATCCGTATACAATGCACCTTAAGATGTAAATTGTATCTCGGTAAACAGTAAAATCTGAAGTTTCACTACCGGAAATGTCACATTTATTAAAACATTTCACTCAATTAGGCCATAGTAGGATGGATTTGATGTTAAAAATCTACTTTTCGGTTCTCTCTAAGGAGAGCATCGTTATGAAAGGTTGTAACATCGGTGAACGCTACCAAATGGAGTAAAATTCCGTGCCGCATGCTGCCGGGTAGAGAGGTGACGTCACATGTTTTGAAAACTCAAGTGCGTTTGGCCGTTGTCGGCTGCACGCGCCCGCTATTGCTACCGCACTATTGTGCAAGGCTGGTAAACATGTTCGTCAGCATCGGAAATCAGATGTTCCTCAATTTAGCATACTGCTAGAACCGGTTAAAATTATTAGGATGCCTGTTAATTAAAGCGCTATTCGGCATCATCAAGATGTTTCCTATGCAGTAACGTCTTCAATGACTGGCAGGAAAACCTTTAATTTCACAGATGCCTCTACTTTACTATAGCCTCTTAGCAGCTGTTTTAACACTCTTAGTAGCCGATGAAAAAACCTGTAAGATACAGGAATACCCGAAGTCTATTAAGGATGTTCGCAAACTACTGGAGTGACCTGACATTAACAGTGTGACTGTGAAGACGTGTAAATAGGTACTGATAAAATAACTATCATAAAATACTAGAAGAACACATGAGAAACTTTAGTAAGGGAGATATGGACAGATCAGCTGTTGCAGAACATAATTCGCAACCAGAATACCACTGGATTCGATTCTGTAAGACTCAGGTACGGGAAGCCACAAGCATGATTGGCTATACAGAGAGAAGCGAAGATGAACCGTTACGGTAGGCTCTTCAGAGTCCATTTTCACCTCACATTTTTCTGAAAGTTCTGGTTCACTCTGTAGACAGGGTGAATAACTTTCTTTTAGTGAACTGTTCACGATATTCAACAGGTATTTTAAGGACGTGGTCTTGTACAGTTTTGGAAATGGAAATGAAGTCCCATGTTTCTTGACAGAGCGTAGGGGAAGGATGCAGGAAACCCGCTCCGCAATAATAGACAAGGTCCTAATGGAGGTGATTTGCCGCTGTCTTCCTCCGACCGTAATGTGGACCAATAATTATAATGAAGAAGAGACAACAACACCCAGTCGTGTCAGAGCACGTGAAAATCCCTGACCTCGCCGTGAATCGGATCTTGGACCCCGTGCTCGGAAAGCGAGAACGCTACCGCGAGGCCACGAGCGGCGGACTGTATAGGTTTAATGAATGTTAAAAACTGCATTGTGCAATACACTGTGGCATCGCGTCCAAAGACAATTTAAGCTAAGCATTTGCCTAACTAGAATAGCAGTTATCTGATGTACATTGTTCCATCACTATTATTAGTGATGGAACAATTTTCATCTTATAACAGTCGTTGCAATTACACAAAAACGTAGCTGAGATGGTTTTTGGTCTTCAAGGCGATTTGATACAAGATGGAAACCGATAGTGTCTAATACAATATTCAGATACAGCTATGTGCTGCATAATACTGTTCTTAAAATGTTAAAAGACGTTATTGGCAGGGCAGGTTATTATGTTGTGTGGGTAATAATTGTATCTCTTGTATCAGTTGAAATACTGAAGCAAGTACGGTTCATGTTAAAAGAAATGCCATTAGAATTCTCTTGAATAGACCATTGCAGCGTTCTAAAGCTTGTTAATTTTGGTGTTGAATCATCTAACGAAGTTGTCCTAGAAATGGGCAAAAATAGGAAAGTAAGACTGCCGCCTTTCTACCAATCCTTTGACAGTCATATTTTCCTTCTAAAGCTGTTCAATTCGAGTACAAACTTCTGAAGTAGTTATTCTAAGTACCTTTCTGCCTTTGAACTCCAGCACACTTTCAGAGACGTCTGCGAAGAGTTTCAACGCCAATATTATGGAGTGGAGAATATTATAGGTATAAAATTACGCCCCTCTGCCTACAGATATTTTCCCGATTCCACCTACGGTATATCGATGTGTTGAAGAAATAAAATAGCTTGAGAGTCGAAAAGACGTGTAACTTTATAGAGCGAATTACACCGTCTTAGTTCTCAAGTGATTTGGGTAAGTCATGGGGAACCTTATATCATCAATTCTCGACAAAGATAAGAATGCTCCTTGTCGGGGACTGCCACCTTACCGTCACGTGGAGCTATGTGCCCTCTGCTATGATCCAGAGAATCTTTCTGGAAAAATCACGGCCTCCTGGAAGGGCCACCCCAGGCAGGCAGTATTTTTGGGCAGGGTATAATCAGTTTAATGCCTAGAATGATATTATGGTGATTTCTTTTGAGATCATCAAATACGGCTGCTCCGGTCGAATAGTAGTCCGCAACGTAGGGAAGCAACGGGGGTTCCGCGGGCTCCTCGTAGAGGAGGTAATAGGGGTAGGACATCTTGCAAAAATGGGAGAGATGCTTCTCTAGCCGTTGTCAAGGCAACCCTCTAACGGAGAGTAGCCCCAACGGAAAATTAGATGTGCTGGGTTACGTAATGGTGTTAGCCACACCACATAGCCACCCTGTAACGGAAGAATTCCACCAATACTCACAAAAATCAAACAGAAAGAGGGACTGATCCTCTGATGGCGCCCAAAACTAGGAAACAGGTTAAGAATAACAGGAATGAGAAAATTTAGAAAATAACCGTACGTAATGTTAGAGATATGAACGCTAAGGATGAGCAACTAATAAAGGAATTAAACACTGCAAAAATGCTGTAATATAAGTAAAAATAGGCTGTAAGGAAATTAGTGGTTTCATTATGAATTGCAATGGATTAAATAGAGCTCAACTTATAGTCAATAGTACACATGGAAAATGGTTGCAGTCGTATGTGTTCGTTATTGAAAGAATGATACATATAAGGTTAAAGATATTGGGAAAATGGTATGTATGCTATAGAGGAGGGGAGAGGAGAAGAAACGCATGCAACCTATGAAAGCCAGTAGATGGCAATTAATATGATAACTAAAGGAGATTATTTAATAATTCCTAAGGATTTTAGTGCGAGGGTAGGTAAATCTACCGTTAAAGAAATAGTGGGGCCACTTGCACGAAGTGCTAGGGGTACTGTATCAATATAAATGAGAAAGTCATTCCATGAATAGAAGACATCACCAGCTACAGAGGATACATTGTTGGAACTGATCAGTGGCTGGTCGTATTAAAACTACGAATCCCACTCTACAGCAGATAAGGCACAATAAAAATACCCAAGAAGTAGTTTGTAGAATACATTTACTAAAAGATCTAAGCATTAGGTCATTACACAGAAAAATTTTAAACAAAACACTAAAACATATGTAATAACGAAAAGATAACGGTAATTAATAGTTGAAGAAAATAGTAAGAATAATACACAGAGCTACCTTTCAAGCCTTCGGCAAGAGGATGAAGTGTAGATACAGAAGGAGACTCAGGGTCTATAACGAAGAAGACATAAGTCATAAAACGTTAGATACAGACCTACCTGGAACATCTACAATCGAAGAATCAAGAAGACTATATCGAGTGTAAGAGACACCCAACAGTGATCAAAACAGAGGCAAGAAAAATTAAGCAACAGACCTGGGAACATTTTCTTAGTGAAATGGAGAATAATGTAAGTGGGGAACGAACTACAGCTTCTAAGATTCTGAAACAACTTAATGAATGTGAAAGAGCTGTGGTTCAAATTAACCACAGTTCAAAAAATGAGTGGTTTGATTATTTTCGGTGTTTCAAGAGGTAATCAGGAAAATTTGAAAACGACCATACTGCTCTTATATGAATGGAGCAACTACCGTCAAAGTTATGAGGCTGTGTTAAAGACATCCAAAAACAGAAAATCCCCAGGGGAAGACACTCAACGGAGTTATTTAAATATGGTTCACGATCATTCCTCTCAAAACTTTTAGTCTTGATCAATACATGATGGAAATACAGCTACATATCAGACGGTTGATAAACTGTAATTGTTATTCCATTACCTAAAAAAGGGAATGGGCGACAGTTACTGAGGTATTAGTCTTTTGAATTCTGTATATGAGCTATATGCGAAATTAGTGGTCAATAGATTAAAGGCACTTTCTCAAACTTTTCTTATAGAAAAGCAGAATGTATTTCAGACAGGAAGATCTTCTTTAGTAAGTGTTTTCAAATTATGCCGAATTATTGCAAAATAGCGAGGAAACAATCGTACATAGTATTTACTGAATATGAGAAAGCTTTTCATTAAGAGAGTTAAATCATGGGAAACTTAGAAAAGTATTGAATACCCCATCATCCAATAAGTGAAATTTTTAGTATATAGACAACAAAATCAAAGTACAAAAATAAATCAGTTTGCTACAGCAATTTATAGAGGAGTGAGGCATGTGTGTCCGTTATAACAAACATTATTTGATATATACATATATAACTTGACTAGAAGAAGGGATCGGTTGGTAGGACATGTTTTGAGGCATCAAGGGATCACAAATTTAGCATTGGAGGGCAGTGTGGAGGGTAAAAATCGTAGAGGGAGACCGAGAGATGAGTACACTAAGCAGATTCAGAGGGATGTAGGTTGCAGTAGGTACTGGGAGATGAAGAAGCTTGCACAGGATAGAGTAGCATGGAGAGCTGCATCAAACCAGTCTCAGGACTGAAGACCACAACAACAACAACAACAACAACATATATAACGTCAGAAAGACAAGGCAGAGTAAAGTTGTGCGCCACTGTGAGCATAATAATACAGATAAACATTTACTCTTGTTTGTAGATGACCAAGTAAAGCTTAGCGGACTCAGAACATCAATTACAGAGAGTATTTGTGTTCTTGTACACTGTAGTAAATGAGTACAAAATGAGAATAAATGTAAGATATTGGAATTCCATGGCAACGAGCATATAAGAGAAAAATTAGTAAACCATGATAAACCACCCAATGACCAAGAACACAAACTGCCAAAAATCCAACTGTCGTGAAATACTATAAATAGCACTCTCTTCAAAGGAAGCAGGAATAGACAGTACTTTTTTTTAATGTGATGGCGGTACCAGTTCTAATGTATTGATCAGAGTCTTGGACTCTGCCAGACAAAGGAGGAAGACTGAAGCAGCAAAGATGATACTCTTAAGGCCTCTAGCTGTCTACAGGCTCATTGATCGGATCGAGTATAGTGACATAAGAAATGAAAATAGAGGACAGCAGAAATAAATGGCACGAACACATTCAAAGAATGCCAGATGAATGATTACCTAAATTAATGTACAAATATGCATCTCCAGGAAAAAGCAACGACGGTCGCCATAAGAAGAGATAGAAAGATCACCTGCAGTCTACTGAAAATTGAAAGAGGCAAGGATGGCTAAACCAAAATTGGATACGAAAATGGTAAGATGAGAATCTGTCCCTCTATAACAAAAATGGATCTCCCTCTGTAGCATAAGAAAAACAGAAGCATTTTACACGTTTCACGTATCAGGAATATCTCAAGAAGCCTCTGTGAATTTTCTTTCTCAATAAATTTATCAATGAACAACTGTCAGCACTGGTAGCTGCGTGTTCCTCGCGACGGAATGTCTTACCTAACGGCCCAGGTTCTTTTCCCGGCCGGGTGGGAGATTTTCTCCTCTCAGGGACTGGGTGTTGTGTTGTCTTTATCACCATCATTTCATCCCCATCGACATGCAAGTCGTCGAAGTGGCGTCAACTCGAAAGACTTGCTCCAGGCGGATGGTCTACCCGACGGGAGGCCCTATCCACACGGCATTTCCATTTCCAATGAACAATTGTTCGAAGATAACGTTCTATTTGAGCGTAAATTAAATCCCATGTGTCGAACACCATTAAATTTCAACAACATCAAATTCGACCACGCAATTAAAAGTGAATGGGACTTACACAGTTGTTAACGATATACATACTTGCTATATCTGAACCCGTGGCTTAGGGATAGCTTCATTGAGTTTTGACAACATTTTGTGTCACGGGTTTTAATCCAGTGCTTAATTTTGAATGAAAGTCATCAGAAATGGCGGCCGACGCCTTCCGGCGCAAAAAATCACTCTCATTCTACCAACGGCCACGTCAAAGAGGGTGGAGGAGTGTAAAGAGTTACAAACAGCCTCTAAAAGGTGAAAGAATCAGCAATGATCAACGGCTAGAGGATACAGAAAGAAGTCCACAGAGTGTATGACCTGCACCTGAAAAAAGCCGTGAAATCTCTACATTGGCAAAAGGAAGCAGATGGCAACGGAAATAACTATTTATTATGTATTAAATAGGTTTTAATGGCTCTAAGCACTATGAGACTTTACATCTGAGGTCATCAGTCCCCTAGACTTAGAACTACTTAAACCTAACCAACCTATGTACATCATACACACCCATGCCCGAGGCAGGATTCCAACCTGCGACCGTAGCAGCAGCGCGGTTCCGGACGGAAGCGCCTAGAACCTCTATGCCACAACGGCCGGCTAATCAATAGGGACAGTTTCATTATAACCACCTGGTATATGGAGATGATTATACAATAGGTATGGGTGATAGAAAACCAGATGTAGGGAAAGGCGTAGATGGAAGTGCAATAGCAGAATACATGTTTAGCATTAGGAATAAGAGTCAAGAAAGTTTAAGTTCTGGAATAAATTTCAACTCGTACCCAAATACTCTGTTCGAGAGTCGCAGGAGTTGGAGGGTATTGTCGAGATAGATGTAGACACATGGGCAAATTCAGACTGTATTACATCATAGTCAGAGAGAGAATCCGAAGACCGGTATTCGATTGTTAGGCATGCCCAGGTGCTGATGTTGACTCAGATTTCAATTTAGTAATGATGAAGAATAGATTGAAATTGAAGAGAATAGTCCGTAGAGTCGATGTGGAAGGAACAGGGACACTTAAATGTTGAGGAATTTTGAGGCTCGTCTGAGATTTACTAAGGATGTGGGTATGCGATGAAGAATACCGTAGCCCACAAATTATTTGGAGTGAATTGTGCCTCTTGAAAATTGAAAACCACAGATGATATAAAGAGATAAATAGGTAAAAGGAAAGTAGACATAGGTAAAAGGAAGGTAACTGCAAATAAACCATGGCTAACAGAAGGAATACTTCAAACAATCGACGAAAGAAGGAAGTACAAAATGTTGAGAGATAGGTAGTAATAGTGCAATATAAATACTCATAGGTGACAAAAGTAAAGGGAGAGGGATACGCACATAACATATTGCGGTAGTGACGCATACAAAAGGTATAAAAAGGGCACTGTATAGGGAAACCTGTCATTTGTACTCATGTGATTCATGTGATAAAGAGTTCCGACTGATTGTGGCCGCACTACGGGAGTTAACAGACCTTGAACACGGAATAGTAGATGGAACTAGGTGCGTGGGACATTCCATTTCGAAAATCGTTAGGGAATTCAATATAACGAGATCCACGTTGTCAAGGGTGTGCCGAGAATACCAACTTTCAGGGATTACCTCGCACCACGGACAAAGCAGTGGCCGACTGCACTCACGAAACGACCGAGAGCAGCCGCGTTTGCGTAGAGTTGAGAGTGCTAACATACAAGCAACGCTACGTGAAATAAACGTAGAAATCAATTTCGGACGTAAGAAGAATCTGCCCCTTAAGACAGGATGGCGAAATTTATCATTAATGGGCTTCAGCAGCAAACAAGCGTGAATGCCTCTTTGGTAACAGCACGACGTCGCCTGCAGCGCATCTTCTGGTCTCGTGACCTTATCGATTGGACCCTACACGACTGTAAAACCATGACCTGATCGGATGAGTCCTGATTTCACTTGGCAAGAGCAGATAGTGGGGTTAGAGTGTGGCGCAGAACCCACGATGCCATGGACCCAAGTTATCAACAAGGCAATATGCAGGCTGTGGTAGCTGCGCAACGTTGTAGGGTGTATTTACATAGAATGGTGTGAGTCCTCTAGTCTAACGGAACCGATCATTGACTAAAAAGGCCTACTTGGAGATCACTGGCAGCCATTCATGGACTTTAAGTCCAAAGAACGAAAGAATTTTGGTGAATAACAATGTGTCATGTTACCGGGCCGCAATTGTTCGCGATTTGTTTGAAGACCATTCCACCGAATGGTTTGACCAACCAGATCGCACCGAACGTTTAGGGGATGAAGTCGAGGGATCAGTTCATGCACATAATCCTACACCATTAACATATACGCACTAATGGAAGGCTCAGTATTTCTTCAGGGGTCTTCCAACGACTTGTTGAGTCCCTTCCCCGTTGTGTTGCTGCACTACGCCGGGCAAGAGGAAGTCCGACACTATATTAGGAGCTATCTCATGAGTTTTGTTACCTCAGTGTAGAGTATGAAGCAATTGAACATAACTGCATAGCAGCAAAACCGAAATGGCAGCAGGAAAAATGTGAAGAACATGAAAGTGAAACGATCGTTGGAAGGAATGAACCAGGATATAGATATGGCGGTGAAATAACGAGGATGTGTGGCCACATTAAGAGTGCAACAGGAATTTGAGCGTTAAAAGCAGAGGAATGACGTATTTGTTAGGAAAGAGTACACTTAATGCCTTTATTCGATGGAGGACGTGTGTCATGATGTGAAAAGGAAGAAAGTGAAATCGGTGAGATCACCTACATGATTCCGAAGATATCAAAGCCGGTTAAGTGCGAGAACTATCACACTATCAGATTAACAGCTCATTTATCAAGGCTGCAGACAAGAGGAATATACAGAAGAATGAAAAAGGAAATTCAAGATCTATTACGTGTTGGTCAGCTTGGTTTTAGAAATGGAAAAGGCCCCACAGAGGCCGTTCTAACCTTGTGACTGACCATGGAAGCAACGCTAAAGAAAAGTCAAGAAACTCTTATTTGATTTGTTGACTTAGAAAAAACTTTTCGCAGTATGAAATGGTGCAGGATCATCAAAATTCAGAGAAAAGCAGGTGTACAAAACACGCGGATGCAATGCGGCTGAAAAACAAAGAATTTAGGAGAGAGATGTAGCCTTTTGCCCCTACTGTTCAGTCTACACATGGTAGAAACAATTATAGAAATTAAAGAAAGGTTTGTGACTGGGGTTAAAATCCAAAGTGGATGGATAGCGATGACGAGATTCACTTATGACTTTTCTGTCCCCAAAGAAATGAAGAAGAATTACACGATATCTTGAATGGAACGAATAGTCTAAAGAGTATGGTGTATGGATGTAGAGTAAACCGAAGGAATGTATTGAATAGTGGCGGACATGAGAATAGCAGGAAAATTAACATCAAAATTGGTGATCACAAAGTAGACGAAGTTTAAGAATCCTGCTACATACGCAAAATAAGGCATGAATACGAGGTACGAAGGCAGAAGCAAAGAAAACGTTTCTGATGAAGATAAGTGCGTTGGTATCAAATATAAACTTTTAGAAAGATATTTCTGAGAATGTATGCTGGAGGACAGTATTGATTGATAGTGAATCAATGGGAAACTGGAACAGAAGGGAAATAAAGCGTTTGAGAAAAGGTACTACAGAGGAATGTTGAAAATTCGGTGGACTGATAAGATATGGACTGAGCAGGTTATCTGCAAATTTCGGCGGAGAATGTAAATTATGGAAAACTTTTACATAAAGGAAGGACAAGTTGATCGAGCCGTTTTAAGACAACAAGGAATAACATCTATACTACTAAGCAGAATTGTAGGGGGTAAAAACTGTGGGGGAAGATGGAATCTATTCTGGAAATAACTGAGGACGTAGGGTAAGTGCCACACTGAGATGAAGAGGTTGGAGGAGAGAACTTCGTTTGGTTTGCATCAAGCCAGTGAGAACGCTGATGACTCAAACAGCATTAGTAACAATAAAAACAACAAGAAATACAACATTCATCAACACCTATTGCCCAGCTGATTTTTTCAGTATTATCGAACACAGAACATTATAGCCCAGCCATTCGCCTGGTGGTTCGCTACCAGCACAACAACCAAGACCAGTGGGCATTCGTACTTTAATCCCACAGGCGTCTTCTAACAGTCGCCAACACGAGCACTGCATGTGTGGCAATATTACAGGCGTCAATCTAAGCGTTCCTTTTGCCAAGTCAATCTCTTCCAGGTGCCACCAGAGGCACCAGCGCGTGTATTGACGACTGCGTCGCTGCAATTGCGTTCACTACATTCCAACACCGAGTAACGTGCTCGCCGATCGCAGCGTGGGTATCCATCCACCACACGTATATTTACAGCAATGTCCGACTGCTCTCAGAGGTTAAGCCCAGTCTCTCTAAGCTGACCAGCTCTGTCCAGCTAACCCCAGCACTGAATCAACACCGCTCCGAGATGCACACGAGCAACCATGGAAGATGCTCAAAAGTAGTCACACCGAGCCACTAGCTGTCGACCTCAGAGCTTTAGTATACGCCAACGTGGGTCTTCTCGGGATCCATGCTCAAGAAATTTTTCAGTGGAACTTCGACTGACTACCATCACAAAGGACTTAGGCACATTTCTATCAGACCAAGAGTCTCCCTTAGTTGTGTCAGAATCTACATTATCCTATGTGATCAAAAGTAACCGAACACCCCAAAAAACATGTTTTTCATATTAGGTGCATTTTCCTGGCACCTATTGCCAGGTACTTTATATCAGCGACCTCAGTAGTCATTACACATTGCGAGAGAGCAGAATGGGTCTCCGCGGACTTTGCACTTAGTCAGGTGATTCAGTGCGGAATTTTGACACTCCTAAATATCGCAAGGTCCGTTGATTCCGTGTTTCTCATGTAATAATGAAATGTAAAAGTGAAGAGACACATACAGCACAAAAGTCTACAGGCCGACATCGCCTGTTGATTGACAGAGAACGTCGACAATTCAAGAGGGTCGCAATGTGTAATAGGTAGACATCTATCCAGAACATCACACAGTAGTTCCAAACTGCATCAGGGTCCACTGCAAGTACTACGACAGTTAGGCTGGAAACCATCAACCAGGACTTCCAAACTGCATCAGGATCCACTGAAAGTACAACGACAGTTAGGCTGGAGACCATCACACAGGACTTCCAAACTGCATCAGGGTCCACTGCAAGTACTACGACATTTAGGCTGGAGACCATCCCAAAGGAGTTCCAAACTGCATCAATGTCCACTGCAAGTAGTACGACATTTAGGCTGGCGACCATCACAAAGGAGTTCCAGGCTGCATCAGGGTCCAATGCAAATACTTTGACAGTTAGGCTAGAAACCATCACAAAGTAGTTCCAAACTGCATCAGTGTCCACTGCAAGTACTATGACAGTTAGGCTGGAGACCAACACACAGGACTTCCAAACTGCATCAGGGACCATTGCAAGTACTACGACATTTAGGCTGGAGACCATCACAAAGGAGTTCCAAACTGCATCAATGTCCACCGCAAGTAGTACGAGAGATAGGATGGAGACCATCACACATGAGATCCAAATTGCATCATGGTCCACTGCAAGTACTACGACAGTTAGGCTGGAGACAATCACACAGAAGTTCCAAACTGCATCAGGGTCCACTGCAAGAACCACGACAGTTAGGATGGGACCATCACACAAGAGTTCCAAATTGCATCAGGGTCCACTGCAAGTACCACGACAGTTAGGTTGAGACGATCAACAAGAGTTCCAAACTGCATCAGGGTCCACTGCAAGTACTACGACAGAATGCTGTAGACCATCACAAAGGAGTTCCAAACTGCATCAATGTCCAGTGCAAGTACTACGACAGTTAGGCTGAAGACAATCACACAGTGGTTCCAACTGCGTCAGGGTCCACTACGAGTACTACGACAGTTAGGCTAGAGACCACCACACAGGAGTCCCAAACTGCATCAGAGTCCACTGCAAGTAGTACGACATATAACCGGGAGACCATCACACAGGAGTTCCCAACTTCTACAGGATCAGCTGCAAGTACTACGATAGTTACGCTGGAGAACATCACACAGGGATCACTGCACGTTCTACGACAGTTAGGCTGGAGATAATCATACAGGTGTTCCGAACTACATCAGCTCCACGGCTAGTACTACGAAAGTTAGATTGGGGACCATCACACAGTAGTTCCAATCTGCATCAGGGTCCACTGCAAGTACTACGACAATTAGGCTGCGGTACATCACACAGTAGTTCCAAACTGCATCAGCATCCACTGCAAGTACCACGACAGTTAGGCCGGAGACCATCACACAAGAGTTCCAAACTGCATCAGGGTCCACTGCAAGTAATACGACAGTTAGGCTGAAGACCACTACACTGGAGTTCCAAAGTTCATCTGGGTTCTCTGCAAGTACTACGACAGTGAGGCTCCAGACCACCACTCAGTAATTCCAAACTGTATCAGTGTCCACTGCAAGTACTATGACAGCTAGGCTGGTGACAATCGCACAGGAGATCCAAACTGCTTCAGGGTCCACTGCAAGTACTATGACAGTTAGACTGGAGACCATTACCCATTAGTTCCAAACTGCACCAGGATCCAATGCAAGTACTACGAAAGTTAGGCTGGAGACCATCACACAGGAGTTCCTAACTGCATCAGTGTCCACTGCAAGTACTATGACAGCTAGGATGGAGACCATTACACATGTGTTCCAAGCTGAATGAGTTTCAACTGCAAATACTACGTCAGCTAGGCGGGAGATCATCACACAATAGTTCCAAGCATCATCATGGACAACAGCAAGTACTACGACAGTTATACTGGAGACCATCACACAGGAGTTCCTAACTGCATCAGGGTCCATTTAAGTAGTCCGACAGTTGGGCTGGAGAGCATCATACAGGTGTTCAAAAGTTCATCATCGTCCCCTGCAAGTACAACGACAGTAAGGCTGGAGACCATCACACAGCAGCTCAAAACTGCATCAGGTTTACTGCAAGTACAAAGACAGTTGGGCTGGGACCATCCCACAGAGGTTCCAAACTTCATGAGGATCCACAGTAAGAACTCCGACGGTTAATATGCAGACCATCAACAGGTGTTCCAAACTGCATCATGGTCCATTGCAAGTACTACACAAGCTGTGATGGAGACGTACTCACAGTAGTTCCAAACTGCATCAGGGTCCACTGCCAGTACAATGACAGTTAGGCTGGAGACCATCACACAGGAGTTCGAAACTGCATCAGAGTCCAATGCAAGTAATACGACATTTAGGATTGAGACCATCACACAGGAGTTCCAAAGTTCATCAGGGTTCTCTGCAAGTACTACGACAGTAGGGCTGCAGACCATCACACAGTAATTCCAAACTGTATCAGTGTCCACTGCTAGTACTACAACAGTTAGACTAGATACCATCACACATTAGTTCCAAACTGCACCAGGATCCACTACGAGTACCACGAAATGTAGGCTGGCGACCATCACAAAGGAGTGCCAAACTGCTTCGGGGTACACTGCAAGTACTATTAGAGCTACGCCCCCGAACAACACACAGGGGTTCCAAACAGCATCAGGGTCCACGGCAAGTACTACGAAAGTTAGACTGAAGACCATGACACGGTACCCACAAACTGCATCAGGGTCCACTGCAAGTACTACACAGTAGTTCCAAACTGCATCAGCATCCACTACAAGTACCATGACATTTAGGCTGGAGACCATCACACAGGTGTTCCAAACTGCATCAGGGTCCACTGCAAGTACTATGACAGTTATGCTGGAGACCATCACACATTAGTTCCAAACTGCATCAGGATCAACTGCAAGTGCCACGAAAGTTAGGCTGGAGACCAACCAACAGGAGTTCCAAATTGCATCGGTGCCCACTGCAATTATTATGACAGTTAGGCTGCCAAACATCAAGGAATAGATTCATTTGTATCAGGGTCAACTGCATGTAGTACTACAGTTAGGCTGGAAACCATCACACAGGAATTAATAACTGCATCAGGGTCCACTTCAATTAGTCCAACAGTTTGGCTGGAGACCATCATACAGGAGTTAAAAAGGTCATAATCGTCCCCTGCAAGTACAACGACAGTAAGATTGGACACCATCACACAGCTGCTCAAAACAGCATCAGGGTCCACTGCAAGTACCACGACAGTTAGGCTGGGACCATCCCACAGGAGTTCCAGGTGGCATTAGGATCCACTGAAAGAGCTCTGATGGTTAATATGGAGACCATCACACAAGTGTTCCAAACAGCATCAGGGTCCATTGCAAGTTCTACAAAAGCTATGCAGGAGACATACACACAGTAGTTAGCAAACTGCATCAGGGTCCACTGCAAGTACTACGGCATTATGGCTGGAGAGCATCACACAAGAGTTCCATACTACGTAAGGATCCACTGCAAATACCAAGACAGTTAGGCTAAGGACACTCACACAGGAGTTCCAAACTGCATCAGGGTATACTGCAAGTACTACGACAGTTAGGCTGGAGACCATCACACAGGTGTTCCAAACTGTATCAGGATCCACTGCAAGTACCACGAAAGTTAGGCTGGAGACCATCACACAGGAGTTCCAAACTGCTTCAGGGTCCACTGCAAGTATAATGACAGTTAGTCTGCCGAACATCACCCAGGAGTTTCAAACTGCATCAGGGTCCACTGCAAGTGGTACGAGAGTTAGGGTGGAGACCAACAAACTGTAGTTCCAAACTGCATCATGATCCACTGCAAGTATCACGACATTTTGGCTGGGGACAATCACACAGTACTTACAAACTTCATCAGGGTCCACTGCTAGTACTACACAGTAGTTCCAAACTGCATCAGCATCCACTACAAGTACCATGACATTTGGGCTAGAGACCATCACACTGGTGTTTCAAACTGCATCAGCGTCCACTGCAAGTACTACGGCAGTAAGGCTGGAGACCATCACACAAGAGTTCCAAACTGCATAAGGGTCCACTGCTAGTACCACGACAGTTAGGCTAAGGACAGTCACACAGGAGTTCCAAACTGCATCAGGGTCCACTGCACGTACTACGACAGTTAGGCTGGAGACCATTACACAGGTGTTCCAAGCTGCATGAGGTTCTACTGCAAATACTACGTCACCTAGGCGGGAGACCATCACACAGTAGTTCGAAACAGCATCATGGTGAACAGTAAGTACTACGGCAGTAAGGCTGGAGACCATCACACATTAGTTCCAAACTGCATCAGTATCCACTGCAAGTTCCACAAAATATATGCTGGAGACAAACACACAGGAGTTCTAAACTGCATAAGGGTCCACTGCCAGTACATCGACAGTTAGGGTGGAGACCATCACACAGGGGTTAGAAACTGCATCAGGGTGCAATGCAAGTACTAGGACAATTACACTTGAGACCATCACACAGGAGTTCCAAAGTTTATCAGGGTTCTCTGCACGTACTACTACAGTAAGGCTACAGACCATCACACAGCAACTCCAAACTGTATCAGTGTCCACTGCAAGTACTATGACAGCTAGGCTGGTGACAATCAGTCAGGAGATCCATACTGTATCAGGGCCTACGGCAAGTACTATAACAGTTTAACTGGAGACCATTACACTTTAGTTCCAAACTGCAAAGAATCCAATGCAAGTACCACATAAGTTAGGCTGGAGACCATCACACAGCTGTTCCAAACTGCATCAGTTACCACAGCAAGTACTACGACAGTTAAGCTGGAGAACATCACACATTAGTGCCAAACTGCATCAGGATCAACTGCAAGTACCACGAAAGTTAAGCTGGAGACCATCACACAGGAGTTCCCAACTGCTTCAGGGTTCACTGCAAGTACTATGACAGTTAGGCTGCCGAACATCACATAGGAGTTTCAAACTGCATCAGGGTCCACTGCAAGTAGTACGAGAGTTAGACTGGAGACCATCACACTGTATTTCCAAACTGCATCATGCTCCACTGCAAGTATCACGACATTTAGGATGGTGACCATCACACAAGAGTTCCAAACTGAATCAGGGTCCACTGCAAGAACTACGACATGCTGGAGACGATCACACATAAATTCCAAACTGCATCTGGTTCCACTGTAAGAACTCCAACGGTTAATATGCAGACCATCACACAGGTGTTCCAAACTGCATCAGGATCCATTGCAAGTACTACAAAAGCTATGCTGGTGACATACACACAGTAGTTCCAAACTGTATCAGGGTCCTCTGGAAGTACTACGACAGTTAGGCAGGAGACCATCAGACAGTAGTTTCAAATTGCTTCAGGATCCACTGCAAGTGCCACAACAGATAGACTTGAGACCATCACAG
The DNA here is from genome assembly GCF_023897955.1 of Schistocerca gregaria. Classification (NCBI taxonomy): domain Eukaryota; kingdom Metazoa; phylum Arthropoda; class Insecta; order Orthoptera; family Acrididae; genus Schistocerca; species Schistocerca gregaria. The sequence goes on from NC_064926.1 coordinate 248,749,226, forward strand.
AGGAAATCCAATCTGCATCAGGTTTTACTGCAAGTACTACGACAGTTAGGGTGGAGACCATCACAAATGCCTTCCAAACTGCATCAGGATCCACTGCAAGTACTACAACAATAAGGCTGGAGACCATCACACAAGAGTGCCGAACTGCATAAGCGTCCACTGCAAGTACCACGACAGTTAGGTTAAGGACAGTCACACAGGAGTTCCAAACTGCATCAGGGTCCACTGCAAGTACAACGACAGTTAGGCTGGAGACCATCACACATGTGTTCCAAGCTGCATGAGGTTCCACTGCAAATACTACGTTGGCTAGGCAGGATACCATCACACAGTAGTTCCAAACAGCATCATGGTCAATAGTAAGTACTACAACAGTTACTGTGGATACCATCGCACAGGAGTTCCACACACAGGAGTTGCAAACTGCATCATGGTCCACTGCAAGTACTACGACAGTTAGGCTGGTGACCATCACACAGTAGTTACAAATTGCATCAGGATCCTCTGCAAGTTCCACGACAGATAGGCTGGAGACCATCACAGAGGAACACCAATCTGCATCAGGTTCTACTGCAAGTACTACAACAGTTATTCTGGTGAACCATCACAAAGGTCTTCCAAACAGTATCAAGGTCCACTGCAATTACTACGGCAGTAAGGCTGGAAACCATCACACAAGAGTTCCAAACTGCATAAGGGTCCACTGCAAGTAGTACGACAGTTTGGCTGGAGACCACCAAACTGTAGTTCCAAACTGCATCATGATCCACTGTAAGTATCACGACATTTAGGCTGGAGACCAAAACACAGTAGTTCCAAACAGCATCATGGTCAACAGCAAGTACTACGACAGTTAGGCTCGGACCATCACACAGTAGTTCCAAACTGCATTCGGATCCACTGCGAGTACATTGACATTTATACAGCAGACAATCACGCAGGAGTTCCAAACTGCATCAGGGTATACTGCAAGTACTACGACAGTTAGGCTGGAGACCATCACACAGGTGTTCCAAACTGTATCAGGATCCACTGCAAGTACCACGAAAGTTAGGCTGGAGACCATCACACAGGAGTTCCAAACTGCTTCAGGGTCCACTGCAAGTACTATGACAGTTAGTCTGCCGAACATCACCCAGGAGTTTCAAACTGCATCAGGGTCCACTGCAAGTGGTACGAGAGTTAGGGTGGAGACCAACAAACTGTAGTTCCAAACTGCATCATGATCCACTGCAAGTATCACGACATTTTGGCTGGGGACAATCACACAGTACTTACAAACTTCATGAGGGTCCACTGCTAGTACTACACAATAGTTCCAAACTGCATCAGCATCCACTACAAGTACCATGACGTTTGGGCTAGAGACCATCACACTGGTGTTTCAAACTGCATCAGCGTCCACTGCAAGTACTACGGCAGTAAGGCTGGAGACCATCACACAAGAGTTCCAAACTGCATAAGGGTCCACTGCAAGTACCACGACAGTTAGGCTAAGGACAGTCACACAGGAGTTCCAAACTGCATCAGGGTCCACTGCACGTACTACGACAGTTAGGCTGGAGACCATTACACAGGTGTTCCAAGCTGCATGAGGTTCTACTGCAAATACTACGTCACCTAGGCGGGAGACCATCACACAGTAGTTCGAAACAGCATCATGGTGAACAGTATGTACTACGGCAGTAAGGCTGGAGACCATCACACATTAGTTCCAAACTGCATCAGTATCCACTGCAAGTTCCACAAAAAATATGCTGGAGACAAACACACAGGAGTTCTAAACTGCATAAGGGCCCACAGCCAGTACATCGACAGTTAGGGTGGAGACCATCACACAGTGGTTAGAAACTGCATCAGGGTGCAATGCAAGTACTAGGACAATTACACTTGAGACCATCACACAGGAGTTCCAAAGTTCATCAGGGTTCTCTGCACGTACTACGACAGTAAGGCTACAGACCATCACACAGCAATTCCAAACTGTATCAGTGTCCACTGCAAGTACTATGACAGCTAGGCTGGTGACAATCAGTCAGGAGATCCATACTGTATCAGGGCCTACGGCAAGTACTATAACAGTTTAACTGGAGACCATTACACTTTAGTTCCAAACTGCAAAGAATCCAATGCAAGTACCACATAAGTTAGGCTGGAGACCATCACACAGCTGTTCCAAACTGCATCAGTTACCACAGCAAGTACTACGACAGTTAAGCTGGAGAACATCACACATTAGTGCCAAACTGCATCAGGATCAACTGCAAGTACCACGAAAGTTAGGCTGGAGACCATCACACAGGAGTTCCCAACTGCTTCAGGGTTCACTGCAAGTACTATGACAGTTAGGCTGCCGAACATCACATAGGAGTTTCAAACTGCATCAGGGTCCACTGCAAGTAGTACGAGAGTTAGACTGGAGACCATCACACTGTATTTCCAAACTGCATCATGCTCCACTGCAAGTTTCACGACATTTAGGATGGTGACCATCACACAAGAGTTCCAAACTGCATCAGGGTCCACTGCAAGTACTACGACATGCTGGAGACGATCACACATAAATTCCAAACTGCATCTGGATCCACTGTAAGAACTCCAACGGTTAATATGCAGACCATCACACAGGTGTTCCAAACTGCATCAGGATCCATTGCAAGTACTACAAAAGCTATGCTGGTGACATACACACAGTAGTTCCAAACTGTATCAGGGTCCTCTGGAAGTACTACGACAGTTAGGCAGGAGACCATCAGACAGTAGTTTCAAATTGCTTCAGGATCCACTGCAAGTGCCACAACAGATAGGCTTGAGACCATCACAGAGGAAATCCAATCTGCATCAGGTTTTACTGCAAGTACTACGACAGTTAGGGTGGAGACCATCACAAAAGCCTTCCAAACTGCATCAGGATCCACTGCAAGTACTACAACAATAAGGCTGGAGACCATCACACAAGAGTGCCAAACTGCATAAGCGTCCACTGCAAGTACCACGACAGTTAGGTTAAGGACAGTCACACAGGAGTTCCAAACTGCATCAGGGTCCACTGCAAGTACAACGACAGTTAGGCTGGAGACCATCACACATGTGTTCCAAGCTGCATGAGGTTCCACTGCAAATACTACGTTGGCTAGGCAGGATACCATCACACAGTAGTTCCAAACAGCATCATGGTCAATAGTAAGTACTACAACAGTTAGTGTGGATACCATCACACAGGAGTTCCACACACAGGAGTTGCAAACTGCATCATGGTCCACTGCAAGTACTACGACAGTTAGGCTGGTGACCATCACACAGTAGTTACAAATTGCATCAGGATCCTCTGCAAGTTCCACGACAGATAGGCTGGAGACCATCACAGAGGAACACCAATCTGCATCAGGTTCTACTGCAAGTACTACAACAGCTATGCTGGTGAACCATCACAAAGGTCTTCCAAACAGTATCAAGGTCCACTGCAATTACTACGGCAGTAAGGCTGGAAACCATCACACAAGAGTTCCAAACTGCATAAGGGTCCACTGCAAGTAGTACGACAGTTTGGCTGGAGACCATCAAACTGTAGTTCCAAACTGCATCATGATCCACTGTAAGTATCACGACATTTAGGCTGGAGACCAAAACACAGTAGTTCCAAACAGCATCATGGTCAACAGCAAGTACTACGACAGTTAGGCTCGGACCATCACACAGTAGTTCCAAACTGCATTCGGATCCACTGCGAGTACATTGACATTTATACAGCAGACAATCACGCAGGAGTTCCAAACTGCATCAGGGTATACTGCAAGTACTACGACAGTTAGGCTGGAGACCATCACACAGGTGTTCCAAACTGTATCAGGATCCACTGCAAGTACCACGAAAGTTAGGCTGGAGACCATCACACAGGAGTTCCAAACTGCTTCAGGGTCCACTGCAAGTACTATGACAGTTAGTCTGCCGAACATCACCCAGGAGTTTCAAACTGCATCAGGGTCCACTGCAAGTGGTACGAGAGTTAGGGTGGAGACCAACAAACTGTAGTTCCAAACTGCATCATGATCCACTGCAAGTATCACGACATTTTGGCTGGGGACAATCACAAGGTACTTACAAACTTCATCAGGGTCCACTGCTAGTACTACACAGTAGTTCCAAACTGCATCAGCATCCACTACAAGTACCATGACATTTGGGCTAGAGACCATCACACTGGTGTTTCAAACTGCATCAGCGTCCACTGCAAGTACTACGGCAGTAAGGCTGGAGACCATCACACAAGAGTTCCAAACTGCATAAGGGTCCACTGCAAGTACCACGACAGTTAGGCTAAGGACAGTCACACAGGAGTTCCAAACTGCATCAGGGTCCACTGCACGTACTACGACAGTTAGGCTGGAGACCATTACACAGGTGTTCCAAGCTGCATGAGGTTCTACTGCAAATACTACGTCACCTAGGCGGGAGACCATCACACAGTAGTTCGAAACAGCATCATGGTGAACAGTAAGTACTACGGCAGTAAGGCTGGAGACCATCACACATTAGTTCCAAACTGCATCAGTATCCACTGCAAGTTCCACAAAAAATATGCTGGAGACAAACACACAGGAGTTCTAAACTGCATAAGGGTCCACTGCCAGTACATCGACAGTTAGGGTGGAGACCATCACACAGGGGTTAGAAACTGCATCAGGGTGCAATGCAAGTACTAGGACAATTACACTTGAGACCATCACACAGGAGTTCCAAAGTTCATCAGGGTTCTCTGCACGTACTACGACAGTAAGGCTACAGACCATCACACAGCAACTCCAAACTGTATCAGTGTCCACTGCAAGTACTATGACAGCTAGGCTGGTGACAATCAGTCAGGAGATCCATACTGTATCAGGGCCTACGGCAAGTACTATAACAGTTTAACTGGAGACCATTACACTTTAGTTCCAAACTGCAAAGAATCCAATGCAAGTACCACATAAGTTAGGCTGGAGACCATCACACAGCTGTTCCAAACTGCATCAGTTACCACAGCAAGTACTACGACAGTTAAGCTGGAGAACATCACACATTAGTGCCAAACTGCATCAGGATCAACTGCAAGTACCACGAAAGTTAGGCTGGAGACCATCACACAGGAGTTCCCAACTGCTTCAGGGTTCACTGCAAGTACTATGACAGTTAGGCTGCCGAACATCACATAGGAGTTTCAAACTGCATCAGGGTCCACTGCAAGTAGTACGAGAGTTAGACTGGAGACCATCACACTGTATTTCCAAACTGCATCATGCTCCACTGCAAGTATCACGACATTTAGGATGGTGACCATCACACAAGAGTTCCAAACTGCATCAGGGTCCACTGCAAGTACTACGACATGCTGGAGACGATCACACATAAATTCCAAACTGCATCTGGATCCACTGTAAGAACTCCAACGGTTAATATGCAGACCATCACACAGGTGTTCCAAACTGCATCAGGATCCATTGCAAGTACTACAAAAGCTATGCTGGTGACATACACACAGTAGTTCCAAACTGTATCAGGGTCCTCTGGAAGTACTACGACAGTTAGGCAGGAGACCATCAGACAGTAGTTTCAAATTGCTTCAGGATCCACTGCAAGTGCCACAACAGATAGGCTTGAGACCATCACAGAGGAAATTCAATCTGCATCAGGATTTACTGCAAGTACTACGACAGTTAGGGTGGAGACCATCACAGATGCCTTCCAAACTGCATCAGGATCCACTGCAAGTACTACAACAATAAGGCTGGAGACCATCACACAAGAGTGCCGAACTGCATAAGCGTCCACTGCAAGTACCACGACAGTTAGGTTAAGGACAGTCACACAGGAGTTCCAAACTGCATCAGGGTCCACTGCAAGTACAACGACAGTTAGGCTGGAGACCATCACACATGTGTTCCAAGCTGCATGAGGTTCCACTGCAAATACTACGTTGGCTAGGCAGGATACCATCACACAGTAGTTCCAAACAGCATCATGGTCAATAGTAAGTACTACAACAGTTACTGTGGATACCATCACACAGGAGTTCCACACACAGGAGTTGCAAACTGCATCATGGTCCACTGCAAGTACTACGACAGTTAGGCTGGTGACCATCACACAGTAGTTACAAATTGCATCAGGATCCTCTGCAAGTTCCACGACAGATAGGCTGGAGACCATCACAGAGGAACACCAATCTGCATCAGGTTCTACTGCAAGTACTACAACAGTTATGCTGGTGAACCATCACAAAGGTCTTCCAAACAGTATCAAGGTCCACTGCAATTACTACGGCAGTAAGGCTGGAAACCATCACACAAGAGTTCCAAACTGCATAAGGGTCCACTGCAAGTAGTACGACAGTTTGGCTGGAGACCATCAAACTGTAGTTCCAAACTGCATCATGATCCACTGTAAGTATCACGACATTTAGGCTGGAGACCAAAACACAGTAGTTCCAAACAGCATCATGGTCAACAGCAAGTACTACGACAGTTAGGCTCGGACCATCACACAGTAGTTCCAAACTGCATTCGGATCCACTGCGAGTACATTGACATTTATACAGCAGACAATCACGCAGGTGTTCCAAAATGCATCAGGGTCCACTGCCAGTACAACGACAGTTAGGCTGGAGACCATCACACAGGAGTTCGAAACTGCATCAGTGTCCAATGCAAGTACAACGACAGTTAGGCTGGAGACCATCACACACGTGTTCCAAGCTGCATGAGGTTCCACTGCAAATACTACGTCAGCTAGGCAGGATACTATCACACAGTAGTTCCAAACAGCATCATGGTCAATAGTAAGTACTATGACAGTTAGTGTGGAGTCCATCACACAGGAGTTCCACACATAGGAGTTGCAAACTGCATCAGGGTCCACTGCAAGTACTGCGACAGTTACGCCGGAGTCCATCACACAGGAGTTCCAAAATTCATCAGGGTTCTCTGCAAGTACTACGACAGTAAGGCTACATACCATCACATAGTTATTCCAAACTGTATCAGTGTATACTGCAAGTACTACGACAGCTAGGCTGGTGACAATCACACAGGAGATCCATACTGTATCAGTGCCCACTGCAAGTACTATGACAGTTAGGCTGCCGAACATCACACATGAGTTACAAACAGCAGCATGGTCCACGGCAAGTAGTACAAAAGTTAGGATGGAGACCATCACGCAGTACTTACAAACTGCAACAGGGTCAACTGCAAGTAGTATGAAAGTTAGGCTGAAGACCAAATCACAGTAGTTCCAAATTGCCCCGGGGTCCAATGCAAGTATTATGACAGTTAGGCTGCCAAACATCACGAAATAGTTTCAGTTTGCGTCAGGGTCCATTGCATGTAGTACTACAATTAAGCTGGAGACCATCACACAGAAGTTCAAATGTTCATCAACGTCCGCTGCAAGTACAACTACAGTAAGGCTGGAGACCATCACACAGCAGCTCAAAACTGCATCAGGGTCCACTGCAAGTACCACTACAGCTAGGTTGGGACCATGCCACAGAAGTCCCAAACTGCTTCAGGATCTACAGTAAGAACTCCGACGGTTAATATGCAGACCATCCCACAGGTGTTCCAAACTGCAACAGGGTTCATTGCAAGTACTACAAAAGCTATGCTGGAGACTTACACTCAGTAGTTCCAAACTGCATCAGGGTCCACTGCAAGTACCACGACAGTTAGGCTGGAGACCATCACACAGTAGATCCAAACTGCATCATGATTCACTGTAAGTATCACGACAAGTAGGCTGGAGACCACCACACAGTAGTTCCAAACAGCATCATGGTCAACAGCAAGTACTACGACATTTAGGCTCGAGACCATCACACAGTAGTCCAAACTGCATTAGGATCCACTGCAAGTACCACGACAGTTATACTGCAGAAAATCACGCAGGAGTTCCAAACTGCATCAAGGTCCACTGCAAGTACTACGGCAGTAAAGCTGGAGACCATCACACAAGAGCTTCAAACTGCGTAAGGGTCCACTGCAAGTACTACGACAGTTAGTTGGAGCCCATGACACATTAGTTCCAAACTGCATCAGGATCCACTGCTAGTACCACAAAAAATATGCTGGAGACAGTCACGCAGGAGTTCCAAAATGCATCAGGGTCCACTGCCAGTACAACGACAGTTAGGCTGGAGACCATCACACAGGTGACCCATACTGTATCAGGGCCCATTGCAACTACTATGACAGACTGGAGACCATTACACATTAGTTCCAAACTCCATCAGGATCCACTGCAAGCACCATGACAGTTAGGCTGGAGACCATCACACACGAGCTCCAAACTGCATCAATGCCACTGCATGTACTACAACACTTAGACTGGAGACCATCACATATTACTTCGAAACTGCACCAGGATCCATTGCAAGTACCACGAAAGTTAGACTGGAGACCATCATACAGGAGTGCCAAACTGCATGAGGGTCCACTGCAAGTACTATGACAGTTAGGCTGCCGAACATCACACATGAGTTCCAAACAGCAGCATGGTCCACGGCAAGTGGTACGAAAGTTAGGTTGGAGACCATCACGCAGTACTTACAAACTGCAACAAGGTCAACTGCAAGTGGTACGACAGTTAGGCTGGAGACCATCACACTGTAGTTCCAAACTGTATCATGATCCGCTGCAAGTATCTCGACATTTAGGCTGGGGACTATAACACAGGAGTTCCAAACTGCATCATGGTCCACTGCAAGTACTACGACAGTTATGCTGGAGACCATCACACGTTAGCTCCAAACTGCATCTGGATCAACTGCAAGTACCATGAAAGTTAGTCTGGGAACCAACTCACAGGAGTTCCAAATTGCATCGGGGTCCACTGCAAGTACTACAACAATTAGGCTGGAGACCCTAACACAGTAGTTCCAAACTGCATCAAGATCCACTGCAAGTGCCACGACAGGCTGGAGATCATCACAGAGGAATTCCAATCTGCATCAGGTTTTACTGCAAATACTACGACAGTTAGGCTGGAGACCATCAGAAAGGTCTTCCATACAGCATCAGGGTCCACTGGAAGTACTACAACAGTAAGGCTGGAGACCATCACACAAGAGTTCCAAACTGCATAAGGGTCCACTGCAAGTACCACGTCAGTTAGGCTAAGGACAGTCACACAGGAGTTTCAAACTGCATTAGGGTCCACTGCATGTACTACGACAGTTAGGCAGGAGACCAACTCACAGGAGTTCAAAATTGCATTGGGGTCCACTGCAAGTATTATGACAGTTAGGCTGCGAAACATCACGGAATAGTTTCAAGTTGCATCAGGGACCACTGCATGTTGTACTCCAGTCAGCCTGGAGACCATCGCACAGGAGTTCCTAACTGCATCCGGGTCCACTTCAAGTAGTCCGTCAGTTGGGCTGGAGACCATCATACAGGAGTTCAAAAGTTCATCTTCGTCCCCTGCAAGTACATCGACTTTAAGGCTGGAGACCATCACACAGCAGTTCAAAACTGCATCAGGGTCCACTGCAAGTACCACGTCAGTTAGTCTGGGACCATCCAACACAAGTTCCAAACTGCATCAGGATCCACTGTAAGAACTCCGACAGTTAATATGCAGACCATCACACATTTGTTCCAAACTGCATCAGGGTCCACTGCAAGTACTACAACAGTTAGGGTGGAGACCATCACACATTAGCTCCAAACTGCATTAGGGTCCACTGCAAGTACTACGACAGTTAGGCTGGAGACCATCACACATTAGCTCCAAATTGCATCAGGATCCACTACAATTAACAGAAAAGTTAGGCTATAGACCATCACACAATAGTTCCAAACTGCATTAGGTTCCACTGCAAGTACCATGACAGTTAGGCTGGAGACACACAGGAGTTCCCAACTGCACCAGGATCCACTGCAAGTACCACGAATGTTAGGCTGGACACCATTACACAAGAGTTGCAAATTGCTTCAGGGTCCACTGTAAGTACTATGACATTTATCCTTTAGACAATCACACAGGCATTCCTAAAGACATCAGGGTCACGGCAAGTACAACGAAAGTATTCTGGAGACCATCACACAGTACTTACAAAATGCATCAGGGTCCATTGCAAATTCTATGACAATTAGGCTGAATTTCATCACACAGTAGTTCCAAACTGTATCAGCATTAACTGCAAGTACCATGACAGTTAGACTAGAGACCATCACACAGGAGTTCCAAATTGCATCAGGGTCCACTGCAAGTAGTACGACATTTAGGCTGGAGACCACCATACAAGAGTTCCATACTGCATAAGGGTCCACTGCAAGTACCACGACAGTTAGGCTAAGGACAGTCACACAGGCGTTCCAAACTGCATCATGTTTCCCTGAAAGCACTACGCCAGTTAGGCCGGAGACCAACACACAGGTGTTCCAAGCTGCATGATGTTCCACTGCAAGTACCACGGCAGCAGGGCTGGAGACCATCACAGAGTAGTTCAAAACAGCTTCAGGGTCCACTCCAAGTACCACGACAGTTAGGCTGCAGACCATCACAGGGGAATTCCAAACTGCATCAGGGTTCCCATTAAGTACTATGACAGTAAGGCTGGATACCATCACACAGTAGTTCCAAACTGCATCAGGATCCACTGCAAGTACCATGACAGTTAGGCTGGAGACCATCACACAGGAGTTCGAATCTGCATCAGGGTACACTATAAGTACTACGACAGTTAGATTGGAAACCATCACACATTAGTTTCAAACTTCACCAGGATCCACAGCAAGTACCACGAAAGTTAGGCTGGAGACCATCACACAGCAGTTCCAAGCTGCTTCAGGGTCCACTGCAAGTAGTCTGACAGTTAGGCTGGAGACAATCACATGGGAGTTATAGACTGCATCACGGTAAACTGCAAGTACTACGACAATTAATCTGGAGACCATCATACAGGAATCCCAATTGCATCAAGGTCTACGGCAAGTACTACGACAGTTATTCTGTAGACAATCACGCAGGTGTTCCAAACTACATCACGGTCCACGGCAAGTAGTACGAAATTTAGGCTGGAGAGCATCCCACAGTACTTACAAACTGCATCAGGGTCTACTGCAAGTACTATGGCAATTAGGCAGGATACCATCACACAGTAGTTCCAAACTGCATCAGCATTAAGTGCAAGTACAATGACAGTTAGGCAAGAGACCAACACACAGGAGTTCCAAACTGCATCAGGGTTGTAAGTAGGCTGTTAGGTGGTTAGGGACTCTGATTTGTTAAAAAGGATGATGGAAACCGAGAATCGTACTTTAAGAGTTATGAAATGAGTGTATATGTGTGAATGTATCACAATGCTGGCAAAAATTTTTGGACACAATTATATTTAAATGATTTTATTTCTACAGATTTGTAACGCAAATTCTTGACCTGTGAATTTTCTTTATATGAGACTGCCACTGTAGCGGAAACTGGTGTCCTAAATATTTCGATATGACAGTTAAGTGACCACCTGCATGTAATACGTCGTGGGCACCCAGCTGCGCGACAACCACCTGAGAAAAGAAATCCATTAGTGTGTGCCTGTCAGAGGCACAGGTGGAGGAAAAAAAAGAGGCCATTATCCTCGCTATTGAGATTCCTTTGTAGAAAGCATCGCAAATACTACACGCCCAAACTTGAAAACATATGATTACACTGTGGAGCTCTTAATTTATGATATTTACTAAAATCCCTAATGAAACGACGAGAAACATTTCATGCCTATTGTCCTGCTAGTTGAGAGAAATGCCATGTGGATTGCTTTATGCATTTATTTACTCATTTTGTTTAATATCTAGTTTCTAACTGCACTGAAGCATTGGTTAAAATAAATGTTATGGATGTACTAATATAAATATTTTATGCCTACAGATCCAGTAAATAATAACTTTATGATGTACTTAAAAAAAAACGAAGTAGCACAAAAAGACATTTCCCTTCACAGAAATTGCACACAGAATTGTCTTTTCAAGTACATGGTAATATTTTTTTACAAAAAGTTTTTGTGGTGCACCACATTAATTGCATAGACATTAAGATGTGAATAGACATTGTCCTTATCTGCATTGTTGTCTTTAGTGTAACATTTTTTCTGCTTGAGCTTTGTCATGTTTAGGTATAAGTTATAGCATTTGCTGCGGCTGTTTGCCATTCATAGTGCTACTGAATGTCACTTTGTATTACTAGGTTAATCCAATTTTATTACTGATTTATTTTTATTGTTTGCTGCGCATTGCGTTTTATTAGTTGTAATATTGCTGCCTTTTTTTTTGCTAATTTCCATTTTTTTATCATTGCTGTTTGTGTTAATTGTTTTGTGCTGCTGCATTGCCTCGTCCCTTAGTTTAGTATCTGAGCTCAGTAGATTTAAGTTAGCTTAAGAGGGGGTAGACTATATCAGAAACTAAGTATGAGGAATTGGAAGAAAAGCATTGAGAAGCTTTAAGAAAATGGTTTGGCCCAAAAAGTAGTGTACAGTGGAGAAAAACTATTTTTGAAAGAGGATGTGAACAGAATACAGAAAGCAGGTTTAGATAGGACTTTTTGGAAATAATGATGAACTAAGGGAGATCTCTATGCAAAATACTGCAGTAAAACAAACCCTGTCCTTTCCTTTCGTATTATCCCTCTATGTGTTAATGTACCCTTGTGTATTTGTCTTTTTCCTGTCTTTATGTGTTTAGCTAATAAGATTTATGTCGTAGAATTTTTCAAATACTATGTCATTTTCTTTGTAAATATGTTCAGACATTATTTATAGTGTTTTGTTTTAATGCTCATGTGTGAAGTTGATGTTTCAAAACTTATTCTGATCTTTTATGTATGTACTTATGTCGTAATTTTTGTAACACTGATGTATTTGCTATTTCGATTCTTTTGTAAAGCCTATACTACTGCAAATGTTATCTGTATTGTTATGTTCTTTAAAGATGTATTTTGTACCTTTGTTATTGCATTCTTATGTTATAAAATTGTAATTGACACCAGTTCATCAAATTAAGTAACTTGTAAATTACATTTCACTGCACACGTTTCTGTTGGTCATAGTATATGGACAATATGTGAGAAGTAGGGACTGATAGTGTTTGCACGTGTATTAATAATTCAGTAAGGGACTGGATAACAGCATTGCTGGTTGTAAGAACATTTCAAAAACAATTTTTGTGAGTGCACAAGTGGTGGTTATGGACTTGCTATATTATCTGCAAGACTCTTCAATGGTGATTGTGCACCTGCACGGTCGAACAGATGGCTGCTGGCCATCTCTACAAGGACTACAGTGGGTCTACACCTTTGACGACCCACCGATACCATTATTTCTACAAGGACTGCTATGGGTCTGCACCTCTGGTGGCCCACCAATACCGTAACCTCTACCAAGACTACAGTGGGTCTGCTCTGTGATGACGTACCTACCAATAGTCCTGAACGTCGACTGACTCTGCTGTGACCCATTACCTGTTTGCATGTCAAGAGTCAGCACTGTCTTTCCGTTGGAAGGACAACACTACTTGTTCAAGACTGCATGGAAATCCACTACTTCCAAGTGCAATTTCTTTTATTGCTCAGACTTTGAGAAAAACACTGCAATTATACTGTGATGAACGATCAGGACTGTCTTTATGGACTGTGAGAAAATTTTAGCTTTTGACCAACATTGCATCAATAAGTGTGTGCATTTGATATCTTTGTTATTGTAATGATGAAAAATTTTATCAATTCATTATTGGCCAGTGCCCAAAACAGTTTGTAAAATTTTTTGTGGGGAGCATGGGGGCTATGTAAGTAGGCTGTTTAGGTTTTCTTACACAGGAGTTCCAAACTGCATCGGGGTCCACTGCAAGTACTACGACAGTTAGACTGGCGACCATCTTACTGTAGTTCCAAACTGCATCAGGATCCACTGCAAGTATCACACAGGAGTTAAAAACTGCATCAGGGTGCACTGCAAGTACTACCACAGTTTGGCTGGAGACCATCACACATTAGTTCCCAACTGCATCAGGATCCACTGCAAGTAACACGAAAGTTAGGCTGGAGACCATCACACAGGAGCTCCTAACTGCATCAGGGTCCAATTCAAGTAGTACGACAGTTGGGCAGGAGACCATCATACAGTAGTTCAAATGTTCATAATGGTCCACTGCAAGTACTATGACAGTAAGGCTGGAGACCATCAGACAGAAGCTCCAAACTTAACCCGTGTCCACTGTAAGAGCTCCGATAGTTAATCTGCAGACAATCACAAAGGTTTTCCTAACTGCATAGGGGTCGACTGCAAGTACTGCAAAAGCTAACATTAGTTAGGCTTGAGACCATGACACAGTAGTTCCAAACTGCATCAGGGTCCACTGCAAGTACTACGACAGTTAGGCGGGAGACAATCACAAAGGAGTTCCAAACTGCTTCAGGGTCCACTGCTAGTACTATGACAGTTAGGCTGCTGAACATCACACAGGTGTTGTATCAGGGTCCACTGCAAGTAGTACTACAGTTAGACTGGAGACCATCACACAGGAGTTCCTAATTGCATCAGGGTCGACTTCAAGTAGTCAGACAGTTGGGCTGGACACCATCCTACAGGAATTCAAATGTTCATCATGATCCCCTGCAAGTACAACGACAGTAAGGCTGGAGATTATCACACAGCAGCTCAAAACTGCATCACGGTCCACTGCAAGTACAACGACAGTTACGCTGGAGACAAACACAGAGTAGTTCCAAACTGTATCTGGGTCCACTGCAAGTACTAAGTCAGTTAGGCAGGAGGCCATCACACATTAGTTCCAAACTGCATCAGGATCCACTGCAAGTACCACGAACGCTAGGCTGGAGACCATCACACAGGAGCTCCTAACTGCATCAGGGCCACTGCAAGTAGTACGACAGTTAGGTTGGAGACCATCACACTGTAGTTCCAAACTGCATCACGATGCACTGGAAGTATCACGACATTTAGGCTGTAGACCATCACACAGGCGTTCCAAACTGTATCAGGGTTCACTGCAAATACTACGACAGTTATGCTGGAGACCATCACACATTAGTTCCAAACTGCATCAGGATCAACTACAAGTACCACGAAAGTTACCCTGGAGACCATCAGTCAGGAGTTCCAAACTGCTTCAGCATATAATTCAAATACTACGACAGTTAGGCTTGAGACAATCACATATTAGTTCCAAACTGCATCAGGCTCCACTGCAAGTAACACGAAAGTTAGGCGGGAGACAATCACACAGGAGTTCCAAACTGCTTCAGGGTCCACTGCTGGTACTATGACAGTTAGGCTGCTCAACATCACACAGGAGTTCCAAACTGCAACAGGGTCCACTGCAAGTAGTACGACTGTTAGGCCTTAGTCCATCACACAGGAGTTCCAAACTGCATCAGGGTCCACTCCAAGTACTACGTCAGTTAGGATGGCGACCATCACACAGGAGCTCCAAACTGCATCAGGGTCCACTGCAAGAACTACGAAAGTTAGGCTAGAGACCATTACACAGTTGTTGCAAACTGCTTTAGGTTCCACTGCAAGTACTACGACAGTTAGGTTGGAGAACATCATACAGGAGTTAAAAACAACTGCATAAGGGCCACTGCAAATACCATGACAGTTACTGCTGGATACAATCACACAAGAGTTCCAAACTGCATCAGGGTCCACTGAAAGTACTATGACAGTTAGGCTGGAGACCATGACACAGGTGTTCCAAGCTGCATGACAGTCCACTGCACGTATTACGAGAGCTAAGCTGGATACCGTCACACAGTAGTTCCAAACTTCATGGTCCACAGCCTGTACTACGACAGTTAGGCTGGATACCATCACACGGTACTTCCAAATATCATCAGGATACACTGCAAGTACCATGCAGTTAGTTTGGAGAATATCACACAGGAGCTCCAAACTGCATCAGGGCCACTGCAAGTACTACAACAGTTAGACTGGAGACCATCACATAGGTCTTCCAAACCACATCAGGTTCCTATGCAAGTAGTACGACATTAGGCTGGAGACCATCACACATTAGTTCCAAACTGCACCAGGATCCACTGGAAGTACCACGAAAGTTAGGCTGGAGACCAACTCACAGGAGTTCCAAATTGCATTGGGGTCCACTGCAAGTATTATGACAGTTAGGCAGCCAAACATCACGGAATAGTTTCAATTTGCATCAGGGACCACTGCATGTATTACTACAGTTAGGCTGGAGAAAATCACACAGGAATTCCTAACTGCATCAGGGTCCACTTCAAGTAGTCCGACAGTTGGGCTGGAGACCATCATACAGGAGTTCAAAAGTTCATCATCGTCACCTGCAAGTGCAAAGACAGTAAGCCTGGAGACCATCACACAGCACCTCAAAACTGCATCAGGGTCCACTGCAAGTACCACGACAGTTAGGATCGGACCATCCCACACGAGTTCCAAACTGCATCAGGATCTACTGTAAGAACTCCGACGGTTGATATGCAGACCATCACACAGGTGTTCCAAACTGCATCAGTGTCCATTGCAAGTACTACAAAAGCTATGGTGGAGAAATACACACAGTAGTTCCAAACTACATCAGGGTCCACTGCAAGTGTCACGACAGATAGAGTGGAGACCATCACAGAGGAATTCCAATCTGCATCATGTTCTACTGCAACTACCACGACAGTTATGCTGCAGACAATCACACAGGAATTCCAAACTGCATAAGGGTCCACTGCAAGTATCACACAGGAGTTAAAAACTGCATCAGGGTGCACTGCAAGTACTACCACAGTTAGGCTGGAGACCATCACGCATTAGTTCCCAACTGCATCAGAGTCCAATTGAAATAGTACGACAGTTGGGCTGTAGACCTTCATACAGTAGATCAAATGTTCATCATGGCCCCTGCAAGTAATACGACAGTTAGGCTGGAGACAATCACACAGCAGCTCCAAAATACATCTGTGTCCACTGTAAGAACTCCGATAGTTAATCTGCAGACCATCACTAAGGTGTTCCAAACTGCTTCAGGGTCCACTGGAAATACTCCAAAAGCTAACGTTAGTTAGGCTGGAGACCATCACACAGTAGTTCCAAACTGCATCAGGGTCCACTGCAAGTACTACAACAGTTAGGCTGGAGACCATCACACAGTAGTTCCAAACTGCATCAGGATCCACTGCAAGTACAGCGACAAGTAGCCTGGAGACCATCACACAGGAGTTCCAAACTGCTTCAGCGTCCAATTCAAATACTACGACAGTTAGGCTTGAAACAATCACATAGTAGTTCCAAACTGCATCAGGTTCCACTGAACGTTCTACGAAAGTTAGGCTGGATACCATCACATAGGAATTTCCAAAGTGCATCAGTGTCCATTGCAAGCACTACAACAGGCTGGCGACCATCAAACAGGAGTTCCAAACTTGATCAGGGTCCACTGCAAGTACTACGACAGAAGGTTGGAGACCATCACACAAGAGTTCCTAACTGCATCGGGGACCACTGCAAGTACTATGACATCCTTTAGACCATCACAGAAGAGTTCCAAACTGCACCAGGGTCCACTGCAAGTACTATGTCAGTTAGGATGGAGAATATCACACAGGAGCTCCAAACTGCATCAGGGTCCACTGCAAGAACTACGACAGTTGGGCTGGAGAAAATTACAGGAGTTCCAAATTGCATCAGTTACCAATGCAAGTACTACGACAGTTAGGCTGGAGACCATCACACATGAGTTTTAAACTGCATCAATGTCCAGTGCAAGTAATACAACAGTTAGGCTAGAAACAATCACACAGGAGTTCCAAACTGCATACTTGACCACTGCAAGTCCTACGACAGTGAAGCTAGAGACCATCACACAGTAGTTCCAAACAGCATCAGGGTCCACTGCATGTGCTATGACAGTTAGCCTGGAGACAATCAGATAGGTCTTGCAAACTTCATCAGTGTCCACTGCAAGTACTACGACAATTAGGCTGGAGCCCATCACACAGTAGTTCCAAACTACATCAGGGTCTACTGCAAGTAGTGCGACAGTTATGCTGGAGACCATAAAACAGGATATCCAAACTTCATCAAGGTCCACTGCAAGTAGTACGACACTAAGGCTGGAGACCATCACACAGTAGTTCCATACTGCATTAGCATCCACTGCATGTACCACGACATTTAGGCTGGAGACCATAACACAGGAGTTCCAAACTGCATCTGGGTCCACTGCAAGTAATACGACAGTTAGGCTAGAAATCATCATACAGGAGTTCTAAACTGCATCACGGTCTACTGCGAGTACTACGACAGTAAGGCTGGAGACCATCACACGAGAGATCCAAACTGCATCAGGTTGCACTGCAAGTACCACGACATTTAAGCTAAAGACCATCACATAGTAGTTCCAGATTGTATGAGCGTCCACTGTAAGTACTACTACAGCTAGGTTGGAGACAGTCACACAACATTTCCAAACTGCATCAGGGTACACTGCAATACCACGACAGTTAGGCTGGAAACCATCACAGAGGAGTTCCAAAGTTCATCAGGATTCACTGCAAGTACTACGACATTAAGCCTGGAGACCATCACACCGTAGTACCAAACTGTATCAGTTTTACTGCAAGTACTACGACAGTTGGGCTGGAGACCATCACACAGGTGTTCCAAACTTCGTCAGGGTCCACTGCAAGTTGTACGACAGTTAGGCTGGAGACCATCAAATGGGAGTTCCAAACTGCAACAGGGTCCACTTTAAGTAATACGACAGTTAGGCTAGAGACCATCACACAGGAGTTCCAAACTGCATAACTGCCCATTGCAACCACTATGACAGTCTGGCGACCGTCACACAGGAGTTCCAAACTTGATCAGGGTCCACTGCAAGTACTACGACAGTAAGGCTGGATACCATAACACAAGAGTTCCAATCTGCATCAGGGTCCACTGCAAGTACTACGACCCTTAGGCAGGAGACAACCACAGAGGAGTTCCAAACTGCATCAGGGTCTACTGCAAGTAGTACGACAGTTATGCTGGAGACCATCACACAGGATTTCCAAACTGCATCTGGGTCCACTTCAAGTAGTACAACAGTTAGGCTGGAGACCATCACACAGTAGTTCCATACTGCATCAGAATCCACTGCATGTACCACGACAGTTAGGCTGGAGACCATAACACTGGAGTTCCAAACTGCATCTGAGTCCACTGCAAGTAATATGACAGTTATTCTAGAAACCATCACACAGTAGTTCCCAACAGCATCAGGGCCACTACATGTGCTATGACAGTTAGCCTGGAGACAATCAGATAGGAGTTGCAAACTTCATCAGTGTCCACTGCAAGTACTACGGCAGTTAGTCTGGTGACCATCGCACAGGAGTTCCAAACTGCATCAGGGTCCATTACCTGTAATATGACAGTTAGGCCGGATCTCATCACACAGGATTTCCAAATTGCATCAACGTCTACTGCAAGTACTACGACATTTAGGCCTAAGATCTTCACACAGGAATTCCAAACTGCATCAGGGAGCACTGCAAGTACTACGGAGACCATCGCAACTCGAGTTCCAAACTGCATCAGGGTCAGCTGCGACTACTATGACAGTTAGACTGGGGACCATCACATAGGAGTTCCAAACGGCATCAGTGGTCATTGTAAGTACTACGACAGTTACGCTGGAGACAATCACACAGGTGTTCCAAACTACATCAGGGTCCATTGCAAGTTGTACGACAGTTAGGCTGGAGACCATCAAATGGGAGTTCCAAACTGCAACAGGGTCCACTTTAAGTAATACGACAGTTAGGCTAGAGACCATCACACAGGAGTTCCAAACTGTATCACAGTCCATTGCAACCACTATGACAGGCTGGCGACCGTCACACAGGAGTTCCAAACTTGATCAGGGTCTACTGCAAGTACTACGACGGTAAGGCTGGAGACCATAACACAAGAGTTCCAATCTGCATCAGGGTCCACTTCAAGTACTACGACCCTTAGGCAGGAGACCACCACAGAGGAGTTCCAAACTGCATCAGGGTCTACTGCAAGTAGTACGACAGTTATGCTGGAGACCATCACACAGGATTTCCAAACTGCATCAGGGTCCACTGCAAGTAGTACGACAGTTAGGCTGGAGACCATAACACAGGAGTTCCAAACTGCATCTGGGTCCACTGCAAGTAATACGACAGTTATTCTAGAAACCATCACACAGGAGTTCCAAACTGCATCACGGTCCACTGCGAGTACTACGACAGTAAGGCTGGAGACCATCACAAGAGCGATCCAAACTGCATCAGGTTGCACTGCAAGTACCACGACATTTAAGCTAAAGACCATCAAATAGTAGTTCCAGACTGCATGAGCGTCCACTGTAAGTACTACTACAGCTAGGCTGGAGACCGTCACACAAGAGTTCCAAACTGCATCAGTGTCCACTGCAAATACCACGACAGTTAGGCTTTAAACAATCACAGAGGAGTTCATCAGGTTTCACTGTTAGTACTACGACATTAAGCCTGGAGACCATCACACAGTAGTATCAAACTGTATCAGTTTCACTGCAAGTACTACGACAGTTGGGCTGGAGACCATCACACAGGTGTTCCAAACTGCGCCAGGGTCCACTGCAAGTTGTACGACAGTTAGGCTGGAGACCATCAAATGGGAGTTCCATACTGCAACAGGGTCCACTTTAAGTAATACGACAGTTAGGCTAGAGAGCATCACACAGGAGTTCCAAACTTCATCACTGTCCATTGCAACCACTATGACAGTCTGGCGACCGTCACACAGGAGTTCCAAACTTGATCAGGGTCCACTGCAAGTACTACGACAGTAAGGCTGGAGACCATAACACAAGAGTTCCAAACTGCATCAGTTCCACTGCAAGTAATACGACAGTTAGGCTGGAGACCATCACAAAGAAGTTCCAAAGTACATCATGGTCCACTGCGAGTACTACGACAGGTTGGAGACCATCACACACTGGTTTGAATCTGCATCATGCTCCACTGCAAATACTACGACATTTGGGCTGCATACCAGCACACAGGTGTTCCAATCTGCACCAGGGTCCACTGCAAGTAGTACGACAGATTGGCCGGAGACCATCACTCTGTAGTTCGAAACTGCATCAGGATCCACTGCAAGTATCACGACAGTTATGCTGGAGACCATCACACAGGAGTACCAAACTGCATCCGGGTCCACTGCAAGTACTACGACAGTTAGCCTGGAGAGCATCACACATTAGTTCCAAACTGCATCAGGATCCACTGCAAGTAAAAAGAAAGTTAGGCTGGAGACCATCTCACAGTAGGGTGAAATTGCATCGGGGTCGACTGCAAGTATTATGACAGTTAGGCTTCCAAACATCATGGAGTTGTTTCAATCTGCATCAAGGTCCACTGCGTTTAGTACTACAGTTGGTCTGGCGACCAAACACATTACTTCCTAACTGCATCAGGGTCCTCTCCAAGTAGTACGACAGTTGGGCTGGAGACCATCATACAGGAATTCAAAAGGTTATCATCGTCCCCTGCAAGTATAACGACAGTAAGGCTGGAGGCCATCACACAGCAGCTCAAAACTGCATCAGGGTATAATGTAAGTACCACGACTATTAGGCGGGAACATCCCACGGTAGTTTCAAACTGCATCAGGATCCACAGTAAGAACTCCGACAGCTAGTATGCAGACAATCGCACAGGTGTTAAAAACTGCATCAGGGTCCACTGCAAGTACTACAAAATCTATGCTGGAGACATACACACAGTAGTTTTAAATTGCATCAGGGTCCACTGCAAGTGCTACGACAGTTAGGATGGAGACCATCACACAGTAGTTCAAAACTGCATAAGGATCCACTGCAAGTGCCACGACAGATAGGCTGGAGACCTTCACAGATGAGTTCAATCTGCATCAGGTTTTATTGCAAGTACTACAACATTTATGCTGGAGACCATCACACAGGTCTTCCAAACATCCACAGGGTCCAGTGCACTTACTACGACAGTAAGGCTGGAGACCATCACACAAGAATTCCACACTACATAAGGGTCCACTGTATGTGCCACGATAGTTAGGCTACGGACAGCCACACAGGAGTTCCAAACTGCATCAGGGTCCACTGCAAGTACTACAATAGTAAGGCTGAGACCATCAGACAAGAGTTCCGAACTGCATCAAGGCACACTGCAAGTACCACGACAGGCTGGAGACCATCACACAGGAGTTCCAAACTGCATCAGGGTCCACTGCAAATAGTATGACAGTTAGGCTAGAGGCCATCACACAGTAGCTGCAGCTGCATATTGGTCCACTGCAAGTACTACGACAGTAAGGCTGGAGACCATCACACAAGAGATCCAAAGTGCATCAGGTTGCACTGCAAGTACCACGACAGGCTGGAGACCATCAAAGAGTAGTTCCAAACTGCATGAGGGTCCACAGTATGTACAACAACTGTTAGGCTAAGGACCGTCACACAAGAGTCGCAAACTGCATCAGCATCCACTGTAAGTACTACGACAGTTAGGCTAGAGACCACCACACAGGAGCTCCATATTGTATAAATGTCCACTGCAAGTAGTACGACAGTTAGGCTGGAGACCATCACACAGGAGTTGCAAACTGCATGAGGATCCACTGCAAGTAGTACGACAGTTATGCTGGAGACCATCACACAGGAGTTCCAAACAGCATCATGGTCAACAGGAAGTACTACGACAGTAATCCTTCAGACAAACACACAGGCGTTTCAAAGTACATCAGGGTCCACAGCAAGTTCTACGAAAGTTTGGCTGGAGACCATCACACAGTACTTACAAACTGCATCAGGGTCCACTGCAAGTACTACACGATAGTTCACACAGTAGTTCCACACGGCATCAGTAGTAACTGCAAGTACCATGACAGTTACGCTAGAGACGCCCACACAGGAGTTCCAAACTCCATGAGGGTCCACAGTACGTACTACGACTGTTAGGCTAATGACCGTCACACAAGAGTTGCAAACTGCATCAGCATTCACTGTAAGTACTACGACAGTTAGGCTAGAGACCACCACACAGGAGCTCCATATTGTATAAATGTGCACTGCAAGTAGTACGACAGTTAGGCTGGAGACCATCACACAGGAGTTCCAAAAATGCATCACGGTCCACTGCAAGTACTATGACAGCTAGGCTGGAGACAATCACGTAGTAGTTCCAAACTGCATTAGGGTCCACTGCAAGTACTACGACAGTTAGGGTGGAGAATAGCATCCAGCAGTTCCAAACTGCATCAGGGTCCATTGTAAGTACTACAACAGTAAGGTTTTAGACCATCACACAAGAGTTCCAAACTGCATCAAGGGCCACTACAAGTACCACGACAGGATGGAGACCATCACACAGCATTTCCAAGCTGCATCAGAGTCCACTGCAAGTAGTACGACAGTTAGGCTGGAGACCATCACACAGGAGTTCCAAACATCATCAGGGTCCACTGCAAGTACTACGACAGTTAGGCTGGAGACCATTACACAGGAGTCCCAAACTGCATCAGGGTCCACTGCAAGTTCTACGACAGTTAGGCTGGAGACAAACACACAGGAGCTCCAAAGTGCATCACGGTCCACTGGGAGTACAACGACAGTTAGGCTGGAGACCATCAGACAGTAGTTCGGAACTGCATCAGGCTCAACTGCAAGTACTACGACTGTTGGGCTGGATACCATCTCAGAGTAATTACAAACTGCATCAGGAAACACTGCAAGTACCATGACAATTAGTCTGGAGACAATCACAAAGACGTTCCAAACTGCATCAGGGTCCTTTGCTAGTACTACAACAGTTACACTGGAGACATCCACACATTAGTTCCAAACTGCACCAGGATCCACTGCAAGTACGACGAAAGTTAGGCTGGAGACCATCACACAGGAGTTCCAATGTGCTTCAGGGTCCACTGCAAGCTCAATGACAGTTAGGCTGGAGACCATCACACAGGAATCCCAAACTGCATCAGGGTACACCACAAGTACTACGACAGTAATCCTTTACACAAACACACAGGCGTTCCAAACTACATCAGGGTCCACAGCAAGTTCTACGAAAGTTTGGCTGGAGACCATATCACAGTACTTACAAACTGCATTAGGGTCCACTGCAAATAATATGACAAGCTTGGTACCATCACACAGTAGTTCCACACTGCATCAGTATTAACTGCAAGTAACATGACAGGCCAGAGACCATTACACAGGAGTCCCAAACTGTATCAGGGTCCACTGCAAGTTCTGCGACAGGCTGGAGATAAACACACAGGAGTTCCAAAGTGCATCACGGTCCACTGGGAGTACTACGACAGTTAGGCTTTAGACCATTACACAGGAGTTGCAAACTGCATCAGGGTCCACTGCAAGTAGTACGACAGATAGGCTGGTGATCATCACACAGGAGTTGCAAACTCCATCAGGGTCCACTGCAAGTAGTACGACAGTTATGCTCGAGACCATGACACACTAGTTACAATCTGCATCAGGGTCCCATGTAAGTACTGCTACAGTAAGGCTTAATACCATTACACAAGTGTTAAAAATAACTGCATTAAGGTCCACTGCAAGTACCACGACATTTAGGCTGGAGACAATCACACAGGAGTTCCAAACTGCTTCAGGCTCCACTGCAAGTACTATGACAGTCTGGCTGCCGAACTTCACACAGGAGTTCCAAACAGCATCAGGGTCCACGGCAAGTACTACGAATGTTAGGCTGGAGACCATAACCCAGTACTTACAAACTGCATCAGGGTCCACTGCAAGTACTACACAATAGTTCCAAACTGCATCAGCGTCCACTACAAGAACCATGACATTCAGTTTAGAGACCATCACACCTGAGTTCCAAACTGCATCAGGGTCCTCTCCAAGTAGGACGACAGTTGGGCTGGAGACCATCACACAGGAGTTCCAAACTGCATCAGGTTCCACTGCAACTAGGTTGACAGTTAGGTTGGAGACCATCACACAGTAGTTCCATACTGCATCAGCATCCACTGCATGTACCACGACAGTTAGGCTGGAGACCACAACACAGGAGTTCCAAACTGCATGAGGGTCCACAGTACGTACTGCGACTGTTAGGCTAATGACCGTCACACAAGAGTTGCAAACTGCATCAGCATTCACTGTAAGTACTACAACAGTTAGGCTAGAGACGACCACACAGGAGCTCCATATTGTATAAATGTCCACTGCAAGTAGTACCACAGTTAGGCTGAAGACTATCACACAGGAGTTCCAAAAATGCATCTCGGTCCACTGCAAGTACTACGACAGCTAGGCTAGAGACAATCACGTAGTAGTTCCAAACTGCATTAGGGTCCACTGCAAGTACTACGACAGTTAGGGTGGAGAATAGCATACAGCAGTTCCAAACTGCATCAGGGTCCATTGTAAGTACTACAACAGTAAGGCTTTAGACCATCACACAAGAGTTCCAAACTGCCTCAAGGGCCACTACAAGTACCACGACAGGATGGAGACCATCACACAGCATTTCCAAGCTGCATCAGAGTCCACTGCAAGTAGTACGACAGTTAGGCTGGAGAACATCACACAGGAGTTCCAAACATCATTAGGGTCCACTGCAAGTACTACGACAGTTAGGCTGGAGACCATTACACAGGAGTCCCAAACTGCATCAGGGTCCACTGCAAGTTCTACGACAGTTAGGCTGGAGACAAATACACAGGAGCTCCAAAGTGCATCACGGTCCACTGGGAGTACAACGACAGTTAGGCTGGAGACCATCAGGCAGTAGTTCGGAACTGCATCAGGATACACTGCAAGTACCATGACAATTGGTCTGGAGACAATCACAAAGACGTTCCAAACTGCATCAGGGTCCTTTGCAAGTACTACAACAGTTACACTGGAGACCACCACACATTAGTTCCAAACTGCACCAGGATCCACTGCAAGTACGACGAAAGTTAGGCTGGAGACCATCACACAGGAGTTCCAATGTGCTTCAGGGTCCACTGCAAGCACAATGACAGTTAGGCTGGAGACCATCACACAGGAATCCCAAACTGCATCAGGGTACACCACAAGTACTACGACAGTAATCCTTTAGACAAACACACAGGCGTTCCAAACTACATCAGGGTCCACAGCAAGTTCTGCGAAAGTTTG
Source organism: Schistocerca gregaria (assembly GCF_023897955.1). Taxonomy (NCBI): domain Eukaryota; kingdom Metazoa; phylum Arthropoda; class Insecta; order Orthoptera; family Acrididae; genus Schistocerca; species Schistocerca gregaria. The sequence continues at coordinate 248,775,430 of NC_064926.1, forward strand.
GCTGGAGACCATCACACAGTACTTACAAACTGCATTAGGGTCCACTGCAAGTAATATGACAATTAAGCTGGGTACCATCACACAGTAGTTCCACACTGCATCAGTATTAACTGCAAGTACCATGACAGTTAGGCCAGAGACCATTACACAGGAGTCCCAAACTGTATCAGGGTCCACTGCAAGTTCTGTGGCAGGCTGGAGATAAACACACAGGAGTTCCAAAGTGCATCACGGTCCACTGGGAGTACTACGACAGTTAGGCTGGAGACCATTACACAGGAGTTGCAAACTGCATCAGGGTCCACTGCAAGTAGTACGACAGATAGGCTGGTGATCATCACACAGGAGTTGCAAACTCCATCAGGGTCCACTGCCAGTAGTACGACAGTTATGCTCGAGACCATGACACACTAGTTACAATCTGCATCAGGGTCCCATGTAAGTGCTGCTACAGTAAGGCTTAATACCATTACACAAGTGTTAAAAATAACTGCATTAAGGTCCACTGCAAGTACCACGACATTTAGGCTGGAGACAATCACACAGGAGTTCCAAACTGCTTCAGGCTCCACTGCAAGTACTATGACAGTCTGGCTGCCGAATATCACACAGGAGTTCCAAACTGCATCAGGGTCCACTGAGACTAGTACGACAGTTAGCCTGGAGACCATCACACAGTAGTTTCAAACTGCATCAGGATAGACAACAAGTAGCATGACAGTTAGGCTACAGACCACCACACAGGAGCTCCAAACTGCATCAGGGCCTCCGATAGTACTACAACAGTTAGACTTGAGACCATCACACATTAGTTCCAAACTGCACAAGGATCCACTGCAAGTACCACGAAAGTTAGGCTGGAGACTATCACACAGGAGTGCCAAACTGCTTCAGGGTCCACTGCAAGTACTATGACAGTTAGGCTGCCGAATTTCACACAGGAGTTCCAAACAGCATCAGGGTCCACGGCAAGTACTACAAATGTTATGCTGGAGACCATAACACAGTACTTACAATCTGCATCAGGGTCCACTGCAAGTACTACACGATAGTTCCAAACTGCATCAGCGTCCACTACAAGAACCATGACATTCAGTTTAGAGACCATCACACCGGAGTTCCAAACTGCATCAGGGTCCTCTCCTAGTAGGACGACAGTTGGGCTGGAGACCATCATACAGTAGTTCCAAAGTGCATCAGGATCTACTGCAAATACTATTATAGTAAGGCTGGAGACTATTACACAAAAGTTCCAAACTACATAAATGTCGACTGCAAGTACCACAACAATTACGCTGGAGACCATCACACAGGAGTTCCAAACTGCATCAGGTTCCACTGCAAGTAATACGACAGTTAGGCTTAAAATCACCACACAGGAGTTCCAAGGTGCATCACCGTCCACTGGGAGTACTACGACAGTTAGGCTGGAGAACGTCAGACAGTAGTTCCAAACTGCATCAGGATCCACTGCAAGTACCACGACAGTTAGGCTGGAGACCAACACACAAGAGTTCAAAATTGCATCAGTGTCCACTGCAAGTACTATGACAGTTAGGCTTGAGACCATCACATATTAGTTCCAAACTGCATCAGGGTCCACAGCAAGTACTACGATAGTTAGGCTGGTGACCATCACACAGTAGTTCCAAGGTGCATCATGATCCACTGGAAGTGGCACGACAGATAGGCTGGAGGCCATCACACAGTAGTTCCAATCTGCATCAGGCCCTACTGCAAGTGCTACGACAGTTAGGCTTGTGACCATCACACAGGAGTTCCAAACTGCATCCGGGTCCACTGCAAGTAATACGACGGTTAGGCTAGAAATCATCAAACAGGAGTTCCAAAGTGCATCACCGTCCATTTCTAGTACTATGACAGTTAGGCTGCCGAACATCACACTGGAGTTCCTAACTGCAACAGGGTCCACTGCAAGTAATACGACAGTAAGGCTGGAGACCATCACACAAGAGTTCCAAACTGCATCAGGGTACACTGCAAGTGCTAAGGCAGGCTTTAGACCATCACAGAGGAGTTCCAAACTGCATAACGGTCCACTGCAGGTACTACAACAGTTAGGATTGTAACCATGGCACAGGAGTTCCAAACTGCATGAGGGTCCGCTGCAAGTACAACGACAGTTAGGCTGGACACAATCCCACAGTAGTTACTCACTGCATCAGGATCCACTGCAAGTACCACAACATTTGGGCTGGAGACCATCACACAGTAGTTCCAAACTTCATCAGGGTTCACTGTCAGTACTATGACAGTTTGAATGGCGACCATCACACAGGAGTTCCAAAATGCTCAGGGTCCACTGCAAGTACTAAGACAGCTACGCAGGAGACCAACACACAGTATTTCCAAACTGCAACAGGGTCCACTGCAAGTACTACGACAGTTATGTTCCAGACCATCACACAGGAGTTCCAAACTGCATCAGGATCCACTACAAGTACTATGACAGTTAGGCTGGAGACCATCACACAGGAGTTCCAAACTGCATCAATGTCCACTGCAAGTACCACGACAGTTATGCTGGAGACCAGCACACAGGAGTTCCAAACTGCACCAGGGTTCACTGCAAGTACTACGACAGTTGGGCTGGAGACCATCACACAGTAGTTCCAAACTGTATGAGGGTCTACTGCAAGTACCACGACAGGCTGGAGACCATCACACAGTAGTTCCAAACTGCATCAGGGTCCACTGAAAGTTCTACGACAGTTAGGCTGGAGTCCTTCACACAGAGGTTCCGAACTGCATCAGGGTCCACTGCAAGTACTACTACAGTTAGGATGGAGACCATCACACAGGAGTTCCAAACTGCATCAGGGTCCACTGCAAGTACTATGACGGTTAGGCTGGAGACCATCACATAGGAGTTCCAAACTGCATCAGGGTCCACTTTTAGTACTACGGCAGTTAGGCTGGAGGTGAGAAAACTGCTATTTCATGGTCTAGCGGTCATTCATAAGCCACATACCACTCCGGTACATGCCAAACGCCGCCTCGATTGATGTACGTAGCTTAAGCATGGGACAGTTGAACAGTGGTGTGACAAATCACGGTACACAATGTGGAGATATAACTGCAGTTGCCGGCCGTTGTGGCTGAGCGGTTCTAGGTGCTTCAGTCTGGAACCGCACGGCCCCTTCGGTTGTAGTTTCGAATCCTGTATCGGGAATGGATGTGTGTGATGTCCTTAGGTTAGATAGGTTTACGTTGTTGTAAGTTCTATGGGACTGATGGCCTCAGATGTTAATTCCCATAGTGCTCAGAGATATTTGAACTAACGGTAGGGTGTGGGAATGCTCAGTGAACGGCAATTACCAGCGTGTGTATTGCCAACAGTCAAATTGTGAGGGGTTAGTGATTTAGTGTGGCGTGTTTTTTATGGAGGGGGCTTGCACCCCTTGTAGTTTGGCGTGCCACTATGATAGCATAGGCCTACATTGATGTATCAACTGTTGAAGAGAAATTCGGGGATTGCGACTGCTTCTTTCAACACGATTGAGCACTTGTTCATACTGCACGGCCTGTGGTGGAGTGGTTACACGACATTAACATCCCTGTAATGGACTTGCCTACACAGAGTCCTGACCTGAATCCTACAGAACATGTTTGTGATGTTTTGGATCTCCGACTTCGTGACATGCTTCACCTACCAACATCGATACCTCTTTTCAGTGCAGCACTCCGTGAAGAATGGGCTGCTATTCTCCAAGAAACCTTCCTACGCCTGATAGAACGTATGCCTGCGCAAGGCCAAGGATGAGCCGACAACATATTGAATTTCAGCGTTACCGATGGAGAGAGCCACGAACTTGTGAGTCATTTTTAGCCAGGTGTCCGGATACGTTTGATCACATAGTGTATGTAGAATATTCCACTTATGTGTGCAACAAAAAGGTTTGATTGATTTTCGACATCCAATGAAGCCTCAGTGGGAGAGCAACTTAACTCAACTGTCCTTCCTAACTGCTATCTTCGACTGAGAATGTTTTTATCAATCATGTAATAGGTTTAAGTACTTGGGCAGTGGGGTCCTTATTCTGCTTCCCATATGTGTGATGATGTAATAAATCAGTAATCTTCTTGTGATGGCCTCACAGTAAGAGAAAATCTACCAACTGTCGAGAAGGTTTTGAATACACAAGTGAACAACAATAAAACCACTCAGCATTCAATAAATACTCCAATTACTATTAAAATAATAACAATCGAAACCTCAAGAAACGTTCTGTTTCCAAAAGCCGCATAGCTGTACGAAGGTATTTTACCTTGTCTACCAGTTTCACGTCAGTATAGACGCGTCTTCAGGATTATAACGGATATGCTCTGCTTCCATAACGTAGATGGACAATTACGAAATGCCGGTTTACAGGAAATTATTGACTGATGAGTGTTGTCACTGCTAATCACAATTTCTCTAAGTTGTGATTGCCCTCCCCAAAACGTTATGTAAATTCCCATGTGTCTGGATCTTGGGATATTCTCGATCGCTTGAACCAATAATTACTAACCTTGAGTCCAGGAAATAAAGAGAAGGATGTATTCTCGTCGAAACTTCGCATAACCACGTTCATAAAGTGCTTGACAACTCTAGTTGCCATTAAAAAACTTACTTCAGGCGGCTTAATTGAAATAGACAATAATTTCTAAAGCAACCCCGTCTTTATTATTTTTGAGAATATGGAGTCTAGATATCGTCCGTTTCTTCCGTTTTTAATCAAATACTCTTTTGCCAAATTGCTTTCTGCGGTTATACAGCCATATAGCGAATAAAAGTCCTGCACAATACAGACATGCTGCAGGAACGTTTAATTAATTTTTAAACCCTCTGTCCAAGTTCTGTGGTTTCCTCGGTTTGTACAGAAATTTCTATCGGTTGTCCGAATATCATTGTGCAGATTCCAATTTACTACTCGTTATTCTCTCTTTAGTTCTTTTTGAGGCAGCGGTTTGCCATATTCGTAACGTTCTTACGGTTTCCTAGTAATTTGCTGCTAGATAATTATAACAGAAATTTCGAAGAACTCCTTCTTCGGATGCTGCAGAACAGACGAGTACCGTTTTAAGTCGTCTGACAAAACACTAGTCATACTCAGAAGTTCGTGTTATCGTTTCCGGTAATCTCTGATAAAACATATCGCTATGAAATAAGTGATAGAGGATCCACTTTCCTTTCTTAAAGTTAAAATAGATACAATCGTAATACAAAAGCTAAATAAAAATTGAGACATCAGGCTACATACAAAGATACCGCCAATTTCATTCTTGGTACCAGTGAACGTAGCTCACGGCATTTCGCCCATATTTCAATAGAGCTTGCAGTGCCAGTTATGTTTTGGTGCGTAATAAGAATCCGTTGCCATCGAGGACAGTAGAAGTGGGCACACTTCCTTCGTAATATAATAACATAATTCCGGTGTCTCAGGCGTACCAGCATGTAGCTATTTCTATTAGGTGGCGTAAGGAACTGTGTTTCTTGACGCCATTGAAACTATTAATACACGGCGTGGAAATCATATATGTAGTGCAATGTATATACAGGGTGCGGAAGAACCGATTAAGCAGTTTTAAGGAGCAATAAAGAGTAAATTTGGATGTATGGAGGAAAAAATGTTTTTATTTTCTAAATTTGTACAATATACCATTTTACATTCATTTAGTTCCAAAAACAATGCTCTCAAGATGGGGGCCGTTAGCATCAATATATAGTTGTAGACGATCCCCTAAGTTTCGAGCAGCTCTTGCATACATATCGCGGGGTATGGTATTCACTTCGTCTATAATCCGCTCTTTCAACTCTGGTGTGAGGGCGGCTTTTGAAAACCTTTGCGTTCAGATATCATCAAAGAAAGTTGTCACAAAGGCTCAAAAGTAGTAACCACGCAGGCCGCCGACGCCATCGCTCAAAGAGTCTAGGGGTCTCGGAAACATTTCTCTCAGAACATCCAGTTAATTTCAAACTGTGTGAGCAGTAGCTCCATCCTTTTGGTATCACAATTCCCCCAGTCCATGTTATTCAACAATCTCTTCCACTCTGGGTTGCAGAATATTTTGCAACATTGAAACTTAGCGTGTGGAATTCACTCTCACGGTCACTCCTTCCTCCTCAAAAAAGTGAGAGCCTACCACGCCAAACTGATATATGGCACACCACACTGTCATTTTAAGAGAATGTTTCAGTCTTTCATGAACAATTCGGGGGTTATTTTGAGCCCAGTAGCGAATATTTGGCTTATTCACGCACCCACTACTGAAGAAAGTTGCATTCGGAGGAATCTGAGCAAGCATTTGCTAACACAGATTTTGACAGTTGGCGTAGTCTGCGGGGAGTCATTCTTGAGCAATCTTTATTTTGAAAGGGTTGAACTTCAAATCGCATTGCAGAATCCTTCTCATACTGCGGTATGAAATCTGCAATGCAACATCATGTCTTCGAGTAGAACTGCACTGTAGTTCCTTCTCTAGGTTGTCGCACAGATGAAAAAATGGTAGATATCGAAATATACGACAGAAGGATAGAGAAGCAATTAAAATCGCTCAAAAGAGGAAAGGCCTTTGGACATGATGGGATACCAGTTCGATTTTACACATGGTACGCGAAGAAAGTTGCCCCCCTTCTTGCAGCGGTGTACCGTAGGTCTCTAGAAGAGCGTAGCGTTCCAAAGGATTGGAAAAGGGCACAGTTCATCCCCGTTTTCAAGAAGGGACGTCGAACAGATGTGCAGAACTATAGACCTATATCTCTAACGTCGATCAGTTGTAGAACTTTGGAACATCTATTACGTTCGAGTGTAGTGACTTTTCTGGAGACTAGAAATCTACTCTATAGGAATCAACATGGGTTTCAAAAAAGACTGTCATGTGAAACCCAGCTCTCGCTATTCGTCTATGAGACTCAGAGGGCCATAGACACGGGTTTGCAGGTAGATGCCGTGTTTCTTGACTTCCGCAAGGCGTTCGATACCGTTCCCCACAGTCGTTTAATAAACAAAGTAAGAGCATATGGACTATCAGACGAACTGTGTGATTGGATTGACGAGTTCCTAGATAACAAAACGCAGCATGTCATTCTCAATGGAGAGAAGTCTTCCGAAGTAAGAGTGATTTCAGGTGTGCCGCAGGGGAGTGTCATAGGACCGTTGCTGTTCACAATATACATAAATGACCTCGTGGATGACATCGGAAGTTCACTGAGGCCTTTTGCAGATGATGCTGTGGTGTATCGAGAGGTTGTAACAATGGAAAATTGTACTGAAATGCAGGAGGATCTGCAGCGAATTGACGCATGGTGCACGGAATGGCAATTGAATCTCAATGTAGACATGTGTAATGTGCTGCGAATACATAGAAAGATAGATCCCTTATCATTTAGCTCCAAATAACAGGTCAGCAACTGGAAGCAGTTAATTCCATAAATTATATGGGAGTATGCATTAGGAGTGATTTAAAATGGAATGATCATATAAAGTTGATCGTCGGTGAAGCAGATGCCAGACTGAGATTCATTGGAAGAATCCTAAGGAAGTGCAATCCGAAAACAAAGGAAGTAGGTTACAGTACGCTTGTTCGCCCACTGCTTGAATACTGCTCAGCAGTGTGGGATCCGTACCAGGTAGGGTTGATAGAAGAGATGGAGAAAATCCTACGGAGAGCAGCGCGCTTCGTTACAGGATCATTTAGTAATCGCGTACGGAGATGCTAGATAAACTCCAGTGGAAGACTCTGCAGGAGAGACGCTCAGTAGCTCGGTACGAGCTTTTGTTAATGTTTCGAGAACGTACCTTCACCGAAGAGTCAAGCAGTATATTGCTCCCTCCTACGTATATCTCGCGTAGAGACCATGAGGATAAAATCAGAGAGATTACAGCCCACACAGAATCATACCGACAATCCTTCTTTCCACGAACAACACGATACTGGAATAGAAGGGAGAACTGATAGAGGTACTCAGGGTACCTTCCGCCACACACCGTCAGGTGGCTTGCGGAGTATGGACGTAGATGCAGATGTATATGTAGAACGTTGTTGAACTGCTCTTCTCACTCGCTGCACATTTTCTGGCAATCTGATTGATCCGCGTCGGCCATGGGTATTTATTCTTAGCGCGAAAGCAGTTTTCTCCTATTGCAGAACCAAGGGCCATTTGTGTCTGCATTAGGATCGGCATTGTTGCATGGAATGTTGAACTGTCGCCGAAGGCTCGTTAAGTAGCGATCACAAACATGTTGTTTTCATAATAAGCGCGATCGGCAAAACCACGATGTGCATCGGTCCAGACCATGTTGGCTTCTGGAATAGGGTCAACGACTGAACAACTGCAGACTACTGGCCACTGCCTACCCCCACCACAACCCCAGCTATCATCGATAGTTGTGAAAACTTTTAACTTTTGTAATAATTCAGTTAAAAGTGGTGTGTCCATCAAGATTCAAAATTAGCTCAGCAGTGTTCAGATTCTAACTCCTAATATAGAATGTAGATGCAAAAATGATATCAGTAGAGATTTGTGGTTAACTCTCATAGGAAATGGAAATGTCTTCACTAATTTAATAACTTTTTCACTCAGTCGCTGTATACAGCATCGCTTTTGCACATAGGATTTTTGTGCCGTTCTCCTTTTTACAGTCAGCAGGTCGTGGTGTCCCATAGTACAGGATCTCGGGTTCGATTCCCGGCGGGGTCAGGGATTTTACCTGTCTTGAGATGACTTCGGTGTTTGTGTTGTCCACATCATATCATCATCATTCATGAAAGTGGCGAGATCGGGCTGAGCAAAGGTTGGGAATTTGTATGGGCGCTGATAACAGCGCAGTTGAACGCCCCACAAATCAAACATCATCGTCATCCTTTTTACAACAAAATCTTAGTTCAGTGCTTGTGCTTCCTATGTCTGATGACCATGAGACCGAGACTGAAACACATTCCGTGACAAAAGTTATGGGCTGCATACAAATATCATGTAGGACATCCTTTTCCCCAGTGCAGTGCCGCAACTTCACTTGATATATACCCAACTAGGTGCTTGAAGTCCCCTGCAGAAATACTGCCTCTACAGCCATTAATAATTGTGAAAGTGCTGCCGGTGTAATATACTGCGCAGGAGCTGACGCCTCTATCAAGTCCCAGAAATATTCAATGAGATTCATGTTGATCGTTCAGTGTGGTGAAATCATTCGCTCGAACTGCCCAGAACTGTGACCCGGAGAGGTGACGCATCTTCATCCATAAAAATTTTGGCTGCAAATGCCCTCCAGTAGCAGAATACAACAAGCAATCCGTTCAATTGAACCAGAGGACCCAGTCTATTCCATGTAACCACAACCCACACCTTTAGGGAGCCACCATCTGCTTACTCCGTACCTTGTTGACAACTTGAGCCCATGGCTTGGTGGGGTCAGCCCCAAAATCGAACCTACCATCAGTTCTTAGCAAATGAAACTCAGACTCAACAGATCGGGCCACGGTTTTACAGTCGTCTAAGGTCCAGCTGATATAATCACGGGCTCAGGAGAGACGGTGCAGGCGACGTCGCCCAGTTAGCAATGGCACTCGCGTTGGTCGTTGTTTGTCATAGCCCACTAAGGGCAAATTTCATTTTATCGTCCCAACGGATACATTCGTCGTATGTCCCACACGTATTATACGGTTATTTCACTCAGTACTGCTTGTCTCTTAGCACTGAAAACTTCACGCAAACGCCGCCGATCTCAATCGTTAAGAGCAGGCCGTCGTGGGTTCCGTTGCCGTGGTAAGTGGTATTGCCTGCATTTTGGTATTCTCGGTACGCTGTTGACACTGTTGATCTCGGAACATTGAATTCCCTAAAGATTTCCAAAATGGAATGTCCGGTGTGTCTTGCTCCAACTACCATTCCACTTCCAATGCCTGTTAATTTCCGTCGTGCAGTCATTACCACTTTTTCTCCTCAGTACATATAAATGATAGCTTTCCTAATGCACTACTCCTCTATATCTTGTGTACGCGACACTACTGCTATCTGTATATGTGCACATGGCTATCCTATGACTTTTGTTTCATCCGTGCACGTAGAATAAATGTAACAAGGGAGAACGTAATCAAAAGGAATCCTTCAAATTATTAAACCAGTGGGCCGTCATTGATCTCGAATTTTGCTTAAATTACCGCTGCCTAGGATCAGGCTATTTATTCAACTTCAATTAGGGTCTTTGTTATTTTTTATCCTTTCATCTGAAATGGTTCATCGAAGAAATGTAACTATCCGTTTTTATCGTTTATTAGATATATGCTTTCCTCCTGTTGAGTTCGTGCTTACAGCACTCAGAATGAGTCCCTTCGGGCAAAATAAAAAAAAATCACAATGTAATAGGATAGTGTAGATTAAATGTCTGACTAATGCGGCACTTTTGTGGAAATATGAATGTTTTATTGTGAGCAGTAAGGACAGCGAATGGATTGAAGCTAGCACTAAAGTGGTGCCGTATGTCTGGGACAACAATGAGCAATAAACACAAATAAAATATCTTTGTTTATTGCAGTTTGGGTTTAGAACATGAACTTCTATGAAAAATAGGGCTATATTATGTCAGTGGCATTGGATTTGGAAGGGAAATCAGAAAAGTAGTCCAAGGGAACGGATATTTCATGGGCCAGTGCTGAGTAACACAGGGGCAAACGCAGGTGCTGGTCACATCTGCATCTACACCCATACTCTGCAAACCATTGTGCCGTACATGGCAGAGGGTTCGTCCACTTATAGTATTAATTAGGGGCTTTTCGCTTTCCATCCAAATATGGAGCGCAGAAAGAATGACTGCTTAAATTACTCTGTACATGCTGTAATTAATCTAATCTTGTCTTCATGATCTCCATAAGAGTGATATGTAGGTTGCTGTTGTATATTACTAAAGTCATCATTTAAAGTCAGTCCTTGTAGGTTTATTAGTAGGTTTTCTCCGGATATTTCACATCAGCCTACAAGAGTCTGGCACTTCGCTTCTTTCTAGGTCTCTGTGACACTCTTCCACAAGTCAAACAAACCAGTGACCATTCAGACTGTCCTTATTTGTATCTATCTCCTCTTAGTCGTCTTTGGTAGAACCCACACATTTGAATAATATTCTATGATTGGTCACCCGAGCTATTTATAAACCTTCTTCTTTTTAGATGGCTCGCATTTCCACAGTATTCAAGCAATGACCAGTAGTCTGGTACCTCCTTTAAATACGACTGAGCATATGCGACAGTTGGAGATCATGTCCCTACAAAGTGTATATCCAGATATTTGCATCAGCCGACATCAGCCGACTGATTCTAACTAACTCGTAGATATTACACTAATAGAATACTACATTTGTTTGTTTTCAAAGGTGTACAGTTTCTCGCTTCTGGTCATTTAAAATACACTCCTGGAAATTGAAATAAGAACACCGTGAATTCATTGTCCCAGGAAGGGGAAACTTAATTGACACATTCCTGGGGTCAGATACATCACATGATCACACTGACAGAACCACAGGCACATAGACACAGGCAACAGAGCATGCACAATGTCGGCACTAGTACAGTGTATATCCACCTTTCGCAGGAATGCAGGCTGCTATTCTCCCATGGAGACGATCGTAGAGATGCTGGATGTAGTCCTGTGGAACGGCTTGCCATGCCATTTTCACCTGGCGCCTCAGTTGGACCAGCGTTCGTGCTGGACGTGCAGACCGCGTGAGACGACGCTTCATCCATTCCCAAACATGCTCAATGGGGGACAGATCCGGAGGTCTTGCTGGCCAGGGTAGTTGACTTACACCTTCTAGAGCACGTTGGGTGGCACGGGATACATGCGGACGTGCATTGTCCTGTTGGAACAGCAAGTTCCCTTGCCGGTCTGGGAATGGTAGAACGATGGGTTCGATGACGGTTTGGATGTACCGTGCACTATTCAGTGTCACCTCGACGATCACCAGAGGTGTACGGCCAGTGTAGGAGATCGCTCCCCACACCATGATGCCGGGTGTTGGCCCTGTGTGCCTCGGTCGTATGCAGTCCTGGTTGTGGCGCTCACCTGCACGGCGTCAAACACGCATACGACCATCATTGGCACCAAGGCAGAAGCGACTCTCATCGCTGAAGACGACACGTCTCCATTCGTCCCTCCATTCACGCCTGTCGCGACACCACTGGAGGCGGGCTGCACGATGTTGGGGCGTGAGCGGAAGACGGCCTAACGGTGTGCGGGACCGTAGCCCAGCTTCATGGAGACGGTTGCGAATGGTCCTCGCCGATACCCCAGGAGCAACAGTGTCCCTAATTTGCTGGGAAGTGGCGGTGCGGTCCCCTACGGCACTGCATAGGATCCTACGGTGTTGGCGTGCATCCGTGCGTCGCTGCGGTCCGGTCCCGGGTCGACGGGCACGTGCACCTTCCACCGACCACTGGCGACAACATCGATGTACTGTGGAGACCTCACGCCCCACGTGTTGAGCAATTCGGCGGTACGTCCACTCGGCCTCCCGCATGCCCACTATACGCCCTCGCTCAAAGTACGTCAACTGCACATACGGTTCACGTCCACGCTGTCGCGGTATGCTACCAGTGTTAAAGACAGCAATGGAGCTCCGTATGCCACGGCAAACTGGCTGACACTGACGGCGGCGGTGCACAAATGCTGCGCAGCTAGCGCCATTCGACGGCCAACACCGCGGTTCCTGGTGTGTCCGCTGTGCCGTGCGTGTGATCATTGCTTGTACAGCCCTCTCGCAGTGTCCGGAGCAAGTATGGTGGGTCTGACACACCGGTGTCAATGTGTTCTTTTTTCCATTTCCAGGAGTGTATTTGCTACTCTTTGCACAGCTTTGAAATCCTATCGAGATCTGACACAATATTTTTGAAACTTCTTTGACACTGCTGTCCATTATAGTTAACTTCATCATCTTCGAAAAGTCTCAGTTTACTGGTAATATTGGCGTCAAGGTCATTAATAAAAAATATGAAAAGCAAGGGACTCAACAGACTGATCTGGGGCACAGCTGAAGTTACTTCTACATCTTCGATGGCTGTCAATCATTGCTGCGTCCCTCCTACATATTTCGCTTGATATGCTAGACAATCGTACTATTGATAATAAGCGTAGGTGTGATTCTGAATCAAACGCTTTTCGTAAATCGAGAGATACTGCCATTACCAGACTTCCTTAATCCATGCCTTTTCTGTGTCATGTGAGGAAACAGCCAGCTGGGTTTCACTTGATCGAAATTTTCGAGCTTTTTGAGATGAGAAAAGTTATTTTGTTCGAGATAATTCAGTGTATAAGAGCTGAGAATAGTTTCTAAGATTCTACAACAAATGTATAGCATATTGGTCTACTTTCCAGTTATGAAAAATAGAGACAGATCCAAATACATGCTACAAGGAACAGGAATATTAACACAAATAGACATTTATTTAAAGGAGACCGTATTTAAACTGACAGGGGCTTTAACCGGTGTTGCTGGATGAATTTAGGTGGAAATACTTTTGAAGAGTGTATAATACGAAGAAACTGTGGCTTATACATCGGGAACGAGACTGACACTGTGGATGTATCCAGAATGACTATTCGCTTTGTTGCAGAATGTGGGCTGATCTGAAATTTCCTGACAGTTTAGAAATGTTTACCGTGCCGGTACTTGTATGTGGAACTTCAATCTTTCTTGTTTAAGTGCTCTGCCAATTGAGCGTTGCACAATCGGCTGACGGCCTGCCCTCAGAGCTGTAGTTGCCGGAGAATCTTTTCTCCTGACTCCCAGGTTTCACGAATGTCTTCGTGCATACCTTCAGGTAATAGCGCTCTTTGTTGAAAGCATATTGCGGAGAAATGGCTTATCCGCACTGAAGAAGATTACTTCTAGTAGGAATATGCACTGCAGAGCGAATCATGTGCTAATTCGAAACTGCCTAGCAGATTACGTTCCAAATGGGGTGCGGTTGTTCTGTTGTGCCGCAAAGATGATATCGGACTCAGGGATAGTTTGTGATTATGTTGTTCCTGAGGAATGTTGTAGTCTTTGGAAATGGACGATAGTGGTAAGTGGTGACAGATGACTCAAGAGGACACGTTTTGAAAATATCTCACATGAAATGAGGGCTTTCAAGTTTTTGAGAAATGAGTGGAAAAAATCGTTTAAATGTGTTTAGGAGGTGTGGCTAATTTATAATCTTGTACAAGGTTAGGGTGAAGGATGGTACGCAAGATGGTAGTGACGTATAGAAAGTAAAGCACAGGGCAAGGTGATCAGGTGTTTCAAGGGTGTGAGATCCACGTTTGAGTGAGTCGTATGTGCGGATAGTGATCGTGGGATTTAGTTCCTATGTATCACCGGTTACTTTTTTTAGCAGTTTATAATACTAAGAGATTCCATTGTCATGGATAAAAGGTATGAGGTACAGGAGCTCATGCTGTTAGCTACAAATGCTGTACCTACCTACATGTAATTTACGTGAACAACACAAACAGAATTAGAAGTGGAGGTCAGAATGCCATAAACGATTAAAGAGTTTGTAAAGGGTAGGTATAGAGAGAGGGAGGGACGGCACTCGCTATGTTGCTGACAGAGGAGCTCGACCCTAGTCACATGTAGAGAATTCTGGCAGATTTGAAAGTGTTGTTCAAGGTGTGGATACATTTGGAGAGCATGAGTTTAACGACCTCGTTGAAGGCTATGGGTCCTAGGCAAAGATTGCAATTGTTATATATCTGTATTTTTGGCGGTGAAACGATTTTGAGGTCTTCCACGACACAGATTCGAAACCTGTGCTGAAGGTTTGCTATGGATTCTAGGAAGAGAGTGAAGGTTCTTTAATTTGGTGGTAAAAATGCAGTCATGACAGTGTGTCACGCTGCGCTTTTCCTACAGTTACGGCTTTCATGCTCTGTGCTACGATTAACAATCTTCGAGCTGTTTGTGGTAGAGACTGCTCCTACTCGAACTGAGATTAATACACGTAGTAGCTGCACTTATGGAGATATGGGTTTATGGCGTCATGAAAGTAGCAATAGTTAGAGAAGATACTGTCTTCGTAGTGATTATATCACTAACGAAAACGTTATCTGACGTGTATCTACACTTGAATGAGTTTGATATGTTCACCTTCAACCCCGATTTACAGCTCCTTCCCATTTGTATCAGTTTTGTGTTAAACTCCAAGAAGTACTGTGGCAAAGTTAATTCTCCGTCTGTTGAAATTCAATAGTTTTCTCGAGATAAAACACGATTTTAAGGGTTTATGTAATGAAATCGCTGCGCAGTACTGGAGCTTGACTGTTACAATCACGATATGAAGAAAGTAAGGATACCAGTGGCTAAATCGACTTGGTATTTTAAATGCAGCACCACGATCTACTTACAACACTAGTTTCATTCCATTTATTTTCCGTCTATGGTTATTAGGAACTCTACAGATTTCTTGTGGGGAAATTATACTTTTGTTGACTCCCAATTTCACCCTATAAGTCGAATTTATTTGCTGACGGATTATAAATATTAATTGACGTGAAGGTCTTAGAAAACTATATTCGCATTCGATATCTCATGTCTCCAGTTCAATGAAGTTTGACGCAGTCAAATTGGAGCACGTTTTAATTGTTCTTTTATCCACAAAGGTAATTTGGTAGACTTTTAAAGTTGTCCGTTACCGACTCCACGAGGCATCACCAGAACTAAAATTCCAGCATTTTCTTACGAAAGTAACACGTGAAGTCGTCATCAAGCACTTGTAGTGTTATTTTAACTTCAGCTACTTGGATTACAGCTAGTTCTACTCACACTCAGTAGATGTAGCATTTTCTTGCGGAAAACCGTACTAAACTCTTCCCTAGAATCATTGCGGTCCTATCGGTTTGCCGAAGTGTATAAAACAGTCCAGCGTGGAACTCATCTCGTACAATCTACCATATAAATTTGGCTCCGCTGTGTCAATTATTTCCGTAGTTTTAAATTTAGTTGTTTGAGTGTTTGAAGACCCCAGCAGTTACCACTCTGGGTCAAAGTAAAAATAAAAGATAAAATTTCAATATACAAACTGCGTCGAAATGTTCAGTGAATGGAGCGTTATGTGTAAGTTCCCACAGAGAAGAGCCGTGTAGCAATTTCTGGAAGTCCACATAGAGAATAACTATGTGGTGTCAAACAAGAAGTGGAGATAGGTTTCTCTATACCGGCCAGCCGAACATAAGGATTATAAAGTCTCTTTTCATGCAGTGGAACACAACGAAAGCAGCTAATTATCAAAAACAAAGCGGAAGAAGTCCTGAGTGCGTTAAGCATTTGATATTTATCAAATTCAATCCTGAAGAAAGGAATTTGTTTATTCTGTCAGTGCATGTCGGTCACGAAATATTTTAACCCCAAATTTCATTACGACGTTTACCGACACTCGTAACTTTCAGATCGTAACGAGGAAACGTGAACATATGCATGTAACGTACGTCATCAGTGCGTACCATATATTGGATTGTCTCTATGATCTTTGTACTGACTGCCTCGAAGCCCCAAAAGAAAAGTGAATAGTACAAATTATTCACGTATTAAACAAAATTTCCCTTGTAAGTGCTAGAAATGGTCTCTTAACTTTTTAATTATTTTCTGTCTTGTTTTGTGAAACCAAATTGTATTGCAACGAAAGCGAAAGATAACGTCGATCAAATTTCACAGATGCTGAGACAGGAATCGACGCGTGCACGAATATCTGAAGTTGTTATCGCAGGAATTCGGGATTACGAGTCATAAAGGTGTATGTAGTATTCCATATTTGTGTCACCCAAATTCTTATTTGTGTGGAAGACATTACTATCGGAAACAGTTGAATGTCTCGTTAGTAAATATGACTGCGATATACCTTTACAGTATACCATCCGCATACGGCGTAAATGGTGCTACCATTTCCATACGAAATCCAAACGACTATGAAGGAACGACTCCATCTTATCTCGAAGGACGAAATCTCATTATATCCTGACTCAAAAACATATTGAATTCCTTTAATGTTTAGGTTAGCGTTACGACCCACAGGAGAGCTACAACTTTCCGTCCAACATCCGACAAAGAATCTCGGCCATTTCGGAAAGGGCCAGTTGGATATTTGGAACCAGCACAGTTGGAAGTAAACTGGAATAAAATTAAGTCAAGTTAGCCTTTCAGAAACTCTCGTGGCATGTACGAGAGGCCGCAAACACACTCACCACTGCGAAGCCTTGAAAAGCTGCTTCCCTTGAGCTGCTTCGTATACACACATAGTCGAGTGTCCTGCTTCTCTGTTGAGACCTGCCGCTACTAATTTTCAGCGTAATGGAAGCAAGTTAAGAAAAAAAAGCTGTGTCAGTCGGAAAACTTGCTAATACGCACCATACAGAGATCTTGGCAAATAATCGAGTATTTGGAGATTTGAGCTGCATCATAGTTAAGTTCATCGATACTAAATCCTTCTATTAATGGACTAGTACGCAACCTTCAATGGACTGTATATTCAGTAACACAAAGGCATCCTTTTCAGGATAAAGCATCACTATATTATTGCCAACAAAAGTTGAATAGATCAATCGGACTGAACTTCATCAAGTTTAGTATACAGAAACTTGTACTACGAGAATTATCTGTCACCGTGAGCAAAACAAGAAGCACTTAACATAAATTTCGGGAGCGTTCAAAATATAACAAGAACTTGGTCAGTTTATTCACTGAAAATCCAAGAAAAACAGAAGAAACACTTCTTTCTCTTCTTCAGTTCTCTAAAGTCATCACGGAGGTATTTATTGCATGTCATGTACTGAACCAAAACTTCTACTGAGTCAGCAGACCATATCCCACAAAACCACAAATTCTCATCAGTTTTGGTTCTCTTCAGGTACTTGCCCACACCTTGAAATTTTGAATCTATCCCCGCGCTCGGTTTCCTCCTATAATGCAACAGGCTTCTAATGTTATAGATGTTCACCGATAATGTTAGTTCTATCAAAGGAATACAGAAGTGACCGTGACTGTCTACTAATGGTTAAGGTATCGGACAATGTTTCGTTACAGGCGACTAGAGTTTTGATAAGGAGCGGTAGTTGAAGTAGCTGAGTTACAAACAAAGATTATGGAAGTTTTAAAGGAAACTGTGATTTAGTAATGGGTAATGGTCACCAGTCTATTATGCGAAGTAGTACCAACTCGTTACGCCTATCATGAAGAAAATCAACTGCTGTATGAGATCACTTGGTACTAAATTATGTTCTACAAACAGTGCGCGAGAAAGTAGTACAATCTAGCAAATATTGGAACGAACGTTTTTAGCCTCAAGGAGTGGCCGAGCGGTTCTAGCCGCTTCAGTCTGGAACCGTGCGACCGCTACGGTCGCAGGTTGGAATCCTACCTAGGCCATGGATGTCTGTGATGTTCTTTGGTTAGTTGGGTTTAACTAGTTCTAAGTTTAGGGGACTAATCACCTCAGATGTTACGTCCCATAGTGCTTAAAGCCATTTGAGCAATCTGAACAACAGCTTCTCATGAGCAACACAGATGAAAAAATTTAAACATTTTTACAACAAACTGCTTCTCAGTCACTTAGAGGACGGCCCTTGAACAAATCATACGACATTATTTTGTCTCGGTCAGTTTCGGTTGAGAAAATGTGGAATTTTTTATGGAACATCGTGGAACACTCTCGTTTCAGTCCCTAAATCTGCATAAATTTCCGATAGATAGCGCACCTACACTCCTGGAAATGGAAAAAAGAACACATTAACACCGGTGTGTCAGACCCACCATACTTACTCCGGATACTGAGAGAGGGCTGTACAAGCAATGATCACACGCACGGCACAGCGGACACACCAGGAACCGCGGTGTTGGCCGTCGAATGGCGCAAGATGCGCAGCATTTGTGCACCGCCGCCGTCAGTGTCAGCCAGTTTGCCGTGGCATACGGAGCTCCATCGCAGTCTTTAACACTGGTAGCATGCCGCGACAGCGTGGACGTGAACCGTATGTGCAGTTGACGGACTTTGAGCGAGGGCGTATAGTGGGCATGCGGGAGGCCGGGTGGACGTACCGTCGAATTGCTCAACACGTGGGGCGTGAGGTCTCCACTGTACATCGATGTTGTCGCCAGTGGTCGGCGGAAGGTGCACGTGGCCGTCGACCTGGGACCGGACCGCAGCGACGCACGGATGCACGCCAACACCGTAGGATCCTACGCAGTGCCGTAGGGGACCACACCGCCACTTCCCAGCAAATTAGGGACCCTGTTGCTCCTGGGATATCGGCGAGGACCATTCGCAACCGTCTCCATGAAGCTGGGCTACGGTCCCGCACACCGTTAGGCCGTCTTCCGCTCACGCCCCAACATCGTGCAGCCCGCCTCCAGTGGTGTCGCGACAGGCGTGAATGGAGGGACGAATGGAGACGTGTCGTCTTCAGCGATGAGAGTCGCTTCTGCCTTGGTGCCAATGACGGTCGTATGCGTGTTTGGCGCCGTGCAGGTGAGCGCCACAATCAGGACTGCATACGACCGACGCACACAGGGCCAACACCCGGCATCATGGTGTGGGGAGCGATCTCCTACACTGGCCGTACACCTCTGGTGATCGTCGAGGGGACACTGAATAGTGCACGGTACATCCAAACCGTCATCGAACCCATCGTTGTACCATTCCTAGACCGGCAAGGGAACTTGCTGTTCCAACAGGACAATGCACGTCCTCATGTATCCCGTGCCACCCAACGTGCTCTAGATGGTATAAGTCAACTACCCTGGCCAGCAAGATCTCCGGATCTGTCCCCCATTGAGCATGTTTGGTACTGGATGAAGCGTCGTCTCACGCGGTCTGCACATCTAGCACGAACGCTGGTCCAACTGAGGCGCCAGGTGGAAATGGCATGGCAAGCCGTTCCATAGGACTACATCTAGCATCTCTACGATCGTCTCCATGGGAGAATAGCAGCCTGCATTGCTGCGAAAGGTGGATATACACTGTACTAGTGCCGACATTGTGCATGCTCTGTTGCCTGTGTCTATGTGCCTGTGGTTCTGTCAGTGTGATAATGTGATGTATCTGACCCCAGGAATGTGTCAATAAAGTTTCCCCTTCCTGGGACAATGAATTCACGGTGTTCTTATTTCAATTTCCAGGAGTGTATATGTAACCTTCAAAAAGGTGTCTGTAATAATTGTGCATTCTAAGCAGGAAGCTATCATTGCGTTTCTTTAGGCGAAAGCCAGAGCATCTTAGGTATTCATAGGAACATGCAGAATGTCTATTGAAAGCTGGTAGTGAAAAACAGCACAGTTACTCGCTCGATGAGGAGTCTGTCAGCATCATGAGAA
Source organism: Schistocerca gregaria (assembly GCF_023897955.1). Classification (NCBI taxonomy): domain Eukaryota; kingdom Metazoa; phylum Arthropoda; class Insecta; order Orthoptera; family Acrididae; genus Schistocerca; species Schistocerca gregaria. The sequence goes on from NC_064926.1 coordinate 248,795,766, forward strand.
GGTCACCAAACTTGTCCGATCTCACGCATGCCGGCCGACCGCAAACAGTTGTGACTCCTGCAATGTTGCAATATGCGGACACTCTTATTCTAGGTGACTGAAGAATCAAAAACTCCTCGCTGCTCTATTGGATGTCTCAGATGGTAGTACGCTCGTTCACCAGCTGATGTACTCAAAAGTTTTGTAACCGCTTTGTTCCTCACAGTCTAACTGAAGGCCACAAGGAACAACGAAGGACCATCTGAGAGGTTGAAATGGTTCAAATGACTCTGAACACTATGGGACTTAACATCTGAGGTCATCAGTCTCCTAGAACTTAGAACTACTTAAACCTAACTAACCTACGTACATCACACACACATCCGTGCCCGAGGCAGGATTCGAACCTGCGACCGTAGTGGTCGCGAGGTTCCAGACTGAAGCGCCTAGAACCGCTCGGCCACATCGGCCGGCATCTGAGAGGAATTGCTTGACTATTATGGGGCTTATTGTAACAATTTTTCGTCGAACATCGTCACAGGCGATGAAACGTGGGTCCAACATCTCCTGCCAGAAACAAAACACAGTCCATGGAGTGACATCACTTAATCTCCACACTCCGAACAAAAAGTTCATTGCCGCATGCACAGCCGATAAAGTAATGCAGACTGTCTATTGGGACTCTGAAAGGGTTATTCTCTTTGATGTCCTTCATCACAGTACACCTATGAACTCCTAAGAATTGAAGAAACGACTTGTTCGTTGCCACAAAAATGAAAATGAACTCCTTCCTTCATAGCAAAAAATGGTTCAAATGGCTCTAAGCACTATGGGACTTAACATCTGATGTCATCAGTCCCCTAGATTTAAAAGTACTTAAACCTAACTAACCTAAGGACATCACACTCAACCATGCCCGAGGTAGGATTCGAACCAGCGACCGCAGCAGCAGCGCGGTTCCAAACTGAAGCTTCTATAACCACTCGGGCAGAGCGGCCGGCCACACAGAACAACGCAATGCCTCACACAAGTCTGCGCACTCGATAGGCTCTCACAAAAATTCATTAGACTGTTGTTCTCCCTCGCCGGCTGCTGTAGCCGAGTGGTTCTAGGCGCATCAGTCTGGAACCGCGTGGCTGCTACGGTCACAGGTTCAAATCCTGCATCGGCCATGGATGTGTGTGATGTCCTTAGGTTAGTTAGGTTTAAGTAGTTCTAAGTTATAGGGGACTGATGACCTCAGATGTTAAGTCCCATGGTGCTCAGAACCATTTTAACCTTTTTTTTGTCCTGCCTCATCCACCCTACAACCTGGATCTCGCGCTTTCTGACCTCCATGTGTTTGCCCCAATGAAGGATGCACTCTGCAGGAAGAATTACGTACATGATGTGGAGGTTATCGACACAGAAACACGGTGGATCCACCATCGACCTGTAGGGTGGTACCGGGCGGCCATAAAGCCCCATCATATAATGTGGTAAAGCCGTCGCAGAGAAAGAAAATAGAGTTAAAAAATAAAGTTTCGTAGCCGAATTAATGAGGAATATTATGGTGCATTGGAATGTTAAATAAAACCAACCATCTTTTAGCAAAAAAATGTGTTCCAGTATTTGTTGAACGCCACTCGTACTTCCCGTATTCACCATACCCCTCCACCATACTCCACACCTACAAATCCCTAATCCGCCCTATCCTTTGTTACGCCAATCCGGCCTGGATCTCTTCCCCCGCTAGCTTTTATAAATCCCTCCAAATCCTTGAACACCATGCTGTCTGCCTCTCCTATCGCATCCATCTCCCCTCCCCCACGCGGATCCTGTATGATCTCATTCCATTCCCCCACCTCCTCCTTTTCCTTGAGAGGATATGGATTCTGTACACCTCCTGCAAACTCGATCCTCCTCACCCACTTGTCTCGCCCATTCTCTGCCGCCCCCACCTGCTGCCGCGCCTGTATTCCCACGTCCCACCTGGTCTCCATCTCTCCACCCGCCTTACCCTCTCCCAAGGTGGCTTCTGCCAGCTCCCCCTCCCTGATGATGTCCTCCTCCCCTCTATAAACCCCTTCTACCACCTTTGATCCTCCTTACCTCTTCCTGTGTCTGTTCCTTTGGGCACCTTCCCTCCCTCCTCCCTTTCTCCCCACTCCTACCCTGGGATTCCCCTCCCCTGTCCCTCTACTCCTCCTCCCATCTCCTCAGCCATTGGCGTCTTTGTTCTCCCCTCTCCACCCCCCCCCCCTGCCCTTCTTCCCCTCTTATCAGATGCCCGGACTCGCACACCCTACGTGGACTTTCGCGCGCCAGAGACCATCGCCATCAATGTCTCGTGTGTGCCGTCGTGTTTAGTGTTCCGTGTTCACCGTCGTATTCCATCGTTCACCTGTGCCATCGCCGTCTTCAGTGTTTGTGCATCGTGTCAACAGTTTCAAGTGTGGATTATCGTCGGGTGTGAACGGCTCCGTGTTTGTCTTTTTGTGTCAACTGTTTTCTTGCCCACCGTTCTGCAACCTATGTGTAATCTTTCTTTATTTCCTCATTGTGTATTCCGTGGCTGAAGACCAGCATAGAACGCTGCTGACAGCCTGCCTGTTGTAAGGGTTTTAAAAGAACAATAAAGAAAAAAAAAAACACCCGACCAGTCAGTCGCAAGACTCAGCGGAGCAGCGCCTCTGAGGAAGTCCAGCGCAGTCCTGGACGAAACGTAAGGAGCAGAAAAAGTTCTTGGACCACGACCTCACATCCCGGAAAGTATATCAACAGCCATGTCACTCGGTCGTGAAAGCCTTTATTCTTCAGTCGGGATTGCCTTTTCATGAAAAACTAACTCCATTTTTAGCCTGGTAACTGTTTCTTTGCGTTGAATCCTGTTGCATGTTAGTGTAAGAAGGAAACTGATATGCAAGAGTTCACAAAACATGTGCCATTCCTAACATACGATTCGTCTATATGTTTCTCTATCTCGTCTTCTACCTCAGGTGGCAAATCACTAAGAAGACTTCCTATTGTGCTCATTCCATTGACGACGTAGGTATTCGTCTTTCCATGATGGTGCTTAAGTGTACCTTTGGGAACTTCGAATGTTCTTATAGTTGCATTCAGGACAATGCCACCATTTGGAAGTGCACATAGGCCTGCTGCTTGTTCTCTTCTTTCCATATCCACCTGCTTAGCTGAGTGGCAACGTATTTGCCTACCACGCAGCGGGCACGGATTCTATTCCCTGCCGGGTAGGAAATTGTCTCTGCTTCGTGGACGTGGTGTTGTGTTATCATCATTTCATCATCACCGGCGCGAATGTCGTCCAATGTGGCGTCACCTGAAATAGGACTTGCAACTCGGCGGCCGAACTTCCCCGGATGGGGCCTCCCGGCCATCAATGACACACGATCATTTCCTTTTCCTCTTTCCATTTAAAAAATTACCCTCGCTTCAGTGTTATCAAAAAAAAGTGATGAAATAGCTAATGTTTAGCGTTGGCATCAGATATCAAATATACAATATTTTTCAACAAAGGTATTATAGATACGTTTTCCAAACTAATCTGAAGAAGTAAGTTTAGGTGCCATTCTCTAAACATTTTATTGCTTGAGAGATGAAGATTAGCTAACTAGAAAAGCAAGAGAATTTTCCAGTCTTAAGAAAAGATTTTCGGGCATAGGCATAACCAGAATTTCTGGTGCAGATTTTCTTACAGTTTTTTTTTCTTTTTTGATAAGAAGAGTGATTTTATTCATAAATTTGTTACAATGTGCAAAAAATATTTTTATATAAATCTGATAACTTATAATAATGGAACTTGTAATAAGAAAAAATTATTTGAAAATAATCCACATGCCTTGCTCTTTCGAGGAAAATTTAATATATAGTGAGTTAGTAACATATCACATGGTGAGTAACTTGAGAACTATAATGTGCAGAACTCAAGGAGACGAAACAACTAGAGGTGGTGGAACGATAAACGAAATGGGTGTTACCATCCAAGTTATAATAATAGTAGGAACTACGGTCAGGAACAAGGGATGAGTGAGTACTCTCATTGACATGTGCCGGAAAATTAGCTCCAACCAGACAGATTAGCTCAGTCGAGGGGATGTGGGCGGCTATGATATTGACGTCTGTATGCATCTTTACAACGGTGGTATTGTCATGCTTGATAACTGGCAAGGCATCCACGAAATTTAACCTCAGGTTCCACACACAGGAAAGCGGTCAGCTTTCACGCTAGAAATAAAGAGCATACTGTGGATGTTATTGATTCAAATGCAGAAATGACGTTAATGTCAAATGGATTGTTGAAACAACTAGGCTGTAGGGAATATAAAACAAGCCCTAAAAATTATAATGCAGAAAAGCTAATCATAACGTAAAATTCACCGTGTTAACTTGCAAGCATATTAATATTCATTACAAACAAGGAAGATCGGAACGTGCACAGTTGCAAAACACAGCAAACAGTATACTACTTTAATGATCTAACTTTCTTCTTTTTCCAAAATAAACATACAGCACAAACACATGCAATCATATGTTAAAAATATGTAATATATAATTTAATAAATGCTGATTAAACAAGTTGTTTCAAACGTTCACCGGCCGGCCGGAGTGGCCGTGCGGTTCTAGGCGCTAAAGTCTGGAACCGAGCGACCGCTACGGTCGCAGGTTCGAATCCTGCCTCGGGCATGGATGTGTGTGATGCCCTTAGGTTAGTTAGGTTTAATTAGTTATAAGGTCTAGGCGACTGATGACCTCAGAAGTTAAGTCGCATAGTGCTCAGAGCCATTTGAACCATTTGATAATCTGTCACAACATCATATACATACATTAATAAAATTAAAGTTTGTACTCACTCGAAAAGATGCACATATTAAAAAAGATCTCTGCCGAAAAGGCGACGTCATGAACACTTGTCAGCCGCTAAGGGCTGCTCGTACTGTGGACAAGGGTTGCAACAAGTGTTCGTGACGTCGCCTTTACGGCTGAGAGCTTTTTTAATATGTGACTTGTAAGTACTGCACCTTTTCGAGTCAGTACAAACTTTAATTTTATTAATGTACTATATACCTAATGTTTTTGTACAGTTAGTCTAATTCTGAAGACGACGCTCATAGTAGCGTCGAAACCAGGTCAATTGAGACTTAATATTTGTGACCGTGGGCTTATTTGTTACAATATTATTTTGACACGGTCACTGAAGCTTAGCAGCTATGTTCTAAGTTTTATCTTCATTTTACTCTACGTGAACTTGTTTAGTAGGTGGATTAAGTGTCATTAGGTGCTGCAGCCTGAGTACGAATATTTTCAGTTTTGACGTGATCCGTAACTATAACAGGCAGTGCGTTTTTAGTATTAAAGTGATTTGAGTGTGTGAAGTGAAGCTCTGAATAAATTATAACCACTGTGAATTAACAAAGTTAATGCTTGCATCAGGCCCTACTTATACTACAGCAGATGCACACACTAATGCTAATAATAACAATGATCATGATAATAATGATGTATTTACAGTAATTCAGACATTAACAACAATGATGATAGTGGCAGATAAAAGAAAAAAATTTTAGGCCTACAAAATAGATGTTTTCTTCTGTATGGAGTACTGGGCAAAAGAAATTTACGGAAAGATCGGTTAAGTATATTGGGAAAAAGGAAGATCAGATTGGAAAGAGGACTGTAGAAGGTTAACAAATGCATACAGGGCAGTGCTATTCTCACTGTTGCTTTAGTAGATACTTCATTACCTGTCTCACAGAGCTGTAAATGTTATTTAGATCTCTGTTATAACGAGGTAAGCTGTTCCAGAGGGGCTCCTGCTACTACGAAAGACTTCGAGAAGGTGGCTGAATAATGAAGAGATGCATAAATGATTCTGCTCTGACGTGAACCAGTGTTTCTGCCGCGTTGTTCATAAAAGAGCGTTAAGATCGAGGACCGATATTAGAGACAGTGTTCATTGATAAAACAGTATCGAAGACAAAAGACTTGTCTGCACGTAGCCAGGATAGCTTTGCAAATGATAGTGAAATGTGAACAAAGATTCGAACATCGTGTATATAACAAACATTGGCATTCATAACCAGTTCGAAGAGGGTAGAGCTTTTCATATTTTTGTTGGACGTGGAGTGATACTGATGTCTTCTTTCACTTTACATTTACGTACTCAGTCTGATCTTGACTTTCATCTATTATTACTCAACCACTCTCTGTTAAAGGTGAGATGTTGATATATATCTCATTTGAGGTTAAAGTTCGTAAGGACTGCCGATATTTAGGGCTAATGGACCTAGAGTGACCACCCAGTACCGCTTGGATGGATGGAACTTTAACCCTACAGCCTGCGTCCATTGCGGTGGTGCACATAGGTCGGTATTGAGAATCTCGACAGCTGTCCTCAGATTTTATAGGTTTTACACGTAAATACAACTGGAGGTCACTAGGATGTATGTGGTATTTGTAATAGGACACCTCATTTGGGTACAGTGAAATCCCTGGGGTGATGCATGATGCGTGAAGCATGATACTACCTGCCTCCATTGAGAATTTATGGTGCCGGATATGACGCACTGCTGGCCAGACGTCAGCTGTGAGGGTAACTATGGCACTGCACTTGGCGAGAAACTTATGCTGTCGAGTTTGGCAAGTACAGAGTCATAGTCGATGGTGTCAAAAGCTTTACTGAAGTCTAACAAGCATAATAGTTGTCTATTGTGGATTCATGGCACGCTCGAAGTAATGTGTCACCTTTTTAAGGTAGATTGGTATTCGTCCAGTAAGTTGTTTGTAGTTGGATAGTTTGTTAGCTGGTCGTGGACTGTACGTTGTAAAGCCCTGGGCAGTGTAGGAAGAATACAAACAGGTCTGTAATCAGAGGATGCTGTGGTAGCGTTACGCCTAGCTCATTTATCAACGTGGCTTCATCAGGCAGCAATTACTAACACTGTATTTGGACTTTACCTTTTTATTTTGCCTTCAATTTTTGCGCATTTACTGTGTGTTGTTTCTCATCACACCAAATAGAACTTCTGTCTATGTCATGTCGAATCCTTCTTCATATACTTGCCGTATACTAAAGCATTAACAGTTGTAGGTTCCTGATTAACCTGTACGTATGTAGAGACCAAGAGTGGTCCTGTCACACGTTCCCGGGCATCTCTGGTGGTAATGTTTCTCTAATGAACACTCTGTTCCTTAAGAAATCTTCGAGCCAGTCTTATATCTGGAAATCTAGTATGCTCGGACTTTCATTAAAGGTCTGCATTGAGTCACTGTGTCAAAAGCTTTTTGAATATCTAGGAATGTAGAGTTTACCTGTTCCCGTAGACAATGGTTCGTACAATAATGTTGAGCAGTAAATGGATATTACTTGGAAGGATAATTGGAGACGTAAAATGAAGAAAATGCTGTAAGTGTGGAAAATGATGTATAAGTGTACTATGTAAATGTTAAACATCATGTCAGTGTTAACATATATTAACTGAAATTCAAGCAGAGTATGGATCTTATTTCCAAAGAATCGCACCAACATAATATTGTAATAGTACGATATTTCGCTTAATGTGGCAGTTGAATGAATAGTTACAGTTTCGATAGCCCAATACTCAGCAAAGCATAGCAAACCAATTGAATAAAAAGGTTTCTTTGCTCATACACTAAAAGTTCATTCTGTAAAGCGTTTGTAAACCTGTTTTTGATTGTCATTTGTCAGGTACTGCATGACTTCAGTCAACTACTTCTTCTTTTCTTCAGAGATGTGACTTGTAACATTTAGGGCAGGTAGTTGCACTTTCTTGATGTTCTGTACTTGCACACTCTGTTTGTCAAATTTTAGATAACTTCCCAGGCCTTAATTAGATTTAAATTTCACCTGGTATTAACGACATGAGGTTATTGTTTGTCCATCCGTAGCTGCTGTACTTCGTAAATGTTTAGTTTTGCTGTGTTCATGCTACAATCTGCAGCTTTCTTGAAATCTAAGACGTCGGATGCTTTCATATTCTCGTTACTGAGGATAAATGGCTATAATTTTATTGATTCATACATCGTTCCTTTATGACATCTGGAATGATACAGATAATAACTCTTTTCTTAATAAGGACAAAATTCCTGTCGTACCTTAAGAAGTAACTTGATATAAAGAACTTGTACGTTATTTCTTCAGATCATCAGCTTTTTATAGGTGTGTTAGTTTTGATTTTAAACAAGTATGAAACAATTTCATCGGCACCACACCCTATCAGTCGTTCATGCCATTGGGTCATGCATGCATTGTTGTAACCAGAAATATGCACGCTGAAGTGGTAGCTGCTAGCTGCGTGATGTAAATCATTATTTAACTATGTGCCAGAGTTGGAATGAACACCACTTTTTGCATTCCAGTGGCTGAAATTAATTCCCAGCTTACTTCATTTTCTGCCTTGCTTTGAGGTAACTCCGGACCGGCTGTCAGTTAGTTTTCCTCAGATGGGTTAATGAGAAACTGTGATCACACGTGCCATAAGTGTCTGAACAAGGAAGTGAGGAGAGAGGTTACGTAAATGCTTATTAGAAGTGTAATAACCTGTATGTCGCTTGAGAATCACTGTTGTTGTGTTGTTCTTGAATGTTGTTAATATTCGCTCTGTAGGTCTACAAAATAGATCTTTTCTTATATAGCGAGTACTGGCGAAAGGAAATTTAAAGAGGCTACATCGGCTAAGAATATTGAGGAATCAGGTAGAGCAGCTAGGAATGAGGGATGTAGAAGGATTACTAGTGTGTACAGGAACAATAGTCGTGTTATTGGTGCTTTAGTAGGTATGTCATTAGCTGTCTGCTGAAAATGGAGGTGTTTAGTTCTCTGCCATAACGAGGGAGGTTGTTACAAAGTCGGGTTTCTGTTATTGAGGAGTTCGAGGAAGTGGTTGAACGATGTACAGAAAGGATTTTGCTCTGACGGGAACGGGTGTTTCTGCCATGTTATTCATACGAGAGTGTTAAGGTCGAGGAGAGATGTGAGGGACAGTGTTCATTGATTAGAGAGTATCGAAGACAGAGGCTTGTCTGCATGCAGCCAGGATAGCTTTGCAAATGATGGTGAAATGTGAGCACAGATTCGAACATCAACTGTATACCGAACACAGGCTCTCATAACCCGCTCCAGGCGCCCTGAGCTTTCCTGAAAAAGACCTTGCAGGATAGCATTGCTGCAATCAATAACTGGAAGTATAAGCGTTTTTATAAATTTCTTTTTCAAGTCAAGCGGGAAGAGCTTTTTACACTTATATAGGGCGTGGAGTGATGCTGATTCTTTCTTACACTTTACAGTCATGTACTCAGTCAAATTTTGACTTTCATCTATTAGTACTGATACACTCTCTGCTAAATGTGAGAAGTTGACATACATCTCGTTTAAGGTTAAAGATGTTACGGATGGCCGATATTTCGAGCTAACAGCCCTAGAGTGACGAACCAGTACCGCTTGTATATCTAATGGATAAAACTTTCAACTTATATCCTGCGCCCACTGTGATAGTGCACACAGGTCGGTATTGAGAATCTCCACAGCTGTCTTAAGGTAGGGTTTACACTTATGTACAACTGGAGGTCATTGCAGTACATGTGTCACTTACAAAAGGACAAGACTGATGGTACTTCATTTATGTACAATAAAAACAGTGTAGGACCTAATACCGAACCCTGGAGGGCGCCTGATAATACCTGCTTCCATTATAAATTTATGTTGTCGGCCATGACGCATTGCTGTCGAGAAATTAGCTGTGAGCAACACCATTGGACTGCACTTGCAGAGAAAACCTGTTAGGTTTGGCAAGTAAAATGTCATAATCGACAATGTCAGAGGCTCTGCTGAAATCGAAGAAGCACATGGTACTTGCGTCTTGTGCATAAATGGCAAGCTTCAGGTCACCAGTTACCTTTATTAAGGTAAATGTTGCATTGCCATGTTTACAGAAGCCTGTTTAGTATTCGTGTAGCAGGTTTTTTTTTTTTTTGTAATTGGTTTTCTGGCAGGTTGTGGACAGTGCAGGAAGAATGCAAATACGTCACTAAACAGAGGATGCTGTGGCAGTGTCCTTTTTAGGTAATGGCTTATCTACGTCTACATCTACATCTACATTATACTCCGCAAGCCAGAGAATGGTACGCGGCGGAGGGTACTTTCGGTACCACTATCTGGTCCCTCCAACCCTGTTCCACTCTCGAATGCGTGGAAAGAATGATTGCCGGTAAGCCTCTGTGTTGGCTCTGATTTCTCGAATTTTCTGTTCGTGGTCAACACTCGAGATGTAAGTGGGGGGGGGGGGGGGGGGGGGAAGTTATATGTTCTCAGACTCCTCCAGAAAAGCGCTGTCCCGAAATTTCAATAGTAAATTTCTCCGTGATGCACAACGCCTCTCTTGTAACGTCTGCCAGTGTAATTTGATTAGTATCTCCGTAACGCTCTTTCGACAGTTAAACGATCCCGTGACGAAAGGTTCTGCTCTTCATTGGATGTCCTCTAGCTCCTTTATCAGTCCTACCTTATACAGCTCCCAGATAGATGAACAATCGGACGAAAAAGTGCCTTATAATCCTCTTCTTTCGTGGATGATTTACATTTCCAGCTCCCGTTTCCACGCCTCCGGGAAACACTTGTAATTAAGGAGCGGTTGAAGATATGTATATTAGCGTTTAGTTGTTGGTGAATAATATGCTTCGCCATTTAGACTGTGATGGCATTGCGTCCAACAAATGCTGATCTGATACGCATGATGGCTTTCTTGACGCTGCTACAAGCAGCATGCCTTAGACAGAATGTTTCCTGGCTACAGTCATTTACTCTCGTAAAGTAACCGATGATTCTATGTTTCAATTGTCGCTGTGGGTAATGCGAAGTATCGGTTCGTTCATCGAGTGGGACAATGGGACTGTTGCAAATTTTGCTATGCCTATACCAAGATCAATCAGTTTTTCAATAGGACAGCTGGACTATTTCTGTTCGAAGTTAATGTTTGACCATTCCCGATTATTGCACTTCTCACAACTTGATTGACTGTTATGCTTCTGCATGTACGTAATAACATTTTCTGGCGTAGAGCTCTTTTTGTATGCCCGATGTCTAATGTCTCTGAGATTCAAGAGCTCGTTCAGTTCTTCAGTAAACTGAGGTGCAGATTTTCTTTTTACTTTTCCTGTCTTTAAGAGAATGTATTGGTCATGCAGAGGAATAAGTTTGTTAGTAAGCCCATGAAGTTCGAGGAAAGAATAGAAGACGTCCTCGAAGTTATACTTTTCCCCCTTAGTTCCTAGTTCAGATAAATTAATGCGTTTGGAGTCTTGATGTGTAGTCAGTTTCTTTCTGAGACATTGAAGCAAAAACGTCATCAAAATTATGTCATTGCTGGACATGCCGAGTGCAGGCATTAGAGAAGTACGAATTACTCTGATCCGACATATCGTTGGAAATAGCTGAGAGAGAAAATAATATTCGTGTGACAGATAGAAAACCGCTGAAGTAGCGACACGTTTGAAAAAAACAGAGTATCATCCGTTCACTGTATGGACTACTGCATATAAATTTTATGTAACGGTCACCAGCTATAATTACATGCTCTTACCGTATATCGATTCGAGACCTGGAAGAGCGGTTTTGAAACAGGCAAATACGTGTAGTTTAGGAGCTTTGTAAAGGCGACATGTCAGGTGCTTTCTCTTAAGTGATTTGATCTCTATGAACATATACTGCAACTGATTATCTTCATTATTTCCGTAGCACTCCTCCCCATCCCAGCAGGCCATGAAGGCGCAAACGCACTTACTGGCCGCCGTGTCATCCTCACTTCAAATGCATCACCATAAGACGAGTACATTGAGGGGCGTGTGGTCAGCACACCGCTCTCTCGGCCATACGTCAGTTTCCGAGACCGGAACCACTCCTCCTCAATTAAGTAGCTCCCAAGGTTACCTCAGAAGGGCTGAGTGCACTCCGCTTGCCAACAGTGCTCTGCAGACCGGATGGTCACCCATCCAAGCGCTAGCCCAGCCCGACATTGCTTAACTTCTGGAACCTGTGTTGTCACTGCGACAAGGCCGTTGGCATTTGCGTAGCACAATAGATGCTGAATCAGAGCGCATGTACGCCCGTACTCCACCTCCTCGTCGTTTACAACTTCCGTGTCTTAGAAAGATGTAGCCGTCTAGTTTTACCAAACTGCTGGAATACTTGGTTTGAGCCAGGTCTCGGACTTAAGTATTACCTGGATTTCTGTGTCTTATATATAACGAAACTCGTCGAGATGAGCTGGCAGAGATCAGACATTTGCGTGAGCAATGTGCAGCTAAGCGCACTCTAAGTTTCAGACATTAGCAAACACGCACTAAACTTATTGTAGGCCATGTGGCTGCTGTGCGTCTGGTGTTCAAAACAATCTAATATGCCAGGGGTGCGAACGAAAACTGCAGCGGAAAAAAAGACCCTACTCAATTCCACAGCGATTATTGCGTTTTGAAACTCCAGCCCTGTTTGGTAGCTTCCGTTTAGGTTATTTACATCTATTTATGGCGAGACAAAAAACGTTTCTCCCCAATTTCGCATACGTGGAATTAGTCTTCACGTGAACATAGGCCCTGTTATTAGTCATCATACCATGCTCGTTAACTTTCCCCAAAACACCAGCAAAATTTTAACCTCACTAACTCCTCTGTTTTAGGAAGCGAATGAGGGTTAACGAATTTTAATATTTCTTAGCTTATTTCATCTTGAAAGGAAAGTTAATCCCGCCAATTGCACAGTTTTTGAAGAAAAACAAGAAATATCTAGAACAGCTGAAACGGCAATTTTGTGTCACTGAATAAACTAAGCGGTCTGCTGCTGCATTGCAGATGTCAAACTTAGAGGGCGTCTTTGGCGAATAAAATTTCGTGTGAATAGAACATACTTGACCTGTGAAGTAGTGCAGCATTATATATGGCTTCGATCTCAAGGATGAGGGACTGATGTCTCTGTAGTTGGGTCCCTTTACAACCTAAAGCAACTAATTTTAAGGATGAGGAGATGCTTGCTTTGATAAATTATAGTGAAGAAGTGGAATCCTAAGAAACTGACGTAGACGTATTTCAGCTGATTATGATTACGGCTTAACACAAAGTGCCATAGGAAGCTGCGATGATTCAGAGGACAGCGATACTCATGAATTTCCATGTACACACAGTAGTGCAAATGGTACTAAATAATACGTTTTTGACGCTGTGTATTTTTCTTTTTCCAATTTTAATTCCAGATTTTTCAATCCATGAATTATGCTCATTTTACTTATCTATGTGCCATCTCATCCACAGAGCGACCAGGTCTTCACGGAAATGTAAAATATAGTAAAGGCGATTCTCATACAATGGTTACTGTTTACGGCGGTTAGCAATTATCAAGATAACAATGATGAAGAGAGTATGGTTACAGCTAAATGATACAAAATTGAGAAATAAGGATTCTAAAAGCTTTCTTAGTGAAATGATTATTGGTACGGGTACTACAGCTGCTGATGTAGTTCTTTCTAAGATTGGAATTCCTTGAAGGAGCGGAAAGCAGAATCTTCTTCCGGAGAGAATTCTGATTCTTATCTGTGTAGCGGAAGGCGTGTCATAAGCGTTTTTGCATCAGTTGCTTGACACTTTATTGTCAAATCTGTTCTCAAACATATTCAAAAATGCAATGAGACACCGGCCTGTAATGTTTTGGAAAGTCATGAATGACAATTACCATTGGAGGAGCTGGGTGCAGTTCTTGCTGCTTTGTATGTTGGGAATGCCACGCAATCCAGTGTAGAGGATCTTCTATGGTTTGGAAAAGGACGAAATATTACATTGTGTGATGTCACGTAATCGCTTCAGGAAAATCATGGTATTCGTCACCTTTGATTTGTGATTGATGCGAACGCAACGACTACGAAACGGAACTTTAGTCTCATGACACATACATTGGAGACGTACATTATTGTTAAAGTGTTCATGGTCCTCTTATCAATGTTAATAAGCCGTAGTTTCTGACCAAATGTAACTGGAAGTTCTCTCATTTCATGGTTTCAGAATCTAATAAGAATGGTCAGAGTACGGAATGGCTATTGATCAAGCTTCTCAGTATATGCTGGATGCTTTCCCTTATCTTCGTAAAGATGAAACTCGTCCTTGTAATGAAGGTTTCTAGACTTATTGTACTTAACGTGGAACCAAAAAAAAGTAACTGAAAGTTAGAGTGACTACCTGTTACGGAGAAACTCATTCCCTAAAACCAAAAAGGCTACGAACAACAAGTAAACGCATGGAATAGAGAAGGGACATTTTTGTACCAACTGCAGTGTTGGGGTCTTCGAGAAATCGGTCTTTCTTGTGTTAATTGTAGCTACATAGGGGACTTGAACAGCATATTAATGCATATGGCTATTCTCTTCGTTCACTCTAAGGTGACACAACTCATGGGGTAACGATACGTTCATGTACAGATGGTATCGCGTACGCAAAATGTAAAAGAGCAGTGCATTATTAGAGCCGTCATTTGTACTCATAAGACAGGAATTAACGGACTTGAAATACGGAATGGTTGTTCCAACTACACGCATGGGATATTCCATTTCTATAGGAATTAAATATTCCGAGATACATAGTGTCACAAGTGTGACGAGATTACCAAATTTCAGGCATTGCCTCTCACCACGGACAATGGAGCGGCTGAAAGCTTTCACTTAATGACCGAGATCAGCGGCACTTCTGTAGATCTATCAGTATACTAACAGACAAACAACAATGCGTGATATAACCAAGGAAATCAATGTGGGACGTACGATGAACGTTTACATTATGACAGGCGGTGAAATTTGCCTTTAGTGGGCTATGGCAGCAGACGTCCGACGCGTATTCCTTAACAGTTCGTTATCGGCTAGAGCTCCTCTTCTTGGATCGTGACCATATTGATAGGACCCTAAACAACTGCCAGCCGGAGTGGCCGTGCGGTTCTAGGCGCTACAGTCTGTCACCGCGAGACCGCTTCGGTCGCAGGTTCGAATCCTGCCTCGGGAATGGATGTGTGTGATGTACTTAGGTTCGTTAGGTTTAAGTAGTTCTAAGTTCTAGGGGACTGATGACCTCAGACGTTGAGTCCCATAGTGCTCAGAGCCATTTGAACCATTTTAAACCTAAACAACTAGAAAACAGTGGCCTGATGAGATGAGTCCCGTCTTGGTAGGGTTCGAGCGTGGTGGCAGCCCCACTGGGCTATGGACCCAAGCTGTCAACACGGCACCGTGCTAGTTGGTGGCGGGTCTTTAATGGTGTGGGCTGTTTTTACGTGGAATGGACTGGTTTCTCTGACACAACTGAACCGATTATTGATTGGAAACGGTAATATTCGGCTACTTGGAGACCATGTACAGCCGTTATTGGTCTTCATGTTCAGAAAAGAAAGTAATCGTGTCACCTGGCCGCAGTTGTTCGCGATTGGTTTGAAGAAGATTGGACAATTCGAGCGAATCACATTTCTACCCAGATCGCCCGACATGAGTACCATTGTTATACCACACTTTTATTACGGAAATAATTGTGTCAGATACTGCGCTGTGTATAGGAACCAAAGACGTTGTTCCTTGCGTAAGAAGAGCGACCATTACACCGGCACTGTCTGTGATTTTTATTATCATTGTTGCTGAATGTAATGTTAATGACTCGTCTTGGTTCTGGCTCTGATGAAGACGCAGCAAAGTTATAACTGTGAATATCACGTATTTGAATTCGATAATAAAAGCTAAAGTTCTTTCAGGGAAGAAATATCCGAACCCGGTAGCTGAGTGGTGAACGCGACTGAATGTCAATCCTAAGGGCCTGGGTTCGATTCCTGGGTGGGTCCGAGATTTTCTCCACTCAGGGACTGGGTGTTGTGTTATCCTCATCATCATCATCATTTCATCCCCATTTACGCGCAAGTCGCTAATGTGGCGTCAAATTGGAAGACTTGCACCTGGCGAACTGTTTACCCAACGGGAGGTCCTAGTCACACGACATTTACATTTTTTAAGGAAGACTTAAAGGAAAGCTCATTAGTAATAAGATGAGACTGGAACATAAATGCACTCTTCCTAGACATTTTAATTAGAATGGAATGTCTTAGCTACACTACATCAACGTGGAGTTGGGGAGACGCTGGGGAGATTTGCGAACGAACCCGCAAATAATCGCGGTAACTTACAACGGTCTCAAGAGCAAGCAACAAGAAATCTGCCACAGCTTTGTACCAACGTATTACCACACGACGAAGCACACACGTGTTAAGTTCAGTTTCAATGGGCAGCCGGCCGCTGTGGCCGTGCGGTTCTAGGCGCTTCAGTTTGTAACCGCGTGACCGCTACGGTCGCTGGTTAGAATCCTACCTCGGGCATGGATGTGTGTGATATTCTTAGGTTAGTTAGATTTAAGTAGTTCTGAAGTTCTAGGGGACTGATGACCTCAGATGTTGAGCCCCATGGTGCTCAAAGCCATTTGATTCATTTTTTTTTCAATGGGAATTTCAGAACATTAGAATAGATACTAGTCTTGTCTATAAAACTATACAGTAGAGTAAAAATAAAAATTTGTCATCATTTATATGATATAAGCGAGAAGTAAATTCGAGCACAGCATCCTGTACCGCAACACTTTTGCAGTTATGGACGGCTGTAGAGACAGCATGGCTCAATATTTCTGCAGTGGACTTCCAACAACTTGTTGGGTGCATGGTATGGCTAGTTGCTGAACTACAAAAAAAGATCAGACACAGTATTAGGAGGTATCCTATAATTTTTATCATCACAGTGTACAATATGGTTCAGTGAAAGTTTAGGTGCACCTAGTTCTTATGACTGCCAGGTTGAAGTGCCTCGCGTAGTGATAGGGAGTTATCAGAGGAGAGGAAAGTGTTTCTAATTTGCGTTGTTGCCAGGTGAGTCACTCACGTATCGCTGGCGCTGGTGGCAGCGGCGGCGACGTTAGTTGGGGCTGCGCCACGTCAGGAGTGGCGCAATTAGGGCGTCGAGCTGCGCCCTACACGGTGCTGCGACGCGCTGTGGCTGCGCTGCGCGGCTGCAGAGCAGGCAGCTTTCGGCGGCCACTCGCAGCTAATGGCACGGCCCGAGCCACTGTAGCTGCCTGCGTCAGCGGGGCTGGCTTCTGCGAACAGCCACTATCCCAGCTCTCTCTGCAGCTGTGTGTATTTGTGTGTGTGTGTGTGTGTGTGTGTCTGTGAGTGTGACAGAGCGCGACTCGGCGATACGGGCAGACACTGCGCTCTGTAGTGAAGGCGGGAGTGAGTACTTTCCTCCAGTATTAAACAGGCACCTAACAATGTAGACTGAACAGAAAGTGCTCAGCGGAGTTAAGCATCGTCCAGAGTAGCTGCGAAAGGAAAGGCTAAAAATGAGAAGTAGTGGTGCAGTATAAATGAAAATTGGTAGGCATGTTTCTACATACGAAAGGTTACGTCTATCCAAATGTCACGCCATTCGAATTTGCAGTAGCGCTAATAACGCCAGTATCAGGATGCTATTAAGATTTGCTTTAAGTACACACTATAACACTCGTGAGTGGTAGTTACCTTTGAGAGTGAACCTGGTGATGTTAGTCAAGAATTCCTTTAAGACGTCAAAGACGCCATTCTCAACATCTAATTTTCAACGAGGTCGTGTAATAGGGCTGCGAGAAGCAGGATGGCCGGATTTTCTTTTGAGATATTACGGAGAGACTTGGCAGGAATGTAATCGTACGTGACTGCTGGCCCGCGAAAATTCAAGAAGAATGGACTTCAGACAGTTACATAGCATCTGTTCGGCATATGGATCTGGGTGCGTAGCATTGTATATGGAGCAGCAATGTGAGCAGCAGTTGGAACCACAGTCACACAATGTAGTGTTACATATCGGTTATTTTGAGGACAGTTCTGCGCCTGACGCATTGTAGCGTCGGTTCTACGAACTGCAGACAAACACCATTTGAGACCACAGTGGTGTCAAACGACAGTTATTGGTGGGCACGGTGGAGGTCTGTTGCATTTTCTGATAAAAGATAGTTTTGCCTCGGTGCCAGTGAAGACCGCGTCTTGGTTAAAAGGAGGTCAGCTGAGAGCCTGCAATCAGCCTGTGTGCGTGCTAGGTACAATGGACGGGGTTCTCGTCCGAGGTGCGATTTGGTATGACGGCAAGAGCATTCTCGCGGTTATCCCACGCACCATGACTGTAAATATATTCGTCAATCAGGTTATTTGAACTGCTCTGCTGCCATTTATGAATAGCTTTCCAGGTCTTATTTTCTAACTGGATATCGCTCTATCACTTACCACTATCGTAAGCCAACATGCTCTAAAGAGTATCGACATGTTACCTTGGTCTGCTCGATCATCAGATCCGTCTCCAATCGAGCACATATGGGACACAAATGGACGACAACTCGAAAGTGACCCATGACCAGCATTAATCGTCCCTGGACTGGCCGACCGAGTCCAACAGGCGTGTATCTCCGTCCCACAAACTGACATCCTGTCAGTTACACCGGTTATTAATGTATCGGCAATTCACAATTGCAATGGCGTATCAAGCACTTAGATATAACTGTGGTCTTAAATGTTCGTCACTTAATTATTTTATCAAGAAAAATGTATTCCCGAAATTTCATTACTCTAGATGAATAAATTTTTGGGGTTGCGATTTTTTCCGCGACATATTCGTCGTGAGACAATCGTCAACTTCACTGATACTTACAATATTTCTTAGTCAATCGTCAGTCTCAGCAGAAAATTTTTAATTACGTGAAATGCTTCGATCACTGTGGATTACCTTCAGATTTAGGTATTTGTTTCTACTTGGATCTGAAGATGATCCAGAGTAAGTGAAACTTGTAACAAAAAATTTGCATAAGGACTAAACTCTTTTGTAATCATAAATTGAAATAAAAGAACTTCACACTTTCTCGATCACTGTTTCATTGTCAACTATGACGCAGATTGTGGGAAAAATCTAGCAAAGTTCGTACACCAGCATCTGCATCAGCGAAGACGTGCTGAAAAGAAATGCCTCCGAAATTTTTGTATGAAAATTCTTAAACCTTTCAAATAAAGTTTACTTTGTTCACTTTCCGCATATTTGTTCTACGTGCCAACAGTTTATTCCTCAACACAGTCACCCAGGTGACGAGCACATTTCTCCCAACCAGAGATCAGTTTTTGATACTGTAACTGTGCAATGTTTAACTTTGTTGACCGATCCAGAACGTCATCTCTCCTTGCCCCGCTTCACTTCCATCAAAGTGAAGCCTCGAAGGTGTTGTTTAAGTTCTGAAAACAGACGATAATCGGACGGGGCAAGGTTGGGACAATAGGGAAGATGACATTGATTCTGGGCACTAGATTGTTGCAAATGTGCAGCGCTCGTGTGTGGTGCGTCATTGTCATGATTTGTAGCCCTTCATTACAATTGTGTCTTCGTGCGTGGTATGGCCTTTCCCTTTTTTACGGTTAGTACCTGTATTTTATTATGAGTCCAAGAAAATATTTCAGCAAACGGTACTCTGTAAACTTGCAATAAGACACCTTGCCCATCTGGAACTGTGTAATACTCAGTTGCTTGTCTCCTGCTCTCACAGGCGTCGTCGTACGGACAATGAGGTCTCCTTTTAAAACACCATATTGGACCACCCCCATAAAGCAACTATCGTACTTTTCAATATCCTACATGTCATAATAGTCTTGAAACGTAACGACTTCGTGTTCATAGTTCAGGTTCTTGCATTTACACTTGCACAGATTTAGGTGTTCCACGATTTCGTAACCGTAGCAAGGTGCCCTACACCGCACGGCTACCAAGAGCGGCTGCGTGATTTTCCTAAATGGCTCCGGGAAAATGCCAATATGTTTTTTTTTTAAATGGCACGACAGATTTCTATCCCCATCCTAGACACAATCCGAGCTCTTACTCCATCTCTTATGACCTTCACGTCGACGGGACGTTAGAACCAACCTCCTCCCTTCCATCCTTGGCTCTGAAAGTGAAAAGGGGATCCTGTACACAACAGGTCACGAGCTTCTTCTTTTCTCAGAATCAATATAATTTAGTTAGATCTCATTGTTGCTTTCATACAAGAAGAACAGAATAAATAACCCGTCCATTCAATGTGTAGGTTAGCGATATGAACACCTCCTGTGCTGGACGAACTTTAGCAGGAATGCATTTATTACTTCATCTATATTTACATCATACTTCTCAAACCACCTAATGGTCTGTACCGCTAACTGAGCCCACCAACCCCATTCCACTTGCGAATAGCGCGTAGGAAGAATGATTGTAATTTTTGTTGGTAACCTCCGTATTGGCTCCAATTTCTTGAATTTCCTGCTAGTGGTAATTACTTGAGACGTATGTGTGTGTGTGTGTGTGTGTGTGTGTGTGTGTGTGTGTGTGTGTTTTGGGGGGCGGGTAATGTGTCGTCAGAGTCCTTTCCAGTAAATGCTCTCTCGAAATTTCAACAGTAAGTCTTTCCGTGTTTCAAACACACCTCTCTTCTGTCGTCTGCCAATGGAGTTCGTTTAGCATGTCAACAACTATCTCCCGCTGGCTAAACGATCTAGTGGCGAAACGCGTCGCTTTTCGTTAGATCTACCAGTCCTACTTGGTAGGCGTCCCAGATAGATGAACAATATTCCTAAAGATTCTTCCTATGAACTGAGTATGGTACCTGTTTTTCCCACTATGTGGTCATCCCACTAAAGGATGCTGTGGAGTGTTATTACAAGATGTTTTATGTTAGATACCGTTTCCAGCTCCGGCCGTGGTGGCCGAGCAGTTCTAGGTTCTTCAGTCTGGAACGGTGCGACCGCTACGGTCGCAGGTTCGAATCCTGCCTTGGACATGGATGTGTGTGATGTTGTTAGGTTTAAGTAGTACTAAGTTATAGGGGACTTATGACCTCAGATGCTAAATCCCATAGTGCTCAGAGCCATTTGAACCATTTGAACCGTTTCGAGCGGTTTGTCATAATAGTATATCTGTTCAGTAGTGGATTTCTTTTCCTACGTATGTGCAACGTGTTACATTCATTTACATTCAGGGTCAACTGCCAGAGGTCATTCTGCAAACTGTTCCTACCTTCAGGCATTGCTACTTTGTTATAGACAACAGTCTCGATTCAAACGGGAACCCATAAATGACGACGAGCGAAGGTGGGTAGAGATTGGTGCGTCTGTGAAAAGATCTCTGCGCCAAGCATTCAACAACTACCATTCAACAACTGCCATCGTCACGCCTTAGAGCATCCTACGTACTCTACTACATCATATATATAAACAGTAACAGTATAACACTTCCTTAGGTTACTCCGGAAATTACCATCACATCTGTCGATTTTGTTCTGTCAAGAGGGAGGTGATGAGTTATATCTGGAAGGAAGTTTTTAGCCCAGTTGCAAATCTTCTCCCATACTCGATAAGCTCGGGTTTTTTCACTGAACTGCAGTACGGGACAGTGTCAAAAACTTTCCTGAAGTCAAGGAATACAGCATCAATCTACGTTGTCTACAGCGCTATAGATCTCACTTAAGAACAGAGCGAGCTGAGTTCTGCAGGATCCATTTCCATTTTTACACAGGAGATTTGCATTCTCCAATAACTTCATAATACTTGAGCATAATAGATGTTTTATAATTCTTCAGTAGTATTGGAACAACCTGTGTTCTGCTCCAGAGTACACTTATCCAAACTGGTGGCGATGACATCATCCAAGATGGCATCCATAGCGTCATCTGCTGACGTCATCCAAGATTGCGAATTTTGGCGGGAAATTTGGATTTCGGCTGGAAGATAGGTCAATTTGGCTACCTCCACTAACCTAACCCCCCGTCCCTCAACACCCCCAGAACATGGCTAGAAGTTCAAATTTCATCAGGATAATGATTCACACCATGGTTACCATTACAAACGTAAGAAAATGGTGGGAAAATAGGTCACTTGGACTACCAACACTAACCTAAGTCACCTTTTTGTAGGAACTGGCGCAAAATTTGAATTTTGGTGGTAAAGAAAAGTAACTTTGGCTACCTCTAATAGCTTAAGAAAATGACAGAAAAAGACGGGCTGTTGGGTTACCTCCACTAACCTAAGTCATCCGACCACCAAGTCTTCCTAAGGATTGGCAGGCAGAGGACTCCACCTGTGCTTGACACAAGTCTTTATTATTTTGCATGCACTACTTTATTTAAACAATTAGAGGCAATACCACCATCCAGTGTGATCGCAAATTGGTCCACACTCCAACTGACTTAGTACACAGTTGCACCGACAGAGGCCATCATGATTTCGGCTGATGACTTAAGTACCATTATCCAAGATGGCGGGAAACAGTGTGTTCGCCCTGAGGTCTGAGTCTAGTACACAGTACTACCACCAGAGCGTGCTGTCATCCATTCTGTAACATGCAAATAATGGAAAAAAAATTAGGTACACAACCCAAGGCATTAGTGAAGTCTATTCTTTAAGCAGATAACAACAATTAAGTAGATCAATATTACTCAAAAATGATTATATTCTGTAACGTTGACAGTTGCATTGTAATCATCTCTTACACTCTGGGTCACAGGACTGCGCAGTTCAGTCGATCTTCCAGCCAGTTCTCCCACCCAATCAAATGATTCTTCCTCCTAATTCAAAAGGACAAGATGCTACTGCCTTTCAGCAGCCACCATCTCAGCTTCGCTGTAGCTGTGGTTTTGGAGCCATTGATGCATTATACGGAAGTCGTCTACAACAAGCTACTGATAATAAGGAACAGTAACTAAGAAATCTGTACTGAATTAGTCTACAGCGAAATAGTGATAATGCATAACTGTAGATAACAAAAAAGTTAATTCAAAGTTGATACCAGATGGGAGTGATAACTCCTGCTCATCATTCTAGATACATACCGATGCTAGACTCTCATTCTTCTCTTGCTCCATAGTAACATCTACAATAATGAAGAAATACGCCTCATTCAATTCTACATAATGAAAGAAACAGAAACATGTTAAATGATAAACTTACGTTCTTTAAGCATTTAGGACTCCAGTGGCCACCCGAGGTCAGGCAGCTGCTGCTCTAATTCTGCAACAACGAGATCAAATATTTCGTAAGTACTTGTTACGATATGAAGATCAAGTGCCATTTTCTGAGAATGTAAACTATCAACCTGAATTTGGAGATGTACTTACATGATGGTATCATAACGTCTTCGACTGATAGAACAGCAGTAGAAATGTTAAACGCACTTTGAAAGGTGTATCTTGAACATGTAAACTCACTGTAGCGAAAATTCGCACATACTCATAGCTCTTAGAGCCCATGCACACTCGACGTTTTTTTTAACTTTTATTGGTCCATATCAGTACCACATAAAATATGGAAAGCAAACAGATCCAGAATACGGGACTTGTTTCACAGTAGCGAAGACGACGAAGTGCTCAAAGCTCTTAAAGTGTGAATTTTAGAGCCAATTTTACTTCCAAAGGTAGGTTCCTCTCACGTCCCTGAATATTAACTATTCCTACTGGAATACTCTTTAGAGTTACCTCGGCCGGTTTTAGTGCTGAGAATTTGGTAAGACTTGCCAAACCTTCGTTACTGGCTTAATTAAAAGGGGCGTTCAACAAGTACTGCGACACATTTTTCCTAAAAGGAGGTTG
The DNA here is from genome assembly GCF_023897955.1 of Schistocerca gregaria. Classification (NCBI taxonomy): domain Eukaryota; kingdom Metazoa; phylum Arthropoda; class Insecta; order Orthoptera; family Acrididae; genus Schistocerca; species Schistocerca gregaria. The sequence continues at coordinate 248,819,436 of NC_064926.1, forward strand.
GATTTATTCAATATTCCAATACAGAGTATTGTTCCTCACTCATCTGGCTACTTTCCGTTCAATGCGACGGCCTTACGTCACCTTACTGCTTCTACTCGTCGACGTCTGAGTCAACTTCTTGCTACATCAGTAACCTCCTCATGATCCACATACGGCTTCGATAGTTGAGCCAAACAGGCGGACGTTGGGAGGTGTGAGGGCGGATGAGGAAGAACAGTGCAATGTAGCTTAGTGAGCTCATGTCGGGTGTGGACTCTTGTGTCATGCCTTGAGTTGTCATGGAGATGCAGAAGTTCGCTAGCATTTTTGTGGATGATACATGCTGAAGTCGCTTCTTCATTTTCTTAACGGTAAGTCTGTATATTTCAGAGCGAGGAAAACAAACACAATAACCCCTTCAGAGTCTCAGAAAATTGTACTAATGAATTTACAGTCTCGAGCTATACCTTCGGAGGTGGTGTGACGCCACTCCATGAGTTGCCTTTTGTTACCGGTTCGAAGTGATGGACCCACGTTTCATACCCTGTGAGGACGTTCGACATAAAATTATTACTATTAGCCTCGTAGCGCGCAAGCAGTTCAGTACAGACGTTCCTCATATGCTCTCCATGATTTTTTGTCAGATGGGGAGGAATCCCGCGGGCACACTTCTTTGAGTGCCGAAACTGATGGACGAGTGTGTCAGCATTGCCAACAGATACGTCCAGAAGCGCAACAAAGTACTTGATTGTGAATCGTCGAGCACCTGGAATGAGAGTGTCCGCACGTTCCAACATCACAGGAGTCACGGCTGTGTGTGACCGGCAGCATTTGTGCAATCTTATTGCGATTATGGCAGGCGCCTTGTCCAACGACTCATCGTGCTTTTGTTTACTGCCAGCTCGGCTTCATATTAAGCAAGCACCTATGAATATTAGCGATGCTTTGGTTTTTGTACCAAAAGAAACTCAGTGAAAACCTGCTGCGTGTAACGCACATCTGTTACAAACGCTATTTTGAAGGCTATGTACAGCGCAGCCACGTATCAGAACTTCATGAACCTATAGGAGCTGCAGCGTGAATATTCCAAGACGTCCCACAAGGAATTTTAACAACCGAGATTGGCCGAGAAAAAATTTTGCAGCACTTAATGAATGCGCCTCGTATTTGCACCAAAATAAGCTAACGCTTTTTCCCGAGCGATTTCTCGACTTATATCCCATTATGGGTCGCTTTTTAGTAAAAAGCTATTGTTTACAATATTTCCGCAACAACAGACACCTGGTGCATAAAATACGAAATACGACTTAGTATCAAAAGACGTAACTTCTTTTCCTAGAAAACGGATGGAATCTAATGTCTAATCACCATGTAGCAGGCTTGGAGCTTAATTTTCACGATGTGTATCACCACTAAGCGTCATAGATACCTAAGCTGTGACATTTGTATATAACTTATGATACGTTTGGCAGCATAGGGATTTATGACACCTCATTTTACAAATTTTATATAAGGACACCATGTGTTTGCACTACGACCGAGCCACGTAAAGTCTTCAACAGAGAATCATCTGCTACGTATACCGGTCTTTGCCAAGCGCATATTTCGATAGAAATTAATAGTTGGGTCTGTACTCTGCTAAACTGAAGTGATGCCTTACTATTTGGTGTCTGGTTGTAAGTCACGTTACAGAGGTAGCAAAAAGGTAAAACGCTTTTAGCCGGCCGAAGTGGCCGTGCGGTTCTAGGCACTGCAGTCTGGAACCGCGAGACCACTACGGTTGCAGGTTCGAATCCTGCCTCGGGCATGGATGTGCGTGATGTCCTTGGGTTTGTTAGGTTTAACTAGTTCTAAGTTCTAGGGGACTAATGACCTCAGAAGTTGAGTAGCATACCGCTGAGAGCCATTTGAACCATTTTTAAGACACTTTTCCAAGCCCCTAAAATATGTAGAAAATTTTGACAAATGTAAAGTTATCCTAAGAGAAGACAATGAGCTAACAAGAATCTCATACCTTTGTGATGCTCATTTTGCTGAAAATTTAATTTTAAAACAGATAAATTCATTATTGATGAAAAGGAATTACAATTTCCCAAAATTAATTGGCACTTGAAACTAAATTCAGTTCCTCACACTTTCCCGAATTTTCCCAAGTAATTATGTAAGTCACTGAAGCAAAGTAAATTTCCCACAAAAAGGAAAGCTACTTGAAAAATTGTGAATAAAATGTTTAAGGAAATGTGACGGTGATACCACTTCTAATTTAGACAGAACTCAGTTGTTTGATAAGTCTACATTAGATGATCCACTTGACGAAGTAGCTGCACTGAAATTCCAATCAAAAAGTTTAAACGTAGCTTGGGAAGGACAAACAATAGATTTAATTCGGAGGGAGCTGGAGTAATTGTGGTGCAGGCAGAAGTAGGTAGTCAAATACAACATAGTTGTAAATGTAATGAAAGTTTAGCTAGTGAGCAAAAAATAACTGATGGTAATATGTTGCAGAAGTGCAAGGAAAAGGAACGAAAAGAAATGAGATACAATAGTGAACTTCTTCTAGATGGTTTTCTGTGACACATTAAATCTTCTAAGGGTTATGGGCACTGCTTGAAACATAGTATTTTACCTCTTCATTGATATCTGCATTTGAGCAGACTCATAAAAAGTTTGAAACACATGCATGGTATTAATAAGACAGCTGCAGATGTTACTGAAGAGAATATTAGCGAAGAGACTGATCAAAACAGATTTACAGTGGTAATTATCGGTGATGAGGTTAAACTCAGGGAGGATATTCAGTTCAGTAGGCCCTCTTTTTTCATAGATGGCTTTGTAACTTTTGGCAGTATGTCAACTGAAGACCAAAACAACGAAACTTCCTGGCAGATTAAAGCTGCGTACCGGACCGAGACTCGAACTCGATACCTTTGCCTTTCGCGGGCAAGTGATCTACCATTTTTTTTTAAAATTTCATTTTGTTCGCTTTTGTCCGTTGCACCTGCTCGGGGCAGACGTCGTAAGACATCCGTTTAAGTTCGTTGTTCATCCATTTACTCAGTTTTTTTTATTAGCGAGGGCAGCTAACCCTCTGACCGAACACGCTGAGCTACCGTGCCGGCTCCATCTGATCTACTCAAGCACGACTCACACCTCATACTCACAGCTTTACTTCCGGCACTACCTCGTCTCTTACGTTCCAAACCTTACAGAGGCTCTCCTGCGAACCTTGCAGGTCTAGCACTTCTGAAAGAAAGGATACAGCGGACAAATGGCTTAGCCACAGCCTGGGGGATGTCTCCAGAATGAGAGTTTCATTCTGCAACGGAGTGTGCGCTGATAAGAAACTTCCTGGCAGGAGAGCTTCTGTAAAGTTTGGAAAGTAGGAGACGAGGTACTGGATGAAGTACAGCTGTGAGTACGGGGCGTGAGTCGTGCTTGGGTAGCTCAGATGGTAGAGTACTTGCCCGTGAAAGGCAAACGTCCCGAGTTCGAGTCTCGGTCAGGCACACAGTTTTAATCTGCCAGGAAGTTTCATATCTGCACACACTCCGTGCAGAGTGAAAACCTCATTCTGAATACTAAAATAGTGTTTTAGCTGATCAAGCCTTGTTTTTATATTCGAACCTCTGCTACACAGTTGGGCACAATCAGTTGTACTCTATGCCAGTAAAAATGCAGCTCCTTCGGAAGCGTTAGCAACAACTTTAATTCATGTTATAATACAACTGGAGCAGACACATTGTAAAGTGGTAGCGTCTACATGTGATAGCAGCCTATCTAACAAATAAGCTTGGAAACATTAACATAAACTCCTGGAAATTGAAATAAGAACACCGTGAATTCATTGTTTCAGGAAGGGGAAACTTTATTGACACGTTCCTAGGGACAGATACATCACATGATCACACTGACAGAACCACACGCACATAGACACAGGCAACAGAGCATAAGGGATGTCGGCACTAGTACAGTGTATATCCACCTTTCGCAGCAATGCAGGCTGCTATTCTCCCATGGAGACGATCGTAGAGATGCTGGATGCAGTCCTGTGGAACGGCTTGCCATGCCATTTCCACCTGGCGCCTCAGTTGGACCATCGTTCGTGCTGGACGTGCAGACCGCGTGAGCCGACGCTTCATCCAGTCCCAAACATGCTCAATGGGAGACAGATCCGGAGATCTTGCTGGCCAGGGTAGTTGACTTACACCTTCTAGAGCACGTTGGGTGGCACGGGATACATGCGGAGGTGCATTGTCCTGTTGGAACAGCAAGTACCCTTGCCGGTCTAGGAATGGTAGAACGATGGGTTCGATGACGGTTTGGATGTACCGTGCACTATTCAGTGTCCCCTCGACGATCACCAGAGGTGTACGGCCAATGTAGGAGATCGCTCTCCACACCATGATGCCGGGTGTTGGCCCTGTGTGCCTCGGTCGTATGCTGTCCTGATTGTGGCGCTCACCTGCACGGCGCCAAACACGCACACGACCATCATTGGCACCAAGGCAGAAGCGACTCTCATCGCTGAAGACGACACGTCTCCATTCGTCCCTCCATTCACGCCTGTCGCGACACCACTGGAGACGGGCGGCACGATGTTGGCGCGTCAGCGGAAGACGGCCTAACGGTGTGCGGGACCGTAGCCCAGCACTATAGCGACATTTTGGTATTATTGGATCACTGCGAGTAATGACCATCTTCATCAGTAACCTTTCTGCTTTTACATATGTGCCTGTCCTGAGGATTTTTCTCAATGGGAGAGAATTGTGAATCAGGGAGAGAACCCACTCTTACATCCTACATCAATCACATAATAATCTTGGCCGAGAAGACTAAGAAGCAGTATGCTGACATCAGAAAATCTATACTGGAGAATACAGAAGAAAAACTAATTACCATAAACGCCAGTGAAAGTCATTCTGAGTGGAAGTCATTGAGTGCTACAACAGTGTTCTTGATAACGCAAAAAATATATTGTACACAGCATAGCAAGTTTTATTGTACATTAGGTTGTACGTAGGGTGTTTATGTTGGTAACGCCATGTAGTGTTCTATAGGAAAATCACTGACTGTGCTGTGTGTAGGCTGTGGATGATTTGCATTGTTCTAGTATATGTTATTGTAGTGTTGGGCAGTTGGCTGTTATCAGCGCGTAGCGTTGCGCAGTTGGAGGTGAGCCGCGAGCAGTGGTGGATGTGGGGAGAGAGGTGGAATTTTGAGAGCGGACGATCTGGACGTGTGTCCATGAGAAAGAGTAAATTTGTAATATAGGATATCATGGACATATATATATATATATATATATATATATATATATATATATATATATATATATATATATATATATATACTCCTGGAAATTGAAATAAGAACACCGTGAATTCATTGTTCCAGGAAGGGGAAACTTTATTGACACATTCCTGGGGTCAGATACATCACATGATCACACTGACAGAACCACAGGCACATAGACACAGGCAACAGAGCATGCACAATGTCGGCACTAGTACAGTGTATATCCACCTTTCGCAGCAATGCAGGCTGCTATTCTCCCATGGAGACGATCGAAGAGATGCTGGATGTAGTCCTGTGGAACGGCTTGCCATGCCATTTCCACCTGGCGCCTCAGTTGGACCAGCGTTCGTGCTGGACGTGCAGACCGCGGGAGACGACGCTTCATCCAGTCCCAAACATGCTCAATGGGAGACAGATCCGGAGATCTTGCTGGCCAGGGTAGTTGACTTACACCTTCTAGAGCACGTTGGGTGGCACGGGATACTTGCGGAGGTGCATTGTCCTGTTGGAACAGCAAGTACCCTTGCCGGTCTAGGAATGGTAGAACGGTGGGTTCGATGACGGTTTGGATGTACCGTGCACTATTCAGTGTCACCTCGACGATCACCAGAGGTGTACGGCCAGTGTAGGAGATCGCTCCCCACACCATGATGCTGGGTGTTGGCCCTGTGTGCCTCGGTCGTATGCAGTCCTGATTGTGGCGCTCACCTGCACGGCGCCAAACACGCATACGACCATCATTGGCACCAAGGCAGAAGCGACTCTCATCGCTGAAGACGACACGTCTCCATTCGTCCCTCCATTCACGCCTGTCACGACACCACTGGAGGCGGGCTGCACGATGTTGGGGCGTGAGCGGAAGACGGCCTAACGGTGTGCGGGACCGTAGCCCAGCTTCATGGAGACGGTTGCGAATGGTCCTCGCCGATACCCCAGGAGCAACAGTGTCCCTAATTTGCTGGGAAGTGGCGGTGCGGTCCCCTACGGCACTGCATAGGATCCTACGGTCTTGGCGTGCATCCGTGCGTCGCTGCGGTCCGGTCCCAGGTCGACGGGCACGTGCACCTTCCGCCGACCACTGGCGACAACAACAATGTACTGTGGAGACCTCACGCCCCACGTGTTGAGCAATTCGACGGTACGTCCACCCGGCCTCCCGCATGCCCACTATACGCCCTCGCTCAAAGTCCGTCAACTGCACATACGGTTCACGTCCACGCTGTCGCGGCATGCTACCAGTGTTAAAGACTGCGATGGAGCTCCGTATGCCACGGCAAACTGGCTGACATTGACGGCGGCGGTGCACAAATGCTGCGCAGCTAGCGCCATTCGACGGCCAACACCGCGGTTCCTGGTGTGTCCGCTGTGCCGTGCGTGTGATCATTGCTTGTACAGCCCTCTCGCAGTGTCGGGAGCAAGTATGGTGGGTCTGACACACCGGTGTCAATGTGTTCTTTTTTCCATTTCCAGGAGTATATATATATAGGGTGTTACAAAAAGGTACGGCCAAACTTTCAGGAAACATTCCACACACACATAAAGAAAATATGTTACGTGGACATGTGTACGAAAACGCTTACTTTCCACGTTAGAGTTCATTTTATTACTTCTCTCCAAATCACATTAATCATGAAATGGAAACACACAGCAACAGAACGTACCAGCGTGACTTCAAACACTTTGTTACAGGAAATGTTGATAATGTCCTCCGTTAGCGAGAATACATGCATCCACCCTCAGTCGCATGAAATCCCTGATACGCTGATGCAGCCGTGGAGAATGGCGTATTGTATCACAGCCGTCCTCAATACGAGCACGAAGAGTATCTGCATTTGGTACCGGGGTTGCGTAGACAAGTGCTTTCAAATGCCCCCAAAAATGAAAGTCAAGAGTGTTGAGGTCACGAGAGCGTGGAGGCTCCGCCTCTACCAATCCATCGTTCACCCAATCTATCGTTGAGAAGCGTACGAACACTTCGACTGAAATGTGCAGGAGCTCCATCGTGCATGAACCACATGTTGGGTCGTACTTGTGAAGGCACATGTTGTAGCAGCACAGGTAGAGTATCCCGAATGAGATCATGGCGGTGAATCGAAGAAGTACAGTACATACTGACGAAACTAAAATGAGCTCTAACATGGAAATTAAGCGTTTCCGGACTCATGTCCACATAACATCTTTTCTTTATTTGTGTGTGAGGAATGTTTCCTGAAAGTTTGGCCGTACCTTTCTGTAACTCCCTATGACTTTTGAACACTATTAAGGTAAATAAATTGTTTGTTCCCTACCAAAATCTTTCATTTGCTAACTATGCCTATCAGTAGTTAGTGCCTTCAGTAGTTTGAGTCTTTTATTTAGCTGGCACTAGTGGCGCTCGCTGTATTGCAGTAGTTCGAGTAACGAAGATTTTTGTGATGTAAGGGATTTTTGAAAGGTATAGGTTAATGTTAGTCAGGGCCATTCTTTTGTAGGGATTATTAAAAGTCAGATTGCGTTGAGGTAAAAAAGTTGTGTGTCAGTTCACGAACAGTAATTGATAATTTTTCTAAGGGGACGTTTCAGGGTCTCAAAAATGACAAAATGTTTTGCCTGCTTAAATTCACTAAGTAATTCGTCAGTAGAAAATCGTCCTTTTCAACTTTTCACTAACCTGAAAGTCTACGGTTCTCGTCAAGGAGAAATTTTTTATGTTTACCCTTCAGAAGTACTCTTAAATGTTTTGCTGATACTATTTTTTTTCTTCTTCTGATTTCTGGTGTGACTCGTGTTTCGTCATGTGTTTTGTCATTTTGTATTAAAAAATGCGCTGGATTACGTAAACAGCCTTTTCGTATCACATACTTCCTTTCTTGCTTATTATAAACTTGTAACAAAAGAAAATGCATCGTATTACTAGATCAAGTATACCTTTAACACCAGAAACACGTCTCAAAATGTCTTCTTGAGAGTGTGTTATTTTCACCAAAGCAATTCAGCATTTACTATTTCAAACAAATGTTGCATGGACGCGACAAAAATTAAGAACGAAGCAATTGTAAGCAGTAGTCTACTATGGTTTAGGGGCTACCAACAGGGCAGCGCCGGCTTCGAAGCTAAGAGTGTAAGTCAATTATTATCTGCAAAGTAGTCATAAAATTTTATGGTAATCAAATAGGAAATTAACAAGAGCATCATTTTTCGACATAGTCTCCTTGAATTTCAACGCACTTGGTCCATCGTTTTACAGGCTTCATGTTGCCCTCATATAAGAAGGTTCTCGGTTGAACTACGAGCCAAACAGGCACCGCTTTTTTCACAGCTTCATCCGAGAGACATCAACGACCCTTTAATTCCTGTTTAAGTGGACCAGACACGTGATAGTCAGAAGGGTGAAGATCGGGACTTCATGGAGGATGATCCAGTACTTCAAATTTAAGTTCCTGGAGCGTTTCGGCAGTGTGAGCAACAGTAGGCGGACGGGCAACAACACAACACCTATTGACAGCAATTTTCGGCGTTTGCTTCGAATTGTAGGCCTATCCAGTAAGCACCTGACGGTATGGTCTTGAACTTTTCCATGCACTGCGAATTTGGATATTTCCATTCCATACTCTGCCGTTAACCTTCCGGCTCTTAATGATGCATCCATGTTTTGTCACCGGTGATGATCCTATCTAAGCAGTTGTCCCCTTCGTTACCACAGCGATCCAAATGTTTTTGCAGATGTCGAAGCACGTTTGTTTATGCAACTGTGTGAGATGTTTTGGGATCCATCTTGCACAAACTTTATGAAACCCAAGTCTGTTGTGGATGATTTCGTATGCAGTGTAATCCGCAGACGATGTGCCACTTCGTCAATAGTTAATTGTCTGTCTAAGAGAATCATTTCACGTATACTCTCAATGATTTAGTTGTGGCTGTAAACGGTCTTCCGGGTTCTTCATAGTGCGTAACACTTGTGCGACCATTTCTGAATTCGTCGACACTCCGTTGCAGTAGAACACTGTTCTCGTACTGTGGCGAAAATCTTCGATGAATTTCGCCCCTGATATGCCTTCCGACCACAAAAAACGGATAACAGAACGTTAATCTTCTTTGGTGAAAAATAGACAGCGGAGCACCGATGATTGACAGCACGGCAGCGATAACGAAACTAACCTTGCAGCTTGAAAACTGCAAAGACATAACAAAAATAAACAAAGCTTGCGCCATCAACGTAAAACCACAGCACTACCGAAATAAGCCAAAATATAACTGAATTGTGGATAATAATTGACTTACCCTCGTATGTACAGCGTAAGCTCGTAGCGCTACTTACCCGTATCATACGTCCATGAGGCTACTGTACCAGGATACAAGGTTGTATTTCGTGACTGTAACGACACATAACGTAAATGGTGAGTCGCTGTGCACGGCAAACGCATATGATGATATTCAAACTTACATCCACCGTGGAGGAATGACTTGTCAGGTGGATTTAAAATGTTAAAATGTTCTGGTTTTTTAAAAAAGAGAGAAATACGATTCTCACACAGTTCACCTAATATTACTGGAAGTATGTTACGTAAGTGGTGCTCAAAGGTGGCAATATGTTGGCAACCTTCAATCGCTCATATCAGTTTACGTTAACGTATCTACGTTTGGAGCTGAAACAGATCTTTTCCTCTCTCACGATTGATCTTTGTAGTGGTGGGATGTCTTTCATCCTTGTCTAAAACCATGGATGATGACGTTAACTGCTGTTGCATTGGCGGAAACTCAAGTAAACTCTATTCTGAGAACGGCACCCTTTCTGCCACCGGCTTGGAGAAAGGACCGGTTCAGCTGGTTACATTGATCCACACAGTGCCAGTCCTGTTGTACGTATTTTATTAGGAAGCGAAAACTATAAATATTATTACTCATGTTATTGTTTTAACAGGAGACTCCTACTGCTGCGTTCTCTTACGATACTACTTTTCAGCCACTAAAGATCCGTTGAAGCCACGTCCCAACTTGCGCGTTGAGTTACGTTGCAGCGCCTTTGCATGTATTATGGGCAGAGTACCTTCACCAGTTATCCAGACTGCTTTTGCTAATTATTCAGACGCACCAAGGTTGTAGTAGGGAAGAATTACGGGTTGAGTCCGTAATTACTTTGTGATCACAAGCCCTTCAAAGTGTCAGAACCCGTTTAATAGTCGTCATATATAGGTCAGAATGGGTGAGGGCAGAAAAGTACAGTTTTGTTTATAATTTTATTTTCCATAGTGCCTTCATATTTTCTCTTTCTTCGTTTTCTAGTTGCTTACAATAATTCCACTCAATGAATAAAATTTGTAAATTGTATCTCAGTAACATGTGATCAGATATTTGTCAAATTTCAGTTACTGGGTACATATACTGTTATTTATATGTGTAATAGTATCTATCATTGTCATTGCTTTTCATTTTCTTCATACATGTATTTAAAAAATATTTACGTTCTTTCGCAAAAACTTAAACTGGGAGTAGACTGGTACGTAAACATACTTCCGGTCGTCTTATGAAAGGTTTCCACAGTGAAGCACTGACTTCATAAAACAGTATAATTAAGTTTATAGCGATAGATGGTAATGTCAGTGTCTGTTTTCAGAACTGCGCGTCATGTCGCATGTCTATTTCACACTGGGAGCAGATACAGAGCTTACCGGTACAAGCGCTTTTGAAGCATACACCGCCGAGGTCGATCACGCTGGCAGTCTTCACAGTATTCGAATGATACACCTTTCACCATGTGACGTATGCGCCAGTAACAGGATAATTAACTTTTCACTACTTTTACCGCTAAAGAAATCCATTCACAGTAGCTAGTTGAGTCACATATTATCAACTGATTCATTAACTTAATAATTAGTTTCTTCTGAGTCCAGATGGCCCTCAGCTCAATTATTGGCTCTTTCAGATCAACGCCTTATCTATTGTATCCAATATTGTCTTTCCTGATTTGGGAAGAATCATTATTAGCGGGCAGATTCTTAAGAAGAAGCAGTTACGCATCTGAAGTCATGCAAGCCACCTCGGTCCATCTTCAGGGTCACAAACGTTTTCAATATCTCTCACAAATGAAAGGAACGCTGGAATCCACATCGACTGCAGAATACCTAGCTAACTGAAAATCGAACGACAACTTCTCGCTCATCACATAATGTCGAGGATCACTTGCATCATGATAAACCATGGGAGATGAAGCCGCAACTTGAAGAACTACAGTTACTGTGAAAATACCACGTATGAGTTTGGTCCGGAGAAACAGTCAATCAGACCTACTCCTCCACTCTTTTAAAGGTGGTAGAAAAGACATTCGTGTAATGATACTGTTGTGTACATAGTTCCGCGTAGTCAGCGCGAACACAACTTTCCCAATAGAGCGCGCCCCGCTAAGCACTACAGTGCAGGCACAGCGCTCGGCCGTCTCCGCACTACGAGATGGCGCTGTCTTAGAGACGGACCAAATTCTGCTTCCGCCGATCCGCGTATTAATTGTAATGCAGCCAGTGAGATTGCTGCTAACGTAGAACCTTTTCTCCCCCCGGGTAACACTAGTGCAGTGATACCTGAACGCGCAAGGTATTATAAGGAGTGTGCAGACCCCCGATTAGTCAGTCTGCATTAGTCTGCATTAGTCAGCATTTATCTTCACCTGCCTGTACCAGTCTACATTAGTCTGTACCAGCCTATAGTCAAATTTCAGTCTGCGCCTAATAAGATTATTATATTCCTGTACATAGCCATGAAGATAAACGTATAGACACTTTGTCAAGTTCAGAGATATGTTAGAATAAGATTAACGTACCAAGACCAAAATAACGTCAGATTGTCAGTTGGAAATAGCATCCACAATCAAGTTAAGTGAGGTTTATGACTGTAATTATTTTAATAAATGTGTGTGAAAATTAATCAAGTTGGTCACCGTCAATCTGCTAGTCTATGCGTGCAAGTGGCATTTCTATCGTGTGACCTAACGGCAGAAGATAAACACGCCAAGATAAGACCCCAAGACGTATTGCTGACACTCCCTTACTTCGTTAGAGCGACAAGTCTAATAATCCGATGGTGTGTGTACCGAAGGTCTTACAGTGCGCACACCACAGATCCTGAGAGCTATGTTCGGGTTCAGATTCACTGTATACATACAAGATAATAATAATAATAATAACAATAATAATAATAACAATAATAATAACAACAACAATAATGATTGTAACAACTGAAAGCTCAGCTTGCCACCACAAGTCGCAAATAAGTCGTCTCGAACGTCAGAATGAATTACTTCTACGTAACAGGAATGCTCCTGTTCTCAGAATGTTGAGGATGATCTCACAGGCGATTTCGGTTGGCCTTCGGTTCACATTCAGACACAGACGTTTCGGCTGGAGGGTTGGTACCTGCCAACTATAACATGATTTCACAGGCTGGTGGATTCTGATTCTGCAGCAGAGAGCAGATAGTTCCCGTAAATCGAAAACAGACCTTTTGGGGTTTCCGGGCTGCGACGTGATGGTCTTTCCTCAGGGAAAGAAAGCGAAGGGGATGGGGCCAGGCCGGCCTGGGAGAGCGCCTATGGTCCGGTCCGACTGCTGCTAGAATATACATTTATTCATTGACGGGGGGGCGTGAGGGTCAACGGCGATTCTTTTAATACTGGAGCGCGGGCGTCCCGCAACGCCGGCGTGGATTGAATTCCGGCGCCGGCAGACAGCTCTGGTCCAAGAGGGCCGCATCAAATATTGAGGCCGCTCCGCGCGCCGTGCCCGCTCGAACGGAGCGCACTCGATTCCGATTTCGCACCGCGAGGCCGGCGATGTGGCGCTCAGCGACCGCCCCATCCTTTACCCGGAGACTACAGTACTGCGCATGCGCGCTGAGTCAAAGCACTCCCCGAATCTCCAGGAAACACGCTTTACAGTGTTGGAGAGAGGATGCCTGCAAAATGTAATAGTTGTGTCACGTTAGGTAGGAAAGAGTGCTGTACTTCCAGCCAGGCCTGTAACAGAAGTTTCGTATACTATCTGATTCTGTTTTTAAATGATGGCATTCACTATGTATGTGCTGCGATCATTTTCTGAAACTACCAAAATTACTCCGAGAAACTGAGGTTGCTCCAAACGAGCAGACATGTTTGCAAGGTGCAAATGGTCTTGTACCAAGGAACAAAAATTTTATTGGAATTTAAAATTCTTACTATTGGAAAAATATTGCAAATGATGTATTTAATCGTCTAACTGTGAAATCCTTACTGTACTACACACCCATAAGCCACTGCCCAAAAATGACGATGTTAAGTAAACAATTACCAGTGATCATTGTGGGCTTGCATTTTCTAAATTGAGAAATTAAGTGAGAATTATTCTGCAGCCCACCAATTTTGTAAGACATTAAAAATTGATGTTTATTAGTTGAGGGTGCTAAAAGCAGTAATTAAAAGAAATTTATTTTATTTAACTGGGTCTGCATTTGAAATATTTGCTTTACGTGAATTTTGCTTGTGACTTTAAGGATAACAACAGTGTTCAAGAATGAACTTTTCGTCAATGGTTTTCTCCAACAACAGATACGAAACATGATCTGATAGAAATTGGCCTCCATAGTTCTAGAGTGTAAGCAGCGTTATTTAACGAAACAAGCTAATCCTTTCTGTTTCTCGTCTGTGGATTGACAAGTGCACTGTCAGCTAATAGTCTGTTTTGTCAGCTATCATTTTTTAGGAGAAGAAACATGTCTCCCAAAAGTGTAACAGATAAAAACAAATTTTGGTAAGTATATGGCGAATTCTCCTTAAAAGTGCAGATTCAGAAATCGACTCCTCGAATTAAAGCAGCTCACTAATGTTATTTTCACAGGAAAAACGAGCAGACAAAGTTTTTGTCTCTATAACTCTGTTATGGCATATATGTAATGTAACTGGGTGGTTAAATGAGTCTTTCGCAACTGTTATTTCATAGTGGCAAGCTATTGATCATGTGACAGACTGATACTTCTGCTTGACTAACACATCTGGAATACTATAAAATAAAAGTCTTTAGAACCGTCAATTCGACAAATGCCTCATTGATCAGGCCATCCCATAAAAACTGCCCCACATGACAAAAGCTGAAGGCTTTGAAACCTTTGCTGATATTAGTGGATTACAAATAAGTGACGTAGATTTTGTCGAAAGCGTTACTACAAATGATCGTCACTTTCTAACACAGAAAGATCTAAACCGCTTGACCTGTGACCTCAGATTACGTAAAAATAAAGCAGAATGACTTCCTTACAGACTGAAAGTTTGGGACCTCCTACAGGATTGCACCATGCTATAGTCCGTACAATAGCGCCGAAGGGATTTGTGTATTTGTTTTCTAAACAGCAGGGCCTGGTTTAGCTGAACAATACTGGTTCTTCTATTGACTCACTGGGTGTTGAATACAAGCCTGAAGATTGGGGTTTGTTCTTTGCCTTATCGAAAACCATCATCAAAGGGGTCTTACCACGTAATGTAACTCTTATTCAATCCATTCGTATAGCTCTAGCGGTTGCTAGCATGGATAGTTACACGAGAATATTTGTGTCTTGCTCTGCAGTATCAGAAATGATGACTAATCATGGCAGATATTGGCAGATTTGAAACTGATAGATATTGTACTTGGATAACAACATGGCAGTAGAGAATTATTCTGTTTCTTGTGCATTTGGGATAGCAGAGATAGACTCAGTCTTTATTTTAAGAAACGCTGACCACAGAGAGAGTCATTCAATTCAGAACAGGCAAATGTTCTTCATCAAAGCCACTTGCAAGTGGTAAAAAATCGTATTGACTACACCATATACCAAACTTGCTGTGATCAACATTTGTGTAATGTCAGTTCATCGTGATGTGATTGCATTCGTCTTCCTAAAATCCAGATGTCCCATTAATATATTTTAATTCATCATTACAAACTAGAAATTTTAGGATTTTCAGGTGTTCACAAGATATTCTACGGAAGAATTTTGTTTAGAGGGGAAGATACCTCTCAGGGGAGATGAACTATTTGGTTTCGACAAGTTGGGACATATATTACCCCTCTGTCTGATACAGGTGCTGTTTCCGAGATAGAATGTTTTTTTGCATTGCCGAAGTTTTCATATCAACCTTGCCATGGGTGTATGATCTTTCATGGGGAGTCGCCTAAAATCCAGAGCTAGTTTGAAGGCATAACTAATGGTACAATATCCTACAAACTGATTGGCTACCAGTCTCAGAAATGTTGTCTACGGCTTGGAATCATATGTGATGAATTCAACTTCATACTTACAATGGCAGCTATCTGACCAGTGTGCGGTCTGATCTGCCGGCATACCCCAGCAGCGCATGGCGCAACGGAAGAGAGGCTTCACACACTTTCGACACTTCTGCAAGTTGTTACTAGATCATGAAACGTCCTGCCGCTCAATGTACTCCATCAGTGCAGGAGTTCGGCTATGGCCAGTAGTTTTTCGTCTAAGAATCCGGTTTCTGAGTTGGATATCGCTCACTGCTTTCATAAAAAAAACGTACGATGCATTTCCCACGTTTCCGTTGGATGCGACTTTTGACTCATAAATAGGTATAAGCGTTACTCATTCACCAATGCCGTTGCTTCGTGACTCCTGTATACGGTAGCAGGGATTTATAACAATATTGGTCCCCTCCCCCTCCCAGAGCGGATTTCCCTCCTTGCCCCGGAGTCCCTTAAACCCCTACTCGGCTCTTTTCCTCCTCCATCCCTTCCCTCCCCAGCCATCGTTTGGCGCTCCCCCCTGCCTTATCCTCCTCTGTTTCGCCTACTTTTCCCTTCTCCACTCTCCCATGACCCCCCCCCCCCTTTTGGCAAGTCTTCACAAAGTTTTATTCATTATAAGTTGCGCTTCGTTAGTGTTGTGTTCAGTGCAGTTATACAGTGTCATCTAGTGATGTGGTTTTAGTTGTGCGCTCGACCTGTATATAGTCCATGATTGTTTGTGTGCTTTTTATACTGCGGCAAAATTTTAACTTGTTTTTTTAAGTGTGCTTCAAATTGTCTGCTGTGTTTTTTGACCTTATGTCGACTTTTTAACTATCCCCTTTCTGTATTTTTTTTTTTTTTTTTTTTTTTTTGTGAAGCCCTTTGGCTGAAGAGCGCTGGACTATGTCACTACGAGCCCTCTCCTGCCAATGTGAGGCAGGGCAATGAAATTACAATTAATAAAAACAATATTGCATCAAGAAGGTTGTAGTCTCTACTTCCACGAAGAAGAATTTGTCAACTGGGCTACCAATTCTCCAATGGCCGCACTCTACACCACCTCATTGCCCGCAGCAGCCACTGCCCCCGCTGCCACTGCTGCTGCCTGTCTGCTGCCCACCGCCATTGCCACCATCGCCCCACAGCTTCAGAGTCTGTTGCCGGCTGTCCACCGCCATTGCTGTCACCATGCTGTTTCTTTGCTTATCCCTATTTAAACATCAACACACCAATCATCACCATCGTCTTCACTTCCCCTTTCCCTGTCCTCACCATCACTTTACGGAATACCTCCTCTAGTCATCATTACTGTTTCTTCCCCAACCACTTCCTCCCCCATATAGGATACCCACATTTATCAGTCCACTCCTGCTCCTACTCCTACTCCTGCTACTGCTTCCTCTCCTGCTCACACTGCTACTCCCACCCTTCCTAGTTCCCCCCCCCTCCACATTCCCAGTCACCTTACAACAACAGCACCTCCTTCAACCACCCAGGACCGTCTGCCAGGCCGCAGTAGCTGCCCCAGACGATTCACTGACACCACCTTATGTTAGCACGTGTGCACACTGAAATGCCTCCCGTCAGCTCCCACTCCCACCTATTCCTCACCGTTCTTCCCAGGCTGCCCTCACCAGAAAATTCCCTAAATATCCCATTATTGATCAACTCCTGCCCCCTCCACCTGCACTGACTCACCCATGGATAACTCTCCTCTTCCCACAACCTAATCCCCTGCCATGCGAACTCCCACTCTGACCCCCAGTTCCTTGACACCCACGCCATCATCTTAGAAATCTGCAGCTATTTCTCAAATGCTCACATTTCACAACAAATTCCCCACAAGGACTCACTCTTTGACAATTCCTCCAATCCCCCCCCCCCACCCCTCACATCAACTTCCTCAAGAAGATTGTCTGTGTCTCCTGTGGCTCCCATCCCACACTTACACTTTTCCTTACCCCATCCTTTCCCTACCAGCCCCAACACTCTCGCCATCCTCTAAATCTCACTTCAGTGATCATGAAGGTCAGCTCCTTGGTCACAGAGGTGGAGGTGTTTGCCACAAATGAACGCCCACACTGCCCTCAAAATCCATTCAACTTGCCGCATATACAACTACTCCAGACCCACCTTCATTCACTGAATCACTCACACCATCCTGCTGACCCTTTCTGCTCCCTCCATAGTCTCAGTGCCAAACGTTACTGGTCTATTACCACCATGTTACCTTTGCCTGCAAAAATCCACCCACCTTCACCGATTGCAAGACCTGTCATTTGCTCAGACAGTGTCCCAAGCTCACTTCCCTCCTTCCTACAATACCTGTAATGAAACCCATCCAAACTATTCCTCTAATTGAAAGACCAAACCCCTCCCACCAAACCAGAGCTCACCATCTCTGTTCATTTCACAGATCAACCCCTAGATCCGAAGTATTCCCTTTGCCCACTTTCCACAGCCAAAGACATCATCCAAGTCTTGATGATCATCCTTAAAACCATCCATCTCTTCCAAAACACACACTCCAATAGATCTCCCTTGCCACATATTCTGCTTTTCCACCTGAACACCTACACCTCCTACCCCCACAACCTAGTCCACTACATCTTTCACCACCTCAACACTTTCGTCTAAGCCTCTCCCATCACTCCTTACCTCTTCCTCTCTCTCCACCCTGGCATGATGACAGTCTCATCTCCTTTATCAAAAACCACACCCTCCCTTCCAACAAGACCCTATTAATGCATAATTCATCCCAGCACCATGCTGATGCCTTCATTCGCAATTAAACCTTCCTCTCTTACCACACTGTCGGCACCTCTCCCTATGTCAGTCACTGTGCCAATAATCCCCATCCCTTACTGTGAGGTGGGGTTGCTGTTGGCCACCTCAAATATATCATCTTATCAACCACAACTTCTGCTCAATGATCCCAATGAACATCCTATCCACAACATCTTCTTCCCAACCTCACTATCACTGCTGCCACCATATACGTCCATCCTCGTGTTTCCATTCCCTATGTCTTCGTCTCCCATACTGAGCATATCTTCCCCAACTATGTCATTGTTGCAGAACTCAACGTTCATACCCATGAACCTGAACATCTTCTGGCAGTGGCATCAGTTCCTTTCCACCCTCCAAAGAGACCTTGTCCCCCTCCCACAGTCTATCCATACGAAAAGTAACACCAAGCCTGATGTCTTCCTTACTTCCCCTAAACTCTTTGGGCGAGTCACCATGGAAGCTCTTGATTCCATTGACAGTGACCAGCTCCCAGTCTTTCTCAAAATCTCCTTTGCCCCTCACCCTCCCAAAGCTAACTCCCCTGTTGCTCCTTCCAAGGTCATTCATGACTACTGCCATGCCGACTGGAATGTCTACTTGGAATCCATCAACGCCCAGGTCAGAACCACCTCCTCCCCTCCCATCATTCTGTTGACATTGCTTACACCTCATTCTTCCTCTAGAAGACGATCTCTGACGCTAAAGCCATCACTTTCCCACCAAAGCTATCCACTATCAACGACCTATCCTTCATCCACAGACCATACACCTTCTTGCCAGTTTTACCATTGCTTCTTCCACAGTTGTGACCCAGACATACTCCTCCGCCAAAGTGTTCTCCATTCCCAATGACCCTTAGTTTACCACTGTCTCATCAGTTGCTCCCAGCTTCAAGTACCTGGACCAGTTACTGCCCTGAGAATTGAACACACCACTCATAGCACAAGCCTAAAACTCATCCTTCACTCCAAATGCAGCGTCACCCTGACCACAATTGCGTCACCTACCTCAAGAAATACCCTCATTCCTTCCTTGCTGACCTTGCCACCCTGTACAACACCATCCTCTCCACTGGCTTTTACCCCAAACTTTGGAAGTCCTCCGGCATCCCACTGTTCCTTAAACCCATCACATTCCCTTCTGACACCTCCTCCTACCACTCCAATATGCCTCACCTCCATGTTCAATGTTGTTGTTGTTTTTGTCTTCAGTCCTGAGACTGGTTTGATGCAGCTCTCCATGCTACTCTATCCTGTGCAAGCTTCTTCATCTCCCAGTACCTACTGCAACCTACATCCTTCTGAATCTGCTTAGTGTATTCATCTCTTGGTCTCCCTCTACCATTGTTACCCTCCACGCTGCCCTCCAATGCTAAATTTGTGATCCCTTGATGCCTCAAAACGTGTCCTACCAACCGATCCCTTCTTCTAGTCAAGTTGTGCCACAAACTTCTCTTCTCCCCAATCCTATTCAATACCTCCTCATTAGTTACGTGATCTACCCATCTAATCTTCAGCATTCTTCTGTAGCACCACATTTCGAAAGCTTCTATTCTCTTCTTGTCCAAACTAGTTATCGTCCATGTTTCACTTCCATACATGGCTACACTCCAAACAAATACTTTCAGAAACGACTTCCTGATACATAAATCTATATTCGAAGTTAACAAATTTCTCTTCTTCAGAAACGCTTTCCTTGCCATTGCCAGTCTACATTTTATATCCTCTCTACTTCGACCATCATCAGTTATTTTACTTCCTAAATTGCAAAACTCCTTTACTACTTTAATTGTCTCATTTCCTAATCTAATTCCCTCAGCATCACCCGATTTAATTTGACTACATTCCATTATCCTCGTTTTGCTTTTGTTGATGTTCATCTTATATCCTCTTTTCAAGACACTGTCCATTCCGTTCAACTGCTCTTCCAAGTCCTTTGCCTTCTGTGACAGAATTACAATGTCATCAGCGAACCTCAAAGTTTTTACTTCTTCTCCATGAATTTTAATACCTACTCCAAATTTTTCTTCTGTTTCCTTTACTGCTTACTCAATATACAATAACATCGGGGAGAAGCTACAACCCTGTCTCACTCCTTTCCCAACCACTGCTTCCCTTTCATGTCCGTCGAACCTTATAACTGCCATCTGGTTTCTGTACAAATTGTAAATAGCCTTTCGCTCCCTGTATTTTACCCCTGCCAACTTTAAAATTGGAAAGAGAGTATTCCAGTCAACATTGTCAAATGCTTTCTCTAAGTCTACAAATGCTAGAAACGTAGGTTTGCCTTTTCTTAATCTATCTTCTTCGATAAGTCGTAAGGTCAATATTGCCTCACGTGTTCCAACATTCCTACGGAATCCAAACTGATTCTCCCCGAGGTCCGCATCTACCAGTTTTTCCATTCGTCTGTAAAGAATTCGCGTTAGTATTTTGCAGCTGTGACTTATTAAACTGATAGTTCGGTAATTTTCACATCTGTCAGCACCTGCTTTCTTTGGGATTGGAATTATTATATTCTTTTTAAAGTCTGAGGGTGTTTCACCAGTCTCATACATCTTGCTCACCAGCTGGTAGAGTTTTCTCAGGACTGGCTCTCCCAAGGCCGTCAGTAGTTCTAATGGAATGTTGTCTACTCCGGGCGCCTTGTTTCGACTCAGGTCTTTCAGTGCTCTGTCAAACTCTTAACGCAGTATCTTACCTCCCATTTCGTCTTCATCTACATTCTCTTCCATTTCCATAATATTGTCCTCAAGTACATCGCCCTTGCATAAACCTTCTTTATACTCCTTCCACCTTTCTGCCTTCCCTTCTTTGCTTAGAACTGGGTTGCCATCTGAGCTCTTGATATTCATACACGTGGTTCTCTTCTCTCCAAAGGTCTCTTTAATTTTCCTGTAGGCAGTATCTATCTTACCCCTAGTGAGATAAGCCTCTACATCCTTACATTTGTCCTCTAGCCATCCCTGCTTAGCCATTTTGCACTTCCTGTCGATCTGATTTTTGAGACGTTTGTATTCCTTTTTGCCTGCTTCATTTACTGCATTTTTATATTTTCTCCTTTCATCAATTAAATTCAATATTTCTTCTGTTACCGAAGGATTTCTAGCAGCCCTCGTCTTTTTACCTACTTTATCCTCTGCTGCCTTCACTACTTCATCCCTCAGAGCTACCCATTCTTCTTCTACTGTGTTTCTTTCCCCCATTGCTGTCAATTGTTCCCTTATGCTCTCCTTGAAACTCTGTACAACCTCTGGTTCTTTCAGCTTATCCAGATCCCATGTCCTTAAATTCCCACCTTTTTGCAGTTTCTTCAGTTTTAACCTACAGGTCATAACCAATAGATTGTGGTCAGAGTCCACTTCTGCCCCTGGAAATGTCCTACATTTTAAAACCTGATTCTTAAATCTCTGTCTTACCATTATATAATCTATCTGATACCTTTTAGTAAGGTCCATGATATACACATATCTCAGGACCACTTTTTCCCTCCTACTATGTGTGGTTTCCAGTCCTCCTTCTCTGCGACTAGCGCCTCCTTAACCTTAACTATCTCCTCTCCCTTGAACTGAACTCCCATTGTTCGGCCATTTTTGGTTCCTTCGACATCTACAATGAGTATGAGTGTGTATGGCATTCTAGGCTCCTTTTCATGCTCCAGATCAGCACCTTTCCTATCAACTTCATCCATCTCATTGCCTTCTTCCTTTCCCAACATCCTTCCGATCTCATCATCATAATATCAAATCCTGTAGGTGTGTCCCAGGGCTCTATCCTTTCTCCTCTCCTGTACCTCCTGCACACCACTCATATGCCGAAACCTCCCCAACCATTCAACTTCTTCAATAAGGTGATGACACCAACTTCTTTGTCCTCAATTCTACACTTCAACGGTCCCACTGCTTCCTCCAAACCCACATAAACCAGTTTGCCAGTGGCTCCTTCAATTTAATCCCCCCAAAACCCAGGCACTAGGCAATCATTATAGGTTGTAGACAACCCACTCCCGCATTCCAGTTCTATGATTTCTGCCTCACCAATTATTGCTGTCCTATCCAACTTACTCCCAAGTGAAATACCTCGACCTCACTATTGATCTCAGCTCACCTGAACCACTCCAACCCCTCCCCCCAACCATCTCCTTCCCATCCAAAGCAAAGTGTGCAGTAGACTCTGCCTCCTGAAATTCCTGTCTGGCTGTACAAGGGGATTGCGTCCTTCTACCATCCGTTATCCCTACAGATTCTTGGTGCATCACGTCCTTTGTTATGCCAGTGTTGCCTGGATCTCCACCCCTCCTAAATTCTATAAAGGTCTCCATATCCTTCAGCACCATGTCCTCCTCCTTGCTTTTAACATCCGTCTCCATCCCCCAGGCAGATCCACTGTGACCTGATCCCATTCAATCATCTCCTCCTTTTCCTTGAACACCCCCTGGCGTCTCCTTTCCGTTGTGCTCCCTACCATCTACTGCACCTTTTCCAGTGTGCCTGACACTCTCTCCCTGTCCACGCCATCCACCTCCTCTCCTCAAGAAACTTCCAACATCTCCCCATCCTGGATATGTGCTTCATCCCAATATTTACCTTTCCTTTTCTGACACTCCTCTTCCGCTGCCCTCCTCGCTAGGTCTCCCTCGCCTCCCCTTCCCCTCTCCTGCTTCTTCCCCCCTGTCCTCCTATCCTTCTCATTTCTCCCTTCTCAGTCCTTGTGTTCCATCCTGGGCTGCTCCCTACCAACCCTCTCCATCTCCTGCACTACTGGTTCCGGCCTACTTGTGCCCCTCCTCTGCTGACCCCAAACATTTCACTCTTTCCTCTCTCCTTCCTGTCTGACCTCCCTTCTCTTGGCAGGCCCCTCCAATTGTAATCCAGTTACTTTGTCGTGTTTTGGTGTTCACCGTGTATGTAACATAAGTGCAGTGTGTGTTCAGTATCATCGTCCCATGAGGCTCGCGTCACTGCAAACGCCGTTTTTAATCGCAGTGTTTGTGCTGCCAGTGTTTATGTGTTATGTCTTCGTTTAGTGTCATTTCTATTGTTGGAGTTTACGAAATGTGCCTCTTGAAACTACCCCTTTTTAGCTCCAATTGTTTCCCCTTATCATGTGTATTTTTCATCTTTTGTCCCTGTCGTTTATGCATGTAACGTTTTATTTCTTACATTCTCTTGGCTGGCAATGGCATGAAATAAAAATAAAGGAAAAAAATCAATATTGAGACAGTGGGTCACTGTCTTAATATTATGAAACATCCTTAAGTCTCTCCTTGCAGCTATTCACTTGTAGATTGGTAATAGGCTACTCTTCTGCACTTCAATGATTTTTTGCTGTCCTATTATCACACATGCTTTCATAGTGCTACCATTCGTTCCTTCCAATATCCATGGAGGGAAAACGCATTAAGTCACAATTTTGAGCAACCTATGATGGTGGAATTGTAAACTATGCCAACCAGCTCCCACATGTCAGGGTAAATACACAGAACTTTTCCCATCAATTTTTCGCCCACGACATCATGATCCTATGACTGGAAGCAGTGCTCCCAGTTAGCATTTCTCCCCCTCTGGTAGCAGTGTTATCAACTAGTTCAGTTGGTGACCACATGTCAAGGTGATCACAAGCACAAGGAAAAAAAAATTGGAAATCTTACCAAGTGGTTGTGGCGTTCGATGGGTTATTCAGTGGTTTGGTATTTAAATAATTTGTAAATGGAAATGATAATCTTATTTTATTACACTGAGTAATTATTAAATAATTTTTCTCCCGGCTAAAGATCAGATCAAGTTGCTAAATAACTCCAAGTTAACGTCGTGTTAAAGTGTTGTCTGTAAGTTGTGTAAGTGTCACTAAATCACAGTTCACACAACAGATTCTATACAACTATGGATTATGATGGAAACAGTTATCTTCAGCAAAATGGTCATTAAAACCACATAATATCAGCCCCGCACAACACTGACGTATGTTACCTGAAACAATATTCTTCGCAACTCGTGCGTAATTACTTTCGGCTCCATATATCAGCTAGAAAAGTTTGTTATAACGATCATGCTATGAGCACTGTTTTTAAAGAACCAATCTGATTCGAATTATTTTCATTAAAATGAGTTCGGGACCACCGGTGCACATTTATTTTTACACATTTGTATTACGTTAAGCATTTATTAAAC
Source organism: Schistocerca gregaria (assembly GCF_023897955.1). Lineage (NCBI taxonomy): Eukaryota > Metazoa > Arthropoda > Insecta > Orthoptera > Acrididae > Schistocerca > Schistocerca gregaria. Next base: position 248,843,895 of record NC_064926.1, read on the forward strand.
TTTACAGAAACTTTACTTTCGTATTGTGTACTATTTACACTTCATCAAGCAAACATTTGATTTGTTTCTAAGGAAAACACAGACAAAAACGCGATACATATCGCTATCATCAATGCCTCAATGGCTGCGCTCTTTGCAGCGAAAAGAAATAATTAACACAGATAATGTTTACTGAGAGAGGAATTAAAGTTACAAATAATTATTCACTCCTGTTTATAATAATAATGAACTCTATTTTGAAGTAATAATTAACAAATAATTACAATTTCTTAACAGACCTCAGTTTGATATGCGTCTTGTGTGCTGAACCTACAAAAGCCATCCAACAAAAGGTAAAAACAAAGGAAGACAAACGCAGATCATAAAAGGAAATTACAATTAGCATTGTCTTTGTGTGATACACATCGATATGTCTAATTACATCATAGTATATTATATAAATAATCAATAATTATCATCTTTTTTCATATGTTGAATAGATAATGTTTATAGCTGTTACAGGCATAATTTCCTCTTGTCGCACTGAGCCAAAAATTTATCACATGGATGTTACAACGCCCCTTGGGCTGAGAAAAAAAATTGTTTATCTGTTGTACTTTTTTTTATCAGTCCACGTAATCTACGTATATTTGCTACTCTCAAAACGCAAATGTTTAGTTTCAATGTTGTTTTAAACATGTTAAAATTATAGTTGACTCGAGTACTTTAAATGACTTCAGTGACTGTATTATCCCGGAAATTGCTGCGGATACTTCCCGAATTAACTTATCCCCCCCCCCCCCCCACCATTTGGGTTCACTGGACTCGGAAAACCGGGGTTAAGACAGTCCAAGGGGCTTCAAGAAAATACAGACACCTACTTTTAACAGTCAGGCTTGACATGAATGTAAAAACAAAATATGCTGGAAAATGCAAATTTATGTCTCTGTTATAAGCATCTGAGATAGTGAATGTTTTCTCATGGTGGGGTATCATAAAATTTCCAAAGTCACTCATTTATCGAATGTCCTAAGAATTTGCTGCTGATATCGTAAGACCGCCCCCGTATCGAGCCGTTGGACCGCAGACAGGTAGTGGCTGCCGCTGGCCCGCCCCCGGCCGAGTCAGTGGAGCGTCGGTTGCCGTCAGCAGCATCGTGGTTTGGATCTGCTGCTGGCTAGAAGTCGCGCTGCAGCAGGTCTTGTTTCTCCGTTCCCACGTCCCTCAGTTTAAGACAGGTACATGAAATGTCAAAATATAAGCGTCAGTGACAAGATAACTACCATTGTCATACTGTGTAAAAGTTTATTAGTGTCCATATCACTCGCATTCACACGGATGGAATGAGACTGATTTTGGAGTTTGTTCTGTATTTTGACACTGTTCAACACAATGTAGTGATTCACATGTAAGTTTATCACAATATGCACATTTTGAACACTGCACCGTTAATCATACAAGTGTCCGTAGTGTGCTTCGTTTACTTAAGTGGAATGTAAATATTTTCGCGTCGCGCTGCGTAGCCAACGTTGCATTATTGTTTTGCTGCGTGGCTGGCTGTACAGTCTGCCACATTAAATTTGGCACGCGGAGTGTGGGGAGGGCAGATGAAAAGGATGGGGGTTAGGGGGTGGGGAAGTGGGAGGAAGGAGTGTGGAAGAGGGTGAAACCTACTATGTCATCTACTGTGCCATGAACGTGACATTGGCACACCTAACACCTCCATCTTGAATAAATCTGGCATAAATTCTGGCTGTGCTAGCTTCAGCTCTACTCCTCTACTGCTACGTGTGCATAGAAGTCAACTGATGAAATCAGACACTACTGCATTATGGTACAGCTCCTTCAGTCCCCAGGCATTTTGAGTTTGTGTAGTCGCTGACAGAGTTGGTAGCGACGCTCGTCATGTTGAACAGGTCGCGCAAAATGATAAGAACTGATACTTGTTTGATTCTAACATTTTCCTTTGTCTCAATTATGTTAAATTGGTCTCAGAGCACTGATGCCTAAACGTCTCTTCTTATTCTGATTTTTCGCAGTTAGATTTTCTGGTGCTTCTTTCAGCGCAGTGGAATTGTCTGCCCCACCAAGCCAAAGGGTGTTATGGTCGTCCGTTGGTGTTTTTTTTCTCTACACTTCCACCAAACTCCATCATTTTATTTTTGCTCGCCTAATGCCAATCTAGACAAATCAGCTTGGTGTTTTTAGTGCAGTGTCTAACTGCAGATTTGTGTGCACAAATAAACAAAAACTTCACTAGGGAACTATATTTTTCGTAGTAATAACTGACACATTATAACTTTCTATCACATTACAACAAAGTATAATGATCTCATTCACTGAAGATACCTAATAATTTGGATGGCATTGACGATTACACTACTTCCAATTCAAGATATGCTCTTTGTACCAGTTACAGTAGAAAAGAGGTTATCTGTATCAAGACTTGTATTTATGATGTGTTGGAATTAATAATGGGTACGGGGAAATGAAATAAGGTGGTACATTTAACGTGGATATGTAGATAGACAAATGTTTGGCACGACGAAGTAGAAGACAGCCTGTCAAAAGACAGCATCAAACAATAGAAACTGCTAATTATTCATCCCTGTGTTCTTTTCATATTTCACAAAGAGCCGTACCAGCAATGCGCACAACATCAATAAAGCAGTAGCACAGGCAGAAGAATTGTCTGGGGACACATGTTACATGTATTATTTGCAAAGGACTGTGGTGCGCATGTTACCCTGCGCACTTCCATAAGAAATCGTAGATTCCTTCACGAGCAGCACACACCATTCAACATGAGGGGGAGCGGGGGCGGGTGGGTGTGTGTCTTAAGAAAGTTATAATGGAAGGTAATAATTAATGCTACACTCCAAAATAAACTGTACGAAAACCTCGATAAAATTTGAGTTTAATTAGAACAAGCGTTCAAACACTACTACCAGAGTCCAATTTCAAAACCAGCACCTTATCAGGACTCTGTTAACATAACTTTTGGGAATGCAGACGGGTGATGTCGTCGACAATCGGCAGTATTTCGACAGGTGACCGCCCTTCCGTTTTTGATGGTAGTAGCAACGCCATACAACTAAAGATGCCTGATGCTACAAGGTATTGGTAGTGAAGATTACTAACCAACAGGTGAGGCATCGTTAAATACGTCCCTTTGTCTCTTGACAAGGGCGAGAGCAGCATTTCACGTAGAATAAAGCAAACACCTCCATCTCTGTTTGGAAGGTTACTTTTTAATTTAATCTCAACAGCTGCCTTAATAACACTGTACCAACAGCCCCGCCACCGTTGCTGAGGTGTCTAAGGCACACTTACCTGTTGTAGCTCGACCTGGGGTTAAGCTGGTACGAATCTTTGCGATTAAGAAATTTTCACTGCCTCTGTTAGGTTGGCAAGGCGAAGAGAGGTGAAAGTGTAACGTTCCTGATCACCAAAATTCTAGCCAACTTCTGCGCAGTGTCTCATAATGTGAGGGCATGCGACACTGTGGGTGGTGATCCGTCAGTTGGATTCGTACGTGAAGCTTGGCGGCCCGCTTAGCACTATTCGCGAGGAGTAGACTATGTGTCGGCACTAGGTTACACCCTCCGCCGTCTCACATCAACACTGTACAATAGAAACAAAAGACTACACACACACACACCTATAAAACAACCACACGCACACACAAACACACACACACACACACACACACACACACACACACACACACACACACACACACACACACACACAATACATATATGTTGTATTAGAAATAGTGTATTTTGGAGAATGGACTAAATAAAGAATCAAACTGTCTGAGTAGCTAGAAGTGCACCCCAGAATCTCCATGTTGCTTTATTCTGTAGGATGACCGGTGCCAAACAGTGTTCTGCAATAGCCTATTTGCTCGGCTGTTATAGACATGTGTGACACCTTCGCTCAGTCCAATCGTCCGCCTTGGTCCTCATAGTTTGACCAACACATGACATGTCACAACATATCAGTATTCGTGGTTATGAATGATGATACTGATACATGGGGTCTACCTCAGATAACACCCGTAGGTTATTGTGAATATACAGGGTACTGGCAACAGCACGACAGTCCTGTTGCTGTTAATGGTTTTTACTGTCGACATTTTGGTAACAAGTCTTGTAATAACTACTAAGATCAGTTCTGAAAACTAGGTAGCGATATGAAAGACGATAAAACTAGATGCTATTGATTTCATTTCAGCAAAAAATATCAGCACTGAACACGCCATCGGTAGTAATTCTGTTTTGAGCGAACCAGAACTACCTAATCGGTAGGTGCATTCCAATTTATAATAATACAACAATAAATAAAGACAAAGGAACTTGGAAAAAGAAATACCGCTTGCTCAGTTCTTTTATAAGCTAATGTATGTATTTTCTTGTAAGAGCCAATTTCTTATGAAAATCGTAGAGTATTGCCTTTGCCCTCTGAGTTTCTGGGAAAAAAACAACTTAACTTGAGGTTACTAACCTTGGACTTAATTGATAAGCAGTGCAGGATGCAGTACCTTGGAACACTTTTATGGCTTCCCCTCCTCCCCTCCCCAATTAAGCCCAATGACAGAAGATAAGTAAATTTTTGATTCCACTTTGTAGTATTAGCATTAACTTAGTGTGTGTAGCCGTCTTCTGAAATAAAAAGAATTACTTCGTAAAATTACGGTTATTCTAAGTATAAAAAAGTTTCCAAGGTCGAACATGATCACATTCCTAGGGACAAATATTCTACATAAATCAAGAATGTTTTTAAGTGGAGAAATACCTGTCGATACAGCATTTTACAGCTTATGTGTTACATTATTATTCTACTACAAACAAATTATTGCTAAGTGAAATCAAATTAAAAGGAAGTATTATCAGAGTTACAAGTTAAAAATGTTCTGAAATAGAAGCTATTGCCAGTTAACAGTAATTCCTACTATAGAGAGAGGGAGAATTGTGAAGACATTAAAGAAACTTGGTTCATTTGCGAATACCACATGTTCCATTGTAGAGGATCTTCATTTATTTCAAGGTACAAGATGTACAAGAGGATCTACAGCTTAATCATTCACATGTTAACTGAATAGTTTTAAAAATATACATTATTTTGCTCACGATAAAACCATGTAACCAAAGAATTTAAATGCGATATATCTTCCATGCTACTTAAATACAGGGTGAGTCATTAACTATTGACACCAAGAATAACTCCGAAAGCATGGTGATGAAATATTTATGGGACAAAAGTTGAATGGGACAACGGGAGTAGTGGGACAACCTTTGTGTCAGGTCACTCAGCGTTGTTGACAAATTTATTCAAGATGGGGGCGATGACATCATCCAAGATGGTGGCATATACACTTGGCAACATCACATGTCGTCACCCAAGATGGCGGATTTTGGAGGGAAAATATACCAATTGTGCTACATCCACTAACCTAAGCCTCCAGAAGGAAAAATGGTGGAAAGTTTGAATTCCAGCACAATAATGCATGCAAAATTATACCTGCCTTTTATTATTATTTATCATTTATTGACATTCATCATCATGTATTATGATTTATTATGATTTATTATTATTTATTATCATTTATTTTTATTTATTATCATTTATTATTATTGACCTGCCTCCACTACAAAATTCCCTCCAAATTCAAATACCAACACAATAATGGCTGCAAAACCTTACTTTTGTTTATTATTGTTCATTATTATTCATCAATAGTTTGGACAAGAAGAGAATAGAAGCCTTTGAAATGTGGTGCTGCAGAAGAACGCTGTTGATCACGTAACTAATGAGGAAGTATTGAATACGATTGGGGAGAAGAGGAGTTTGTGGCACAACTTGACAAGAAGAAGGGATCGTTTGGTAGGACATGTTCTGAGGCATCAAGGGATCACCAATTTAGTATTGGAGGGCAGCGTGGAGGGTAAAAATCGTAAAGGGAAGCCAAGGGATGAATACACCAAACAGATTCAGAAGGATGTTGGCTGCAGCACGTATTGGGAGATAAAGAAGCTTGCACAGGATAGAGTAGCATAGAGAGCTGCATCAAACCAGTCTCAGGACTGGAGACCACAACAACAACAACATTATTCATTATCATTCATTGTCATTTATTACCATCCATTATCATTTATTATCATCTATTATCATTTGTTATCATTCATTATCATTTATTATTATTTATATTATTATTTATTATTATTATTATAGGCCCACCTCCACTAGAAAATTGTGCCAAACTCAAATTCCAACACGATAAAGTCTCGAAAACTGTACTTCTACTTATTATTAACATTTATTATTTATTCAATATGGTCGATGGCGAGAAAGCCATTTTCCTGACATCCATAACAAATATCTAACGATGTTCAAATCCAAACAACATAATTGATCACGCGTACGAACTTTCTCTGTCACTTACCTTTTTTCACCGGTAGCCTATCAAATCTCGACAAATAATAAATTGCACTTATAGTAACATAAGTCACGTGCTTTGATTTTGTAGGGAGCAAGGGACTAAAGACTTTATTTCAAGCAGTACGGTCATCACTTGTTCTCCAACACAGTCAGCACACACATCTTTGATATTGCAGTGCGGTCGCCACGACGTCCGCACTCCAACTCAATTAGTTCAAATCCTCGCCACCCCCTGGCTAGCGTGTGGAGACACTGTCGACGCATGTCACGTGAGGCGGCCACCCGCGCTGGACTGGTGGTACGCAGGGGGCGAGGCCAGCGATCGCTCCCACGTCGTATAGATGTTTTTGCTGGAAACGCTGGAACTTGCGGAGTTTGACTTCACAGTAATCCCTTGTCCGCTCACCACGTGTATTCGTCGCCTCGGCACGTTTCTCGCCAAAATTGTTTGCCTTGGAACTCAATCACACAACGGTTGGCCGTTCTCTGCCACACTTTTGGCGCCGCACAGTGCACATACATGCTCGCAAAATAGTGCAACAGACGCGCCCAAACACCCCCAGCTGGAAGACCGACCAAAAGACTCTGCTCGCCCACCCCCCCAAACATGACCTCAACACAGTTGTATTCGCACCTAACATCGGAGAAACCGATATCGCCTATGCACCTTACATTATGCTCCAAGGCCTCTCGCGCGTGTGGTCGGCGGGGTTGGGGGTTACAGAGTCTCCAGCCAAGTTCAGCTTCCGAGTGCTCGTGACAGCGACCAGAAAGGGCACTCTCTTCTGACACATGTCAAAGGTGCATTGTTCCTCTCATGTATACCACAGGCATCTCAGATCCGGACCTGCCTTCACTTCTATTGTCGGAATAGCTCATAGCTCGTTGACACACACGGTTAATGCGACCGGGAAAACATTTACTACTCAACTCACATGAAACCGAGATGGAGACGGAAAACCAATCGCTCTGATCAGGGCTGCAGGCGAGTGTAATCATAGAGAACACTCTATTTATTTTTCCGAACAACTTATTTAACCATTCAGTATATCTATCACGCTATCGCAAAACACCCACCCAGATGTGCCCTGGGCCATGTTGCACAGCCCACAGACACGCACCCAATCATAATTTCAGTACACGCTATAGTAAACTGCTACTAAATAATTCCTCACACAGATCTGCAGATCCTCTAGCAAAATAACTCAGCAGACGTGCGCAGGTACCCCCCACTCCCCGCCCTGCCCACAAGATCGTGAAGTCACCCATCCGTCTGATTTCAGACCTCGCACAGCCCCTGGTCGGCTGGACACCCAGGACAGTCAGTAGAGTAGGGTTAACGGTCGAATGTAGATCCGCCGCGATTTGTATCGAGAGCGGTGTTCAGATGCGAATCCATGATAGGCAGCGCACGGGGTAGTGTTTGAAGGTGGATCCGCCTCGCGCAAGGTAGGAAGCTGTATTCGAATGATGATCCAGAGTACACAATACCCGAGTTAGCGTTCGAATGTGAATCTGCTGCGTACTATACATCCGGAGCTGTGTCCAGGAGGCGGATTCACCACACGCAGCATCCGTGATAGGGTTCGCGGGTGGTCCAAGTTCACGTTACTTCCGGTGTAGTACTCTATGCTCGAAGTTTGGTCAACCAGCCGATAGGACCGGGTCCTGCGAGCCACCCGTGAGGTGTGCATGTACAGAGAGATACAGAAGACAGAGCAAGCGCTCTCCTAATGTGGAGGTGACTGGATACGCATTGGTTACATTAAGGGGCAATTTTAGAACACAGAACGATAGCATATGTCGCGGTCGCATCGATGGATTTGACAAGAAAATCGAAATAAATACGAAAACTAATTAGCGCATAGGTATAAAATAACCTAATATACATCGAAATGCGGTGAAAATGAGAACGTAGTTGCTTATCTTCTGGTTCGCAGGGGGGAATTTGTACATGGAGTCAAGTATGCGGCAAAAAGAGGAGTGCAGGAAAACGATGACATCGAAGCAAGCGGAATAAGGAAGGCAGTGAATTTTTTTTCGTTGAGTTCGTATTATAGTGTATGTCTACTGAGGTAGCAGTGATACACGCGAATTAAATACTTTATTTGATGCTTTTCTGGAGGACAGAGAATCATTCACGTCTAAACTTACTCACATCTGTGTTAAATGATAACAGAGAGTGTACGGGATGATCGATTGAGACAGTGCTGCAACTAGGTACGATTCAAACGTTGACTCATTTATTCTAGAGAAGGACAAGCTGCTGAAGGTCGATTTTTTCCATTAGTCTATTTGGATGCTTTAGTCACGTGATATAGCCAGTGTTCTAATCGTATGCGGCTACGTGTTCGGTATGTGGTTTAAAGCACTGTATACGTGCGATCATTAACGGTGAGCCCGTCGTTCATCAGAGGACTTCCATCTCATGTGTGAAGAAAGTTGACACATTCCTCTAAACGCACTTTGATTTACGTGATACCCACCCAGTCGCATGCTTGGTGTAAAATCGAGACTTCAGCGTCATAACTAAGTTAGCTGTGGATATTTGTGAGGGGCTGTAATCATTGTGTACACTCTTACGCGACAGACGGGTGTTTACAGAGTTGGTGATGGGATGGCTTGTAATTTTCACATGTTGGACGCTGCTGTTACGCGTATCTGTTTGCTTATATGATTCAGGGAGAGTATTAGTAATTCTGTCTGTCCGCTCTGGAGGTGGATCGCATTGGTGCCTTCATGAGTTTTTCACTGTTTGATGGTAGAGGATAAAGATGATAGGGTGTTGAGGATCTGTTGAGGCTTACAACATTGCACGCATTTCTGGCGAATGGTCAAAAAAAGGTCCTGTTGTAGTAACTGAGATTGTTCTGTTTACAGACAGGTTGCAGAAGGTAATAGATATGTCTTTCTCCAACTTAAATTGCACAGATCAGATGGGTGAAGATAAATTAAGTGAGTTTTGGCAGGAGTGAATATGGTTTTATATATGCGAGAGTTTAAGATTTGTGAGCGGAAATTGTCATTGAAGGGTGAATGATGTCAGGTTCGCTTGCTGATGAGACACTGTTTACATGTCCTGTTGGAGATACAAGGGGGAGATAAACTTTTGTTATGTATGTAAGGAAAATGGCTTTCTCGCCGAGAAAACTGCCATCTTGAATAAATAATAAATGATAATAATAAACAGAGGTACAGTTTTCGAGACATTATCATGTTGGAACTTGAATTGTTGCAATTTTCTAGTGGAGGTAGGCCTATAATAAATAATAATAATAATAATAATAAATGATAACGTATGATAGTTTTGCAGCCATTATTGTATTGGAATTCGAATTGGAAAGGAATTTTCTTGTGTAGGAAGGTCAAAAATAATAAATAATAAGTAATAATTAATGATAATAAATAGTGATAAATGATAATGAATGTTAATAAATGTTAAATTATAATAAAAGGCAGGTACGGTTTTGCATGCATTCACCCACCAGTTTTTCTTCTGGTGGATTAGGTTAGTGGACATAGCACAATTGGGATATTTTCCCGCCTAAATTCAAATTCCCTGCCATTTTTTCTTGAGGTTAGGTTGATGGACATAGCACAATTGGTCTATTTTCTCGCCAAAATCAGCGATCTTGGATGATGTCATGCGATGTTGCCAAGCCTACATGCCGCCATGTTGGTTGACGTCATCGGCGCCATCTTGAATAAATTTGGTAACAATGCAGAGTGACCTGACACGAAGGTTGTCCCACTACTAACGGGGGCCATAATATGATATTGGTTTGTTGTTGCTAGGTCGCTTGGGAGATATGAAGGTCAACTTCGTTTTTTTCAAATGGGATGCTTTTTATTGGTTTTGGTTTTGTTGCGCAAAACGGCTATGGTCATTAGCGCCCGGTCGGTGACTTAGGAAACGGTAAAAACCGAAAATGGAAACCAGCAGCAAGGGGAACGAAACTAAAATAATTGGAGAAACTAAAGCAGAAGGAAAGCTTAAAAATCCACTACAGAAATGGGTTGGTTGTCCCCAAAAAGAGCTTCAAATGACTGACGTCATCTTACTAGCACTAATAAAATCGAGAACTCGATCGGCCGAGCGTATGTCATCTGCTAAAATGGACGATACATCAGCCGACAGCTGTAGACGGACGCGTAACGGAGTAAAATTGGGGCACTGAATTAAAAGGTGTCTTACCGTCCACAGCTGAGAGCAGTGGGGACAGAGTGGGGGAGGATCACCACTTAACAGATGTCGATGGCTAAAAAGACAGTGCCATATCCGGAGTCTGGTTAAAATTACCTCCTCCCGTCGACGAGTTTGGGAGGAAGAGCTCCAAGCACAGGGAAGAGCTTTCACGTTCCACAATTTATTATGGGGAAGTGTCAACCAACGTGCGTGCCATAAAAGAACAACACGACGACATAAAACACTCCGTAGATCGGCGAAGGGAATCGACCGAATAGCTGGCCGAAGAGGAGAGACTGCAGCTTCGGCATCTATATCGGCCGCCTCTTTTCCACAGATACCAATGTGTCCTGGGATCCAGAGGAACACCACCGAGACGCCCCCAACTGGAGCAAGTACAGGCAGTCCTGAATCCTGTGGACCAGAGCGTGGACAGGGTAGAGAGCTTGGAGACTGAGGAGAGAGCTGAGAGAATCTGAACAGATAACATACTGTATCCGCTGATGGCGGCGGATGTATTTAACAGCCTGGAGAACAGCTCCGCAGTATAAAACGACCACTGGTCGGGAAGCCGAAATCGATCTGGGGTGTGGCCAACAATATAGGCACTCCCTACACCTAACGATGTTTTCGAACCACCAGTGTAAATAAATGTGGCTTCCTTCATTTGTGCACATTGAGCAGCAAATGCCCAACGATAAACAAGTGAAGGGGTACCATCCTTGGGAAACTGACAAAGATCACGGAGCAGGCAGATCCGGGGACGGAGCCAAGGCGGTGTTGTACCCCAAGTTGTCAAGAAGGTTTTAGGAAAGGGGAAGGAAAGAGAATGGAGCAATTGACAGAAGTAGTAGGGAGGAAGGGCGGCCTGCATACCCTACATCCAAGGAGGCGTCGAAAAAAATGTCATGGGCCAGATTAGCAGGCATGGAAGACAGATGGCTAGCGTAACGACGCAGTAGGACTGCCTGCCTATTGGACAGCGGAGCTTCAGCATTCTCAGCATAAATGCTTTCCACAGGGCTGGTGTAAAAAGCTCCAGACACTAAACGTAATCCACGGTGGTGGATAGAGTCGAGACGCCGAAGAATAGACGGCCAAGCAGAGGAGTAAACTATGCTTCCGTAGACAAATTTCGAGCGCAGTAAGGCGCGATAGAGGACCACTTGGTACGCTCCCCAGGAGGTACCATTCAGGACACAGAGTGTGTTGAGGGATCGCAGACAGCGAACCGAAAGATAGGAAACGTGGGAGGATCAGCACAGTTTTCTGTCAAACAAAAGACCCAAGAATTTAGCGATGTCCGAAAACGGAAGGTTGACAGGTCCGAGATGTAAGGCAGAAACTTCGTAAGACAACAAAAATTAACAGAAACGGTCTTACTGGGAGAAAAGCGGAAGTCTGTTTCGAGGCTCCAAGAGTGGAGGCGATCGAGACAGCCTTGAAGACGTCGTTCAAGAAGGCTGGTACGTTGAGAGCTGTAGTAGTTCGCAAAATCGTCCTCAAAGAGGGAGCCTGAGACGTCTGGAGGGAGACAGTCCATAATTGGATTTATGGCAATGGCAAACAGTACAACACTCAGCACTGAGCCCTGGGGTACCCCGTTTTCTTGGGAGAAAGTACGGGAGAGAGTGGTGTTCACCCGCACTCTAAATGTGCACTCTGCCATAAATTCGCGAAGGAAAAGATGCAGCCGACCTCGAAAGCCCAAAGAGAATAGTGTGCGGAGGATGCCTGTCCTCCAACAGGTATCGTATGCTCTCTCCAGATCAAAAAATATTGCTACTGTTTGGCGTTTCCGGAGAAAACTGTTCATGATATAAGTGGAGAGAGCAACAAGATGGTCAACTGCAGAACGATGCTTTCGGAAACCGGATTGGGTAGGTGTTAAAAGACTGTGGGGCTCCAGCCACCAAGCTAAACGGCAGTTAATCATACTCTCCAAAACATTACAAACATGGGATGCTGTTTTCTGATAGCGGCCATCTAGACGAATCCAATGATGTGAAACAGTAAGGTCTTTGAAGGTCAACGAAGGTCACGAAGTTGGCATGACCGTCCATTTACAAAAGGTATTGAAAGTGATGACCATTGGTATCAGTGCAGTGCTGCTATCTTCTTATATTGGATTGAGTGGTATTCCTTATCGAAGCACATGCTCTGACAATTCTCTCTCGCAAATCTTGAGGTGTAGTTGGAACGCCTTTATAAGCAAATGTCTTTTACGAATTCCCATAAGAAAAATCCAGTTGCGTCAAGTCTGGTAAACGAACCGGCCAGGACACATCTCCGCGTCCAATCAAACGATTTGGGAATTGTCTCTGAAACTCATTTCTAGCCATTAGAGGAAAATGTGCCGCACACCCATCGTGTTGATACCACATTCTGTTCCTTGTTCCTAAAGGTAGTTCTTCAAATAACAGACCTAATGTTTCTTGCAGAAATGTGGTGTACTTCCTACCATTAAGATTTTCTTCAATGAAACAGGGACCTGTAACTCTGACATCAAGAATCCCACACCTTACATTAAAAAAAAAAAAAAAGGTTCAAATGGCTCTGAACACTATGAGACTTAACATCTGGGGTCATCAGTCCCCTAGAACGTTGAACTACTTAAACTTAACTAACCTGAGGCCATCACACATCTGTGCTCGAGGCAGGATTCGAACCTGTGACCATAGCGGTAGCGCCGTTCCAGTCTGAAGCGCCTAGAACCGCTCGGCCACTAACGTCGGCACACCGTACATTCACCGACCACGGTTTCTGGTGTGCAAGTTTAGTTTCTTCAGTAAATAAAATCAAATTAATAAACGTGTCATCCCTCTGAATTTGAAGTTGAGCCCATCGGCAGAATTCAATGCGATGCATACGATCCGTACCAGTTAATTCTTGGTGGAGACTGCTATGATATTTATAGCGATGCAGAACGTGAACAGCACTATTTTCGCTCATGCCAGAGCCCCTTGCGATTTATCGCGAACTAACACAAGGATCTCGAACCACAGTCTGCAAGTGTACCTATTTCAGTTTCCACGTTAGTAACTTAGTTTTGTCGGATTTGTTTCCGGTGCGTTGAAGATCCAGTTGTTCTCAGTTTATCAAACACACGTTTAAATATACGACTTGTAGGGTGAGTAAATTGCGGGTATCTTTCAGCGTTGAAAATGGTTCAAATGACTCTAAGCCCTATCGTACTTAACATCTGAGGTCATCAGTTCCCTAGACTTAGAACTACTTGAACCTAACCAACCTAAGGACATCACACACATCCATGCCCGAGGCAGGATTTGGACATGAGACCGTAGCAGCAGCGCGGTTCCGGACAGAAACGCCTGGATCCGTTAGGCCACAGCAGCCGTTTATCGACTTGTTATTCGAAGAAGTACATCATTCACAGTCGCATGATTCGACGATACTCGTCTTACCGTTCCTACTACTGTTGTGTTGCGAAACCGGCGAATGGTGTTTACATGTTAACGACACATTAGATGGATACACCGTAATCGGTGAATATTTAATATTTGCACGGTGTACGAGAGAGAACTGTCAGAGCATGTGCTTCTATAAGTGCCTCAATGATAAGCAGTACCACTCAATCAATGATAGGAATATTTCAGCACTACAGTAATACCAATGGTCATCACTTCGAACACCTTCTGTAAATGGACGTTCATGCCATGTTTTAGACCTTTGTCGACGTACAAAGACCTTATTGTTACACATCATTGGATTCGTCTGGACAGCTCCTACCAGAAAATAAGTAACAAACTATAGAATTCCGTTTAAAAAAACAAATATCTCTTTCATATCCCTGACGTCCTACAAAACTTATCAGCTACTGTCATACTTTTGAAGGTAATCTAGGTGCAATAGTTAGTGACTCACCCTGAATACCATATAGCACATAAATATGTAGAAGTGTTAATTTTTACAAAGCATTTTCTAGTGTACTCTCTTTCACGTGAGTCTAAAACCAGTTATTGGATTGAAAAACCGACCATGAAACGTCATGTGTTCCTCTGTGTACTATACTTCAGGCACAACAAACACTCTCCCCAAATATTTAATATCACAATAAGATGTGATATAACAGTGTTTCCTGCCTACTAACCCCCCAAATGTTGCTTTATATTTCTAGTGAACGAAGATTAATCAAACAACAAAAATCAGTTCTATGAAACAGGTGCTCTATTAATAGTATATTAATATGTTTTTTAAACTATCAATATTGTTTGGTAGTACGTAAAATCTGAGGTATTTCTACCATCCATTTCATTTACATAAGATACCGTTAAAGCAAACGTCAATTTTAACCATTTTACAAAAGTAATCATTGATTATATCAACGTTGCCAGTTACTGGAAAACACCTCATAATGATTTCAGATTCAAAAAATTATTATTTTCTCTTTAACTCATCGTTGTTTATTCTTTCTAGATGATGGGTGTATGGATTACCTCTCTACGTTCTCAATCGTAGGACTGTAAATTATTTCAACTCAGACGCCATTGCTTCGCTGATAATACCTTCCCCAGCTGTCTCCGACAAAAATTGTTCTTCCGAAATATAAAATTATACTTGTGATTGAATATATATTTTATTATTGGATACTATGCCAACGGCAATGCCATGTGATCTCGGTACGGGACGTTCCCTCGAAGATTTCGTTGCTGCATGTTATTATGTCAGAATGAAAAGTGGCAGTACTGCGACTATCTAATGAGAAAGTATGAGGCTGATGCTAAAAACATCCTGATTATCTGAAACAATAAAGCTTCAGATTGATACGACGTAGCTTTTAGTCCTAATTTCGTATTCTGCGAAGTTACAAGTTGAAACAGGAGGAGTCTTACAAGGCGGAAGGAAAAGACCACAAAATATTTTCTCACGCTTGGGAGAGGCATGCTGACCTAAAGCGTTTACCTCTGTCTCTGCATGTAGGTCACCATCGGTCAAAGGTCAAATTTGTTAGAAAACGTCCGTTGCTTTCATGCTGTACTTTGAGCGCCTACTAAGAGACTACATAGTATAGTCCTTTATTTTAAATTAAGTTTATTATTCATATTACAGTCATATATGTCTTTAGTGCTTAGTTAGTCACGAACGATGGCGGTCGATTTTAGGGTTGTTCTGCGCAGTGAACGTTCAGTATGTCCTGAGTGCTCTGCTGCGAATGCCGTGGCTAACGTGAGCATTAAACGTGATCCTAGCGAGTTGTTCAGGGAATTTTGGTTCCATTTGTTGTGAGCTGTCATTGCTGATTGTGGTAGTAAGTGATAAATTGTGCATAAGCAAGCGAGAGACTTAATTTGTAGGTTATACGCTTTCTTCAAACGTAAAGCAAGCGTATGCGCACTCCGCAACTGTCGCTTGGAATCGTCAACAATGCAATTCGCGTCCGTGCCTCAACATGCACCAACCGCTATCATTTGTGGATCGGACGGTAGTGGGGAGTGACAAGAAAACCCTATATTTTCTTCAAAGCCGTATTTACTGTAACTATGAGCAATAACTGCGTACAATAGAATCAGCTTCATAACTTTTTATCTTGGTTTACGTAAGCGTATTTCAATGGAGAGAACCTGAGAGCCATGCATCACTGAGCAAGCACTGTTTTTCAATTATCAGTGGCGTACTTCGTCTGGGTTTACCCCATAGCATTTTTAATTAACGGCATACCATTCTTTGGTAAACAATCTCATTTCCAATGGATGGTGTTCTTTTCAGAAGCGACAACGACAGTTAGTGCGAAATGGGACGATCCTACCAATAGGAGAGAGTGTAATAGTACTCTAATCACACGGCGAACTCTCATCAGTGGTATCTAGGAACACAACCTGACACAGTACTGTTATCCATAAAGTACATTCCTGTGTCCCACATCTAATTACTGTTAATCGATCGCCTTAACACTAAAGTAACGTTGCATGTGCAGCAGTGTGCAATTGTGTGATTACTGGAATAAATGATGACTAACTGAAAACCTCAGCAGCCGACAAGTGTTGTTGATATTCCTCGATGTGGACAGCTGAAAATGTGTGCCCCGACCGGGATTCGAACACGGGATCCCCTGCTTCTATGGCAGACGCTCTACCCATCTGAGCCACCGAGGACACAGATGAATAGAACGACTGCAGGGACGTATCCCTTGCACGCTTCTCGTGAGACTCACATTCCCAACTGTCCACATTTCTACATATGTATTTTACCTTATAGACATTTTCCCACCCACTCATTACTCGAGCACGCTTTGGCGATTCCCGTAAGAGTTTGGGCAACCTGTGCGCATTCGCACAGACGAAGGTCAAAGGCTGGGAAGCCTTTAACTATATGTACGAAGACAGTAACTTGTTCTCGGGGTATATCAACAACACCTGTCGGCAGCTGAGGTTTTTAGTTAGTCATCATTTATTCCAGGGAAAAGCTGCATGGTCTTCAACAGAAACTGTTCTTTCGAGAACAAGTTACTGACTTCGTACATATGTGATTACTGTTCTAAGATTTCAAAAAGAAATGTTAGTAAATGATAAGTAAAGTGTTAACTTTGGCCAGCCGGGGTGGCCGAGCGGTTCTAGGCGCTACAGTCTGGAACCGCGCGACCGCTACGGTCGCACGTTCAAATCACGCCTCGGGCATGGATGTGTGTGATGTCCTTAGGTGAGTTAGGTTTAAGTAATTCTAAGTTCTAGGTGACTGATGACCTCAGAAGTTGAGTCCCATAGTGCTCAGAGCCATTTGAACCATTTTTTTTGTTAACGTTTTCTTATGTTTGGACAGATTCTTGACGTCTTTGTCATCACAGGTAGTATCCTCAGAACTATGTGACCATCTTACAAAATTAACACATTACCTATAAATGTGTGATACACTCTTTAATCAGTACTGTTTGGTGTTCAGTCTAAAGAGGAAGTAGGGTAAAGTAAGGTACCGTTTGTGAATCAGTTAATCTTCCAAATGTGTTTGCCTCTGTAAGTTACGAAGTAACAGGCGAAAGAACAAAGGAAATATTTATTGCAGTAGGTCACCGCAGGAAACATTACATTATTTGCGGAGCTATGAACAGAGTTTAAGTGTTATTATCCAAAGAGTTACAGCAAAAAGATACAGTTTTTTAGATGGAACAATAGTTGTTTCCATCACGCACTGGAATTAGTAGCACCATCTGTTTATACATCCATTTAAATTGCGTTCCAATCACTTTTAGTTTGGGAGCTACAACCCTTCTAAGTTTCAGGGGCAGATACCACACACATTGAGCTTAACGCAATGCGCCTTCTAAATATGGCGCGGCCGAGTTGTAATGTCGTTGGTGTGATGGAGCGAGAAGCTTCCTCGGTGCCCTGTTAGACTGCCGCACACGGCAGTGTATCCGACAGTTCGAGCCACACAAACAAACGGGGCTCAATATACTACAGTTATTGACATCGGATGAAGATGGCATACACGAACAACGAGTATGTTGACATGTTGCTGATGCTCGGTGAGTGCCGACATGATGCCACTGAAGCAACCATGCCGTACGCCTTGTGATATCCTAGGCGAAGAGCTGCGGCAGCCATTACGTTCTTACGTGCCGAACGACTTCGGGAAACAGGCAGCTTGGTAATGCGCCGCATTAACAGACAAAGAACTGCAAGAAGTGAGGAGAGGATGGTATTTGTTTTAGCTGCAATACACCACGATCCCCATGTCAGCTTACGAGCCGTTGCTGCAGTCGCTGGTGTCAGTCTCACATCTGTATGGCGTATAGTATACGGCCACTGTATGGCGTTTAGTACACGGCCACAGGTTTCACCCGTACCGCCTGTCGCTGATTTAGGAGCTGCATGGGAACGATTTCCCCCACGAACTACGGACCTTGCCGTTGGTGGGGTGGCTAGTGTGACTCAGCAATACAGATATCTGTACCATAGGTGCAACCACAAAGGAGGGGTAAGTGTTGAGAGACCAGAAAAATATGTAGTTCTTGAACAGGAGCAGCAGCCTCTTCAATAGTTGCAGGGGCAAAAGTCTGTGTGATTTACTGTTCTGAACTTGTAACGCCTTGCTGTGCTGGCACTGTGAATGGATGAAAGCAAGTGGAATCACAGTCGCAATTTTCCCATGGGCTTGCAGCTCTACTGTGTGGTTAGCGGATGACTGTATCCTGTTGGGTAAAGTAGTCCAGAAATAAAATAAGAATCATAAAACAAGGTTGTATGTGTGGAAGAGACCTGGAGACATCGGAAGGGGACAGACTGATTATATAATGGTAAGGCAGGGTTCTAGAAACCAGGTTTTAAGTTGTAAAACATTTCGAAGGGCTGATGTGCACTCTGACTACAACCTATAGATCGTAAATTCAAAATTAAAACTTACGAAAATAGGAAAAGGCAGGAAATTAAGGAGAAAACGAGAAGTTCCTGAGAGTTCCAGAGGGAGCATAAGGAAAACAATTGATTAGAACAAGGGGAAGAAATACAGTAGAAAACGAATGTGTAGCCTTAAGAGAGGAAATAGTCAAGGCAGCTGAGAAACATACAGTTAAGAAGTTCTAGTAGGAATCATTGGAAAAACAAGAGATATTGAATTAAACTGTTGAAAGGAGGAAACATAGAAATGCAGCAAATGAAGTCGGCGAAAGGGAATACAAAAGTTTAAAAAAAAAAAAAAAAGATTGGCCGGAAGTACAAAATGGATAAGCAGGAATGGCTAGAGGAAAAGTAAGGCTTTAGAAGCATATTTCACTAGGGAAAAGAAAAATATCGTCTACTAAAAACATAAGGAGGCCTTTGTGGAAAAGAGGAGCAACTGTGTGAATATCAAGAGTTCAGATGGGAAACCAGTCCTAAGCAAAGAAGCGAAAGCTGAAAACTGGAAACAGTATGAAGAGGGTGTATACACGGGAGATAAAGTGGAAATCAGTGTTATAAAAAGGGAGTTGGACGTAGATTAGGATGAGGTGGAGAATATGACAATGGTAATGAAAAGAATTTGACAGGGTTCTGAAAGACCTAAGTCGAAACAGGGCCCGAGCAGTAGATGATATTACGTCAGAACTACTGATAGCCTTGGGAGAACCAGAGATGACAAAACCCTCCAATCTAGGATTCAAGATGTTTGAGTCGGACAAAATACCCTCAGATATCAAGAAGAATGTAATAACTGCAATTACAATGAAAGCAGCTGCTGACAGGTGCCCAAAATTGCAGAACAGTAAGTTTAATAAGTAATGGCTGCCAAATATTAACACGTAGTCTTTACAGAAGAATGGAAAAACTTGTAGAAACTGACATCGGGGAAAATGAGTTTGAATTCCAGAGAAATATAGAAACACGCGAGGCAATACTGGCACTTCCAATTAATTTGGAAGACAAGTTAAGGAAAGAGAAAACTACGTGCATAACGTTTCTAGACTTTGAGAAACCTTTTGACAATGATGACTGGAATACGTTTTTCGAAATTCTGAAGGTAGCTGGGGTAAGATAAAGGGAGCAAAACGCTATTTACAATTTGTACAAAAACCAGACAGCAGTAATAAGAATCGAGGGAAATGAAAGCGAAGCCGTGGTTGAGAAGGAAGTGAGACAGGATTGTAGCTCAAATGTATCTGAGCACTATGGGACTTAATATCTGAGGTCATCAGTCCCCTAGAACTTAGAACTACTTAAACCTAACTAACCTAAGGACATCCCACACATCCATGCCCGAGGCAGGATTCTAACCTGTGACCATAGCGTAGACTGAAGTGCCTAGAACCGCTCGGTCACCCCGGCCGGCACAGGATTGTGGCTTATCACGGATGTTATTCAGTCTATACATTGAACAAGAAGCAAAGGAAACCAAAGAAAAATTTTGAGTGGCAATTAAAGTTGGCCGACGTAAATAAAAGCTTTGAGATTTGCCGATGACTTTGTGATTCTGTGAGTGAAAGCCAAAGACTTCGAAAATCTGTTGAGCGGAATGGATATTGTTTAGAAAGGAGGAAATAAGATGAACATCAACAAGACATGAAACAAGGATAATGGAATGTGCTCGAATTAAATCAGGTGATGCTGAGGGAGATTTATTACGTAACGAGGCATTTAAAGTAGTATATAAGTTTTGCTATTTGGGCAGAAAAAAAGCTAATGAAGGCCGAAGCAGAGATGATACAAAATGTACACTGGCAATGGCAAGAAAAGCATTTCTAAAGAAGAGAATCTTTTTAACATCGAATAAAGATTTATGTATCGACTTAAATGAATGTATTTGTCTGGATCATAACCATGTATGAGAGTGAAACAGGGACGATAAACGGGTAAGACAAAAAGAGAATAAATGTTTTTAAAATGTGCTGCTGCAGAATAACGATGAAGATTAGATGGGTAAATCACGTGTGTGTGTGTGTGTGTGTGTGTGTGTGTGTGTGTGTTTGCGCGTGTGCGGTTGTTTGTAGTTGTTGTTTTGCATGAGATCCGTCCACAGCCTTAGCCGAGGGTCCAAAGCTACCTTCCCCTCAAAAAACTTTTAACATTCTATCTTTAACAAATACTCATCAGTCCTAGTAATGGACACCTAAAGAATTGTGTCAGAAAGGAGTTACCTAAATGTCGGCAACCAATCGCAATACTTTATCGAGGATTGCGAATTAACATTTATGTCACTGACTCGGAATATGGCGAGAACAAAAGGACTGGGAGCTAAGAAACTGCAAAATAAGATACCTAAATGTAAAGAAAACAGCAAAACTAAATGTTACTGATTTCCTTGGTTACTCCCGTTACCGCAAAATTTCTCTCCCTTTTGTTCCTCGACGATTCCAACAAGTGAGCAGATAAGTACTTTTTACTCAGGGTCAGCACTATATTATTCACGTCTATATTGGTATTTCTGTTAAGTTAATGATACAGATAAATTTTTGAACACTCTTGCGTTAGTAAGTAGCAAATGTTCAATACTCATTTAGGAGGGGTGTTCAATAAGTGTTACAACATCTTTTTTCTGTGTTCTGGTTGGCACTATTCAGGATGCCAAAGCATCATGTTATTCCGCATTCTTTCGGCTACGAAACCCTACTTTTCTCTAAGCCTCTGAGCAAGTTAACTAGCTGACAATACTCATTCCTAAGTACGCAGAGCTTCAGTCTTACCTAAGACTACTTCTCTTCAAAAACTATCACATTATTCAAAATTTATATTGTTTTCACCTTTCATTTTCTCCATCATATTCATCCTTGCCATCCATTCTTCATCTAACAGATACAACCACAACTCCACACATCATTACTAAACACTACGCCCATCGCTTACCTCAATCCAACTGCAAATATACTAGACTCCGCAGAGGCAAAATGTGTCACGACAAGACCAACGATTGTTAAACATTAACTGAACTTGCTCTCTCTCTGACGTGCTCATCAGTGGAGTGCAGAAATCGAAATGACATAACCACTGTACATCCTCTCTGCTGCTCAACGTCGGAGCCAACGACTTGCTGCGTCAGTAACCTTCCCATCATCCACGTACTGCTTCCCTCGGAGTGCATCCTTCATTGTGTTAAACGGAAGTCGGAAGGAGTGAGATCCGGGCTGCAGGATGGATGATAAAGAACAGTGCAGTGAGGGTTTGTGAGCTCTTCGCAGATGCGCAGACTTGAATGAGACATTGCGTTGTGATGCAGAAGGAGTTCGTTTGCATTTTACTGTCGATGAACGTGCTGAAATCGTTTGTTCACTTTCCTGCGTTGCAAAACACACTTCAGAATTGATCGTTGCACCATTAGGGAGTACATCAAACAGAACTATCCCTTCACAGCTCAGGAAGACCGTCACCATGGTCTTACTGAATAAGGAGACAGCTTTGAACTTTTTCGTCGACGGAGAGATGGTGTGGTGAGTCTCCATGGATTGCCGTTTTGTTTCCAGTTCAAAGTGATGAACCCATGTTTCATCGCCTGTGACGATGTTCGACAACAAATTGCTGCGATGAATCTCATAACGCGCATGTATTTCCGCACATATAGTCCTTTGGTGTTCTTTATAGTCTCCTATTAGACAGCGAGGAACCCAACAGGAAACACCTTTGAATACCCTAAACAGTGGGCAAGTGTTTAAGCACTGCCAACATAGACGTCCAGCTAAAGACCGATGTGTTTCATTGTGATGCATCGCTCACCAGGAATGAGAGTGCCCACAGATTCCAAGCGTGCAGAGTACCTGCCGTGCTCTCGTTTTCCCCCACAAGAAGGTCAATGACTGCTCTCTGCTTGGAATGCACGTCAGTTACAGAAGCCACTACGAAGGCTACGCATAGCACCGTCACCTATCGTAACTTCATGAAACTATACGGGGTGAAGCGCCATCATTCCACGACGTCCCAATACAAATCGTACATTTTTGTCCTACCGAAATTGACCGAAAAAATGTGTTATATTACTTACTGAACGCCCCGAATACAGGGTGTTCCATTGATAGTGACCGGGCCAAATATCTCACGAAACTACAAAGAACGAAACTTGTCTAGCTTGAAGGGGGAAACCAGATCGCCCTATGGTTGGCCCGCTAGATGTCGCTGCCATAGGTCAAACAGATATAAAATGCGTTTTCTAAAATAGGAACCCCCTTTTTTTTATTACATATTCGTGTAGTACGTAAAGAAATATCAATGTCTTAGTTGGGCCACTTTTATCGCTTTGTGATAGATGGCGCTGTAATAGTCACAAACGTATAAGTACGTGGTATCACGCAACATTCCGCCAGTGCATACGGTATTTGCTTCGTGATACATTACCCATGTTAAAATGGACCGTTTACCAATTGCGGAAAGGGTCGAGAACGTGTTGATGTATGGCTATTGTGATCAAAATGCGCAACAGGCTTGTGATATGTATGGTGATCGATATCCTGGACGACATCACCCAAGTTTCCGGACCGTTCGCCGAATAGTTACGTTATTGAAGGAAACAGGAAGTGTTAGTCACATGTGAAACGTCAACCACGACTAACAACAAATGATGATGCCCAGTAGGTGTTTTAGCTGCTGTCGTCGCTAATCCGCCCATCAGTAGCAGACCAATTGCGCGAGATTCGGGAATCTAAAAAACGTCGGTGTTGAGAATGCTACATATGCATCGATTGCATCCTGACCATCTTTCTATGCACCAGGAATTGCATGGCGACGACTTTGAATGTCGCGTACAGTTCTGCTACTGGGTACAAGAGAAATTACGGAACAATACCTTTTTTTTTATTTGCACACATTATATTTGGTGACGAAGCGTGATTAACCCACAGCGGTAACGTAAACTAGCATAATATGCACTATTTGGCAACGGAAAATCCAAGATGGTAGCGAAAAATTGAACATCAGTGACCTGGGCGGATTAATGTATGGTGCGGTATTATGGGAGGAAGGATAATTGGCCCCCATTTTATCGACGGCAATCTAAGTGATGCAATGTATGCTGATTTCCTACGTAATGTTCTATCGATGTTACTGCAAGATGTTTCACTGCATTAGAGAATGGCGATGTACTTACAACGTGATGGATGTCCGGCACATAGGTCGCGTGCAGTTGCAGTGGTATTGAATAGCGTATTTCATGACAGTTGGATGGTCGTCGAAGCACGATACCATGGCCCGCACGTTCACCGTATCTGACGTCCCCGGATTTCTTGCTGTGGGGAAGAAGAATATTTGCTATCGTGATCCACCGACAACCCCTGACAACATGTGTCAGCGCATTGTCAATGCTTGTGCAAACATTACGGAAGGCGAACTCCACGATGTTGAGATGAATGTCGTTACACGTATTGCCAAATGCATTGAGGTTGATGGACATCATTTTGAACATTTATTGCATTAATATGTATTATTAGGTAATCGCGCTGTAACAGCATGCGTTCTCAGAAATGATAAGTTCACAAAGGTACATGTATCACATTGGAACAACCGAAATAAAATGTTCAAACATACCTAAGTTCTGTAATTTAATTTAAAAAATCTACGTGTTACCAACTGTTCGTCTAAAATTGTGAGCCATTTGTTTGTGACTATTACAGCGCCATCTAACGCCAAGCCATAGAAGTGGTCCAAGAAAAACATTCATATTTATTTATGTGCAACATGAATATGTAATAATAAATGGAGGTTCCTAATTTAAAAAAAACGCAGTTGACATCCGTTTGACCTTTGGGAGCGCCTTCTAGAGGGCCAACCATAGCGCCATCTGGTTTCACCCTTCAAGCTAGACAATTTTCGTTTTCTGTTTTTTTTTTCGTTTGAGGCTTATTTCGTGAGATATTAGGACCGGTCACGTTCAAGGGACCACCCTGTATATCGTGGTTAAAATTGCTTTTCTACGACTTTGCAGCTCTCTTGCCTTTAATATGATTAGGTAAACGCTTACGGAACAAAAAACCAATTACTCAGCAGTCGCGTTCTAAACTTTATCTTCAATGCAGTCTCTCGATTATTTTGCCCTGTTAGCCTTTTTTATTAAGTGCTGTTGAGACCATTATATGAGTAATTTCTTTTCTTTGCTTCTTAATAATATTCTTCCACTACTTGCTTGTATATTCACAACGTATCGTGTCATTAAATTCACTCTTTTCTTTTAGTACTTGCATGGGGTAAAATTACGAAGTCGCGTTTAAAGTGCCAAAGCGATTGATCACCGATCTGCACAAATGTCCGTGTTCCAAAAGCAACCACTCATAGTCTAAAAAACCAAAAAAGTCGCCACCGCCACTTCAGTACTACACTTAACAATAATACGAAAATAGAAATAACTGGAAAATAAAATTGAGGATGGGTGAGATGACGATCAGTTTGCCTTTAGGAAAGGCAATTGCACCACAGGGGGAATTCTGACGTTGCGGTTGATAATGGAAGCAAGACTAAAGAAAAATTAAGACACTTTCGTAGGATTTGTCGACCTGTAAAAAGCGTTAGGTAATGTAAAATTGTGCAAAATTTTCGAAATTCATAGAAAAATAGGGTTAAGCTATAAGGAGCGACGGGTAATATTCAGTATGTACAAGAGCGCAGGGGGAATAATAACAGTGGATGACTAGGAACGAAGTGCCCTGATTAAGAAAGGTGTAAGCCCCTACTGCTCAATCTGTGCATCGAAGAAGCAATTACGTTAATGGTTCAAATGGCTCTGAGCACTATGGGATTTAACAGCTGAGGTCATCAGTCCCCTAGAACTTAGAACTACTTAAACCTAACTAACTTAAGAACATCACACACATCCATGCCCGAAGCAGGATTCGAACCTGCGACAGTAGCGTTCGCGCGGTTCCAAACTGAAGCGCCTAGAACCGCTTGGCCACTCAGGTGGGCAATTACGGTAATACGTGAACAGGAGTGGGCTTAAAATTCAAGGTGAAGAATATAAATAATACGATCCGTTGATGACATTGCTATCCTGAGTTAAAGTGAAGAAAAATTACATAATCTGCTCAATGAAAAGAACAGTCTAATGAGTACAAAATATGGACAGCGAGTAAATTTAAGAAACACGAAAGTAATGAGAAGTAGCAGAAATGAAAGCAGCGAGAAAACATCGGGATTGATGGTCTCGAAGTAGATAATGTTAAGGACTTCCTCTACCTCAGCACCAAAATAACCTATGACGGACGGTGCAAGGAGGACGAAGAGGGGATTCTGGGCAAGAGAAGTCCACTACTATCAAACTTCAGCCTTAACTTGAGGAAGAAATTTCTGGAAATGTACTTTCGAAGTACACCTTTGTATGCTAGTGAAGTATGGACTTAGGGAAGACCACAACATAAAAGAATCGAAGCATTTGAGATGGTTTGCTACAGTCAAAAGTTGAAAATTGGGTGGACTGATAAGGTAAAAAAAATGAGGAGACTTGCACAGAATCGTCGGAGAGGAAAGGAATATGTGGAAAACACTGAGAAGGAGAAGGAACAGGATGATAGGACATCTGTTGAGACCTCAGGGAATGACATCCATGGTACCAGAGGGGGCTGGAGAGGGCAAAGCTGTAGAGGAAGACAGAGATTGGAATACAAGCAGCTAATAGTTGAGGACGTAGGTTGCAAGAGCTGATTTGAGATGAAGAGGCTTCCACAGGAGAGCAATTGGCTTTGGCTTTGGCTCCTGACTAACACTTCCTTCCATAAATTGCGAAGACACATCCGACATAAGCCACCGTTTTTTCTTTTAAGAGGTTAATAGCACTACTAGTGGCTGTTCTTAATGGTTATTTCATGGTACGAAAATATGCAATGAAATCAGTCGAGATTCCTTATACAATTTTTGGGTAGTTGTGCTGTGCAATAGTTCATGATTCCCGAATTTGTCAGGAATAGTACAAGCCCCTGTCAAATGCGATCGATTCGTAACCACGCACTCAGTGCAGCGTCCGTACAACCAGTTCCCACAGTACTACCAGATACCACTCTTCACGGTGAGAGTTTTCTGGTCCAGATTACTATTCATGGAGATTAAATGGAAGTCCGCAACGTGACAATTCATTCGTTTTGAGTTCAGTCGGTCCACAATGAAGTCCCGATTGATTCAGTTATTAAATTTTGGCCTATTACTCTTCAGTGGGTTTTATAATTTCAGTCCTTTCAATTATTATCATTTAGTATGCTGAGTGTCTGCTTTCACATTTTTCACGCCTGTACATCCAGCGCCCATATGTCAGATGAAGCGTAAAATGAGACTCATCCGCAAAGGCTGGACGTCCAGTTGTGGAATTGGCAGCAAATTTCAGCCTTCTTCGCCGATGAACAGCAGTCACCATGGGCGCATGAACCTGGCGCCTGCTGCGTACGCACGTACGTAAGAACGTTAGCTAAGCGTCTGTTGAGGAGACTCTGCTGATAAGCCCCTTGGTTGATCTGTGCTGTCATCTGCTCAACAGTGGCATTCACCCGTAGACACCTCCGCAGCCGTCGCTCGCCCGTGTCATTTGTGGTCCGTGGTGTATCACGGTTCCGTCGACACCATTTCTCGATAGCACTATTTTGACATGAAGAGTTTACTTTAACTACGGCAGCATGTGAACGGTTCATAAACTTAGCCATTTATGAAATTCTTCCACCTTGGCCCGAAGGTAAGTGATCATGCCCTTTCGAAAGTCAGTTAAATCGCTACGTCTCCGTATTTCGACAACGACTGCACTATATTCTGCATCCCCTCGAAGTGCTTTTTATACTCTCCACTGCTCGGACTGCCATCTGTCGCCTGCGAGTAGTAATTGCACGTTGACATCGAATATAGGCTGTGGTCACTTTGTAATGTACTAAAATAAAAATTTGCAGTTGCGACTCCTTTTCTTTGCTATCAGTGTAATGTAATAGACTGAATATGAGGCGTGCCTTCTATAAAAAAG
This sequence comes from Schistocerca gregaria, assembly GCF_023897955.1. Taxonomy (NCBI): domain Eukaryota; kingdom Metazoa; phylum Arthropoda; class Insecta; order Orthoptera; family Acrididae; genus Schistocerca; species Schistocerca gregaria. The sequence continues at coordinate 248,871,838 of NC_064926.1, forward strand.
AAACACGCAGTAATGCAATGGCTCAGCATAAACGTGAAATAACCAATGTAGGAGTATTATAAACAGTTTAATATGTGGTTAAATTTAGACTGACGTGTATAAGCACTCAGTAAACTAGCTCAGTTCTCAACCTTCGCCTTTCCCATTAACTACATTCGTCTGATCGGCTCCTTTCTCGCACACCGTCCTTCCTACGTCACCATCCATAACACGGATTCCTACTCCTTTTTTCCCCTCCGCCGGTGTGCCCCAAGGCTCCGTCCTCTCCCCCCTTCTGTACCTTTTGTATACGGCGGACATGCCGCCGCCGTCACCCCCTCGTCCACCTTCTCCAGTTTGCCGATGACACGGCCTCCTTGCCCTTGCCCCTACTCTTCAGCGCTCCCAACACCTTCTCCAATAACATCTTGACCAGTTCACTGCTTCGTGCAACCAGTGGTTGCTCAAGGTCAATCCCTCCAAAACCCAGGCGATAATTGTAGGTTAAACCACCACATCCTTCCTCCTCCTTGATTTCTATCTCACCAGCTATGGCCGTCCTACCGCCCTCACCCCCACCCCTAAGTACCGTGGCGTCACCCTCGACCGTCGTCTCTCCTGGTCCCTCCATCTCTGGACAATCCAAGCGAAGGCACGTTCCCGACTCCGTCTCCTCTAGCTCCTTTCCGGCCGTACGTGGGGACTGGACCCCTCCACCATCCTCCACACCTATAAATCCCTCATCCGCTCTATCCTTTGTTACACCCATCCGGCCTGGATCTCCGCCCCCCCCCCCCCCCTACCTTTTATATCCCTTCAGATTCTTGAACGCCATGCTCTCCACCTCGCCTATCGCATCCGTCTCCCCTCCCCCACGCGGATCCTGTACGACCTCATTCCGTTTTCCTTTTCCTTGAATGGATACGGATCCTGTACACCTCCCGAAAACTCGATCCTCCTCACCCGCTTGTCTCCCCCATCCTCTCCCACCCCCACTCATGTGTCTTCCCTGTTTTATCATTGTACTACCTTCGGCTGAAGAGCGGCGTATTGTCCTGCTCCCAGCCTACCTGTTATATGGGTATTAAAATCACAAAAAAGAAAAAAAAGTAGCTCAGTTCTCTGGGTAGTTATGCAATCGTTGATAATTAATTTTCCTTTTCTCATTTCCCATCACTACTGATATTATTCCAGGCTCGTGAGAAGTCATGTGCTTATTGCACTAGCGAATATTTGTCAAGTCTGTTCAATGTGCACTACTGTAGTACGTAACCTAATATCGCGGTTTCGTCTCGATTCCAGATATAAGATAACAAGAGTAGCATCTACAAATAAAATCCTATAATGGAACTGGAATGCAGTGACCATTCCCTTTCTGCCTGGGATGTTATCTCGTTATATAAGGAAAATCTGTAAATAAAATTGTTAAATTATTAGTAGCTGCCTCCGGTCTCGTGGGATCTGAAATAAAGTTAATTGTCCCAAACGACGGCACGTCTCGTAGTTGAGCTAAAAGAAAAATGTTAAAGATTTATCTAAGATGGCGCCTAACAATGAAAATTCTTTGTTAAGACCCATATGTACTTAAAACAAAAAAAAATATCAGACTATCAATTGATTGACCACATACACTAATACTTTTGACAAAATAACCATTATATTTCTCGGGTTTTAAATACAACTTACATTATCAGTAGGTACATCAAGATGAGCTTTCGACAAGAACGTCCTCTTACGTCCGAATCCGAGCAGATAAGATAAGGGAATGACAAAGGAAGACAGTTCATTCATAGAAACGCTAGAGTCCATGGAATAACATGTCCATTGTAGTTCTATCTCTTCTTCTTTGGCGTACTTGTCAATTATTTATAAGATTTATCGTAATATTTAGTTTACTTTTTTTTTAAACCTAAGTCCACCCAGGAGAAACAGCATAACATCAATGTGACTCGGCCGTGTATAAGCAAACATTTTACAATAGAAGCTTGTTTTTCTCCTACATCGGTCTGTAAATTATTTCCACAATGAGGAGAGGTGATAAGTTTGCGTGTAGCATCTGCCACAGAATTATAGCACGTTGCAAAATAACCAGTAAGGTAAGATCGGTGTTTCCGCAAGGACGAGAGAACTCCTACAACGATTGCTCTTTACCACTGCATCACTGCAGGAATAAGAAGACCCCGGATATCATCCAACGTCGAATACTTCAACAGCGCGAGAAGCCGATATATACCCTCGTCTCATTGTCAGTCACGTAACAGTGAGCCGGCGGGCGAGCGGGTCGGCACGTGGCGAGATGAGCTGCTGGTTTGAAACCACGCGTAAACCGGCGGCACGTGCTCGTCTGGCGACCCGCCACGTGTCGGCGCTGAGCGTCTGCGCTTCTAACGCCGGCTTTATAATCACGTCGACGACAACAGTAAACACGGCGGGACCTTCACCTGAGTGCCCACGTCGTCCTTCCCCCCACCAGTCTTGCGATACTTAAACACACCGGGATCAGAATGCGAATTTGCTGTAATTTTAAGTGACAAAAGAACGAGGAAACTACTAGAGTCTCGCGTAAGCTCGCTGACGAGGTCAGAGATGAAATATGAGCTCGGACTCGGTAGAATAACGGTACTTGCCATAAAAGGAGACGAAAGGCAAACGGGATAAAAATATAGATTTTTAGAGTTTTGCGTATTTGAAATGCTTTCTATTTTCTGCTTAAGACAGTTTTGTTTCATATAAATACTACAATTTTTTCCCGTGCTATAGTGATTTTCCTGACGCTCTGTGCGATGTGAAATTCATATAACACACCTCTTTGTACCATTCAGAGATAATTTTCAGGTTTCTTTTGTACCGCGTACCTTATTTCCCGCTTCTATTTCTAAATTAGAATATACTGGGCATGTCCAGAAGGGGTCCAGGTTCAGAAGATTATTAAAGGAAAACTGAGACACAGTTCTGGAAGATGGTAAGAAGAAAGGTATTATAGGTCGCCTGACAAATGTTGAAATAGATTACAGAATTATTATTTCTTCGCCATAAGAAGAAATAGAAATAATGAAAAAACTGTTTGGGCCATTTCTTTCATAAGCTTTTTACAAAACGCCGGCACTCTCTTTGTCCGGATGATCCTGAGTCTTGGCGTAAGTACAGGAGAACTGCAACACAGGACCACAAACGTTCTTTATCTGCAGAAATAATGAATTAAATTACACCTACGTTTAGAGATGTTTGTAAAGATACTTTGTTAAAGAAATGTTGTCATTGGAAAACGCAGAATTTAAATGAGCGTATGAATTCTGTCTTTTGGACCGTTTCCGAAAACCGTATTTTTTCATATTAGTACCTGAAATTTGATGCTTGTGATGATATTTGATGCTTTATCGATGGAGTATGGAAGTACTAGCCATAAAATCTAGTGGAAATACTGTAAAATCCTTGGTGAAAATATATACAGAGAGAAATCGCAAGCAGAAATTGGTAATTTAAAATGCACAAAAGAAGGTAGACAGAAAAAAGAGGGACCAAGACAAGAAAAGATCAGTATAATTTAGATAACAGTAGGGTACGGGAAAACATAAGCAGTAAGTAATTATCACCAATAATTATACCAAAATTACAATACTAAACATTAAATTGATTTTTCTCAAAACTACGTTTTTTTTACTTTCAGGGACTATTATTTTCTAAACTAATTCGGTTAGAAATATGAAATTTGGGCAGTTTGTACTCGAGATGGTAATACGTTATTACAAGTAAATTGAAACCCATTTTAATGCAGGCATATATGTTACATCCATTCAGTAAAAGTTTCACTGTTTTAACACATATAGTTCTTCATAAAAGTGTACTTATTCAGAGGGTGAAATAGCATTGGCAGAATAAGGATATAAATTGCCTTCCGTCTCCCCTTACGCTGTTTGCGATAGTAGTGCTAAAACTAGCACCTGACGGTGACACAGGGAGTCCGAATGCGTTGCAGCACTTCACCTCACTCACTCATACTCATGCATGCCTTAGGAATTGGGATGTATACGCAATTACATAATGAAACAAAAATACTCATAAGAAGCGTATGCCTTGCAAATTCAAAATCTAGGCTAATAATCCTATGGAAAATTTCCTTTTGATAAAAGTTTAAGTTTCATCTGTAATCATTTCAACAACTAGTTCCTGCATATATTAATTAAATTAACTACGGAGACATTAATCTTCATCATGAGAGATAGAGTTCACGCTTGTCCCAGATTTCAAAAGGTGTTATGAAAGATGGTAACTGTCGCAATTAACTGACAGAGCTTCAATTGGAGACAGACGTACCAAAAGCTGCAGGGAAGAGCCGTTCTTGAGAAACGTATGGCTTCCACTCTCAATAATACTTCCACTTTAAGGTTTATCAGCACAATGAGTTGCGTGATTGTTCCACGAACATTGAATTGTAGATAAATTTCTGCAGTATTCAACCACCTCAGTTCGCAGACATGGTATAAAGTTTTCATTATTGTCACTTCCATCATGTGCGGAAGTTTATTTTATCCCCAGGATGTTCACTGGTTCCTTTGTCTGCCTTAGACAATTCCTTTGTCAACGTACATTAGAAAAATCTGGTGGAGGATCATCATTTCTTGGGTGTACTGTACTTAACTTTTTCTTTGTCTTTAGCGAGGGTATTATCTCGATTGTAGAATTGCACCAGTACACTGAGGAAAACCTTCCAAAAGCCTTAGTCCTGTCAATATTGCAAGCCACTTGCTATGAACGACTGTCGTTTACATATCAGGACACGACTTCTGAAGCATTTGTGTAGCTCGAATAATAGTCCTTAGCCCATGTTTTCGTCCGTTAGATTTGTTTAGTCGAAAGCAAGTGCTGAAGCAATACTCTGAGCGTGATCGATGCGAAACAGTCACGTAGCTGCTCGCCCGATTTTTATTTAGATGGGGAATCATGGGAAGGCAGTCTTTTCTACTCTTTTTCTCTGCCTAAAGCTGTAAACATCTAATTCCCTGTTCACAAGCTGTGAATTATAGACGTGTGTTTTGTGCGTAACTGTGATGGTCATTTCGAAGCTTCTTCGTCCGACATTATTGGCGAGACCGTTGCTTCCTCAAGATACACTGTCATAATTCTGTAATACATGATTTTTCATGTTCATTTCCGAAGCCTTCTTTGTAACTGTGTTTCGAGTGGAAAGAGTTAGCAGTTACCTTAGTTGGTGTGTTTGTTTGAATACACAAGGATCAATATCTGCTTTTCACTGAGCCATCGGAGCATATCGGCCGTCTTACACATTACCTGCTCACTCTCAGAATAATAGTAGGGGGATGAGAAAGCTTCTGCAGTTACCTTTCTGTCTTTGGTCTTTGTAAATGTGCGGTACTGTACTGCTAAGAGTTACGTGATCCTTTAGAGAAAATCTACATGTATTCTTCATGAGATTTCGTGTACGTTTGCTGAATGATAACTGAATATAAAATCAAACATCGTGAATATAAGACTTCTTTCCTCACCAAGTCATTTTACAAATCTACGATCCTCAACTCTCATTTGCACAGAGTCTTAGGTGAGTTTTTTTCTGTCAAGTACGAGTCGATGGTAACTGAAATGAACTACCTTTGGTTTATGTTGCCTGGAAAACGAATTCGAAAGAAGACGAAATTGCAGTATTATAAGTGTTTTTAAATACTGATAAAAGTGTATATTGATACTTATCTGTATGTATAAATTACTTACCAGAAGTTAATCCTTTACTGTACGTATTATTGCGTGACATGTTTCCCGAACTACGTCTCAAATACTGTCAGTTTCAAGTTTTCGAAAGAATTGACGGCAGCACGATATTGTTGCGTAAGATATAAACGATGATTTGGTGGAAATGCCTGTCTTATTGCATTATTTTGTTTTTCGGACTGGGATATGGGGGTATGTAAAAATGTATCTGGCGATGGACTGGGGAGAGAGAGAGAGATACAGAGAGAATCGCCAAGTGTCTATGTATGGAGATGGGGACGCTAAGCTTAAGATATGGAGAGAACCAATTCAAGTTATGTACCAAATGTTGGACCATCAACACACTAAAAGTTATTACCATCTGTTTTTTAATTCAGATTCAATTCTCTCAACAAGCTTTCGTGAGTGATATTGGATGCTCCTTGGACCAGTATTTCATCCATATTTTATAATTTTTTGCAACAAAGAAGAGCAAATACCACAGCACCAGCGTCTTTATCGTCCAGCATTCTAAACCACAACATTATAGCATAATATTATTGAGAATATAATTGAGAATAATGCTTAGCAGTCTAATACTACAATGCAATACTATTGGCTGTAAATGAAAGCAGAAGATATTTATTGCCGAACTATGTATAATTGTTACATATAACAAGAAAAAATCACTATCAATATACTATTTATTCAGTTATGCCAGTTCAGTATATCACGTTAGTTAGTACTGCCAGTGTTCGTGTTTGTAATAGATCCCTTTCTTTGCAGAAAAAAAAGTAAACCTAAATTTCATCGTTCTTGCAAGGAAACCCTGAGTGCGAAATCGCTAAAGGTCAATGGTGTTTACGGTATTCGACACCCCACGTACAAGTACTGTCTACCGTTTTTTTTTTTTTTTTTTTTGGTCATCAGTCTACTGACTGGTTTGATGCGGCCCGTCACGAATTCCTTTCCTGTGCTAACCTCTTCATCTCAGAGTAGCACTTGCAACCTACGTCCTCAATTATTTGCTTGACGTATTCCAATCTCGGTCTTCCTCTACAGTTTTTGCCCTCTACAGCTCCCTCTAGTACCATGGAAGTCATTCCCTCATGTGTTAGCAAATGTCCTATCATTCTGTCCCTTCTCCTTATCAGTGTTTTCCACATATTCCTTTCCTCTCGATTCTGCGTAGTACCTCATCATTCCTTACCTTATCAGTCCCCCAATTTCCAACATTCGACTATAGCACCACATCTCAAATGCTTCGATTCTCTTCTGTTCCGGTTTTCCCACAGTCCATGTTTCACTACCATACAATGCTGTACTCCAGACGTACATCCTCAGAAATTTCTTCCTCAAATTAAGGCGGGTATTTGATATTAGTAGACTTCTCTTGGCCAGAAATGCCTTTTTTGTCATAGCGAGTCTGCTTTTGATGTCCTCCTTGCTCCGTCCGTCATTGGTTATTTTACTGCCTAAGTAGCAGAATCCCTTAACTTCATTGACTTCGTGACCATCAATCCTGATGTTAAGTTTCTCGCTGTTCTCATTTCTACTACTTCTCATTACCTTCGTCTTTCTTGGATTTACTCGCAAACCATACTGTGTACCCATTAGACTGTTCATTCCGTTCAGCAGATCATTTAATTCTTCTTCACTTTCACTCAGGATAGCAATGTCATTAGCGAATCGTATAATTGATATCCTTTCACCTTGTATTTTAATTCTACTCCTGAACCTTTCTTTTATTTCCATCACTGCTTCCGTGATGTACAGATTGAAGAGTTGGGGCGAAAGGCTACAGCCTTGTCTTACTCCTTTCTTATTACGAGCACTTCGTTCTTGATCGTCCACTCTCATTATTCCCTCTTGCTTACCCCTACTTTTTTCAGAATCTTGAACAGCTTGCACCATTTTATATTGTCGGACGCTTTTTCCAGGTCGACTAATCCTACACTCCTGGAAATGGAAAAAAAGAACACAATGACACCGGTATGTCAGACCCACCATACTTGCTCCGGACACTGCGAGAGGGCTGTACAAGCAATGATCACACGCACGGCACAGCGGACACACCAGGAACCGCGGTGTTGGCCGTCGAATGGCGCTAGCTGCGCAGCATTTGTGCACCGCCGCCGTCAGTGTCAGCCAGTTTGCCGTGGCATACGGAGCTCCATCGCAGTCTTTAACACTGGTACCATGCCGCGACAGCGTGGACGTGAACCGTATGTGCAGTTGACGGACTTTGAGCGAGGGTGTATAGTGGGTATGCGGGAGGCCGGGTGGACGTACCGCCGAATTGCTCAACACTTGGGGCGTGAGGTCTCCACAGTCCATTGTTGTTGTCGCCAGTGGTCGGCGGAAGGTGCACGTGCCCGTCGACCTGGGAGCGGACCGCAGCGACGCACGGATGCACGCCAAGACCGTAGGATCCTACGCAGCGCCGTAGGGGACTGCACCGCCACTTCCCAGCAAATTAGGGACACTGTTGCTCCTGGGGTATCGGCGAGGACCATTCGCAACCCTCTCGATGAAGCTGGGCTACGGTTCCGCACACAGTTAGGCCGTCTTCCGCTCAAGCCCCAACATCGTGCAGCCCGCCTCCAGTGGTGTCGCGACAGGCGTGAATGGAGGGACGAATGGAGACGTGTCGTCTTCAGCGATGAGAGTCGCTTCTGCCTTGGTGTCAATGATGGTCGTTTGCGTATTTGGCGCCGTGTAGGTGAGCGCCACAATCAGGACTGCATACGACCGAGGCACACGGGGCCAACACCCGGCATCATGGTGTGGGGAGCGATCTCCTACACTGGCCGTACACCTCTGGTGATCGTCGAGGGGCACTGAATAGTGCACGGTACATCCAAACCGTCATCGAACCCATCGTTCTACCATTCCTAGACCGGCAAGGGAACTTGCTGTTCCAACAGGACAACTGCATTTCAGTCGCCCATGACTAATAGATTTCGTCCCCCCTTTACATACTGCATTACCTTTTCAATATCCTCATACACTTTCTCTATCTGTTCATCTTCAGCTTGCGACGTCGGCATGTATACCTGAACTATCGTTGTCGGTGATGGTCTGCTGTCGATTCTGATTAGAACAACCCGGTCAGTGAACTGTTCACTGAAAGGAACCCTCTGCCCTACCTTCCTATTCATCATACACCTGTTATACCATTTTCTGCTGCTGTTGACATGACCCGATACTCATCTGACCAGAAATCCTTGTCTTCCTTCCACTTCACTTCACTGACCCATACTATATCTAGATTGAGCCTTTGCATTTCCCTTTTCAGATTTTCTAGTTTCCCTACCACGTTCAAGCTTCTGACATTCCACGCCCCGACTCGTAGAACATTCATTATTCTATCTTTTTCTCATGGTAACCTCCCCCTTGGCAGTCCCCTCCCGGAGATCCGAATGGGCACTATTCCGGAGTCTTTTGCCAAGGGAGAGATCATCATGACACTTCTTCAAATACAGGCCACATGTCCTGTGGATACACATTACGTGTCTTTAATGCAGTGGTTTCCATTGCCTTCTACATACTCATGTCGTTGATAATTGCTGATTCTTCCGCCTTTAGGGGCAATTTCCCACCCCTAGGACAAGAGAGTGCCCTGAACCTCTATCCGCTCCACCGCCCTCTTTGACAAGGCCGTTGGCACAATGAGGCTGACTTCTTGTGCCGGAAGTCTTTGGCCGCCAATGCTTATTATTTATCAAAATTTAGGCGGTTGCGGGGAACGAACCTGGGACCGAAGATGTTTTGTTTATGAATCAAAGACGCTACCCCTAGACCATGGGTACCATTTGTCTACCGTACAACCGCTAATTTGGCTGCTAATGGCAACATGGGGTGGGACAGGAGGTATCCAATGGTGCGCACAGTATGTGGCTAAGGGGCGTAGTTGTACTGCTCCGTCGACGAGTAACTCACAACAGTGCTACAATGTTACAGATGTTGATACAAAGCAGGCCAATGGCAGCCATAGGCGAAATAAAACATTCCATTATATCCACAGCAGTTATCGAAACTGACATTTCGTCACAGAGGGACCGAAGAAATTACGCATGCCGAGAAAACAGTGGCAGATGAAGTATTTGCGTTTCAACAAGATGAGTTAGTGGAATCTGCGGACGATGTACATGAGGAGTACAATTACGACGAAATGCTTAATAAGTGAAAGTGATACTGAAGCAGGTATCGAGCCAAGTGGGTAATCATTCTTCCATACAGGAAGCCACAAATCCCGTTCAAGTTAAACGTGATAAAGAACAATCGTTGTCCACGGGGCGGGTATAACCATAATTACATCTGTGGAAGATCACCCGCGACGTAGTACCATTATGAGCATGTACTACATGTGAAAAACTACGGATGTGCGAGGGAGGAGAAGGCTCATGTGTTACGAAAACAGGTGTTTGAGGGTTTCAAGGATGGTCGATTCAATTTACAGGATGTGCTTGATAGTGACCTACTACGTTATGCCCATCAAATTGGGCGCGACATAGATTACAGTGATTTCAATAGGAGCAGTGGGTAGTTGCATAACTTTAAACTGTTGCACCATAATTCGAAGGAGTGAGATAAGGAAATTTCAAACAAAGCTTCAGCTCTACGATGCACAGCAAACTGCGGGACTGGGCCGAAACTTTGTAGATGAGATAAAAACTCCGGCAACTCGGGATCTGAAGGGGAAATACATATGACAGGAACCCTGGAAATTAAAGGTATCGAGAGAGCGGTATCAATTTCAAGCAACACCAATGCCTCAACGAATTCGTGTACAATTAGGCCGGCTGTTAATCTGGATAGTAAGTTGGCTGGAAAGATATTTTTTGTGCTGCGAGGAGCTTGAGGTGCTCTAAACCCTATTATTCTTTTTCACGTCGTAATCTTGCAAGGGCAGTAGGAATAATTACGTCACAGCAAGTAAGAGTGGAAAAATGGGCGTAGAAAATTACAACTATGGTGTGAATACTGCTTTGGCCAAAAGCTAGTCGAAATATCTTGCTTTTGCTTGACTCCTGGTCTGCAAACGAAGATCACATTCCGTTAGTGCAGGACTTCCCAACCTTTTCAGCTGACGGACCCCTTCTTCAGTTGAAAATTAGAAGTATTAATAGTCTTTGGTTTAGAGATGAATGAAAACAACTTGAAATTAACGATCCAATATGAATTCCCACTATATCCAGACCCTTACTAGTGGAATTACTCACTTTGTTCATAACACTATAGCCTGATTAAAATTACTTGGTAACTGAAATTCCACACGACACGATGGAACTGTCTTCCTGCAAGAGCAATCAACATCACGTCCAAACTGTTCGCTGTTGACAAATTGCCACTTGTGGACTGTTCACTTCCACTATTTGGCTGCTGCTTTGTAAGGAGCATGCATATTTCGTAACAGTCGTGTGTGTGTGTGTGTGTGGGGGGGGGGGGGGTGTTCTTTCCTCCTCATTCATTTCAACTGAAAACTTCCCTTGATGTGAAGGAGATGGAGAAACTGCACCCTTCTTCAATGATCCTGACTTCAGCCACCGATCCATGTTACAAGTAATAAACTGGTCAAATGTCGACTTATGAAATAGGTAGTGCACTGACATAGCAAGTTTAACATTCAATGATGCCTGGGGCCGCATACGTGGCAGCGAGCGCTGTGATTGGTCGACAAAGCTCGCTCCGCGCATGCGTAAAAGGTTTCACCGCATCTAGCGACGTTACCCGGGGCACGAACGACCCCCGTATTGTTGCTAGACAGTCGATCAGAGAAGCCGCAGTCTCCGGCACTAAACTTTGTATGCGCTCTCGCTTAGGAACCGCAAAGGCCACCTGAAGTAAAAGTACACATGTTTTTCACGCAAAAAAGAAAATTGTGATGAATTTGATTTTCACATTTTTATTCAATAATTTTACTTATTACTGTAAACGATTTGGTGAAAGGTGGCCGCGGGCTCCCTAGAAAGAGCCGGGGGACCCCTAAGGCGTCCGCGGACTACAGATTGGGAGGCCCTGTTTTAAAGCAAACAATCTCGCCTGGAAAGTGTTTGACTTTGCAGTTCATAGCATCTGGTAAAATTCTGTCTCTGTATCTTTGTTCTTTACTTGCCTATAAATATATTATCGCACCGTCTGCATGTACGCCTTGGACAGTGAGGTTGCCGATAAGCTCCACCACAGGCTGTTTCACATTCGGCTACTCGCCATCACATTCCATCAGCTCTCATCCTCCCCCCCCCCCCCCATTCCTCCAATATGATTCTATGTGCGTTCTTTAAGAGATGGTACCTAGCATCGATCTTGATGGTGAGAACCTTAGCGGCGCCCTGTTTTCCATCCGGCGTTAAAAAAAATATGTTCAAATGTGTGTGAAATCTTATGGGACTTAACTGCTAAGGTCATCAGTCCCTAAACTTACTCACTACTTTACCTAAATCATCCTAAGGACAAACACACACACTCATGCCCGAGGGAGGGCTCGAACCTTCGCCGGGATCTGCCCCACAATCCATGACTGCAGCGGCAAAGACCGCTCGGCCAATCCCGAGCGGCGTCCCGCGTTAATGCTGCCACTTAATGGTTTGTTTCAAACATTTCTTGAATCTCGCGATGTCTTTTATGTGAAGTGTAATACTTACAACTCACGTAAGATTGATCCCGACACCTCCTGGACAATCATTTCTTGTCGACCACCTCATACACATGGTCACTCATTAGCAGCTAATAATTTTCCTGTCATAATGGTTATGGCAAAACCTTCAAATGAGCTTTACTAAAGATTAAACTTGCGATCTCGCACTCAAGTTGTGCTTTGTTAGTGATATTCACAATCAGTACAATGGAGTTCGTAACAGATTCCTGTAATTACTGTCTTCGCTGTTGCACTGGGTAACGGTATAAAAAGTCCCCAGGCTCGTCTGATTAGAAGCGGCGCGTACTGGTAAACATGAAACCCACAGCATTCTCGGAAGGACGCGCAACCTGCCGAGGCGTACTGCCGCCGGCGGAGTCGTGATTGCATCCACTCCCTCTCCCCCTGCCCTCTCCTTCTCACCCACCATTCCCACCCCCTCCTCCCACACCCCCCTCTCCACAGGAGTGGCGTTCGGCGGCGCGCAAGGAGACGCTCCGGTAATTTGCCTGACGCCCTTATCGCCCCACAGGGGAAGGGGTGAGGCCCGGGGCGCTAAGTCCTTAAGTCAGTCCGGCGCCCAGCCGCCTGTGAGGAGCAGATACAGCCTTCTCCGACGGCCTACGTCTGACGTCGGACTTTAATTGCGTTACGTCATATCGTTGGCTCATTTCCAACATTTTCTTTCATTAACGGAGCAAAAATAACGTAATGGCTTTGGAAATTAGCATCTGATGACAAACCTCTTCCACTTTACCGTACTTCCACGAGCCATTTCCAGAAAATTTCTTGCGGAGATCTAATATCCACCATCGGGGCAGTGTCCGTACATTTCGTGAGAGAAGTGCACCTTACGAATTTGTGCAGATTTTACTTACATTTAACGAGACATTTAAAACACAGAGAGATGGAGACTGAAGATTCGAGTCAGACGTTACTGACTTATTGATCATATGTTAAGAACATTTCGCACATTAGACCCAGGAAATGGTTCATGTTCTTGTTTCAGCAATTATATTTTTCCCTCTATGCCAAAGAAATTTTATGTCTTGCTTATATATTGTGTTTCTCCTACAGTGTTGAGATTTACCAGATGATTGAAAAGTCAGTATAAATTTGAAAACTGAATAAATCACGGAATAATGTAGGTAGAGAGGTACAAATTGACACACATGATTGGAATGACATGCTGTTTTATTAGAACCCAAAAAATACAAAAGTTCAAAAAATTTCGACAGATGGCGCTTCATCTGATCAGAATAGCAATAATTAGCGTAACAAAGTAAGACAAGGCAAAGATGATGTTCTTTACAGGAAATGCTCAATATGTCCACCATCATTCCTCAACAATACCTGTAGTCGAGGAATAATGTTGTGAACAGCACTGTAAAGCATGTCCGGAGATATGGTGAGGCACTGGCGTCGGATGTTGTCTTTCAGCATCCCTAGAGATGTAGGTCGATCACGACACACTTGCGACTTCAAATAACCCCAAAGCCAATAATCGCACGGACTGAGGTCTGGTGACCTGGGAGACCAAGCATGACGAAAGTGGCGGCTGAGCACACGATCATCACCAAATGACGCGCGCAAGAGATCTTTCACACTTGTATCAATGCTCTGTTTTTTTTGTTCTAATAAAACCTCCCGTTATTACAAGCATGTGTGTTAATTTTTACCTCTCTATCTACATTATTCCGTGGTTTATTAAGTTTTCAAATTTATACTGACTATTTGATCACCCGGTGTATTGATGACCAACGGAAGAATGCTCATATGGAGCCCAAAAAATTCGATTATGTTTCTGTTTATTTAAAAAAACTGACTCCAAATTTGACTACCAGCTGCCTCGTTATCCCTACCTTAGCACCTTGAAAAATTTACCCTAAAATTTTGGAGTGTGAACATATGCGTTCTTTTTTTAACTTGCAACTCAGACTTCCACAAGGTCCCCTAGCTGTAACTCGCTCACCTTCAACAATCCATCACTGGAAGTCCCTCGTACCCATCCGTTCCGAGTTGCGAGTGTCGCTTTCTCACGCCCACATTCAGCCAGCTCATTGTTGTCTCTTAGTGTTTCTCTGTCATTGTCCCCACACACAGCCATAGCCCCCTACGTTCTGTCCCACTACAACTGTCTCTTCTCACTTTCACTATATCCCTCTTGCTCTCTCTTAATGCTAATAACTCATCCCTTCCCTTCTACTGCTGCTTTATTTTCTCATAGACACTTTTTCTCTCTAGCCCGTTGTCACTGACATATACTCTGTTCCTCATTATCATTGGCTCTCTCCCACTTCCAATTACTCTTTCTCTTTATTCCTCCCCACCTTGCATTTTCTCTCCTAAGCTTTTTCTAGCGCTGTTCTGTTACTTTCATCTACTTTCCATTGCCACTGTGTCCCTCTCTTTCTCTCCAACAGCCATTGTCTCCTTCGCTCTCTGCCTAGCATAACAACTGTCTACTATCTTCCAGTTTTTACTACTCCTCCGTCTCTTTGCCACTGCGGCAGTCTTCTTCTCTCTCAACATAGAAAAGTGCGAATATGTCTGCATGTTAAAAATTTTAGGAAGATTTTTAATTGTGCTAAGAAAGGTATATTGAGGCAGATAGCACCCACTATTCAGTCAGTACCTCTTAAATAAACAGGAACACAATTGCATTTTTTGTGCTCCACAAAGATCAATTTTCCAGTGGTTCCATTCTTTCCCCTACAGCGGTAGGGCTTGTAACTCAAATGAAAGAAAATTTATTGGTCAGTAAAATTTAGACGGTTTACTTATGTGCAAATGAAAAAGCAAATAACTTATTTTACACTTCAAAGCTAATTTTTATCGCATATGTTTTGTTTGCGCTTCATTTCTAGAACACGCGGCTCCCACATGATAACAGAGAAATTTTACAGCATATTTCTCTGTACTCCGTCACTTTATAAACTACATTTTCGCCTCACACCTGATTCCACACTTGCACATTGGTATCCCAAGTGAAAGCAACAAACGGAAATTTGGCATGGTTGCGTTAATTTTGCTACTTAACGGTGATAGTAAAGTAGAAGTAATGTAAAGAATGCAAAACGTAAACAACTGCAATGTTCATAACAGTAGTATAGTTTTTCTTCCATTTCTGCCAACTTAACGGATTTGCACACACATTAGGATAAATGATTACTGTGCTCGGCATTGGATACGACGACTTCTCGGAAAAATACAGGCCTGACAACGAGGAGGTATGCTGTGAATGATGTCACCAATGTCATGTTGAGGCAATAACGCCCATTCTTCCTGATGAGCTACTTTCAGTCTTGAGCAGTGATTGGTGGATGCTGACGAGATGCAGTCCGTCTCTGCAATGATCCCATACATGCTCTATCTATGGACATCAAATTAGAAGAGCGGTATCTTCTGTTTAAAAAAAACTTTTTGTTTGATTTTCCTAGAAACCATCTAGGAAAAACTGATGCTTCCACAAGTCCCATCACGCCCACCGTAGTCCACATCAAATACTGATAGAACCAACCGATTTACTCAATTTGTCTAACCAGGAGGCAGAATGTAATATTCATATTTTGACCCTGTACTATGGTACACAAATGGTACCTAGCTCAAAGTGACCCAGTGTCCGACAAAATGTGGTTAATGCAAGACGGAGGTCGATCCCATCGAAGCAGGAGAGTGATGCCCTGGCGGAGCACTTAGGAGACGCATTCCGTCTCCATGGTACCCAGAGACCACTGGCATGGGCCTTGATTGGCAACCATAGTCTCAGAATCAGAACACGTGTGACTTCTTTTCGTGGGGCTGTATTAATGGTGTACAGCAATAACCCCTAAACAATTGCTGCCAATGATGGCAGGGTGGCAGGCATATGGAAGATGTCATATCCAAAATCCGAATATCTGTAGTGACGTTTACATTTTTAATACAGTGTGTGCACCTCGTAGTTGGTACATGATTTACTGTCTTTCGCATAGTTCTATTTTTGTCACCGTATAAGTTGATCGGCACTTCACATAGTACGGTAGCTTCCATGATTGGGAAAGGTATAAACAGTACTGGTTAAGAGGGTCCATGACAGCCTTTTATGAAGCCTCAGACATATTTTAAAGATATTATCATACGGCAGGTTTTCCATAAAACTGTCACACAACGTACGAACATTTCAATGTATCATAAGTTTGCTCTCTTGATAAATATAGTCATTGTCTTACTTAACTTGTTAATTCCAGACTACACAGTATAAACAGTGACTGTCCTATTTACTGCTTTCTTTTCTGCTTACAACTTCCTGCAGGACTGAGAACCTTTGAGATGGCTGGAAAAAGATAAGATCATTCTTAAAAGGAACTAACTGGATCTTAAACTTATTAGTCCAGGGCCGTATTTCAACCTTAGGCAGCCCACACGGTTTCGCATCCCCTAGCCCATCCTCTCCCGGCGGTTCACGGGAACACGTATCTCCCAACAAAACATCATTATTCTAAAAGACCATTTAGAATGATAAAAATCTAGACAAGTGTCGTTTTCAGAGCCCAGCGTGGGAGCCGGCCGTTGCCTCAGCAGCAACGCTGCAGAACAATGTTCTGTTGTAATATCTGAAACAAATATTTCTGTTGGTTAGTAGTGCGGTTTTCTGCAGGGTGTACGCTTCTCTATAAGACACCAGAGATCATCATGGCAGAATGGTAAACAGCATGACCGACACCCCGCAATACATATTCTGCTTTTGGCTACTGCATTACTTAAAAACCTAACCGAATTAACAATAATGGCCACTAAAAGTAATGTTTCAGATAGTTTAACTACCTATTAGTATAATTGGACGTGTTCAGTAAGCATTTTTCTACCGATCCATTCTGCCGGCCGCGGTGGTCTCGCGGTTAAGGCGCTCAGTCCAGAACCGCGTGACTGCTACGGTCGCATGTTCGAATCCTGCCTCGGGCATGGATGTGTGTGATGTCCTTAGGTTAGTTAGGTTTAAGTAGTTCTAGGTTCTAGGGGACTGATGACCACAGATGTTTAGTCCCATAGTGCTCAGAGCCATTTGAACCAATCGCTCCATTCTGCTTATTTAATCTTAATGAGGAAATAGGGACCTGAATTTCAGTAAGTGAATTTTAAAGTTCATATCGATAGTAAATAAAGCTCTTTTTTTCGCAAACGATATCGTTACATGGTTATGGCTATAACAAAAGACGATTTTTAAAATGCCACGTTCATCATATTACTCTTCATAATTACCGAAGTGCAGAGATATTTCTCCTGTGTGGAACGTTAACTATGCAGCAACGTTTCCAAATCAGAATTTCTCTTCCAAAAATTTCCATTATGCCGCAAAATTTTCTTTTGCAGAAGCTGTGCATCACTCGTTAGCTCAATGTGACAAAATGTAGAACTGTTCACAGTTTAACTTCAACATGGTGGTTTCTTGAATATAATATATTAGAAAATTTACAACAAACAAAAGAAACATTAACCAATCAAACAGCATTGGATGTAGTGCGATGTAGCTTTAAAAGAAAATGTAAAACTTCGTACTTTTACTGTAATTAGAAAAGATTCCAAAGTAATTATAATTTTCTCGAACAGATGACGCCGTAGCACGCCCCGATTTGCAGTTCATCGTTATTTAACCCAACTCATCCATTTGGGCTGCAACAAATGAAAAATAATGCTTGTCAACTGTTAAAACACCGACTGACTTTGAGGGGCGCTTTTTACTTAATGAGAACGTAAATGTATACGAGTATGAATTGTACTGCTCATTTTTTGCACTCCTGACACAACTGAACCGGTCTGATGACGGTGTAACTTTTAACTGAAGTGCAAAAAAAGAATAGTGACAAACAAACATTTTTCCTTTATTATCTCTTATGGGATGTTCATCTCTCGGATGCTACATCAATCGAAAGTTTCTATGATTTTTCATATGTATGAAACCACACTTTCTTTGTTTCGCTCACACCATAGTCCCTCAGCGATCGCAGGGTCAGCGTGGTTACAACGGATTTGGCAGTGTTATTGTTGGGAATGGCCAGATGCCCTTCTTGCCGCTACCTCGTAACCCCCAAGATGGAATCAGTGTACTCCAACAGTCTGCATCTATTGTAAATCGTGAAATATCGCGGACGTGTTTCAAGTGTCAGCGACGTGTGGAACTGAGGCGGAACGTGGGGACCAGCCCGGTATTCACCTAGCGGAATGTGTAAAACTGCCTAAAAACCACATCCAGGCTGGCCAGCACACCGGCCCTCGCCGTTAATCTGCCGTTGCTGCCACCTACTGATAGGTGCTACATATCAGTGATCTCAGTAGTCATTAGACATTGTGAGAGAGCGGAATGGAGAGCTCCGCGCCACTCACGGACTTCAGACGTTGTCAGGTGATTAGGCGTCACTTATGTCATACGTCTGTACGCAAGATTTCCACGTTCCTAAACATCCCTAGTTCCACTATTCCCGATGTTATAGGAAATGGAAACGTGAAGTGACACGTACAGCACAAAATCATACAGGCCGACCCTGTCTGTTGACTGACAGAGACCGCCGACAGTTGAAGAGGTGGTGGTTGGTGGTTGTGGTTCGTGTTTAACGTCCCGTCGACAACGAGGTCATTAGAGACGGAGCGTAAGCTCGGGTTATGGAAGGATTGGAAAGGAAAGCGGCCGTGCCCTTTCAAAGGAACCATCCCGGCATTTGCCTGAAACGATTTAGGGAAATCACGGGAAACCTAAATCAGGATGGCCGGAGGCGGGATTGAACCGTCGTCCTCCCGAATGCGAGTCCAGAGTTGAAGAGGGTCGCAATGTGTAATAGGCAGGCATCTATCCAGATCATCACACAGCAATTCCAAACTGCATAAGGATCCAACGCAAGTACTATGCAAGTTATGCGAGGGGTGAGAAAACTTACATTTTATGATCTTGCAGCTGCTCATAATCCACACATCACTCCGGTAAATGCCAAATGACACCTCGCTTGGTGTAAGGAGCGTACACATTGGACGAATGAACTGTGGAAAAACGTTGTGTGGAGTGACGAATCACGGTACACAATGTGGCGATCCGATGGCAGGGCGTGGGTATGGCGAATACCTGGTGAACATCATCTGAGAGCTTTTCTAGTGCCAACCCAAAATTCGGAGGCAGGTTGTTATGGTGTGGTGGTGTTTCTCATGGAGGGGGCTTGAACCCCTTGTTGTTTTGCGTGCCACTATCACAGCGCAGGCCTACATTGATGTTTTAAGCATCTTCTTGCTTCCCACTATTGAAGAGTAATTCGGGGATGGCGATTGCATCTTTCAGCACGATCGAGCACTTCTTCATAATGCACGGCCTGTGTCGGAGTGGTTACACGACAATAACATCCATGTAATACACTGACCTACACAGAGTCCTGACCTGATTCCTAAAGGACCCCTTTGGGACGTTTTGAAACGCAGACTTCGTGCAAGGCCTCACCGACCGACATCGATAGCTCTCCTCCCTGGAGCACTCCGTGAACAATGGTCTGCCATTCCTCAAGAAACATTCCAGCTCCTGACTGATCGTATGCCTGCGGGAGTGGAAGCTGCGATCGAGGCTAAGGATGAGCCAACACTATATTGAATTGAAACATTACCGATGGAGGGCGCCAGGAACGTGTAGTGTCTCTGCGTTGCATAGGCACTCTCTCACTGGGCTCTGGTATTTGTACGTTACTGTGTACTGACATTCATGCACTTGAGAATACATGTCGAGTACGTCACCAAGAGTAATAGTTAGGTTGCAGTTGAATGTCGTGGATCTTTTAGCCACTGGGTAACAGCTTATCAATCAGTTTACTGTTCAGTTATCTTCACAGTAAATTAAAGAAGGATCTAGATACTTGGAAAACCAGATAGGGGTGACGAATAGCAGCAAGGCTTACTGCTTCTAATTAAGACAATCGTCAGTCATCGAAATGTTCCATTGTTAATTCGAATCATCAACCTATTAGAAAAATCTTCGAGGTTTGCTTCCCATTAATCCTGCAGGAGAAATCTCCGAAACTGTCCGTTGAATTGCTGAATCAAGACTAAGAAATTGTCTGTTAGTGCAAAGTCTGCATTTAACAGTACCTGTAAAGTCGAATGCAGATGCATGTCTGAAGGATATCTGTATCGAGCAGTACAGACACTGTCAAATACTGCGCTACAGTAATTCATGCAAAACAAGACAAGCTGGCAAGAAAAGTATTATTCCTCCCTACATGGGACTCACACAAACGGTTTGCGAATATTATGGGACCTAGACACTCTGATATGGCTGTTTCTAGAAGCGTGGATGGATTGGCGAAGTAGCGAGTCTGCCTTGAGCAATGGAGCAGCACAGATCTTCCACTATAGCGCGTCCTTGATGTTGCTGTCGTTTACAGTAGTCTAAGTGCACGTTACGTCCTTCGACTTACATTTACATTTCTACAACGAAAATCACCATATAATTTCAGTTTTACGACCGAACATGTGCGATAAATAGCGTTGTAAACAGAATATTTTTTTACATGATGATGTTTGCTTCGATTACCAAGTGTTAGTACGTATCCACAGATCCATCGCGATTAGCACGAGCTATGTGAACAGGTTGGGCACGGCTTGTCGAAAGATCTTCAAGAAGCGAGCAACCTTCAATCAGACATTCGAATGGACTCATTGGCCCTGTGAAAGTGGAACATGCGGGTCTCAGCCAGAGGACGGTATGTGCGTTGAAACTGCTGTTTGAGGCAGCAGGAGAAATGTTGGTCAGAACTTTGAGACTCCACATATCTGTAATAAACCATTCAGTGTAAACATTGGCGTACTTCAGCAGGAACCCCCTTCTGAGTGGGGTGCACCAGGTTTACATAAAGTTTACGGAATAAGTCCCATCCCATTTGCACATAGGCAAAAGCTGGGCCATCGTGATGTACCATTGTCAGCCAAGAGGTGTTAGAATTACAGCCATGAGGGACATCTCAGATCAAGCTGTATGCAACTTCGCATCATGCAACTGCCACTATGGGAGAAGATGACGCCACACGGTCTGATAACGCTCCCATTTACATGGGGTCCTGTCAATCTGTAAAAGCCGGACGGAGTGGGCGTGCGGTTCTAGGCGCAACAGTCTGGAGCCGAGCGATCGCTATGGTCGCAGGTTCGAATCCTGCCTCGGGCATGGATGTGTGTGATGTCCTTAGATTAGTTCTCTAAGTTCTAGGCGACTGATGAGCTCGGATGTTAAGTCGCATAGTGCTCAGAGCCATTTCAATCTGTAAAATGTGATCATCAGCTGTTGGCAGGAGCGAGTTCTCTATTCAACCTCGATGCGATGGCAGCACTCCAAGGATTGGCTCTCAGCGGTGCTTGAACACCTCACAGAACTGGCCTTGCAGACAAAGGAGGAATGGTCTGGAGGTAAATGTGGCTACCGCAGACTGTGGTGATGACCACACTCTTATTCCCAATGGAGAAGGAAGCCAGCGTGATCCATGGTGTGACCTGACTCCTGTCAGTGTGAGGACTTGTTATCACATATCAGGCTCTCAGGATCGTGAATGTGTACACCGCTTCTGGTACGGGAATGTAGAGGAATTTGCGCCCTTAATCGAGGGAAGTTACGACCTTATCAATCATGGGGGCTGAAGCCCCTTGTGTCCTGTCATCAAAGGGCCAAGTCCTCCAGTTTAGCACATCCAGAACCTTCTCCTCTTCGATATCTGTTGGAGTATTCACGGTGATATGCAGGAATACACATACGTTGTCGGATATCAGTGAGTCACATTGACCAGGTCTACGTTTCCCAGGAACTTACGGCAGAGACTCTTGAAATTGAGATACGGCTGATGGTCTTTACATATCATGATGCCTTCATTAGCACCTTCGTCCTCCCAAGAAAAGGATATGGCATATCAGGAGATCGTAGGAGATGCGTTTTGCACTCCTCGAGTATCCGGAGTGTCGGCAGAGACTTGGAGGAAAGATGACGTATTCTTCCACGATCTGGTGGTGGCTTGATTGCGAAATGCTTCATCTGTGTCGTGTGGTAAGTCGAGAGACAATATGTCGGAAGAAGCATACCATGGAACATCATTTTATACTACTACGGGAGATATCCGTCCAAGTACCATCACCAGGACGACAGGGATTCAGCGGTTGTTAGTGAAGATCACAGTGTCTCGAGGGTACACTTGTGTATCCTTATAGTCAGGAAAGAAGTGAAGGTTCACTACTGGCCATGCAACACATTATCTGTGAAAGTCACACTTCTCACAGAATGTTGATCCCTATGAACAGCAGACGGACGGTGCCTCACGCTCCAAAGGGATATCGCCAGTGCCTTCTTGTGCAATTACCGGCGGTTCTATCTACATAAACAGATACTCCGCAAACCACCGTACAATGCATCACGAAAGGTACCCTGTACCACTACTTGTAATTTCCTGTTCCACCCGCAAATATAGCGAGGGAAAAACGATTCTCTGTATGAGTCCGAATTTCTCGTATCTATCTTCGTGGTTCGACTCTCTGTATGAGTCATAACTTCTCGTATCTTTCTTCATGATTATTACGCGCAATGTATGTTGGCTATAGTAGTTCGGCAGTCAGCTTCAAATGGTGGTTCTCCCAATTTTCTCAATAGTGTTTCTCGAAAAGAACGTCGCTTTCTCTCCAAGGTTCCCGAAGCCTCTCCGCAAAACTTTCCTGTTGTTTGAATCTACCAGTATCAAATCTACCAGCCTGCCTCTGAAATGCTTCGATGTCTTCCTTCAATCCGAACATGTGCGGATCCCAAACACTCGAGCGGAATTGAAGAACAGGTCACTCCAGCGTCCTATATGCAGTCTCTTTTACAGGTGAACCACTATTTCCGAAAATCCTCCCAATAAACCAAAGTCGACCATTTGCCTTCACTACCTAAATTCTCACATGCTCATCAACCTTATATCGCTTTGCAACTTAAGCCCAGATAGCAAAATACTTCACTGTGTCAAGACGGACACTAGTAATACTAATAATATTAGAAGTTTGACCATCCAACTCATCCGCATTAACTGACATTTTTCCATATATAGGGCTAACTGCCATTCACCACAACAACTTAAAATTTTGTCTCTCTTGTATCTTCCTTCAGTCACTCAACTTCGACACCTCACCGTACACCACGGCATCTTAAGAATATAATCGCCCGCCATATCATTTACGTATTTAAAGAACAACAGCAGTCCTATCATACTTTCCTGAGGCACTCATGACGATACTCTTGTCTTTGATAAACACTCGTCGTCGACAACATCATGTAACAAGTCTTCGAGCCACTCACAGATCTGTGAACTCATATCAGCCTGCAATGGAAGACGGTGACAAATGCTTTCCGGAAATCTAGGGAGATGGAATCTTCCTGTTTCCCTTCATCTACAGTTATGAGTATTTTATGCAAGAAAAGCGCAAGCGGAGCTTCGCACGAGCCATGCTTTCTAAAACCATGCTTCTAAGTCTCAAGAAAGTTTACTATTTTCGGGTTGAGAATACGATCAAGGATTCGACAGCAAACAGAAGTTAGGAATATTGGTCTGTAATTTGGCAGGTGCGTTGCTTTATCCTTCTTGTATAGTGGTGACACCTGCGCTGTTTTCTATTCGCATGGTAATTTGTGCTGGAAAAGAGATTCACGATAAATGCAAGCTAGGTAAGGGGCAATGCCGCAGTATACTCTTCGTAAAATCTAATTGGGATTCCTTTCGGACCGTAGTGATTTATTTGCTTCCAAATCGTTCAGTTGTTTCTGTACGCCAGGTATGCTTATTACTACGTCGGGCATACAGGCGTCTGTCCAATGGTCAAATACCGGTATGTTTGTATGATTCTCCTGTGGCAACGATTTCCAGAACGTGAAATTCATAACTTCGGATTTCTTTAGTTATAGAAGACCATGTGTCTTCTGACACAGATGAAGTCCTTTGCTTGCTGTCTGGGGCCGTTGATGGGTAACAGTTAAGGAAGTCGCTCACGTACTCTGCAAATGGGTGATCAGCTAATCTACCGGCCCAGATAGTCTCCTGATGAAACTTAGACATATGGTCCACGATGTTACGATGTAAAAACAGCTGATGAATCGTGCAGTGCAGCTGCTGCATACCTTTATTGACGGCATCCTTGCATCGTTCTTCAATCCGTTTCCCATGAGGGAAGTTAACGATTATCGGCCTCTAACGCTATCCAACGGTGGTTTCAAGATCATTACGTCGATTTTTGGCTGCCAGAATTTGGAGTGTCCTGCCCCAAGTCCTTTTTGTGGCACAGACATGTCTCAGTAGTAACAGCAACATCCAATTAGTGATTATCGCACTGTCATTGTACTGGCGGAGGCATGTCACAATCCTAAGGCCTTTGTGGCGGTGGAGTTTGACTATACGTTTGATAGGGTACACCAAAGCTATGTTGAGAAGGTGTTGATGTGACTGGCCTTCATTCATTCCTTCATTAACAACACAGTGCAGCTTCTCCGTGGCATGATTTCACAGGTGGGAATATGGACATATAGTGATCGCTATTGTCGTCTCAATGGGGCAAGGTTGCTTCCTGTAAGTGGCTATATATGCCTTGCATAGAGCTGCTGTTACACGGCCTAAGATTCCAGCTGCAGAGACTTACATAGAGGGACCATACTCCATCTGCCGTGCATAAGCAGATGGTCTGGTGTTTTTGGTCTATAGGGCAGATGAAGTTCAGGAATCACTGGACTGGATTGTCCGGTGTGGTAATACAGCTTTTTGAAGCTGCGGGGACTTAGAGAAGCCTGGGGCAATTGTCATCTGCAGAGGCCTCCCAGAAGGGAGCTCGCCCCCATGATCACACTAGGACATGCTCAAAGTTTTGAGGATCGTCTTTATGCGTGGCAGTCGATGGGCGGCGCATCTTATTTATACACCTTCTGGAACGTGTTTCTGCCATGGAGGTGTGGAAGTTTATGTTGGCCGTCATCCAGCACACGAGTCCAACTGCAGTGATTCTGGCGACCCTTATCTTCCTAGGCATAATGTTTCAGCCACGTATTATGACGCATGCAGTGTCTTGGATCAAATGTTTGACCATATTATATCTTTATACATATGGTGAGAAGCAATTTCTTCGCTTTTGGACTTGCCTTAGGGAATGATTCACTCAACTCTGACGCCACCTGCGCTACCGCCACTCCTTTGCTAATTATCTGGGGAGCGTGGACCCAGCCCGCAGTTGGAGTGTGCTGGGTATCAAAAGTTAACATTATATTCATGTCAGTTTTATGGACCAGAACAAGTGACAGAAACATACGGACCTATCTATGTGGCTGGCAGCAATCGTGGATTAGGATCCACGGACGTGTTGTCGCTAGCAGCAACTGGACTAATGACGGTTCCTCTGGGAGGTTGGCTTCTTGGCTATACTTACGCTTTCTTCTTTTTATGGTATTTAGATGCTTTATTTACACCTAGCAGGGTGTAACTGTACCAATAAAAAGTGATTGTTTAACGTACTAGGGGTGAGAGTGGTAAATAACTGAAAGTCACTCATTCCATACCGTTTTAACAAGCAATCCGTGCTCGAATTCATGCCAGCATTGTAGTCCTATTTAATATCATTCAAGTTTCTGGTATTAAACAATGATGTAGTTTGCCCATTGCAAGCAAAACTGGAGCAGTAAACGAGATTAATTATGCTGAAGTGCAACAACACCGAACAAGCAAATTATTTAACGGCATTCGGGGTGCAAATGTTATTTGACTGCTGAATAATATGAATGATAATTAACATCACCACTTTCACTGTTGTCTAGTTTCCAGTTCACTGAAAATGGCAAAATAACGGTTAAGAACTGAGTTTATTAACCATTATCAGTGAAGGATTATTACATATATGGTTTCTGCCTTATAGATAATGAAATTTCCCAAAGAAGTGCGACACGTACTGAAAGACGTTTCTCCTTGTTACTCTGTTGTTGAATAAGCAAGTAAGTCTGATACTGATATATGCAAAATAACTGTGATGCATTTTACGATGAATTCCATAAAATTTTATTACTTCCTGCAACCACAGTAGGTACACTTTTCAGTATAAGGCAAGTAAGTAACTGACGTTTGAACACAAGCCCTATAAATTTTCATGAGCAGAGGGTCTTTGTGAAAATGCCACTGGGTAGTTTATCCACTCAAATACGATTTTCAGCATATCATTCAGACTCCCCTTTAAGTGAACAGAGAACCCCTAACTACACAAGATTTCAAAAGTTTAATTACTAAACAGATATAAAATTAAAAAGTGTATTTACAATATTGTATTCTCATGACAGCGCCTTTCCCCTCACAACCACTAGTAATATTAATATTTCAAAACAACTCCGAACCTTGATTTAATATCAAAAATGTTTCCCCTTATCATACGGAAATCAGATGCTTATGCTGCAGCTATTTCTAAGGAATCGACGCTACTACCTTCATGGAGATCTCACAAACAAAGAAGTTTGTGCCTTTAGCATGTTATTAAAATCTCTGAACATGACTAACAGATTTCTACCAACTTTTCGGTATCACCACAAATCGTAGCGCAGTAAAAAATTTTAAACCATACAAGTACAGCGCTCAAATGACAACCAGGGCACTGCCGGAGCAATTCTGTAAGCACTAAGCCAGCAAAACGACTTGTACCGGCCAAAATGATTTCAATCCCGTAAACAGCGCGGTGCACGAACACGCCTGAAGGTGAGATCTGCTGTATCAAGGCAGTTCGCCATTTAATACGGTCTCCAGTCCACAAGAGCAGAGGCACAGGAAGGTAGCAAGCACCGCACCATCCCCAGGACAGGCTACGGCGGATGCAGGCAGGCTCAAACAGCGACTGCGTCTGTTTCGTGCCTACTGTCAAACTCCATTTCCGGTACAAGGAAGACACAGCCGAGCGCCATCCCACACAGCCTCGCTGACACTGCTCTTTCGCTATGCTAGCTCCCTGCAGCAATGCTCCGTACCAACTCACCCCCGCGGCCCATCAAGTCCTCTCTTCAAGCCGCCTACAACCAACCCCCAGCACTCCTCGCCAAACACCAGCACTCGTGCAGACATATCCAAAATGAGACAAGAATACTGCAGGGCGTTACGGATCAATTCTGTTACTTCCCCTTTTTACTATCAGACATTTTCTTTCACGAATTTACTTTATCCATTCAAGGATTATCCACGTTCCTCCCGTTCATAACTGTTCTTTGTCAGTTTGTAATGACGAATTCTCTGCTCTCACAATTGTCTTTGTCCTACAAGATCCTGTTACATTAATATGACCATCGCCTATGGTCGACTTCAACGTGCAATAACCAGATGGCAGATGGCGACACTAGATGTGGAGATACATAATACGCCCAGTGGACGCACGGAAATAAATGCAGTAGTTGTCGTAAGGCGGAAACGGAGCGATTTATCTTACATCCAAAATAACATAATCATAAACTTTCGGGCCAAGGTTAGAAGCATTTCCGAAACGGACAAGTTTGTAAGTTGCTCGCGTGCCGCCTTTGTTGAAGTACTGGGTGTATCAGAAAGAATAATAGGATTACTCACGTGTATATTTCTGAAACTAAGATACATATGCAATGAATTTGGTTTTTTGATGAATGGGAAACTCAATAAGATAATTTTTCCTGCCTTTTCGTAGGTGTTCATTATGTACATCTTGAGATGCACGGCGAATGTCAATGAGGTATTCAAGTTGTTTCCAACCTGCAGCGAGAATGTCATGAGTTACAGCTTCCACAGCTTCTGTTATGAGATGTCTCATTTCATTCATTGTTGTTGGTAACGGAGGCACATAAACAAAGTATTTTATAAACTTCCACAATAAACAATGGCATGCATTCAGGTCTGGTGACATTGGTGGCGATAATGGAAGGCTGAATCATGTAGTCCAGTGTTCAGGTACCCTTTCATTTAGAAATACCCGCACTTGCAGATGCCAGTGTGGCAGTGACCCATCCTGTGATAAATGAAGTCGTCTGAATCAGTCTCCAACTGTGGGGAATGAAAGTTCGCAAGATATCGAGGTGTGTGGGTCATGTAACAGTGTTCTCGGCCAAGAAAAACGGACCATACACTTTTTCCCATGAAATTGGATAAAAAATTAAATTTCGGATAGTCCCTCTCATGTCGTTCGTGCCTCATATTCTCACATTATGACGTTCACCTTTCCATTTTAATGGAATGTTCCCTCGTCACTAAACACTAAGCATGGAAGTAAACCTCCATCTTACCAAGAACCAAATTACGGATCTCAAAAGTTTTTGTTCGTCACCTTCACCAAGAACTTGCATTAGGTGAATTTTGTTTGGTTTCATTTGTAAACGTAGACGCAACACACGCCAGACCTACACCGGGACATGTTGAGCTGTCGAGCTGCACGACTAACGGATTTCTGCGGACTCCTTGTGAAACTAAAACGGATGCGTTATAGTTGGTGGGGACTTCAACCTTCCCTCGATATGTAGGCCAAAATACTTGTTCAAAACCGGTGGTAGGCAGAAAACATCTTCCGAGATTGTCCTAAATGCTTTCTCCGAAAATTATTTCGAATAGTTAGTCCACGAGCCCATGCGAATTGCAAATGGTTGCGAAAACATGCTTGAATTCTTAGCCACAAACAATCCAGAGCTGATAGAGAGCATCATGACTGATACAAGTATTAGTGATCACAAGGTCGCTGTAGATAGGTTCAATACCGTTTCTTCCAAACCCACGAGAAACAAACGCAAAATAATTTTATTTAAAAAAGCCGATAAAGTGTCACTAGAAGCCTTCCCAAGAGACAATCTCCATTCCTTCCGAACTGACTATGCAAATGTAGACGAGATGTGGCTGAAATTGAAAGATATAGTAGCAAGGGAAATTGAGATATTCATACCTCATAATTTAGTAATAGAAGGAACTGATCCCCCATGGTACACAAAACAGATCCGAACGCTGTCGCAGAGGCAACGGAAAAAGCATGCGAAGTTCAAAAGAACGCGAAATCCAGAAGATTGACTAAAATTTCCAGGCGCGCGAAATTTGGCACGGACTTCAATGCGAGATGCCTTTAATAGGTTTCACAACGAAACATTGTCTCGAAATTTGGTAGAAAATCCGAAGAAATTCTGGTCGTATGTAAAGTACACAAGCCGCAAGACGCAGTCAATACCTTCGCTGCGCAGTGCCGATGGTACTGTTACCGACGACTGTGCCGCTAAAGCGGAGTTATTGGACGCAGTTTTACGAAATTCCTTCACCAGGGAAGACGAATGGAATATTCCAGAATTTGAAACACGAACAGCTGCTAGCATGAGTTTCCTAAAAGTAGATACCTTATGGGTTGCGAAGCAGCTCAAATCGCTTGATACAGGAAAGTCTTCAGGTCCAGATTGTATACCGATTAGGTTCCTTTCAGATTACGCTGATACAATAGCGCGCTCACCGATAGGTCTGTACCTGCAGACTGGAAAATTACGCTGGTCGCACCAGTATTTAAGAAGGGTAGTAGGAGTAATCCATCCAACTACAGACCTATATCATTGACGTCGGTTTGCAGTATGGTTTTGGAGCACATACTGTATTCAAACATTATGAATCACCTCGAAGGGAACGATCTATTGATACGTAATCAGCATGGTTTCAGAAAACATCGTTCTTGTGCAACGCAGCTAGCTCTTTATTCGCACGAAGCAATGGCCACTATCGACAGGGGATCTCAAGTTGATTCCGTATTTCTAGATTTTTGGAGAGCTTTTGACACCGTTCCTCACAAGCGACTTCTAATCAAGCTGCGGGCCTATGGGGTATCGTCTCAGTTGTGTGACTGGATTCGTGATTTCCTGTCAGAAAGGTCGCAGTTCGTTGTAATAGACGGCAAATCATCGAGTAAAACTGAAGTGATTTTATGTGTTCCAAATGGAAGGGTTCTGGGACCTCTGCTGTTATATATGACCTGGGTGACAATCAAAGAGGTTCTCTTAGGTTGTTCGCAGATGATGCTGTAATTTACCGTCTATTAAGGTCATCCGAAGACCAGTATCAGTTGCAAAGCGAATTAGAAAAGATTGCTGTATGGTGTGGCAAGTGGCAGTTGACGCTAAATAACGAAAAGTGTGAGGTTATCCGCATGAGTTCCAACAGAAATCATTGGAATTAGATTACTCGGTAAATAGTACAATTCTCAAAGCTGTCAATGCACCTAAGTCCCTAGGTGTAAATATTACGAACAACTTTAGTTGGAAACACCACATAGATAATATTGTGGGGAAGGCGAGCCAAAGATACGTCATTAAGGCGAAGACGTTTTTCGTCGCGGCGAGATCTATTTGCGGAATTTCAGTCACCAACTTTTTCTTCCGAATGCAAAAATATTTTGTTGAGCCCAACCTACATACGTAGGAATGATCATCAAACTAATATAAGAGAAATCAGAGCTCGAACAGAAAAGTTTAGGTGTTCGTTTTTCCCGCGCGCTGTTTGGGAGTGGAATGGTAGGGAGATAGTATGATTGTGGTTCGATGAACGCTCTGCCAAGCACTTAAATGTGAATTGCAGAGTAATCATGTAGATGTGGACGTCTTTGTCAGAAACTCGGGGACGGCCCAGAGATTTGCTTTAAACAAATAACCTCTTTCTAAGAATTTTTCATACCATCGTCTATTCTCTGTGCTGTAGGGGGAGCCAAACCACACCTTCTACGAAAATCACGCTGAACAGTTATTACTGATCCGCATTGCGCATAACGAAGAACTCAAAACGCTTTTTGTTGTACTGACACCATTTGGGGACGAACTAAATTGGGCTGCCACTGCTGCTGCCTTGCAACAACCATGAAAAACTCGAGATTTTGTTCACGCACATATCTCAAATAACGGAATGCACTGGAGAGCCAAAGAACGCGGTATAGGAATGCGTCTTCAAATACAGACTTATATAATTAGGCAAATACGGCACTCCCCACGGTAAATCCTATATAAGACAACAAGTGTCTGGAGCAGTTGTTAGAATGGTTACTGCTACTATATTGGCAGGTTATCAAGATTTAAGTGAGTTTGAACGAGGTGTTAATTATTTTCGGCTCAAGAACGATCGGACACAGTATCTGAGAAATAGCGATGACGTAGGCACTTTCCCGTACGACCATTTCACGAGTGTAATGCAGCCAAATGAATACATGGACACTGAATGTCAACAGGCGATTGTTCCAGCTGTTGAAGGCACTGTAATAGTGAGGGCCGTGTGCAGATGGATTCATGCGGGACCCCTGATACCTCTAGATACGATTCTGACACGTGACACGTACGTAAGCTACCAGTTTCATTGTCGGTTCAGTGCACAATGGCCCATATACGGAGGGAGTGAGCCAGGGCTGTGGACATTTGTGTGGGGGAATAACGAGCAACTGTTGAGCAACTGACCACCTAGCTGAACCAAGCGGCTATCAATAGTGTCTCCTCAACGTCAGTCCAACGAAGGTTGCTGCCCATCGCCCTCTGAAGCAATGGTCAGATTTATGTAGTCATGCTAACTGCTGTCCATCGGTGACAGAGTTTGGAAGTTGGTCGCCAGTACAGAAACTGGACACCTGCTCAGTGCCAACAGAAGGCCTTTTTAAGCGACTCACGCATTATTCCTTCTATCCTTGGATACCCTGTACACCTCTAAATTCAGCTTGTTTTTCTAGGCACTATCTCATCTACCAGCAGGTTCCCCTTGATAGTTGAGTGGTCAGTGCGACGGAATGCCATGCAAAGATTTCCGGCTGGGTCGATGACTTTCTCCGCTCAGAGACTGGGTGTTGTGTTGTTTTCATCATCATTGACGCACAAGTCGCCGGAGTGGCTAAACTAAAAAGGGCTTGCACCAGGCGCCGGTCTACCCGACGAGAGGATTGGACATGTGATTCTACCCCACAAAGGTACAGTTCGTAGTATAGGAAACATAGTCATCGATTAAAACTGAAGTAATATCTGTCACAAAGAAGTGTTACAGGCTCCTTGACATTACTGATCCATCCACTATATGATCAAAAGTATCCAGACACCTGGCTGAAAATGACTTACAAATTCGTGGCACCCTCCATCCGTAATGTTGGAATTCAATATGGTGCTGGCCCACCCTTAGCCTTGATGACAGATTCCACTCCCGCAGGCATACGTTCAGGCAGGTGTTGGAATGTTTCCTGGAGAATGGCAGCCAATTCTTCACGGAGTGCTGCACTGAGGGGAAGTATCAATGTCGGTCGATGAGGCCTGGCACGAAGTCGGCGTTCCAAAACATCCCAAAGGTGGTTTATAGGATTCAGGTCAGGACTCTGTGCAGGCCAGTACATTACAGGGATGTTACTGCCGTGTAACTACTCGGACACAGACCGTTAATTATGAACAGGTGCTCGATCGTGTTGAAAGATGCAGTCGCCATCCCCTAAT
Source organism: Schistocerca gregaria (assembly GCF_023897955.1). NCBI lineage: Eukaryota > Metazoa > Arthropoda > Insecta > Orthoptera > Acrididae > Schistocerca > Schistocerca gregaria. The sequence continues at coordinate 248,904,609 of NC_064926.1, forward strand.
TGCTCTTCAGTAGTGATATAGCAAGAATATGCTTCAAACATCAACCTAGAGCTGTGCTGTGATACTGGATAGGGTCACCCAAAACAACAAGGGGTGCATTCCCCCCCTCCCATGAGAAACACGATCACACCATAACACCACCGCCTCCACCTGCTGTGGATCCTGATGTAGTCTGGAATTCGTGTGTGATGGTCTGGATAGATGCCTGCCTATTACACATTACGACCCACTTCAGCTGTTGGCGGTCTCTGTCAGTCAACAGACGAAGTCGGCCAGTACACTTTTGTGCATTGCGTGTCCCTTCACCTTTACACTTCTCTATCACATAGGGAACAGTGGACCTAGGGATGTTTAGGAGTGTGGAAATCTCGCCTACAGACGTATGACACAAGTGACACCCAATCACTTAACCACGTTCGAAGTCCGTTAGTTCCGCGGAGCTCCCAATTCTTCTCTCACACGATATATAATTGCTACTGAGGTCGCTGATATGATGTGGCAGTAGGGGCAGCATATTGGACATAATCTGAAAAGTTGTATGGTTTTGGGGAGTCCGGATACTTTTGGTCACATAGTGCATGAAAGATATAGAAGTCTATTTCAGTAGCCCACCTTCATTATGTCTGAGCCGCCCCCTTGATTATCTTCAGATGATCCAGTCATTTTCAATCTTGTAAAGTTATCAGATGATCAGAACCAATGGAAAATGATTTAGATGATATACCTTTATGGTATTTAGGGATTAAAATTGCGAATAATTTATATTGCAACGATTACATAGACAACACTGTGGGGAAAGTGAAGTAAAGACTGCGTCTTATTTGCAGAACGTGAAGAAAATGCAAGAAGTGTGCTAAATAGAATGTTTACATTACTTATGTGCGTCCTCTTCTGGGAATTATTTCGTGATCAGGTCAGCAGACAACAACGTGGCGGTCAGCCAGCGTGGCAGTTCGAAGTAGATTAAAAATAAACAGTAACCTGGTTTTGTGGGGCTCTGAGCACTATGGAACTTAACATCTATGATCATCTGTCCCCTAGAACTTGGAACTACTTAAACCTAACTAACCTAAGGACATCACACACACCCAGTCATCACGAGGCAGAGAAACCTGGTTTTGTCAAATGAATTCGTAGTAGCAGAGTTCAGTAGGCAGTGTATCGACTTCAGAATACAAGATGAAAATTTTACTCGTTATTCCAACGTATAATTCCAAGATCCATCTTACAGTTTAAAGCAACATTGTCAGAAATACATTATTCAGATTGCTTGAAAAATTTATCTCACACTATAAGATGGTATCTCTGGATTTTTTATAGCACAGAGTGAAATAAATTAGTATGTTATGCAATAACCAGCTTCCACTCACTTCGTGATGGCAACATTTGGGCAGCTATTACACTGCGCGCAAACACGCAGTGGGGCGCCTGCACGTAGAGTGGTTAAAGCAACCATTCCCAATTTAAGCTCGCAACGTAAAAGTAACTTTCACCCGATTCCTGAAGTGATGCAATTTTATCTGAACAGTGTGGGTTTCGTCTAGTCAAAAACAGCTTCCTTGTAAACATCAGAACACAAGATAAAGTGCATCTTCGATTTTACCATAGCACCAAACCACAAGTGAACAAAAGTAACGACTGAATACTTTCGAAATTCGCTAACCATGTGTCTCACACCCGCGAACGAATTCTGTTTGTCGAGAAGAAACGGTTTCCCGAAAGTCTTAAGTTAGTCACCGTACACAAGCAAATAGTTCCATGAAGAGCTTATATCGATCGATCGGGACTGGTTAGAGCGAGTTGTGGAGTATAAGAAACGTTTGCATCGCGATTCCCAAAAGGGCAAAATATAATTCGAAGAAATGAAAGTACTGAGTAAACAGATATCTTTCACACGTATGCGTGTTGCGTGTCCATTTGTTCACAAAATACGGTAGTGTCTCACAGCTCTCTTATTTGTTTGAAGATCGTTTTTACGTTGTTTTAGGTTGTCAGCTGGATTCCTAGTTAAAGAAGAAAAAAATACAAATGCAACCTGATATTCTCTGTTATTATAAATTACACAATGGTAATAACTAAACAAGTAAGAGACAGGTGATATTTCACTCTCTTTATCATTTTCAGCTACGTCTAATTTGTGCCACACCCGCATCACATACGTCAAATTACAAGTTGTAATGTTACGAACTTACCATGTGGTATTCAATGAAAGTGACGTGAGTTCTATTTTTTATTCAATGTTTCATACTTTATGTGTGTGTTCTGGATATTTTGAGACACAAGACTTCAGTAATCTACGTGTTAGACCACAGGGATTCTGAGTACCAGCAATGATCTTTGGTTATCGGTAGCATTGTCGCTGCCAGTGGCATTCTGTGAAAAGTGTGGTCTGGAAATAGCTAGCAGAGCACAGATATACAGATGCAGAAGACGCTGAATTTTGCAAACATAATTTTGTCGAAGATTGGTTTGAGAATTTTGAAGATTTTGTGGTAATGTTGTGGCTGCATTGCTTGCTCGGGCGTGACCTATGATGAATTCATGCAAGGCAAATTTACTGTGACTTACTCTTTACTCGTCCTTAAGAAAATTATGTTTTGTAGTTGTGCGCCGCCGCATTGCACTTCACGGAACACAGTGGGTAAAACTAGAGTTCAATGTGATTAGTGAAGCTGCACGTCATTACACTCCACTTGTGCACGTCTTTATTTCCCTAAGCTCATTTGCTGCTGCGCTATATTTTAATGTTCGCAACTTTCAACCAGTTCCAAGTTCCTGTTGCCACGGACAATCTTTAAAAACTTGTTGTGACCAGTTTAATATCATAGTCAGGAGAAAGCTAACTTATTAATAGTTAACCCTTCCATTTCAAAATTTTTATCAGGTTCAGTTTGGATAAAAATCCTTTCAGATTTCTTTTTTTTTTTTTGCAGATAGCCTTATTGCGAGAGTGTAGTGTTACATTTTCGTATGCACTGTTTAATGGTTGGAATTTTATTTAATCAATTAGCACATGCCGTTTTACTGGTCATTTCAACAGAAGCATTTTGGACAGTTCTCCTTTCAAATTTCTGATTTTAGTTTCATGTAGAATTTTTACTTCGTTAGCTTTGCGTGTAGAAGGTGCAAGTCACGTACTGTAACGTCACCCTTGTATCAATGCTCACTGCACTGCTCAATGTAGAACTTTGCTGGACGGCTAATTTAGCTGAGGGTTTTAGGTTGTCTGATTATTTTGGCAAGAATTCATTCAAAAAAAAGTTATACAATATTAGGTGTTGGTGACTCATTTCACCTGATAGCGGCTGCCTAAGCACACCATTGCATTGTTCGGGATCACGATACAGACATTCACGAAGTTAAGAATTGGAAACCCATTCAGATCTCAAAAACATACAGAAGATACAGATTTTAGGTTCAAACTCCTTAGACCTCTGTGGTACAATTACAATACAAAATCATCCCTTACAGCACCTGTATGATTTGCGAACGAGATTTCGATAAGTAGCCGATGAATAACGCAAAAAAAGCCATGTGTCCTCAGAGTGTTTCGCTGCTGCAGTACGGATTATAACCATCAGAGGATTCAGCTGCTGTGCCTCTTGATTTACGTTTGCGCAGAATTCTTAATGTAAGCCACCTCGGGATATTTCTGGACTCTGCAGCACTGACCAGAAAAGGATTAGCCCATGGAAATTCCGGCAGCTAACAGCTTATATTCCTAAAAAAGATATCTGTGGTAGTCGTAAAGCGACAAACTCAATATGGACGGCTTGAAAGCCGAGAGAATTTAATTTGATTCTAAACCAGCCACCTGTCTCAAATTCCTCTGATTATAGGCACTGAAGTGTGTAGTGTGAAGCGAAGTCACCTCGAGATATTGTTGCTATGCTCTCACCAGCAACGTGACACACAAAACCACAATCGTATCCCTATACCTTAGCCCGTTGGTAGGCCCTACCAGTCTTTTCACTTCCTACATGAACATGTTACGATCAGGAGTTCAGTCGGTCGCAGCATAGCGCTGACTGCCGACGGTTGCCAGCTGACACTGAGTGGAGAATCTATGATGTTAAATACGCGGCACCTTTCGATTTGGAGTTAAAAAAATTAGGTTTTCGTAAGCTTTGGTTAGAAAGGAAGCTATGTGTTTGCGCACATCTGTTAGAAACATTAACTGCTACGACAAAAACACACTGCATTATCTAGTTATGGCATTATATAAACTTCCAACTGTTTACATACACGAAGTTGGCAAGTACGGGAAAGTGCTTGCCAAAAAATCCTATGCAGCATTTCGCAAATTCACGAAGGGCACTGATGGATAACACAGGCTGTTTTCTGTGATATTGTGGGGATATATCAAATCCATTACTGGAGATTTAAGTGCATTGGTTAAAATCATATGTCTGTAGGTTGAACCTGATATTTCCTTTAGTACTCCCATTCCGACATATACACCGACACGCAAATTATGAAGGGTTAATAGTGTTATTCTCTGATTCTGTAAGAATATACAAAATACGTTAGGAGCACATTTAGTTTGAAATTTTTAATTTAGAATTTACTATTCCTTATTTAATATTAAAGAGAGTGATTATTTAGGGAAAATTTATATTTTTCTATTATAAGAAGGTAACATTAGAATATTTTAATTCTGGTAGGAGCATAAGACAACAAATTATGTACATACAAAGATTCACGTTGCATTTCGCCCGTAAGAACTAGTTTCAAAATAGCTCTGAGCACTATAGGACTGAACATCTGAGGTTATCAGTCCCCTAGAACTTAGAACTACTTAAACCTAACTATCACAGGCACCCATGCCCGAGGCAGGGTTGGAACCTGCGATCGTAGCGGTCGTGAGGTTCCTGACTACAGCGGCTAGAACCGCTCGGCCACTCCGGCTGGGTGGAGCTAGTTGCCAAGAATATGAGAAGCAAATGTACTTATTGTTATCCCTACACTATGATTGTGAGGGTTTGGCATGCGAAATTTCCCATGCTGAAACTAATGTTTTGTGCGTTCTCTGATGGTACAGGAAACTAACGATAGTAAAAATGTTTTAAAAATTCTGTTCCCACTACAAGTCAGGGTTCAGCGATCCGGCACGTCGTATCTATCTTTTTAGTTTGTTGTTTAGCAACTGTGTTTTAGTTTCTTTGGCCTCAGTTCTTTATGCAAGGAGACTTCTGTCTGATCTCAAGCTTCCGTGAATGACTTTAATGGAACATTGGTGTGGCTTTCTTTCGTGATTCTGCTGCGTTTTGGATACTCTGGACTACTGGCCTACAAACTAGTGCTATTGCAGATTTATGTAGAGGACAATATTGTAAATGAGCTGGTAATGGACCGGCCAGAGCGGCCGAGCGGTTCTAGGCGCTTCTGTCTGGAACCGTGCGACCGCTACAGTCGCAGGTTCGAATCCTGATTCGGGCATGGATGAGTGTAATGTCCTTAGGTTGGTTAGGTTTAAGTAGTTCTACGTTCCAGGGGACTGATGACCTCAGAAGTTAAGTGCCATAGTGCTCAGAGCTATTTTTGGAGCTGGGAATTGTACATATTCTCAGAACCTTTTTTTCGAAAGTATTTCAGACCACTATACACCACAGCAACATAGTATCAATGTACTTTTAGCGCAACTATTCGACGCTGTCAGCCAAACTATAATACGGATGCAAATAATAATAAAATACTTTCAAAACTATAGGCTTTCTATATTGCTTATGTTCGGTAAAGGACGACTGCTGTTAGACGATTTTCTCCTACGCAATAAAACCAGCGAATGGTGTATTACGTTTATGCTATTCACAGTCTCTACAAGCTCCTACAATTTTGACAGGTAACAGTTCCACAGTCCAGAAATTCCCGGGGAACCATCGCTGTGTGGCGCCACGTGCGGGAAAACTGTGTACTCTACGGACACGGCAATCCTCATGTGGTGCCAGGAAACGCGGAGGCTGTTCGAGCTTAATACCGGATAACACCTTTAGAGAAGCAGTGTGGACCAGTCATAAAATTTCAAATTATCGACACAAGAAATTGGTTACATAATTATTATTACTTTTTATTCTTTTTTCAGTGCAGGTATTTGTGTGCAGTTCCGTTACTCGTTGAAATAGCAGGGCCACTGTAACGTGATATTCGTTAATTTAGCCCAAACAAATCGGAACAGCTTCTTCACCGAGTGATTTATCATGCACTAATTCGTTTTTCACAGAGAAACGCTGCAACAGTGCGTTCTGAGTTGGTGTAAGTGTGCGACAGTAGTGAGTCACCCTGTGACAGAGTATTTAGGTGTTGCAGACTTTGCCGGCCGCGGTGGTCTTGCGGTTCTAGGCGCGCAGTCCGGAACCGTGCGACTGCTACGGTCGCAGGTTCGAATCCTGCCTCGGGCATGGATGTGTGTGATGTCCTTAGGTTAGTTAGGTTTAAGTAGTTCTAAGTTCCACGGGACTGATGACCACAGCAGTTGAGTCCCATAGTGCTAAGAGCCATTTGAACCATTTTGCTGCAGACTTTCAAAGAGTAGTCGAAGAAGTCTCAATGGCGAAGACGAAATGGTGGACCACTTCTCTGTGAATAACCGGTAATGGTGGAAACTGTTATGCCCGAAGACATTATTACAATTTTAAAGAGCAAACCAGTCACGAAACTTTTTTCAACATATCGCATGATATTTGTCGCACGACAGAAGTGGCAGACAACTGAGGCTGTTGATACCCACACTAAAAGTCCTTAGACGCGAGGCAGCAGCGGAAATCTAATAGCTACTGAGGCTAATCCAATGACCCATTTCGCAGCCTAATCAGCATGGATGAAAAAGAACCAAAGCAAAGAGGTGGAACATGTGGATTCAACACAGGAGGATAAGTGAAGACCTAGTCATCAACGGTAGAAGAGATGCTGTGTTTTAGGGCTGTCCTGGTCTAACGCAACCGATTATATTCGTTAGGGGAAAACCGTCATTACCAAAGTCTCCTAGGCCCGACAAGACGCCTCCTGAGACGCGGCAAGGCAGGAGTAGGCAAAATGCTACAAGGAATAACAATATTAATGTGCTTATAGTAAACTGCAGGAGCGTCTATAGAAAGGTCCCAGAACTGCTGTCATTAATAAACGGTCACAACGCCCATATAGTACTAGGAACAGAAAGTTGGCTGAAACCAGACGTAAACAGTAATGAAATCCTAAACTCGGATTGGAATGTATACCGGAGAGATAGGCTGGACAGTGAAGGGGGAGGCGTGTTTATAGCGATAAGAAGTGCAATAGTATCGAAGGAAATTGACGGAGATTCGAATTGTGAAATGATTTGGGTGAAGGTCACGGTTAAAGCAGGCTCAGACATGGTAATTGGATGTCTCTATAGGCCCCCGGGCTCAGCAGCTGTTGTGGCTCAGCACCTGAAGAATAATTTGGAAAATATTTCAAGTAGATTTCCCCACCATGTTATAGTTCTTGGTGGAGATTTTAATTTGCCGGATATAGACTGGGAGACTCAAACGTTCATAACGGGTGGCAGGGACAAAGAATCCAGTGAAATATTTTTAAGTGCTTTATCTGAAAACTACCTTGAGCAGTTAAACAGAAAACCGACTCCTGGCGATAACATATTAGACCTTCTGGTGACAAACAGACCCGAACTATTTGAATCAGTTAATGCAGAACAGGGAATCAGTGATCATAAAGCGGTTACTGCATCGATGATTTCAGCCGTAAATAGAAATATTAAAAAAGGTAGGAAGATTTTTCTGTTTAGCAAAAGTGACAAAAAGCAGATTTCAGAGTACTTGGTGGCTCAACACAAAAGTTTTGTCTCAAGTACAGACAGTGTTGAGGATCAGTGGACAAAGTTCAAAACCATGGTACAATATGCGTTAGATGAGTATGTGCCAAGCAAGATCGTAAGAGATGGGAAAGAGCCACCGTGGTACAACAACCGAGTTAGAAAACTGCTGCAGCAAAGGGAACTTCACAGCAAACATAAACATAGCCAAAGCCTTGCAGACGAACAAAAATTACGCGAAGCGAAATGCAGTGTGAGGAGGGCTATGCGAGAGGCTTTCCATGAATTCGAATGTAAAGTTCTATGTACTGACTTGGCAGAAAATCCTAAGAAATTTTGGTCCTATGTCAAAGCGGTAGGTGGATCAAAACAAAATGTCCAGACACTCTGTGACCAAAATGGTACTGAAACAGAGGATGACAGACTAAAAGCCGAATTACTAAATGTCTTCTTCCAAAGCTGTTTCACAGAGGAAGACAGCACTGTGCTTCCTTCTCTAGATTGTCGCACAGTTGACAAAATGGTAGATATCGAAGTAGACGACAGAGGGATAGAGAAACAATTAAAATCGCTCAAAAGAGGAAAGGCCGCTGGTCCTGATGGAATACCAGTTCGATTTTACACAGAGTACGTGAAGGAACTTGCCCCCCTTCTTGCAGCGGTGTACCGTAGGCCTCTAGAAGAGCGAAGTGTTCCAAAGGATTGGAAAAGGGCACAGGTCATCCCCGTTTTCAAGAAGGGACGTCGAACAGATGTGCAGAACTATAGACCTATATCTCTAACGTCGATCAGTTGTAGTATTTTGGAACACGTATTATGTTCGAGTATAATGTCTGTTCTGGAGACTAGAAATCTACTCTGTAGGAATCAGCATGGGTTTCGAAAAAGACTGTCGTGTGAAACCCAGCTCGCGCTATTCGTCCACGAGGCTCAGAGGGCCTTAGACACGGGTTCACAGGTAGATGCCGTGTTTCTTGACTTCCGCAAGGCGTTTGACACAGTTCCCCACAGTCGTTTAATGAACAAAGTAAGAGCATACGGACTATCAGATCACTTGTGTGATTGGATTGAGGAGTTCCTAGATAACAGAACGCAGCATGTCATTCTCAATGGAGAGAAGTCTTCCGAAGTAAGAGTGATTTCAGGTGTGCCGCAGGGGAGTGTCATAGGACCGTTGCTATTCACAATATACATAAATGACCTGGTGGATGACATCGGAAGTTCACTGAGGCTTTTTGCAGATGATGCTGTGGTGTATCGAGAGGTTGCAAGAATGGAAAATTGTACTGAAATGCAGGAGGATCTGCAGCGAATTGACGCATGGTGCAGAGAATGGCAATTGAATCTCAATGTAGACAAGTGTAATGTGATGCGAATACATAGAAAGATAGGTCCCTTATCATTTAGCTACAAAATAGCAGGTCAGCAACTGGAAGCAGTTAATTCCATAAATTATCTGGGAGTACTCATTAGGAGTGATTTAAAATGGAATGATCATATAAAGCTGATCGTCGGTAAAGCAGATGCCAGACTGAGATTCATTGGAAGAATCCTAAGGAGGTTACAGTACGCTTGTTCGCCCAATGCTTGAATTCTTCTCAGCAGTGTGGGATCCGCACCAGGTAGGGTTGATAGAAGAGATAGAGAAGATCCAACGGAGAGCAGCGCGCTTCGTTACAGGATCATTTAGTAATTGCGAAAGCGTTAAGGAGATGATAGACAAACTCCAGTGGAAGACTCTGCAGGAGAGACGCTCAGTAGCTCGGTACGGGCTTTTGTTAAAGTTTCGAGAACATACCTTCACCGAAGAGTCAAGCAGTATATTGCTCCCTCCTACGTATATCTCGCGAAGAGACCATGAGTATAAAATCAGAGAGATTAGAGCCCACACAGAAGCATACCGACAATCCTTCTTTCCACGTACAATACGAGACTGGAATAGAAGGGAGAACCGATAGAGGTACTCAGGGTACCCTCCGCCACACACCGTCAGGTAGCTTGCGGATTATGGATGTAGATGTAGATGTAGACGCCTTTATGGGATGCTGGAAAGATAAAGCATCTCGGAAAGCTCTTTGACGACGCCCCAGCTCATTGTGCAACACGATACACAACAAACAAACATCGTCCGAACAGGCCTTGACGGCTTAGTGGTATCGACCAGCGTTTGTGCCATTCAAAGTCTTAGGCGTCACCTGATACGGATTCAGAGGGGCACGTGGTCAGCAAACCACTCTATCAACCATTGTCAGTTTTCGACACCGGTGCCGCTACTTCTGAAGTAGCACCTGAAATCCTCTCACAATAGCTGAGTACACCCCACTTGCCAACAGCACTCGGCAGACCCAGGCGTTGACGTATCCAAGTGTTAGCCAAGCCTAACAGCACTTCCGTGATCTGAGAGGAACCAGTGTTACCGTTGCGGGAAGGCTGTTGGACACACACACATTATATTAGGGTAAAAATGTAGCCTGATGCTGTAAAATAAGATTTGCTGAAGGGATCGTAATGACAATGGATACGGAAGAACGTGTTTTCCCTATACGAATGTTGGGGCCTCAAACTCGCTTGTAGAGTGACATGGGCGCATACCTAGACGTGTTGACTGTTCACTGCATTTAGTACTGTTGAAAGCAGACGAACGGAAGCTTCAGAAGAACAAAATGACGTGTAGAGTGCCTCCTTAGAGCGGCAGGGATGAGAGGAATGGAAGTTCGTTGAAGAAAGGCCCAAGTGTACGAAGAGAATTGAATGTCCGTTGCCGTTACGACGTTCATTTCGATCACTGCGACAATGGATGCCACTTTAATCCTCCACACTACGTTTACATCTACGTGGATATTCTGCAAATCACACTTAAGTGCCTGGTATAGGGTTCATCGAACCACTTCACAATAATTCTTTATTTTACAAATCTCGAACAGTCTGCCCGAACTATAATTTCCCTTATTGTATTATGATGACCGTTTCTCCGTATGCAGACAGGCGTCAGCAAAATATTTTGGCAAAAAAAAAGGTTAAAATGGCTCTGAGCACTATGGAACTTAACATCTGAGGTCATCAGTCCCCTAGAACTTAGAACTACTTAAATCTAACTAACCTAAGGACATCACACACACACCCATGCTCCAGGAAGGATTCGAACCTGCGACCGTAGCGGTCACGCGGTTCCGGACGGAAGCGCCTAGAACCGCACGGCCATCGCGGCCGGCTTATTTTAGCATTCAGAGGAGAAAGTTGATAATTGAAATTTCGTGAGAAAGTCCCGCTGCAACAAAAAATGCCCTTCCTTTAATGATGTTCACCCCAAATCCTGCATCATGTCAGTGGCACCCTCTCTTCTATTTCGCGACTACACGAAACGTGAGGTTCACCTTTGAACTTTCTCGATGTACTCCGTTAACCCAATCTGGTAAGGGTCCCAGACCGCGCAGCAGTACTCCAAAACAGGACGGACAAGCATAGTGTAGACAGCCTGTTACATTTTCTAAGTTTCTGCCAATAAAATGCAGTCTTTCATTTGCCTTCCCCACAACATTTTCTGTGTTTTCTTTCCAATTTAAGATCGTAATTGTAATCCCTATGTATTTAGTTGAATTTACAGGCTTTTGATTCGATTGATTTGTTGCGTAATGGAAATGTAACGGATTCGTCTTAGCACTCATGTGGTTGACCGCACACTTTTCATGATTTTGAGTCAGTTGCCAAGTTTTGCACCATTACGATATCTTTTCTAAATTGTTTTTAAATTTGTTTGGAACTCCTACGACTTAACTAGACGACAAACGACTGCATCATCTGCAAACAACTTAAGACGGCTGCTCGGAGTATCGTGTAAATCGTTTATATAGATAAGGAACAGCAGAGGGCCTAAAACACTTCCTTTGGGAAAGCCAGAAACCATTTCTGTTTTACTCGATGACTTTTTGTCAATTACTACTACTGTGAGCTCTATGATTGGAAATTACGAATCCAGTCACATAACTGACACGATATTCCATTAGCACGCAATTTCACTACAAGTCGCTTATGTGGTACAGCCGTCTGGAAAACTAGAGATACAGAATCAGTTGGAAATCCTTTGTCAGCAGCACACATACACTTCTTGTGAGTAAAGAGCTAGTTGTAAATCCGAGTTGCCTGTGTGTCAATCGACCGTTCTCTTCGATATAATTCATAAAGTTCGAACACAATTTATGTTTCAAAATCCTGCTGCATATCGACTTTAATGATATTGGCCTGTCATTTATTTAATTAATCCTACTACCTTTCTTGCATCAGCATACTCAGAAAGGAACGTAGTTGGTATACAGTCTGGACCGGAAGAATTGCTTTTATTAAGCGATTTAATTGGCTTCACGAGTCCGAGGAAATGTAAGTTACGTATGTTGGCAGCTGTTCTTGATTCGAACTGTGGAATATTTACTTCTTCTTCTTTGGTGAAGGAATTTAGGAAGGCTGTGTTTAGTAACTCTGCTTTGGCAACACTGTCATCGGCAGCATTTCCTGTTGGGCAGAGAGGGTAATGATTGTATCTTGCCGCTACAATGCTTTACATACGAGAGGATTTTTTTCGGATTTTCTGTCAGGTTTCGAGACAACGTCCCCGCAAAATCTTGGAGATTTGGCGTTCGTTTGAATTTTGTGCAGTTTTGTAGTTGTTTCTGCTTCATAGTTCTGACCCGTATTGTGTGCTAAGGAGGATCAGCTCAGTGGTTTGTCAATTTATTTGGTATAAATCTCTCAACTACTTGATATATTATTTCTTGCAATTCAAGCCACATCTTGTCTGCACTTTCATTGTTAATTTGATGCAGTGGAGATTGACTCTCATGAAGGCGTCGAGTGAAGGTGTATCTGATTGTTTGAGTAGGAACAGTTTTCGTCAATTTTTAGAAGGTTTGAGGGTTAAAATATTCAGTCTCGTTACGACAACCCTATATTCACTAATTACTGTATCCGTTATTAGCTCAGGATTATTCGTTGCTAAGGGGTCAAATGTGTTTTCACAACCTTTCCCAGCTCGCGTGGGTTCGTGAATTACATGCTCGAAATAATTTTCACAGAATGCGTTTAGCACAGTTTGGGATGATGTTTTATGCGTGCTTCCGGATTTTCACTAACTTATTTAGGATAAATTAGTCACCAACAACCATAATAGTATGTGTCAGGTGCGTGTTTTAAATTAACTCAAGCTTTCTTTGAACCTTGCAGCAATTACATCAGCTGAGTTGGGGCGGTCGGTAAAAGGATCCAATGATTATTTCATATGTCTGCCAAGAACGACCTCTGCCCATACCAGCTCACAGGAACAATGTACCTCAATTTCGCTACATGATAAAATACGTCTAAAGCAACAAAAATGCCACCGCCACCTGTGTTATTCTGTGCTTTATGAACGCCGTTAGGTTCTTCGCAAAAATTTCGTTTGAACGTATGTCCGGCTTTAGCCAACTTTCAGTGTCTATAACGATTTGAGCATCAGCTTTTTCTATTAGCGCTCTTAACACAGCAATGACAGTATACACCTGTTATATTGATGGAACTTGGATCTATGTCCTTCCTGTGTTCGAACCGCACCCTTGACATTAAATCCCTTTTTGTGTTTCCCAGAGACCCTCTGTCCTTAAATAACCCCATGCACACGCCACACAGTCCCATCCTGCGTGTAGTGGGCTAATGACGTATTCAGCTGAACCCGAAAACGCACCGCCCTATGGCGCAAGCCGACGAATCTGCAGCCTACACGGTCACAGGACCGTCTGAGCCTCTGATTCAGACCGTCCCATGGGCTCTGTAGCAGAGTTCCGCAATCAGTCCTTTCGACGATGCTGCAAATGGTGATCTCTTCCTTCAGCTCGTAAGTAAGACAGTGACGATCTCTTCCACTACAAAGCGACACAGATCATTGGTACCAAAGTTAGCGATCGCAATCATTGGCTGCTGTTCGGCGTCTGGAATGACTCCATCTGGTAAGCACACGGAGTGAAAATTCAATTTCTTCCCCTTTTGGCAGCCATGTGCCTAAGGGGCTCCATAACGCGCCTAACATTGGAGATCACAACTATCAATAAATCCAACCTCTGTGACTGCCCGGATCTTGCAGGCTGATAGATCTCCTCTGAAACAGAACAAGCGCCTGCATCTGGGTGGAGCATAGTGTTAGCCACAGACAACACCGGAAACCTGTTTGTCACACTTACCAGGGAGGCCTTTTGTGCGGCCCCCTTTTAAGTCTTTCGCCAGCAGCCACGCCCTGAGGCGTCCTCCCACTCGATCACATGTGAGGGGTGAAACTCAGTGCGAGCAGTATCTGGGATGGTTATCGGTGTGGACCCATCGTCGGACACAAACGTGTAGGACTTCCGTTGGATCCCTACGGCCAGCCCACAACACTGCGGCTTTAAGGTGTGTAACCGAAGCCATCATAGCGTGGAGCTGAGAGTGAAGTGTCACCAACTCGGCTCGCATCCGCACACTGCAATCAAGATCTCTATCCTTACTGAACACCATGCAAAACTATACAACACAGATAAACAAGGTCAATAGACGCGCGCTGCGGAACTCTACCGAAGAACTGTGCAATAAATTAGATTAACATGGATAGATACAATAACAGTACTACCAAAGCACTCAGCTGAGACAGCTGTCTAGCGCCAAAATGCGGTCACTAAATTTAAAAACAAACATATAGACCACTATCGACTTAAATTTTCGACTTTAATAATTAGGGCGTCAATCTACTGGACAATGGTATCCGTTATGCTGTGTAGATTTCCAGATTGTGCGTTTTTGTCGAACGATATCCGTCTGTCCTTGTATCTCTTGTTCCACGCATTGAGCCTTAAATCTGACCCCTCTTTCGGTGCGTTTAAGACCTCAGCGCTCTTTTAGGGACCATACATTGCCCCGTAGGTAATGGCATTACGATCACTCCAGCTGTTTTTCATTAATCAGCCAGTGGCTCTTTGCTGTTCTAATGACTGCATCACATTTTGCCTCATCGCCCATATTCTCCTTATACGGCTTCGAGGAACATTTTCCGCTTCCCTCGGATGAAGAAATCGTTGCTTGGCATGCATTTCAAAACGACGACCGGATATGGAGAACCTACTGATAGGCACCCCTGGCGGGGATAAGCAACTAAAAGTTGAAATCAGATAAGTCGCAGGGTCGGAAAGGAATCTCAGTTAAGCTGTAGAGAGAGTACTCTAGGGCGTTGGCCTCTTAGTTAGCTTGCATTTATCACGATTCTCTCGCCGATTGCAAAGTCCGAACTGACTGGAGCAAACAAATGGCATCTGGATATAAGAAGGATAAAAGAAGTGACCAACAAAGATACAAATCCACATTCTAGACATTGTTTTGCTGCTGAATTCTTGAACGTACTATGAGTTCAAACATAATGAAGTCCCATTTGACGTAAAGGTTTTTGTCTACAAACCAGTACGGTTTTAAAGATCACCGCTCATCGGAAACTCAGCTTCCCTATTTTCACAAGATACCCTGAAAATTATGGATGAAAGGCCATAGACGAGTTCCATATTCCTAGATTTCAGAAAATAGAATAACACAGCACCCCACTGCAGACTTTTAACGAAGGTACGAGCATACGGAATAGGTTCCCAGATACGTGACTCACAGATTTCTTAAGTAATGGGATCCATTACATTATTCCAGTCATCGAGTGTTTATTATAAATGCGTCAGGAACTCAAATAGCATGCCTGGAGGGAAGGGAACGTTCTTTCCGAGGAACGTTATTGAGAAAATAGAGGCAACCGGTCTTTGCAGTTGACTGCAGAATGATATTACTACTGGCAGCGTAAATTTCACGAACATAAGTCAAATTACGCATCGCACCGAGGCATACAGAGAAGCATTTTCCCTCGCTTTATTTATCAGTAAAACGGGAAGCGAAATTATTAGTATTGTTGCAACGTACCCTCCGCCACTCACCATACGGTGGCTTCAGGAGCATGTATGGTGATGTAAATGTGGAACGTTATATGAACAGACTTCTCCAGGCATGGTGTACACCATGTCATCTATCGTAAGGAAAATTGCGTCGCGTTGAAAGGTGAACACGTAGAGAAGCACTAACATCATTGTCACACTCACACATCGACATTTTCTTCTGAAGAGATTGCGATTGATTGTCTTAAAATATATAACTGGTTTCCTCTCGTACTGTCTCCACTTTAATGCCCAAGGAAACTCTCACTCAGCGAGTACCCTGTGCGGTCATGTGGACTGACACGGTTAGCGACGGAAGCAATTTGCTGCAAACACACTCAGGCGAAACAGCCAAACGTGTCTCGGTTTGAGCGCCACTAACTGCTATGACGCCCTGGCCTCACGTAGACCACTTCTCACTGCACCCTGTCGAGGCCGTGCTGCGCCCCTCCACCGCGAAGACGTCGAGGCGCCTCATAGCAGACGGCGGCGCTCGTCTTAGACGGTTAATTACTGTGCGAGTAATTGCGCCTCCCATCCGCCACGGAGGGCTGTAATTAAACTATATGTCTCGACAACGATGTATACTGATTGGCTGAACGTCAGTAACTACTTGCACTGTTCTCTGTCTACCGTCTTAGACAGTTGATTTCTCTCTTTCTCTCTCTTTCTTTCTCTCTCTCTCACTCTCTCATCTAAGAACGTTTACACCACGAACCTAGAAGCCTGATGAGATTCGCTGATAACATTGCTACGAGGGATCTTTAGTAAGAAATGCCACACACTGATTTTTCTGGGTCAATTTAGGTTGATAAAATGTGGAATTTGTTGTGGGACATTTGGGACATCGTGGAGTATTCCTGATCCAGTCTCTTTCACTAAGTTCCGATAGGTGGCAGAGCTATATATAAACATCAAAATGACGGATGTAACTGATATGCGTTCCAAACAGGGAGCTGTAATTGAAATTCTTTTGGCAGAAAACCAGAGCATCGCAGATATTCATAGGCGCTTGCAGAACGTCTGCGAAGACCTTGCACTGAACAAAAGCACGGCGAGTCGTTGAACGAGGTATCTGTCAACATCGCAACAAGGTGGTGCAAATCTGTCTGATCTACCGCGTTGCAATCGGCCGCACACAGCTGTAACACCTGCAAATTTGGAACGTGAGGGCACTCTTATTATAAATCGTCGCTGCACAATTGAACGTCTCTGTCGGTAGTGTTGACACATTCGTCCACCAATTGAGGTACTCAATGGTATGTCCCCGCTGGGTTCCCCGCAGCCTAGCAAAAGATCATAGGGAACCACGAAGGACCGTCGGTGTAGAATGGCTTGCGCGTTACGAGGCTATTCGTGATCATATTTTGTCGAATATCATGATAGGCGATGAAACCTGGGTGCATTACCACGAATCGGAAACAGAACAGCAGTACATTGGGTAGCGGAACACCACATCTCCTCCGAAGAAGATCGAAGCCTCAACTTCAGCTGGTGCCGACGATCTTCTGGGACTCTGAATGGGCTATTCTATGTGATGAACTTCCACGAGGTACTACGATAAACTCGGAAGTGTATTGTGCTACCTTTGGTAAATTGAATAAACGGAATCAGCGTCTTCGTCGCTATAAAAAAGCAAATGAAATTCTACACGATAACTTAAGTTCTCACAAAACTCTCCGCAGCCGAGACTTCATCAGACTGTTCTTCTCCATCCATGCTACAGGCCGTATCTCGCACCTTCCATCTATTTGGCCCAATGTGGGAAGCACTCCACGGAAAGTAGGACGTGGATGATGAGCAGGTTATAGGTGCAGCAAGGCGTTGGCTCAAACGTCGACCTGTAGAGTAAGTGCATGCGGGCATATAGGCTATCCACTAAGATGGCGTAAGGCCTTCAATACGAAGATCATGTTCAAAAATAAGCTGTTTTTGCCAAAAGAGTGGCGATTTGAAGTAGTGCATTGGAACCCTGAATAAAACCAATGTGCTTTCAGCAAAGAAAATGTGTTGCATTACTTATTAAACGCCCCCCGTACATTCCCTGGAAGTCAGGAAGAACTACATGAAATGTTGAACGGAATGAACAATGTACTAAAGTCAAAATATGGACTGACAATAATTGAGAGATGGAGAGGACTGAAGAGCAGCAGAAATTACAAAGAATTTATTGAAGTATGGTACTTTATGAAGAAAGTTGGTAATCAATATTTGTAACAAATTTTGTTGTCCGTATACACTGAATACATTTGTAACGTAAAAGGTGGTTTCAGTGGGGGTTTCAATTACCTGTAAGCATAATAAATCCCGAATACGAGGCTACTCTTGAAGTATGAATTAAATCTTGAATAAATAAAAGTAATGCAATTAATTTTTAGTTCATATGCAGGTAAAAGTGTGTAGTCCCAGTACATTTAAAATGATGAGATGAAGGTTGGCTGTGTCATTTTAGGTCGGCTCCTCTAGGGACATAGTACAATTTTGTGCATTTTGAATTTCAGTGCTTACGACTGTTATGGACGTACGTACACCTGCAAAGAGCAAAAAAATCATGTAACTTATTGTTCTGAGGTGAAAATTATAACTTTAATTCCCTCTAACACGGCTACAAGCGTAAGCCTTCGGTTTCTATTGCCTGTTTGCATGCTACATCGTCAGCTGTCACAAATTGTACTGTTTTACTACATAAAATGCAAACTATAGATCGAATTTCACGGATAAATTTTGTTGCCGACGGTCTCAGATCTGAACGTGATTCAAAGGAATTGAAAATGATGTTAAGAATATAAATATATGTAAAATTGACATACACTGATCAGCCAGAACTTTGTGGCCACCGACCTATTATTTAGGTAAACCTAACCAGGTGACAGAAGCGTCACCTGGCGATGTATGACTGCTTGACAGACACACGCACGGTGCATGTAGTATCAGTGAGTGTGCTGTCCAAGTGTAGAATGGGGAAGGCACGTGATCTATCTGGGTTTGACAAAGGGCAGATTGTGACGCTCCGGAGGCTCGGAGGCTCGCCACGAACATTTCGGAAACTGCACGACTTCTTGGGTATTCGAGGAGCGCTGTAGTGAGTATCTTCAACACGTGGCGAAACCGAGATGGAATCACGTCTAATAGTCGTGGGATTGGCCGGCCACCCCTCATTACAGATGTAAGACATCGTAGGCTTCCCAGACTGGTAAAACAGGACAGGCGTCGAACTCTGGTGGAACTAACGCCAAACTGTAATGCTGGGAAAAATAAAAGCACCAATGGTCTAAGGGTAGCGCAAGTGCCCCTCTTAAAACTCAGTAGAGAATAAGTTTCAAGCCATGAAAAATTTTCAATATCTGTAAGGGCCTTAAGTAAAATCCACACAACTATTACAGTGGAATTTAGTAAAGATTCCTAAACTGAATTACACAACAACCAAGATCTAGAATTAATCCTCCGAGAAAGAGGGAAACTGTACAACGTTAAATCTGGTAATCTTGCAGTGTGTACGAGAAGTGTGCAACCAACTTAGGCCAAGCTGACTAACAACACCAGTGAACTACAGATGCAGTTTAAACGTTCAAAAACTTAAGTACAGTTATTGTTTTTAAATTCAATTACAGAAAATAGATTCATGGCTTCATTACGTTAAATCACAAGATAAGACAAGATTGGAAAGGCATTTACCTAAAACTAACCATCATATAGAATATCCGGAAAACTTAACTTGTTTATTAGCTGCAGCTTGGATCAAAACTCCAGCGAGAGGTGACGGCCACTGAAGACGGCGTCCTGTTAAGTGCACAGGCCGAAATACAGGAGGACGTACAAGCGGGCAAGCGCCGTGTCAACTACAACGTCACGACTCAGGGTCCAAGTCCGTCAACCAGTAGAATACATATTACGACACTTAAGTCAATATCTCCGGCAATAAGGTGTTCTGGTTATGCAACACTTAAAAAAAGCCCCTAAAGTAACGTAACATTCGTTAAGCAATTTCTTAAATTTAAGTTTAGTTAGTGTGTGTGTGTTTGTGTTTGAGGTTTACGGGCGCTAAACAGCGTGGTCATCAGCGCCCATTAAGTTTAGTTAATAAGGCTTAAACATTTTAATTATAAGCAGAATTTTCATTTACTGCACTATACCACCTAAAACAAGTGTATAAGACACTTGTGATAAGAAGAAACTACACAATAATAGATGCAAGCTTATCCGCCTGGAACAGGCTTAACAATTACAGGCTGCGGTTGCAGACCCTCGAGATTTAAAACCATGTAAAACTAATTTGATAGAACATTAGTTAGAAGCACCAAAATCTGGTTCAACATTTCTCACGACTTATAATGTATCAAGAATGACGTAAAGCTAAGGAACAACAAATGGAAACACCAGTGCACAGTACCTATGAACCACAGGATCAGGGGAGAATTGGTCAAAGACAAATTTACCACTTCAGTCAGTGGTTCATATAAGTAAACACACATGTAACCCGAGACTAACTCGGAGGTTCTAACAGAGCAGCTGCCCGTAGAACACTTCTTACACAGGCATAAATGGAAATCACTAAGCAAATCAACAAAGTTACACTCGCGACTTGAAATAGGTTACAGTACTTGTAGGAAAACCATCTTTCATACTTCTCAGGCGAGGTTCACAGAAGGAATGAATACGCACCATAGATTCATTAATACTCCATATGCCATCATTCAAAGCAATATTTCGGCCTCCAGCATCCAAACGTCACACGGCGACAATATTCCAGAATGCCAATTGCTGGTGTGGTCTCTCTCCAAAACTCAGAAATGAACTCCAATGAATGCTATCGTGCGTACGTCTCCGAATAGAACAAGAGGCGCTAACGGCCACCATGTCTAGAGACAGGTCCCTCAGCCCGCAGCTCCTGTCACCTCGTACCAACACCAACTTGCCACCTGCCGCTCAGCTCCCTCCTAGTCCTCAGTCGTGAAGAGCGGTGAACCGAACCAATCAGGGCGGCACTCGTCTCACCTACCGGGACGGCAGTGAATCAAGGGATCCAAAGATCCCGGCCGGAGTGGCCGAGCCGTTCTAGGCGCTACAGTCTGGAACCGGGCGACCGCTACGGTCGCAGGTTCGAATCCTGCCTCGGGCTTGCATGTGTGTGATGTCCTTAGGTTAGTTAGGTTTAATTAGTTCCACGTTCTAGGCGACTCATGACCTCATAAGTTAAGTCACATAGTGCTCAGAGCCAATTGAACCCCTATTGATCCAAAGATAGTACAATGCAGCCACGGCTCGCTGGCCACTCTGATTGGAGAAGTGGTGTTGGTGGTGGTTAGTGTTTAACGTCCCGTAGACAACGAGGTCATTAGAGACGGAGCGCAAGCTCGGGTTATGGAAGGATTGGGAAGGAAAGCGGCCGTGCCCTTTCAAAGGAACAATCCCGGCGTTTGCGTGAAACGATTTAGGGAAATCACGGAAAACCTAAATCAGGATGGCCGGAGACGGGATTGAACCGTCGTCCTCCCGAATGCGAGTCCAGTGTGCTAACCACCGCGCCACCTCGCTCGGTCTGATTGGGGAAGTAGCGTACCACTGTAATATTCAAGGTAGCACTCTCTCTGCCCTATCTTCCTATTAATAAAGAATCCTACTCACGTTATATCATTTTCTGCTGTTGTTGATATTACCCTCCACTCTTCTGACAAGTAATCCTTATTTTCTTTCCATTTCAATTCACTGACGCCCACTATATCTAGCTTGAGCAATAGCGTTTCCCTTTCAGTTTTTCCATTTTCCCTTCTACGTTCAACTTTCGGACATTCTACTCCCCGACTCGTAGAATGTTATCCGTTCGATGGTTATTCAATCTTTTTCTCATGATCGACTCTCTTTTCGCAGTCCTCTCCCGAAGATTCGAATGGAGGACTAGTCCAGAATCGTTTGGCAATAGAGTGATCATCATGACACTTTTTTCAGTTATAGGCCATTGTCATGGGGATAGGCATTGTGTATCTTTAATGCAGTGGTTTGCATTACTTTCTGCATACTTACGCCGTTGATCATTGCTGGTTCTTCCGCCTTTAGGGGCTGTTTCCTACCCTAAAGGCAAAAGATATCCCTGAAACTCCGTCCGCTCTTCCACCCTTTTCTTCTAGGCCGTTTGCAGAGTGAGGGTGACTTATTATGCCAGAAGTCTTCAGCTGTCATTCCTGATGATTTGTATTCAAAATTTAAGCATTGGCTCGGTTCATACCCGGAACCGAAGATATTAGTAGTACAAATCAAGGATCCTATCCCCTGGACCACGGGTATCACATTTCTCTATTATTTTCTACCCTTGCAAATGAGATGGAAGCAGTCTTGTACTGTACCTGCAGCTGCTCCACCACCTGACCTGACTGTGATGCATTCACCGCCGGAGACCACTTTGTCGCTGATGTATCCACCGCACACGCAGCTACCTCCACCGCCTGGTCCATTGTAGTCATCTTCAATGTGGCACCGTCTGACGACGCCATCAGATTTGCCGAAGTAGACGCGCTCCGAACAGTCTCTCTATCCTCGTCATGGGCTCACATGACATCCGACATTTCTTCGAAATCAATCTGGACCTAGTAACAAAAGTACCCCTGTCCACTCTGTTACAGTCTCGCAACTGCATTAGACTACTCTTTGGTTGCTGACTCTTTTGTAGATTGAATCCCACAAGCCGGCACTGATAACTCTAATGCGTGCTACGAATACCTTGCCTCTCTTCTCGATGGCTGCCGAAGCATTTTGGAAAGGATGCTCCCCAGAATTGTCAGTGACCCCTTGTACCCTACCATTACGTATAACACAGGTGTATACTGGGGGTTGAGGCGCTTGCAGAAAGAGAGAACTGCACCTGGGGCGAAGAAGAGCGTCATCCAAATCTGGGAGAGAGCTGGCGTGATATCTTTAGGCTCTTCAATTTCAGAGTGGTTTGGAACTTCAGTCAAGAGCGTCATACTCGTCCGTTATTCTGCACTACGGCGAAGAGGATCGCCCAGTATTCCGTACTACGGGGAAGAGGATCGCGTAATGCAGGTACTCAACCCTGTACTGCACCTCGATATGTACTCGCATTTCCGTGTTCCGTTTAATGGGGGGTTCCAGTTTAATCCCTCTTCCGAAAGATATAGCTGCTAATAACCCGCTCATTAACACTTCCCATGCGGCTGACGTAATACTACGGCGCATGCAGGAAATGTGAATGTGCCTCAACTCTTCAGAGTCAAATTTATTTTTACAGCTCGCTGAATCGACTGTGAGGTTTGCAGACTTAGTAGATGACAGGAGCAGAGTCACCTGAACAAATATTAGCTCTTGCTTCACAGGCGGTGGATGCCGATCGACTTCTCCCTGGTTCGGGAGTTTAATGTGTCTTTATGTTAACGTTGAGTTCAAACTGTGCGGTGAAGGAGAGATACGTTTGAAGAAAATGATTTACAAAGCCCTTGAAAAGTCTACAGATGCTGTAAATGAAGTATGTGAAGACAATTAGGATTACATGTTGGCTTTTTTGAAAGTGAGTTGCTGTTTACGCTTGCCATATTATTATCACATATTGTTTTATGAAGAACTCTCCTTCAGGTACATCAGGAAATGAATGCGAGCATAGCGTCCTGTCCGTGTTATGATCGACTCTGTATCTGACAGCAAAAGTTTGCTTTGATCTTTTGTTTTGTGAATCTCTGTAGATGTAAACTGGCTGTAAATAAATGTAAACAGAACAATTATATCTCCGTTTATGTATTTGCGTACAGTTTTTCATATTTTTTCTGTGTTGATTACTGATAAACTGAAGTTCCATTTGTGTACTCAATGTTTAACACTGGTAACATCAAATATGAGTATTTCATGTAGAAAATCTATTAAACTTGACGATGTTTTGTAATTTATGCACACAAATTATACCGTCAAGAAAACCAGGTATTTGAGACACTCAATAGGTAACGGCAGCAAAATCCGTGACCACCACAGGAAGTATCCGGGTCTGAATCCTAGACGAGAGACATAATTTCCGGTAGTTGTTTTTCATGGTTACTACTGGATTGCAATAGAAATTACGCTACAACTGCAGCGTTTCCAAGTACTGCAATAAGTCCAATGTCCACAGGCTTTAGAGCTTCTAAGCAATTCCATTTGCTGTAAATATCCTGGAGAAAACAAAGTTCCAGAGGCAAAAAGCTAATTATTCAAACCATGCTTACGTCCTGGCTGTTGATGATGAAAGCGAAACAGAGGGAAACCACGAGCTCGCAACAAGGAAGTCAAGCATAAAGCAGTTGGAACCCTCTGATTTTTCACAATTAGCTGGTCATCACCAGAAGCAGGCAGATGTGTTGCTGTTCTCCAAGGGTCATAAACAACATTACGTGCGAATCAAAAACGTATCTTCCCAGTTGAGTAAACCGCGGTGTATAGGACATTTTTGACAGAGATGTCGGAAAAATTTAACTAATCGAGAGGTTCTGAAAAGGCACCTCGTTGTCTTATTCAGCCAGCTAGCGGTACTTTTGGGAATGTATATTAAGGATAAAAATTCCTCAAAGTTTATGATCGCCTACCACCAGGTGTGATGACCTCTCGTCGTATAAACGAACTTCTAAAGTCTTCCGTCTCCCGCGACACATTCTGCAGACGATCACACATCCTCCCATACAACTTTCACATAACAGCACGAAACGTATGCTGCAATGTACAACCTTGTGTGTTTGTATGACACCAAAGAAAAAAGAAAGGACCGATTATACAGGTACCGTCTTTGTCCAATAATCGAAACGTCATCAGTCCCGAGACTGAACTCAGCCACAACTTAAATTTTGAATAAAAATTATCAGCAGTTGCGGCCGAAGACTTCTGGCATCAACTTTACTTTCTCTACCGACCAGTACGAGAACAAAATCAGCCCAGTCAAAATGTGTTACATAGAATCAGTTCTCACTTAACAATCATATATAGTTTCGTAGTCCAAGCAATGCTAGTTTATTGCGTGCACTAGAAAGTCTTTGATTCACTGAGCACAAAAATTAAAATTATAAAATTACAATCACATTTTCTTCTTTATCTCATTTAAAATAAGGTTTGACATCGCCGTAATATTATTTTTCATCGTTGTAGCACTATATTGCCCCCTCTGGATGTACAGTCACAATTGTTTGACTGGACATCCAAGCAGTCTTATTTTTCTTCCTGTTTTGTTCATAATTCACTGTGCTCTTTCACTTGAAGGTATGTGCTTTATTTTACGTTTAAGTCTCAGGGATTTTGAGTTGGACGCTTCACCATTCAGGTAAAGGGGGCGGCCAATGGGGAAAAACCCCGGAAAAAAATGGCGGGGGGCGAGCACATCTTCCATAGCCTTTATTTATTTTTATTTTTCAGCATTTGAATATTCACTTTGTATAACATTTAATCTCCCCCATGAACCATGGACTTTGCCGTTGGTGGGGAGGCTTGCGTGCCTCAGCGATACAGATAGCCGTGCCGTAGGTGCAACCACAACGGAGGGGTATCTGTTAAGAGGTCAGACAAACGTGTGGTTCCTGAAGAGGGGCAGCAGCCTTTTCAGTAGTTGCAGGGGCAACAGCCTGGATGATTGACTGATCTGGCCTTGTAACACTGATCAAAACAGCCTTGCTGTGCTGGTACTGCGAACGGCTGAAAGCAAGGGGAAACCACAGCCGTAATTTTCCCGCGGGCATGCAGCTTTATTGTATGGTTAAATGATGATGGCGTCCTCTTGGGTAAAATATTCCGGAGGTAAAATAGCTCCCCATTCGGATCTCCGGGCACGGACTACTCAGGAATACGTCGTTATCAGGAGAAAGAAAACTGGCGTTCTACGTGATCGGAGCGTGGAATGTCAGATACCTTGATCGGGAAGGTAGATTGGAAGATTTGAAAAGGAAAATGGATAGGTTAAAGTTAGATATAGTGAGAATTAGTGAACTTTGGTGGCAGGAGGAATTAGACTTCTGGTCATGTGAATATAGGGTTATAAATACAAAATACAAAATCGAATAGGGGTAATGCAGGAGTAGGTTTAATAATGAATAAAAAAACTAGAAGTGTTGGTAAGCTACTAGAAAAAGCATAGTAAACGCATTATTGTGGCCAAGATAGACAGAACCCCACACCTATTACAGCAGTAAAAGTTTATATGCCAACTATATTACACCTGTGGTCTAGGGGTAGCGTCTTTGATTCATAATCAAAACGTCGGAGACGTCACGACCGCGCCAGATTCTACTCCACAGATGTCGCTCTCCTTTTCCTAGGACGATACGACCACAGCGTCTTCGCCGGCGATTTTAATTGCGTACTTCACCCCAAGGACCAAATCCCACATTACACGCCTTGTCCGGAACTGGGTGCGATGATCCAAGAACTTCACTTGTGCGACATGTGGGAAAAAGTCCACGGTAACCACTCTGGCCACACTCATCTTACCAGTCATTCGGCCAGCCGACTCGACCGCATATATGTGTCACAAGATCTCACACAAGGTGTGGTGGACGCCGAACTATGGCCTCAAGCCTATTCTGATCACAGTGCCTATATCTGCACTATACACCTACGCCCCCAACAAGTCTGGCGCAGCAATGGCTCTCGGAAGCTCAACATATCTCCAGGACCTGGATTGCCGTCGGCAAGTTGCAGCAACGTGGACTGACTGTGAACGCCGCCACCCTCGATACGCCTCGACCCTGGAGTGGTGGCTCCTCTGTGCCAAACCAGCAATCCGTAGGACACTTATGCAATATGGCAAGGACGTGACTGCGTGGCATCGACAGACCCTCGATTTTTACTACGCGACTCTCAGGGACCTCGACGCCTTACCCCCTTCCCCGGAGAGACAACATGATCAAAGAAGAATCAATGCTCACATACGATCATTGACGAAGCGCCGACTAGAAGGTGCAGTCGTCCGCTCGCGACGGCACGACCGAACCTTTGCAGAGGAACCCAGTACGCATCACGTTGTGGCGGATAAGCGCCGACAACGCCAACACTTAATCACACAACTCAGGACACACGACGGTCGCTTATGTACGACCCAAGCAACCATAGTAAAGGCGGTGGAGGATCATTTTCGTCATCTTTACAAGGAAAGAATCGTCGATGACGAGGCCACTACTGAAGTGTTACAGCAGGTAACACGTACTATCGACGAGGCTTCCGTGAATGCACTAACAGAGGAAATCTCACTCGAAGAAGTCGAAGACGCCGTGGACAAAGGTGCGGCCAATAAGTCTCCTGGACCTGATGGATTGCCCATCGAATTCTACCGGACTTTCCGTGACATCATGATGCCTCGCTGGGTTATAATGTTCTGCGATCTTACGTCTCCAGACTGTGTTGTGCCGCCAGCGTTTGTAGAAGGACTTCTCATACCGGTACACAAGCCAGGTGGAGGGCTATCGATTAACGACTATCGGCCGCTTACAATGCTGAACGCCGATTACAAGATTTTCACCAGGATTATGGCGAGCCGTATTAAGACGACTTTGCCGATGATCCTCGCTCCTGAACAGACGTCGCAGGGGGGAGAAGCCAACATACACATGGCCACCGGTGACTGCAGGGATTTAATAGCAATCGCTTCTGCGTGCCGTCTGAGAGCGGCGATCGTATCCGTAGATTTCAACCGCGCCTTTGATAGAGTGCACCACAACTTCCTCCTACGAGTGATGGACTGTATGGGATTCCCCCCGGGCCTCATCGACACCCTACGGTGTCTTTGGACCGCAGCCAGCTCACACGTCCAGGTCAATGGAAGGACGGTAGGACCAGTACCCATTAAGAGGTCTCTACGACAGGGTTGTCCCCTTTCTACCTACCTTCATGCCATCGCACTCGAGCCACTCCTAGGGGACCTTAACCACCGCCTATCTGGCATCACGCTGCGGGACGTCACCTTTAGCTATAGGACATACGCTGACGACCTGCTACTGCTGGTTCGTTCCAATGACGAAGTTCAAAGCGTACTAACCTGGATTGAGCGATACGGACAGGCCGCCGGCAGTCTTCTGAACATCAACAAGTAGGCGGCGTTGGATATTGGGCGAGGTCTCGGACCGGAAGCCCTCGCTCCCCTCCCACCAGTTTCGAATCTGCGATATTTGGGAATCACGTTCAAGAAAGATGTACGTAAAACAGCTGCAGCAAACTACCGACGGTCATTACAGATCATACGCGCAATGGTGCGACAGAACCTGCTCCGGGACTTGAACCAGCTACAACCTGTTGAATACCTGAACCTCTACGTGGCATCAAAACTCAATCACGTGGCACAAGTCCTCCCACTACCGCAGCAGATAGGTCGCCGGCTTCAAGCGGCCTTCAGTTACTACGTTTCCGCATGTCATATCTTTAAAGTACGATACGGCACTCTTACCCTCCCAGTGCACAAAGGAGGGCTGGGATTGGTCAACGTCAGGGCGAGAGCAGCTAGCCTTTACATGAGCAACATGAGGAAACGATGGAAAAGTCAACATATTTCTCTCACGGGTCGTTTACTACAGGTTCTGATGCCAGTCTCTAACGTCCCGCCGGTGTCGGTTGCACACGTCGCACCACAGCTCTCCCATGTGTCGACCTTCATTCTTGATTACAGCTATGTCAGCTCGAACCTCTCCGCCACGCGTCCACCAAAGGCGTCCACCTTCTGCGTGCTGTTCCCCATAACGTGGTGGAAAACAAGTACCCTACGGTTCACTGGCCAAGAGTGTGGAAAACGATACACCACAACTTTCTGTCCTCCACGGTGCGTTCGAAGAGGTATCAGATCGCCAACAAAAAATATGCCACACTACAGCGACTTCACACAATTGGACTTGCAGACTCCCCTTATTGCCCAGATTGTCACATTTTGGATACTGATTAACATCGTTTTACTTGCGCATCATCGTCAGGAGTTTGGCGACTAACACAGAAGATATTGGCTTGTTACCTCCGGGTCACACCTGATATGATTGACCCTCAGACCCTACTCTGTCCCGATGGAACTTACTTTCCGGCTGCAAAATATCATGCGCTTACATGGTTCAAAGGACTTACCGTCGCCTACATCTTTCGCGACGGAGAGAAAGAGCAGCTTGATTACTGGTGGTTCCTGCAAAATGCTCACAATGCCCTCGAACGCACACCGAAATACCGTACGCTCTTCGCAAATTATTTACGCAGCGTTTTCGTTAACCCCCCACTCAGCTGGGGAGTGCCGAGCTGCGGTTAATGTTCTGTGCCGCATCACACAAACGGCTGAACGTTCTGCCTTGTCAGCCATGAGCGAAGGAAGAGACAAGCTGCTACAAGGATGCTGTTATCCTTGAGGCACTAGCGAAGCTGAATGCCTCCGTTGCAGATGCCCTTCAAAGGCGCAATTGGAGATATCAGATAACG
Source organism: Schistocerca gregaria (assembly GCF_023897955.1). Taxonomy (NCBI): domain Eukaryota; kingdom Metazoa; phylum Arthropoda; class Insecta; order Orthoptera; family Acrididae; genus Schistocerca; species Schistocerca gregaria. Next base: position 248,933,751 of record NC_064926.1, read on the forward strand.
ATGACGAGGCTCCAAGTGGAACCAGTTATATTATTGAAGAACCTTTTCGTTGGAATTACATCAGTAATTTATGTTTTTATTTCTGGATTACTCTTTTATGCCACCTTTGTTGTTGTAACATTTACTTGTAACGATTAGTTACTAGAATTCACATGTAACAAAAAAAAGTGACAAAGGATAGCCCTAACCTTGATTTCCCATATTTCCCCTGATATATAGGCAGCTCTCTGGGGTGGGTTTACTCAGGAGCCAACGCCTGAAGTGGATCAGATTTTTTGTTACAGGATGAAAAGTGGCGGTGGCACTTAGGGTTTTTTTTAGTTCCATTTTCCTAAGGGGCTTTTTAAGGGAAATTACTTTATTTTTTTAAAAAAAAGGGGTTAGTGTCTAAGATAAAAAAAGGGGTAGCGTCTTTGATTCATAATCAAAACGTCTTTGGTCCCGGGTTCGATCCCCGCCACTGCCTAACTTTTGATAAATAATCAGCATTGGCGGCCGAAAGACTTCCGGCATAAGAAGTCAGCCTCATTCTGCCAACGGCCTTGTCAAAGAGGGTGGAGGATCGGATAGAGGTTCTGGGCACTCTCTTGTCCTAGAGGAGGGAAATTGCCCCGAAAGAATCAGCAATGATCAACGACGTGAGGGTGCAGAAGGCAATGGAAACCACTGCATTAAAAACACGTAACGTGTATCCACAGGACATATGGCCTGTAGTTGAAGAAGTGACATAATGATCTCTCCATTGGCAAAAAATCCCGGAATAGTCCCCCATTCGGATCTCCGGGAGGGGACTGCCAAGGGGGAGGTTACCATGAGAAAAAGATTGAATAATCAACGAAAGGATAATGTTCTCAGAGTCGGGGCGTGGAATGTCAGAAGCTTAAACGTGGTAGGGAAACTAGAAAATCTGAAAAGTGAAATGGAAAGGCTCAATCTAGATATAGTAGGGGTCAGTAAAGTAAAGTGGAAGGAAGACAAGGATTTCTGGTCAGGTGAGTATCGGGTAATATCAACAACAGCAAAAAATGGTATAACAGGTGTAGGATTCGTTATGAATAGGAAGGTAGGGCAGAGGGTGTGTTACTGTGAACAGTTCAGTGACCGGGTTGTTCTAATCAGAATCGACAGCAGACCAACGCCGACAACGATAGTTCAGGTATACATGCCGACGTCGCAAGCTGAAGATGAACAGATAGAGAAAGTGTATGAGGATATTGAAAGGGTAATGCAGTATGTAAAGGGGGACGAAAAGCTAATAGTCGTGGGCGAGTGGAATGCAGTTGTAGGGGATGGAGTAGAAGAAAAGGTTGCACGAAAGTATGGGCTTGGGACAAGGAATTAAAGAAGAGAAAGTCTGATTGAGTTCTGTAACAAGTTTCAGCTAGTAATAGCGAATACCCTGTTCAAGAGTCACAAGAGGAGGAGGTATATTTGGAAAGGCCGGGAGATGGTTGTGAACGGCCAGTGTCGGTTGGCCAGTCAGTGTGCTCCCTGCCGCCGTTGGATAAGCAGCTGCAGCAGCAAGTCGTATAAGCCTAGCTTACTTATTTGTTACATAGTTTAATTTGCGTGTTTTTGGGTACTTGCATTGTTTAATTCGTATATTTCGGGCGTATTATAGTATTTGAGGGTTGTAGCATCGCGCCTTAGTACCTGAATAGTGCAAATTTGCGTAGTCGTCTGTCTTCTGTTTTTGTTGTGAACGGCCAGTGTCGGTTGGCCAGTCAGTGTGCTCCCTGCCGCCGTTGGATAAGCAGCTGCAGCAGCAAGTCGTATAACCCTAGCTTACTTATTTGTTACGTAGTTTAATTAATTTCTTTGTGTGTTTTTGGGTACTTGCATTGTTTAATTCGTATATTTCGGGCGTATTATAGTATTTGAGGGTTGTAGCATCGCGCCTTAGTACCTGAATAGTGCAAATTTGCGTAGTCGTCTGTCTTCTGTTTTTGTTGTGAACGGCCAGTGTCGGTTGGCCAGTCAGTGTGCTCCCTGCCGCCGTTGGATAAGCAGCTGCAGCAGCAAGTCGTATAACCCTAGCTTACTTATTTGTTACATAGTTTAATTAATTTCTTTGCGTGTTTTTGGGTACTTGCATTGTTTAATTCATATATTTCGGGCGTATTATAGTATTTGACAGTTGTAGCATCGCGCTTTAGTGTTTACTACGTAGATTCTTATTTAAATTGCGCGTGAGTTTCGTATAGGAGGTGCAATTTCGAGTTTTAGTTACTGTAATCGTAAATTCAGCAGATTGTAGCGCAGCCGTTAGGCATTTGTACAGGTTAGTTGATACATTCTTTGCGTGTTCCGCTTGCGTTATCTAGGCACCGACTCGTGTTTCAGTAACTGTTGTTAAACATCGATTAGAATGGACAGGGACTGCGATTGCTGTGTTCGGATGAGGGCTGACTTGGCATCCCTTCGCTCACAGCTGCAATCGGCGCTGACTTCGGTCGCGCAGCTTCAGGCTGTTGCCAATGGGCACCACTGTGGGGAGCCGGACTCGGGTATCACGGGGATGTCAACCTCATCCCGTCTGTCCCCAGATCGGTCTGCCGCTGTGGTTGCCCCGGTTGCTGCCCGCAGTGGGGCTGAGCCCTCGCCTGTGGTTGATTGGGAGGTCGTTCCAAGTCGTGGCAGGCAGCGAAAGGCGTCCCCGGAAGCTGATCAGAAAGCCTCCCCGGTGCGTCTGACAAACCGGTTTCAGGCACTGTCTCTGGCTGAGCCAGATGCAGCTGCCTGCCCTGTTTCAGAGGATCATTCTCAGCCTTCAAGGTCCGGGCAATCGCAGAGGTTGGGCTTACTGGTAGTTGGGAGCTCCAATGTTAGGCGCGTAATGGGGCCCCTTAGGGATATGGCGGCTAAGGAGGGGAAGAAATCCAGTGTGCACTCCGTGTGCATTCCGGGAGGAGTCATTCCTGATGTGGAAAGGGTCCTTCCGGATGCCATGAAGAGCACAGGGTGCAGCCAGCTGCAGGTGGTGGCACATGTCAGCACTAATGACGTGTGTCGCTTTGGATCTGAGGAAATTCTCTCTGGATTCCAGCGGCTATCTGATTTGGTGAAGGCTGCCGGTCTTGCTTACGAGATGAAGGCAGAGCTCACCATCTGCAGCATCGTTGACAGAACCGACTGCGGACCTTTGGTGCAGAGCCGGGTGGAGGGTCTGAATCAGAGGCTCGGACGGTTTTGCGACCGTATTGGCTGCAGATTCCTTGACTTGCGCCATAGGGTGGTGGGGTTTCGGGTTCCGCTGAATAGGTCAGGAGTTCACTACACTCAGCTGGCGGCTACACGGATACCGGAGGCTGTGTGGCGTGGACTGGGCGGTTTTTTAGGTTAGAAGGCCTCGGGAAAGTGCGGGATGGGCTGCAATGTCAAAGGGTGCTTGGCAATTACAGGACGTGCTTGGATCAAGGAGCAGTCGGAATTATAGTTGTAAACTGTTGTAGTTGCGCTGGAAAAGTCCCTGAGCTTCAAGCGCTAATAGAAAGCACAGAAGCTGATATCGTTATAGGTACAGAAAGCTGGCTAAAGCCTGAAATAAGTTCTGCAGAAATTTTTACGAAGTCTCAGACGGTGTTCAGGAAAGATAGATTAGGCAGAATTGGTGGTGGAGTGTTGGTGTCTGTCAGTAGTGGTTTATCTTCTAGTGAAGTCGAAGTAGATACTCTGGGCGAATTGGTGTGGGTGGAGGTTATACTTAACAGCCGAATTAAGTTAATAATTGGCTCCTTCTACCGACCCCCAGACTCCGATGATACAGTTGCGGAACAGTTCAGGGAAAGTTTGAGTCTCGTAACAAATAAATACCCCACTCATACGGTTATAGTTGGTGGGGACTTCAACCTACCCTCGGTATGTTGGCAAAAATACTTGTTCAAAACCGGTGGTAGGCACAAAACGTCTTCCGAGATTGTCCTAAATGCATTCTCCGAAAATTATTTAGAGCAGTTAGTCCACGAACCCACGCGAATTGTAAATGGTTGCAAAAACACACTTGACCTTTGGCCACAAACAATCCAGAGCTGATAGAGAGCATCATGACTGATACAGGGATTAGTGATCACAAGGTCATTGTAGCTAGGCTCAATACCATTTCTTCCAAATCCATCAGAAACAAACGCAAAATAATTTTATTTAAAAAAGCGGATAAAGTGCCACTAGAAGCCTTCCTAAAAGACAATTTCCATTCCTTCCGAACTGACTATGCGAATGTAGACGAGATGTGGCTCAAATTCAAAGATATAGTAGCAACAGCAATTGAGATATTCATACCTCATAAATTGGTAAGAGATGGAACGGATCCCCCGTGGTACACAAAAAAGGTCCGAACGCTGTTGCAGAGGCAACGGAAAAAGCATGCGAAGTTCAGAAGAACGCGAAATCCTGAAGATGGGCTAAAATTTACAGACGCGCGAAATTTGGCACGTACTTCGATGCGAGATGCCTTTAATAGGTTCCACAACGAAACATTGTCTCGAAATTTGGTAGAAAATCCGAAGAAATTCTGGTCGTATGTAAAGTACACAAGCGGCAAGACGCAGTCAATACCTTCGCTGCGCAGTGCCGATGGTACTGTTATCGACGACTGCGCCGCTAAAGCGGAGTTATTGAACGCAGTTTTCCGAAATTCCTTCACCAGGGAAGACGAATGGAATATTCCAGAATTTGAAACACGAACATCTGCTAGCATGCGTTTCTTAGAAGTAGATACCTTAGGGGTTGCGAAGCAACTCAAATCGCTTGATACGGGCAAGTCTTCAGGTCCAGATAGTATACCGATTAGGTTCCTTTCAGATTACGCTGATACTATAGCTCCCTACTTAGCACTCATATACAACCGCTCGCTCACCGATAGATCTGTACCTACAGATTGGAAAATTGCGCAGGTCTCACCAGTGTTCAAGAAGGGTAGTAGGAGTAATCCATATGGAGCATATACTGTATTCAAACATTATGAATCACCTCGAAGGGAACGATCTATTGACACGTAATCAGCATGGCTTCAGAAAACATCGCTCTTGTGCAACGCAGCTAGCTCTTTATTCGCACGAAGTAATGGCCGCTATCGACAGGGGATCTCAAGTTGATTCCGTATTTCTAGATTTCCGGAAAGCTTTTGACACCGTTCCTCACAAGCGACTTCTAATCAAGCTGCGGAGCTATGGGGTATCGTCTCAGTTGTGCGACTGGATTCGTGATTTCCTGTCAGGAAGGTCGCAGTTCGTAGTAATAGACGGCAAATCATCGAGTAAAAGTGAAGTGATATCAGGTGTTCCCCAGGGAAGCGTCCTGGGACCTCTACTGTTCCTGATCTATATAAATGACCTGGGTGACATTCTGAGCAGTTCTCTTAGGTTGTTCGCAGATGATGCTGTAATTTACCGTCTAGTAAGGTCATCCGAAGACCAGTATCAGCTGCAAAGCGATTTAGAAAAGATTGCTGTATGGTGTGTCAGGTGGCAGTTGACGCTAAATAACGAAAAGTGTGAGATGATCCACATGAGTTCCAAAAGAAATCCGTTGGAATTCGATTACTCGATAAATAGTACAATTCTCAAGGCTGTCAATTCAACTAAGTACCTGGGTGTTAAAATTACAAACAACTTCAGTTGGAAGGACCACATAGATAATATTGTCGGGAAGGCGAGCCAAAGGTTGCGTTTCATTGGCAGGACACTTAGAAGATGCAACAAGTCCACTAAAGAGACAGCTTACACTACACTCGTTCGTCCTCTGTTAGAATATTGCTGCGCGGTGTGGGATCCTTACCAGGTGGGATTGACGGAGGACATCGAGAGGGTGCAAAGAAGGGCAGCTAGTTTTGTATTATCGCGTTATAGGGGAGAGAGTGTGGCAGATATGATACACGAGTTGGGATGGAAGTCATTACAGCATAGACGTTTTTCGCCGCGGCGAGACCTTTTTACGAAATTTCAGTCACCAACTTTCTCTTCCGGATGCGAAAATATTTTGTTGAGCCCAACCTACATAGGTAGGAATGATCATCAAAATAAAATAAGAGAAATCAGAGCTCGAACAGAAAGGTTTAGGTGTTCGTTTTTCCCGCTCGCTGTTCGAGAGTGGAATAGTAGAGAGATAGTATGATTGTGGTTCGATGAACCCTCTGCCAAGCACTTAAATGTGAATTGCAGAGTAGTCATGTAGATGTAGATGTAGAAGATTTCAATTAGATTACATCATGGTCAGACAGAGATTCCGAAATCAGATACTGGATTGTAAGGCGAACCCAAGAGCAGATATAGACTCAGATCACAATATAGTAGTGACGAAGAGTAGGCTGAAGTTCAAGACATTAGTCAAGAAGAATCAATACGCAAAGAAGTGGGAGATGGAAATTCTAAGGAATGACGAGATACGTTTGAAGTTCTCTAACGCTATAGATACAGCAATAAGGAATAGCGCAGTAGGCAGTGCAGTTGAAGAGGAATGGACATGTCTAAAAAGGGCCATCGCAGAAGTTTGGAATTAAAACATAGGTACAAAGAAATTAGCTGCGAAGAAACCATGGGTAACAGAAGAAATACTTCAGTTGATTGATGAAAGGAGGAAGTACAAACATGTTCCGGGAAAATCAGGAATACAGAAATACAAGTCGGTGAGGAATGAAATAAATAGGACGTGCAGGAAGCTAAGACGAAATGGCTGCAGGAAAAATGTGAAGACATCAAAAAAGATATGACTGTCGGAAGGACAGACTCAGCATACAGGAAAGTCAAAACAACCTTTGGTGACATTAAAAGTAACGGTGGTAACATTAAGAGTGCAACGGGAATTCCACTGTTAAATGCAGAGGAGAGAGCGGATAGGTGGAAAGAATACATTGAAAGCCTCTATGAGGGTGAAGATTTGTCTGATGTGATAGAAGAAGAAACAGGAGTCGAGTTAAAACAGATAGGTGATCCAGTATTAGAATCGGAATTTAAAAGAGCTTTGAAGGACTTACGGTCAAATAAGGCAGAAGGGATAGATAACATTCCATCAGAATTTCTAAAATCATTAGGGGAAGTGGCAACAAAACGACTATTCACGTTGGTGTGTAGAATCTATGAGTCTGGCGACATACCTTCTGACTTTCGGAAAAGCATCATCCACACAATTCCTAAGACGGCAAGAGCTGACCAGTGCGAGAATTATCTCACAATCAGCTTAACAGCTCATGCATCGAAGCTGACGATCAGTTTGGCTTTAGGAAAAGTAAAGGCACGAGAGAGGCAATTCTGACGTTACGGCTAATAATGGAAGTAAGGCTAAAGAAAAATCAAGAAACGTTCATAGGAACTGTCGACCAGGAAAAAGCGCTCGACAATATAAAGTGGTGCAAGCTGTTCGAGATTCTGAAAAAAGTAGGGGTAAGGTATAGGGAGAGTCGGGTCTTATACAATATGTACAACAACCAAGAGGGAATAAAAAGAGTGGACGATCAAGAACGAAGTGCTCGTATTAAGAAGGGAGTAAGACAAGGCTGTAACCTTTCGCCCTTACTCTTCAATCTGTACATCGAGGAAGCAATGATGGAAATAAAAGAAAGGTTCAGGAGCGGAATTAAAATACAAGGTAAAAAGATATCAATGATACGATTCGCTGATGACATTGCTATCCTGAGTGAAAGTGAAGAAGAATTAAATGATCTGCTGAAACGGAATGAACAGTCTAATGAGTACCCAGTATGGTTTGAAAGTAAATCGGAGAAAGACGAAGGTAATGAGAAGTAGTAGAAATGACAACAGCAAGAAACTTAACATCAGGATTGATGGTCACGAAGTCAATGAAGTTAAGGAATTTTGCTACCTAGGCGGTAAAATAACCAATGACGGAAGGAGCAAGGAGGACATCAAAAGCAGACTCGCTATGGCAAAAAAGGCATTTCTGGCCAAGAGATGTCTACTAATATCAAATACTGGCTTTAATTTGAGGAAGAAATTTCTGAGGATGTACGTTTGGAGTACAGCATTGTATGGTAGTGAAACATGGACTGTGGGAAAAACGGAACAGAAGAGAATCGAAGCATTTGAGATGTGGTGCTATAGATGAATGTTGAAAATTAGGTGGACTGATAAGATAAGGAATGAGGAGGTTCTACGCAGAATCGGAGAATAAAGGAATATTTGGAAAACACTGATAAGGAGAAGGGACAGGATGATAGGACATCTGCTAAGACATGAGGGAATGACTTCCGTGGTACTAGAGGGAGCTGTAGAGGGCAAAAACTGTAGAGGAAGACAGAGATTGGAATACGTCAAGCAAATATTTGAGGACGTAGGTTGCAAGTGCTACTTTGAGATGAAGAGGTTAGCACAGGAAAGGAATTCATGGAAGGCCGCATCAAACCAGTCCGTAGACTGATGACTAAAAAATAAAAAAGAAGATCCGCAGATGGAGAGACTGATGAAGTATATGATGAGGTAAACGAAATTACTCAGATAGTAAAGGGAGACGATAATTTAATAGTCATGGGTGACTGGAATCCGAAAGGAACAGAAGAAAACGTAGTATGTGAATATGGAATAAGTGTAAGAAATGAAACGGGAAGCCGCCTGGTAGAATTTCGCACAGAGCTTGACTTAATCATAGCTAACACTTGGTTCAACAATCATGAAAGAAGGTCGTATACATGGAAGAGGCCTGGAGATACTTGAAGGTTTCAGGTCGATTATGTAATGGCAAGACAGAGATTTGGGAACCCGGTTTTATATTGTAAGACATATGTAGGGGCAGATGTGGACTCTGAGCACAATCTATTGGTTATGAACTGTAGATTAAAACTGAAGAAACTGCAAAAAAGTGAGAATTTAAGGAGATGGGACCTGTATAACCTTAAAGAACCAGAGATGGTAGAGAGTTTCAGGGAGAGAATTAAGGAACGATTGACAGGAACGGGAAAAGAAACACAGTAGAAGAAGAAAGAGTTGCTTTGAGGGACGAAATAGTGAAGGCAGCAGATGATCAAGAAGGTAAATAGACGGTGGCTAGTAGAAATCCTTGGATAACAGAAGATGTATTGAGTTTAAATGATGAAAGGAGGAAATAGAAAACTGTGGTAAATGAAGCATATAAAAAGGAATGCAAACGTCTCAAAAATGAGATCGACATGAAGTGCAAAATGGCTAAGCAGGGATGGCTAGAGGACAAATGTAAGGATGTAGAGGCATATCTCAAAAGGGGTAAGATAAATACTGCCTAAAGGTAAATTAAAGAGACTTTTGGAAAAAAGGGAACCACTTGTATGAATATCAAGAGCTCAAATGGAAACCCAGTTCTAAGCGAAGAAGGGAAAGTAAAGAGGTAGAAGGAGTATACAAAGGGTCTAACAAGGGCGATGTTCTTGAGGACAATATTATAGAAATGGAAGAGGATGGAGATGAAGATGAAATGGGAGTTATAATAATGCGTAAAGAGTTTGACAGAGCACTGAAAGATCTAAGTCGAAACAAGGCCCTGGGTGTAAACAACAGTTCATTAGAACTACTGATAGCCCTGGGATAGCCAGCACTGACGAAACTCTACCATCTGTGAGCAAGATGTATGAGACAGGCGAAATATCCTCAGACTTCAAGCAGAATATAATAATTCCAATCCCAAAGAAAGCAGGTGTTGACAGATGTGACAGTTACCGAACTATCAGTTTAATAGGTCACGGCTGCAAAATACTAACACGAATTTTTACTGACACGAATTCTTTACAGACGAATGGAATTGAAATACTCTCTTTCAAGTTCTGAAGGTGGTAGGGGTAAAATAGAGAGAGCGAAACGCTATTTACAATTTGTACAGAAACCAGATGGCAGCTATAAAAGTGGAGGGACATGAAAGGGAAGCAGTAGTTGGGAAGGGAATTAGGCAGGGTTGTAGCCTCTCCCCGATGTTAATCAATCTGTATATTGAGCAAGCAGAGTTGAAATTAATATCCATCGAGAAGAAATAAAAATTTTTAGGTTCGCCGATGACATTGTAATTCTGTCACAGACAGCAGAGGACTTGGAAGAGGAGTTGAACGGAATGGATAGTGTCTTGGAAGGAGGATATAAGATGTATATGAACAAAAGCAAAACGAGGATAATGGAATGCAGTCGAATTAAGTCGGGTGATGCTGAGGGAATTACATTAGGAAATGAGACACTTAAAGTACTGAAAGAGTTTTACTATTTGGGGAGCAAAATAACTGATGATGGTCGAATTAGAGAGGATATGAAATGTAGACTGGCACTGGCAAGGAAAGCGTTTTTGAAGAAGCGTTTTTGAAGAAGAGAAATTTGTTAACATCTAGTATAAAGTGTTAGGAAGTCATTTATGAAAGTATTTGTATGGATTATAGCCATGTATGGAAGTGAAACATGGACGATAAATGGTTTAGACAAGAAGAGAATAGAAGCTTTCGGAATGTGGTGCTAAAGAAGAATGCTGAAGATTACATGGATAGATAACATAACTAATGAGGAGGTGTTGAATAGGATTGGGGAGAAGAGAAGTTTGTGGCACAACTTGACTAGAAGAAGGGATCGGTTGGTAGGACATGTACTGAGGCATCAAGGGATCACCAATTTATTATTGAATGGCAGCGTGGAGGGTAAAAATCGTAGAGTGAGAACAAGAGATGAATACACTAAGCAGATTTGGAAGGATGTTGGTTGCAGTAGGTACTTGGAGATGAAGACGCTTGCGTAGGATAGAGTAGGATGGAGAGCTGCATCAAACCAGTCTCAGGACCGAAGACCAGAACAACATGACATTTAATAATGCTAAAATTTCGTGATAGTGCTGCTGGTGACGACGGCTGGCGACTTGGTGTGCTGCAACACCGATGGCTCGCCCCATCAGGTAGGTCTGCGATGGACTGCGATGGCGTAAAAACGCCAGCGATGTGGTGCGATGGCGAGGCAGAGTGCGGCATGGATGATGGATGACGTCGCTGCAGTATGTTGCCCTCACCGACACGTGTGCTCAGCAATCCTGCATGCAGTCACATGAAATTCAAACAGCAGTATCAGTTCCTCAAAGTATCAACTAAATTACATCATATCTCACTCACTCTTTCACTCAACAAGAAGAATGTGTTTTTGTGAAGTGTTCGACTGTTTGCGAGTTTCTTTATCATGATGCAAGTCCATTCGTCCTTCCTGCGTAACTTACTATCTGCAACTAAAGGTTCATGTAATTACGTTCCAACCTTGACACAGTTTTGCAACGGGTTTATTGATATAGTCAGTAGCAGTTCCCAACACTGTTACGACTCACCACTGTTGCTGAATGATCCATAAAACACTTCTCTATAGTTTTAGTTTGCCTGGAATGTTACGTCCACGTATGTGGTCCCAATAACACTCTGTGTACTTTGCAATTCTGAACACTCGTAGCACAAAATTTGAAAACTAAATCATGGTAACACAACGCACTCATTGAGCGTCCACTTCTGTGTTAAATTCCACTCTTTTTATGCTGAAATAAAGTTCGTAAACGCAGAAAATAATGTTCACAGAAAGGATTTTTTCATAGGTCACCTGTGACATGTTCACTCCACCACGTAGTCACTTGATCACAGTTATCAAGTCCGACAAGGTAAAGTCCTTGTACTACACCATAAGAATGTCTTTACACTGTCTAGTTAGACAATGATAAATAACTGGATGACTGTACATACCAAATGAAGTACATAATTGTAGTCATTTACAATATAAAACCAAATCCTAAGTCATATATTTTCTCGAAAAGGTTCTCCTGGACTTACAAAGAACTATGCAGTGATAAACACAAGTCTATATATGTTTGTCTGTGTAATGAGGTGTTCAGTCATTGACAACATCTTGTTCGACCTGGTTTATAGCCCATGAAAGTCCAAGCAGTGACTGGCGGTGGAAAATTTCTTAAGCCTATAAGTAACTAGCGTAAACTTAACATGTTATAATTGTATCCTGTACACAGTCTGTGAAAGGTAAGAAGAACATAATCTGCTCACCCTAGTGACCCAATCGCTGCTGAATCTATGTGACACACATTCTTATTGTTACTACAGCTGGTTGTCTACACGCTAGGTTGCTCGTTATTACTATCATCATTCTTGTAAGTGCCTCCTAGATACCCTGCGACTGACACACGGGAGCAGAATGTCGTCGCATCTAGTTTGACTAACAGATACTGGCTGATGATTGTGGTTCACTTACCTCAATGATCTTGATGTTTTGATTCGGTGGTTGCCATGGCTGCGCACTCATATGTTGCTGCGTGTTATTTGACATGTTTGTATTGTACGGGGGTTGTACATGATTGTTGTTGTGATATTGCGGTGGCCTAGGATGCTGTCATTGCTGTTGTGCGTAATTCTGTGTTGGCCAGTTATATGGTGGTCGCATGTTTTGCTGATTATTTGAAAAATTAGCGTTATTGCAACTGGCATTAGCTCTAAAATATCGTTTCCGTTTCTTTGAAAAGATTCCGTAATTGTTTTGTCCACTGTTGTTCTGTGGATTATAACTGTGAATCGGTGCATTACCGTAATGTTCATTTGTGTTCATATTGTGGTTCTGCCATCCTGATGGCAATTGATAGTTCGGACTATTCCAATGATTTTGGTTCGCGTAGTAGGTGTTTTTATTACTGTTGTTATTGTGGTTTCGCCCTTTGCCTTTGCCATTACTATTGCTCGATGAATTATTCCCATAGTGCTGTCTGCCCTCTTCAATGACCAAATCTAAAGAGTCCAGTACAGATAGAAAATGTTCAACGTTGTCTTCCGGAATGTGAAACAATTTCTCTTTTAGATCACGCGGTAACTTCTCCCTTGATATCTTTAAACCATCACACTCAGGAATTTGTGTGGATAAATATTTCCATTTGTGCAGCTGCTTTTCGAAATACTTCCGCAAAGTACCGCCTTTTCTATTAAATGGCTCACGACTATAAACTTCTTTTCTTAATCATTCTTGTGCCCCACTTGACCAATACTTGTTTAGAAAGGCTTGCTCAAATTCATCGAAGGAGCTGCATTGTTCAGCTTTCTGTGTCACGAACAACGCTGGCTCACATTGAATATGCGTAATGGTAAAGACAATTTTCTCCCTTTCGTTCCAACTCTTTGGCATTATTCCCCGGATCCCTTTGATAAACACAATTGGATGGGGTCCTTTCGTATTATTGGTAAACTTCTGAAACTGTGAATTTTTCACTAAAGCATCCTGAGTCACCAAAGATTGTTTATGGTCTTAATAAACGGGCGTTACTCCACTTGTTGGATTGAAATTATTGCCCGTCTGTCCCCTGCTTTCTGTTAAAGTTGTTTCATAATGATCAGTGTGTGTTTCTGTAATACTAACACACTCCGGTGAACTGTTATGAGATGTTTCCATACGTGTTTCATTAAGCACTTTCTACACGTTTTGTAATTCAGTCTGGAGTTCAGGCATCTTTGAGTTGTTTTCCTGTATCATTTGTGTTCCTGCTCGGTGTAACATCACAGGTAGTTCCTTCTGTATAACAGTATTAACTTGTTTGTCTTTGTCGTTTAGCCATGTGTTGAATGTGGTCACAACGCGTTCTTCATGTTCATTCCATTTTTGTTCTATTACGTTTTGATTATCAACTGTAAGATTTTCTATACGTGTACCTATGTTGTTTATTTGTGCTTCCAAATAAGTGTGTGTCTGTTGTAATTTGTCCACATCCTGGCTTACTGGCTTTATATTCTGTGGTAAGTCATGGTATGTTTGTTGCATACTTGAAACGTTGTTCTGTGTAGCAGACAACTGTGCATCTATTTGCTGTCGCCACTGGCGATCGTATTCTTTAAACCTGTTTTCAAGCTTTTGATCTATCTCTTTTGAGAACTGTGAAAAGCTGAACTGCGTACGCTCGTCTAATTGACTGATGCGTTCGTCCAAGGTCCTAATCCGTCCATCTACTCTGCTAATACGTTTATCTAAATTATTATTCATCTCAGTGGAAGCTGTTATGTCTGTTCTGGTATACGCTGTTCCTGTATTTTAAACATTTGGTCCATTTTCATCATTAAGAGGGAAATGGATCCCTTGCTGTTTGTGTTGGTTCTGCCGGTGGTAAATGGACTGTAACTGGTGTTTCTCGTGGTTCTGCTTCAGGATGCACTTGAACTAACGTCTGTATTCTGCCTGAGTGTTCTATAGCAACTGGATCTCTGACTTTAATATTAGTGTCCTGATCTATAGCCTCTGTCTGATCTGGAAAAATATTGTCAATTTCTACATCACTAGTTACTCTGAATGTTCTACACTTACTTACTGCTGTGTAACCTTTCTTACACGTCGCATTGTTTCACCATGTTTGCAAATGTTTGTGTGCATGTCTAATCGGGAAAACGTCACACGCAACTCATCAATAATTCCATCACACCAAAAACATAAAATAATTACTACACTGCACCAGATTGGAATCAGTACCATAAATGTTAACTTTCGTTTGATTAAAATTCAGTTCCAATCTCGTTCAGTTAACCTCTACTGAAAACACTTAATACTGTATTTCACCAATCCTTCTCGCAGCTCTTTAAATATAATTGACTCTTACAGCTTCCTAAGGCGACACATTTGCAAAATGTAAGATCTTTATGTTTATTTAATTACTTGTTTGAAAATACAGCACGATGTTGAAAAAGATGATGTACGTACCTTATTCAGTGCTTATGCTCTACTGCCGCTGGAATGGAATGGTACAACAAAAATATTGTGCTTAGCATCGTCGCCGATTTCCGCTCATTACAGCATGAACAAAGAGAAAAATACACACATTAGCACACACATATAAGCCGGTCCTGTCACGGTAGCCACTGAACTGCTATAATAATAATTATAAAAGGTGGCAATTTTGTTTACTCACTGTCTTTTAAATAGATATCATGGTAACTGGTACTCAAGCACTAATACAAAGAAACGTAATGATGCTAAAATGCTTTAAATTCTTGCTATGATTTAATCTTTAAAATTTAATAATTCTCTTCCTGTTACTATTTAATTAATTAACTTTCGTCGTTCAGATTTCCTAATGCTGACGGTGTTAAAATTTAAAGTTGTTCAGTCCCTGTTTTGTTTTCTTCCAATTGTTGTGAGCCAGCGATGGTGCAGTGCTGTTCGCTTTTAAGTCTACACATTTATAAAAATCAGGTCTAGGAAACACTTTTGTGATCACGGTTGCGATTTAGACGGTATTCGCGTAATTGCACTGATTAAGAGTTATCGTTTCCGAAAGATGCAGGTTCGATTAAAGCTGTGTGCACTTTTGCGCGTGCAACGAAAATATTCCTAACACGTCGCGTAACAAAAAGTAACATGCGAATCACAACCTTGGTCAGACGAAGAAAATATATGATGACATAAATGCTTTTCGCTGTTATTCAGGACAGGTTTGGATTAAACACCGCAATTTTCAGTCTTTAGAAATCACAAGACGATACACTTTAGAGATATTTGTTTTGAATAATTTGTATTTACCTTTTCTTATACAATGTAATGATTGTCCGCAAGGATTATCTCTCTCTTCCCTTCTTGTAGCCTTTATACATTCACATTACATACATGGATTAACAAAACTTTTCTTTCTCTACCGACCAGTACTAGAACAAAATCCGCCCAGACAAAATGTCTTAACATAGAATTAGTTTTCACTTAACAATCATACATAGTTTCGTAGTACAAACAATGCTACTTTATTCCGTGCAATAGGAAGTCTTTGATTCACTGAGAACAAAAATTAAAATAATAAAATTATATTTACATTTTTAATATCAATTCTTCTTTATATGATGAAAATAAGGTTTGACACTGTCGTAATATTGTTTTTCATTGTTGTAGCACTATACTAAGCAGACAGAAAAGTCAATACTTCCTCTGCAGAAATTACAAGCAAGGGCGATAACACTAAGAGTGCAACGGAAATTCCATTTAAAGGCAGAGCGGAGAGTGGATAGGTGGAAACATTGCATTGAAGGCATCTATGAGGAGGGGGACTTGTCTGGTAAAGTGATGGAAACAGACAAAGAGTCAATAGGGAAGAGGTAGGGATACATTAATTACTAGAACCAAATTTTTAAAAGGGTTTTGGAAGGCACATCACCCAATAATTAAAAGGGGATCAATAACAGTACATCAGAATTTCTGAAAACTGTGTGAAAGTGGCAATATAACCACTATTCAATGTGTGAGAATGGCGGTATACCACCAGACATTTGGGAAAACATCGTCTACAAAATTCGGTAGACAGCAAGGGCAGAAAAGTTCAAGAATAATGGCATATTCGGGCTTTTTTGTGGTGAAAGAGATCGTGGGATGGACAGTGATGGTGTAAGAGAGAGTATACAGTGCTAGTGGGTAGGCAAGAGATAAGATAGAGTGAGGGTGGGAAGAGAGAAAGTGCCAGTGCAAATGTAGAGAGATGAATAGACAATAGCTCTGAGAGATTAAGAAGAGAAGATACTAATGGTCAGTCATACACAGTGCTAGTAACAGATAAAGAAAGAAAGCTGGACAATGAAGCAGTTGGAGAAAAAGTGAGACAAAATAGTGGATATGAACAAGAGAGATAATTGGAGACCATACATTGGCTTGGAGGGAGGGGGAGGAATCTGGATCCTCTCAGACCAACTTCAACCAAAGGTATAGGGGAGGGCGAATTTGGGTCGAAAATTTAAACACGTGGGTAAAACGGAAATAATAAATCGGACCCTGGAGAATGTTTCAACTGCTGAGGTATGGTGACGTCAGTGGCTACGTTAAAGGAAGACAAAAGGAGACAGTGCAATGTAGACAGTGGCAGTGACAGGACGACACTATGAAGGCTTAAATAGGAACAGAGACTGAGTAAAAGACTTTAGAGTTTTTTGCGTTAAAAAAGCGGAATATATTTGAATTTCTAAATTTTATGTAAGGAAGGCCGAACGACGGCCGATGCAGCCTGGTTCCCCACTTTTCTGTCAGTTTATTTAAAGAGGAACATTTTGGTCATTTTTGCGCTGCGAGAGGCGCATTATTCCGTTGGTCTGCACGTATCTAATGGGATGCGAGAGACGTACAGCGCTTGTGAAACACAGAAAGAACTTCAAGATGAATTCTGAAAGCCAGTATCATAAGGGAATTTAGTGCAGCAACCAAACACCCTTCAACATCAACAGGACATAGCGAGGAGGGAAGAGTTTTAGTGTTGAACGCACTGTTGACAATGAAGTAGAGCCATGGTAACTGTCGATTGTGGCGGGATAAGGCAACTACACAATTCAACTTGTCTTAAGAGACTAACGCCACAGAAAACTTCATTGTTAAAAGCCACAGGGGGAAATACTATGTCATTCTGCTGAATTCCTGTGCCATAGTGTAACTGCGTTTTAGTAATGTGCACTGAAAAAACGAACGACGATGAAGATATTGAAGTTATTTATTGAAATAAATCGTAATGAAGGACACAGATTTAATGAATGTTGTGCGACTGGAGCAGCTGGGATACGAACAAATACCGTTCACGAGACGGCTTCATCATCCTCTACAACACGTACAGTAAGTGGGTCACTGTGTCAAATTATGTCGTAAATTACGTAATTAGCTGCCGAAAATAATCTCAAAAATTTTCGAGTACTGTTACATTAAAGGGATGTTCTTCGTCAGACTGAAGGAAAAGTCATACGAAAGGGTGAGGATGCTTTACACATTTAATTGCGCCTGCAAGCTGTTTAATCCTCCTTTAATGAGGCCCTTATACTGAATGTTTCCGCCAATTAGCAACCAAGCAGAAAAGGTCTTCGGTATTGAAGACCACGAGAACCGCTAATCGGGCATTATTATTAAAAAGATTAAAACGTAAATTAAAACGAAACAACAGGTTTGTTACAGTATGAGTTAGACAGATAAGCCTTTTCGAATCGTGAGTAACAATGATGATTTAGATTAACATTAAATACTTTTATCATTGTGACTGTCTTTGTGCTAAGGTACAGGCAAAGTACTGAAACAGTTTTCCAATGGCTGGCTGTCAACATTAACTCCGTATCCCTACGGATTAAAGGAGGCGGATTATTATTTTACATGCTACACCCTACCATGCTTATAGGGCTTACTTCCGTTTCGTTTTTGTTTGTAATCGTGAAGTATTCATTTCACTGGCTCATTGATAATTTATATATTAGGTCCTCCTTTTCTTTCATCTGCACGGGTTACTTTCCCAACTAAGGGCTTTCACTCAGTGTATCTTAGTGAAGACTTCTTTCTCGTCTAAATTGTATGCATCAGTCCCTTTAATTCCCACCGGAACTTTATTTTTGTCATTGCATTTCGGAGATCTTGGCTTTCAGTAAGCACTGGTTCTGTGTGGCTACTTGTTAAAGGTTGCATGTATTTTAGTTACTTCAGAAAAGTGAGGTAATCTCAGACTAAATATAGTGGTCTACTGCAGTTGTATACACTTTGTCTACAAGTTTTTTTTTTTTTTTTCCATCAGTCTACTGACTGGTTTGATGGGGCCCGCCACGAATTCCTTTCCTGTGCTAACCTCTTCATCTCAGAGTAGCACTTGCAACCTACGTCCTCAATTATTTGCTTGACGTATTCCAATCTCGGTCTTCCTCTACAGTTTTTGCCCTCTACAGCTCCATCTAGTACCATCGAAGTCATTCCTTCATGTCTTAGCAGATGTCCTACCATCCTGTCCCTTCTCCTTATCAGTGTTTTCCACACATTCCTTTCCTCTCCGATTCTGCGTAGAACCTCCTCATTCCTTACCTTATCAGTCCACCTACTTTTCAGCACTCGTCTATAGCACCACATCTCAAATGCTTCGATTCTTTTCTGTTCCGGTTTTCCCACAGTCCATGTTTCACTCCCATACAATGCTGTACTCCAGACGTACATCCTCAGAAATTTCTTCCTCAAACTAAGGCCGGTATTTGATAAACTTCTCTTGGCCAGAAATGCCTTTTTTGCCATAGCGAGTCTGCGTTTGATGTCCTCCTTGCTCCGTCCGTCATTGGTTATTTTACTGCCTAGGTAGCAGAATTCGTTAACTTCATTGACTTCGTGACCATCAATCCTGATGTAAAGTTTCTCGCTGTTCTCATTTCTACTATTTCTCATTACATTCGTCTTTCTCCGATTTACAAGTACAGGAATGTATATAAGAGCTGACTCATGATTTGTGTCGAAGGAACTCATTCACATTTTTTCAGTGACCTATGTCTCAGGTTGTAGAAAGATGTTTCACTGAACAGGTCCTTCAATAGCGGTTCTCGACAGAATTCAGAACCTTCGCGCTTCAACTCAGTTGTCAGTACAAAGAGATGAACACGGAGCTGACAGAATCATTTCCCACTTACAGCTGGTGAGAAACTGGATGGACACACGGATGAAAATTTTTGAACCTGTTGCTGAGTTGTGAGTTCTTGAGGCATGGGCGAGATCATAAGCAAAATACCAGAGAACGGAATTATAACATCCATTAACGAGAGAGTGAGTTGGTTGGTTCCATTAAAGACATCGAAAGTGTAAAAAATGTATCACTGCAGAACATGGGAGATCAAACTTTCAGTTCCTGAGAACATTTCTCGTGGAGAATAACAGTAGTCTTGATCAAATACGTAAAATTGAGTTACAAGAAGTCTTGATCGCAGTAATACATGTAGTGGCAACTTTAAGTGGCCTGGGTTAAAAGGCTTGAAGTTCGTGGGTAATTATTAGCGAGGGCATGCAGCTCTACTGTGTGGTTAAATGATCGTGGCATTCTCTTAGGTAAAATATTCAAGATAAAATTGTCCCCCACTCGGATCTCAGGGCGGAGAATACTCAAGGGACATCGTACTATCCATATTTTGTATTCATTAGATTGATCATTCAATTCAGCGGACCACGTATTTCTTCTTCACTTTCAGTCCGGATAGCAATGTCATCAGTGTATCGTATCATTGATATCCTTTCACCTTGAATTTTAATTCCACTCATGAACCTTTCTTCTATTTCCATAATTGATTCTTCAATGTACAAATTGAACAATTGGGGCAAAAGACAGCATCCTTATCTTACACCCTTTTTTATCCGAGCACTTCGTTCTTCGTCGTCCAGTCTTATGATTCCCTCTTGGCTCTCGCTCGTATTGTATATTACCCACTTCTCGTATTTTTATCAGAGTTCTGAAAATCTTGAACCATTTTACGTTGTCGAATGCTGTTTCCAGGTCGACAGAGCCTCTGAACGTGTGATTAGTAGTAGTAGTACCAGTAGTGTTAACTTTATTCATCCGTAGCTCTCTTTTTACAAGGATATAGAGCATGTCAAAGTATTTACAAGTTTACAGCAACTTAAAATAAGCTAATTCCTATACTTATGTATTAACAGACTTCTAGTTAGAGACAATCATTAGATTTACTCCTGGTATGCAATACTTTTTTTGCAGATAATTTATTAAATAATGTAATGCCACACTGTTCATTCATAATGCGCTATCACTCACTGTACACACTATCCACAAATTGTTTCATAACACTTCACTCACTAAAAACACACACACACACACTCACAAACACACACACACACACATACACACACACACACACACACACACACACACACACACACACCGGTGATCTCTGGGCCATTTTCTGCACCTCAACTTCCCATCTGCCATCCAGAAAAACTGAGTCAGCATCCCTCCATAATGAGTGACATGTTGAGCTCAGTACGTAGAAGAGGTGTTCGTATTGTGCTATGCATAGCTTCGGGGAAGTATTACTAATAAGGAAAAAAGAAGGAAGCATACATAAAGTGAAGGTGTTATGTGGAATGTTGGATGTTTTGAAATCATTATTATTATTACTATTTGTATAATTTTTTTTTACCAAACCCCTACTCTGTTTTATCGAAGTAATCCTTCAATGTATAAAATGTATTGCTTAACAGGAACTTTTTGGCTGCCTTTTTAAATAACTGTATTTTTGCAATTTCTTTAATCTTGTTTGGTAATTTATTGTACAGGTTTAGTCCTTGTTGTAAAATGCAGTTTTGAGTTTTATGTTTATTTTTTATTGGTAAATGTAAGTTGAGTCTATCTCTTGTTCCATGGCCATGGAGAGAGCTGTTATTTTTTATGTGTACAACTGACTGGTAAATATATTCACATGGAGCAGTTAAAATCCCCAGTGATTTGAAAGGATCTTTACTATGAGATCGCCTAGTATTTTTGGTTATTATTCTTATGGCTCCTTTCTGGAGTTTTAAAACTGCGTTCATATTTTGCACGTTGGTTCCCCCCATAGCTAAGAACTGAGTGTACAGAGGAATAATATGTAACTAAAAAACCCTGAATGTTACACACTGATGATAGGATTCCAAGGGCATAACACGCTGATGACATTCTGTTTGCAAGTACCCTTGTGTGTTCACACCACTTCAACTGAGAATCAACATTCATTTCTAGAAATTTAGCATTTGTTACGTTGTCTATAGAGGTGCCACTTATTTTTAATTTAGAGTTGTCATTTTTCCTCTTCAAACTGAAATTCATGGCATTCGTTCTCTGTATCTTCAATGTTACTTCAATGCTTATTGACCAATCACAAACTTTGTTAAGAGTTTCATTTGCTTCCTTAGCAAGAATTTCTCTTGTTTTCTCAGTTACTGTAATATTGCTGTCACCAACAAATAAAATATTTTCACTATGAAAAGATCAACATAATTCTGTGTGATTACATTAACATCAACACTAATATCATAAATGGATCCCGCAGCATAAATATCTTCATAAATATCCTTGAAACTATTGGCATGTCAATATTTGTCAATAGTGCAACAAGGGTTACTACAATGGCTGCATCAGTACTTGACCGTGTGGCCACAAATACGGACAGAGAAAAACATGATGTAGCTGTAAAAGACCTCGGACTATCAGACCATCTCTGTCAAATATTGTTGTTGTTGTTGTTGTGGTCTTCAGTTCTGAGACTGGTTTTATGCAGCTCTCCATGCTATCCTCTGCAAGCCTCTTCATCTCCCATTACCTACTGCAACCTACATCCTTCTGAATCTGCTTAGTGTATTCATCTCTTGGTCTCCCTCTACGACTTTTACCCTCCACGCTGACCTCCAATACTAAATTGGTGATCCCTTGATGCCTGAGAACATGCCCTACCAACCGATCCCTTCTTCTAGTCAAGTTGTGCCACAAAATCCTCTTCCCCCCAACCCTATTCAATACCTCCTCATTCGTTATGTGATCTACCCATCCAATCTTCAGCATTCTTCTGTAGCACCACATTTCGAAAGCTTCTATTCTCTTCTTGTCCAAAGTATTTATCGTCCATGTTTCACTTCCATACATGGCTACACTCCACACAAATACTTTCAGAAACGACTTCCTGACACTTAAATCTTCACTCGATGTTAACAAATTTCTCTTCTTCAGAAACGCTTTCCTTGCCATTGCCAGTCTACATTTTATATCATCATCATCATCAATTATTTTGCTCCCCAAACAGCAAGACCCTTTTGCTACTTTAAGTGTCTCATTTCCTAACCTAATTCCCTGTGCATCACCCGACTTCATTCGACTACATTCCATTATCCTCGTTTTGCTTTTGGTGATGTTCATCTTATATCCTCCTTTCAAAACACTGCCCATTCCGTTCAAATGCTCTTCCTAGTCCTTTGCTGTCTCTGACAGAATTACAATGTCATCAGCGAACCTTAAAGTTTTTATTTCTTTTCCATGGATTTTAATACCTACTCCGAACTTTCCTTTTTTTTCCTTCACTGCTTGCTCAATATACAGATTGAATAACATCGGGGAGAGGCTACAGCCCTGTCTCTCTCCCTTCCAACCACTGCTTCCCTTTCATGTCCTTCGACTCTTATAACTGCCGTCTTGTTTCTGTACGAATTGTAAATAGCCTTTCGCTCCCTGTATTTAACCCTGCCACCTTTAGAATTTGAAAGAGAGTATTCCAGTCAACATTGTCAAAAGCTTTCTCTAAGTCTACAAACGCTAGAAACGTAGGTTTGCCTTTTCTTAATCTAACCTCAAAACATAAGTCGTAGGGTCAGTATTGCCTCACGTGTCCCCATATTTCTACGGAATCCAAACTGATCTTCCCCATGGTCGGCTTCTAAAATTAGGCATTGAATCATTCCATAAACTACAAGTCTTCAAACGACATCTATCAGAAAAGAAAAGAAAAGATTTTTCAAAAGAACAAGAAAAACTAACCTGGGATGAAGTGTGTAAGGAAACCTATGTAAATATGAAATTCTCTATATTCTCCACATTGTCTAAATTGAACTTTGAAAAGGCCTTTCCAAAAGTATGCATGTCTGATTCAACATCTCACAAAAACAAATGGATAACAGCACATATTCCCAAGTTCTCCCAAACACTTAAATACCTCAGTTACACAAAAGGGATTCGCAATGATTCAGAATTGTTAAATTTCTATCATAGATACAAAGATCTATAGGAAGGCGCTTATTGCCGAGAAAATGTGATTTAATGACAATACAACATATAGCGCAGAGAATAAAGTCGAAGCAGTCTGGGATGTTATAAAAAAGGAAACGGGGAGAGGCAAACAATCGCTCAATAACATACTGCTAAGGGAGGGCGATAAAATAATAAATGATCCACAACACTTTTCAAACTAAGTAAATGAGCTTTTTTCCAGTAATACAGAGAAGTTACAGCAAAAATTCCTCAAAACAAATATAACACTCATAAATAATGTTGCACTAAATACAATGATGTTACTTCCTACCACAGAGAATGAAACAATAAAAAAGTAAGTAGGATTACATGAAGTACTAATGTGTGTACTGGAACAATCCATAGGGATTATACAAGGCCCATTAACAAATGTAATAAATGAATACTTCAATCAGGAACATTTCCAGAGCAGTTAAAACAGGCAAGAATTGTACGTTTGTTAAAGAAAGGTAATGTGGCAGACATAGAAAATTACTGGCCCATTCCCCTATTGTCACCATTCTCAAAAATAAGACAAGCAATTATGAAAGACAGATTAGCACATTACCTGAATAAATGCAATAAGTTAAGCGAATCACAGTTTGGATTCCGAAATGGCAAAATTACCGAATCAGCCATAGTAGAATTCACAAAAGTGGTACTTGATGCTCTTGATAATGATGAGTGTGTCACAGGGATACTTTTGGGTCTTTATAAGGTCTTTGATACAGTTAACCAAAAGATTCTATTAAATAAATTAGAAGTATTAGGAATAAGAGTGGTAGCTAATGACTGGTTTCGATCATACCTAGCAGATAGATTACAAAGAGTAGAGATAACACGTAGTTCAAACAGACCAAACATTTAGTAAAACACTTATCAGAACCAAAATACATTAATATAGTGGTCCCAAAAGGTAGCATATTAGGACCAATACTATTCCTGATATACATAAATGATTTTTCTTTAATGTTATCAACTGCAACATCAGAAGTGCCTCTCTGGTGCCTTTACCTGTTCCAAAACCGAACTTATCGTCATCTAGCAAATCCTCAATATTATTTTCTATTCTTCTGTTTATTACTCTTGTCAGTAACTTGGGTGAGTAGACTATTAAACAGACTGTGCAATAATTCTCGCACTTGTCAGTTCTTGCAGTCTTCGGAATTGTGTGGATGATATTTTTCTACAAGTTAGATGGTATGTCGCCAGACTCATACATTCCACACACCAGCGAGAATAGTCGTTTTGTTGCCACTTCCCCTAACGATTTTAGAAATTGTGATTGAATGATATCGAACCCTTCTGCCTTATTTTATTTTAAGTCCTCCAAACTCTGTTGTGTTCTGATTCTGGTACTGGATCCCCTATCTGTTCCCTATGGACGCTTGTTTCATCTTCTGTCGCGTCATCAGAAAAGTCTCCCGCCTCACAGAGGCACTCAGTTTACTCTTCCATCTCTCCCTCTCTCCCCTCTGATCTTACGTTTAACTTCACCAAAGGTTATTTGGACTTTCCTACGTGTTGAGTCAGGCCTTCCGAGCATTATTTCTTTTTCATGCAGCCCTTTCGTCTTAGTTTCCCTGCACCTTCTATTTCTTTAATTCCTCTGCGACTTGTGTTTCTATATTCCTGAATTTCCTGGAACAGTTTCTACTTCCTTCTTTAGTAGAACAACTGAAGTATTTATTCTGTTACCCACTCTTTCTTCGCAGTTTTCTTAGTGTTCCAAAGTTTATCTCCAAACTCTGTAACTGCACTTGTTGTAGGTGACAGCTGCTCTTCAACTTTACTGCCTACTGAACTACTCCTTTTTGCTGTATCTACAGCCTTCGAGAACTTCCATCGTACAACGTCATTCCTTAGTACTTCCATGTCTCACTGATTCTTCCTGATTGATCTCTTAAACTTCGGCCTACTCTTCAGCACTGCCGCATTGTGATCTGAGTCTATATCTGCTCCTGGGTACGCTTTGCAATCGAGTATCTGATTTCGCATCTCTGCTTGACCTAACTGAAATCTTCCTGTATCACCCTGCCTTTTCCAAGTATACCTCCCCCTCTTTTGATTCTTGAACAGAGTATTCACTATTAGTAGCTGAAATTTA
Organism: Schistocerca gregaria; assembly: GCF_023897955.1. Lineage (NCBI taxonomy): Eukaryota > Metazoa > Arthropoda > Insecta > Orthoptera > Acrididae > Schistocerca > Schistocerca gregaria. The sequence goes on from NC_064926.1 coordinate 248,959,324, forward strand.
TTACAGAATTCAAATAGTCCTTCTCCTTCATTACTTGTCCCGAACCCATATACTACTGTAACCTTTTCTTCTATTCCTTCCCCTACAACCACATTCAAGTCCCCCATGAATATTAGATTCTTATCTCCCTTCACATTCTGTATTACCAGTCCAATATCCCCATATACTATCTCTAGCTTGTCACCTTCAGCTTGCAACGTGGCCATGTATACCTGAAGTCTCGTTGTCGGTGTTGGCTGCTGTCGAGTCTAATAGAAATAACTGTAGCGCTGAACTATTCTCAGTAACACACTCTCTGCCCTACTTTCCTATTCATAAGGAACCCTACTTCTGTTATGCAATTATCTGCTGCTGTTGGTATTACCATCTATGCATCTGACCAGAAATTCTTGTATTTTTTTCCATTTCACTTCGTTGACCCCTACAGTATCTAGATTGAGTCTCTGCATTTCCTTTTTCAGATTTTCGAGCTTCCCTACCACATTCAAGCATCTGAAATTCCACGCCCCGACTCGTAGAACATTACCCTTTCGTTGGTTATTCAACCTTTTCCTCATCCGCACCTCCCCGTTTTGAGTCCCCTCAAGGAGATCCGAATGGGGGGCTATTCCGGAATCTCTTGCCAATGATGAGATCATCACGTGTATCCATATGTCTTCTGCATCCGCACACCGTTGATTATAGCTGATGCTTCCGCCTTTAGTGGCAGTTGCCACCCCAAGAACAAGAGATTGCACTGAATCTCTGTCCGCTCCTCCACTGTCTTTGACAAGGACGTTAGCTGAATGAGGATGACTTCATATGCCGGAAGCCTTCGGCCGCCAATATTGATTATTAAACAATATTAAAGTGGTCCCGGGTTTCGAACACTGGACCGAGGAAGTGAACCCTTTGTCGTAGCTGAGATAGACGGGAAGCCCACACCTACCACAGTAGAACAAGTATATAAGCCATCCAGCTTCACATATGACAATGAGGTTGAAGAAATGGCAATGAGTCAAAATAAATTATTTAGGTAATTGCGGCAGAAGGAAGATTAGTTGTGATGGAAGACTCGAATTCGATAACAGGAAAAGGAAGAGAAGACAAAGTGGTAGGTGAATATGGACTGAGGAAAAGGAGTGAAAGGATAAGACGCCTGATAAAATTCTGAACAGGGCATAGTTTAATCGTCACTAACACTTGGTTTAAGAGTCATGAAAGAATTTTGTATACTTGAAAGAGACCTGGAGACGCCGGAAAATTTCTGATTGTTCATATAACGGTAAGACAGAGATTACTGAACCAGAATTTAATTTATAAAATATTTCCAGGTGGAGATAGGGACTCAGACCACATTGTATTGGTTATGAACTGTAGATTAAAACTGAATAAATTTCAAGAAAGTAGTAATTTAATGAAGTGAGACCTGGGTAAGTAAAACTGAGAGACTTGATGGAGGGATAATAAGTTTAGTACTGGAGAAAAGAGGGGGGGGGGGGGGGCGTAAATGTGGAAAGGCGTTAAAATTCGTAGATAGTGACCAAGAGCTGAAAACACTATGTAGATTCAAGAGAACATAGCTTAATAGAAGTTGTTCAGAGATGAGGAGGCAGGATAGCATGCAGAGATGCATTTTCAGACTGAAAACGTCAACAAAAACGTTATGTAATTCCTGCAACCTACTATCTTCACTTCACTACAGCTATGTAACTACCACATGGTTTTCGATGTGTGGTGCACCTGATTAGCTAAGCTCTGTATCGTCCGAGCTCTGAAAGATCGAAATGGTCCCCTACTCTGATCCGTGTTTTACCTGGTTAACTGGTGTATTTTTTGTACCATTATCTTTTTCAGTCATTCTTAACTATTCCCGTCTCCTCAGTGAAAGGCAGCTGCCCGCCAGCACTGTTTTGCTTCTCCGTCACGCTGGAAAAAGTTTTGTTCATCCCATGTCCATCGGTCTTGTTAAACAAAACATTTTATAATAGCTATGTGTTTAGCAGCATCTCACGATTTCCAGTGGCCTAGCTTGAGACTATTTTAACGTGCAACATAGCTTTGTCCAGCTTCCATACCAAAAGGCGGCTTTCTACATTCGGCTCAAAAGAGCGCCTCTCGTAAAAATTCCTCCTGACTTCACTCCGCAATATCATTTGCGTGAGCGGTCGCTGCAGAATGTCCTAACTGTTGTCCTTTTGCACGGTGGCATTGTAGGGTGTCACAAAGAAGCGTGTTGACCCGGCCTCCTCAACGGCCGTCGCACCTTGCTGGCCTTCTAAGAAGGACTTAGCAGAATCGCAGAGGTGTTCCGGCACGTCTCTACATACCTGTCACCACTGTGCTTCCAAAACATTATCTTATATCCAACCAGCATTCTTAGCTCTTTTAGATTACTAGGGAAACTGATGATCCACTATACATTTAATACCAAATCATACCTCAAATTGTAATTAATTATTGAGGCGAGGATGGATTTCTAATTTGAATATCTTAGAATTTACATACATTATGTATCCCGTAACGAGACTCAGTCCTCAGTGCTCATGAAATTATTAAACTTTTTGCCTTAAGTGAAACTAACACCACCAGGCCATAGTATTTAAATACCTAGAGTGTGTACAACCTATTGGTGAATTAAAGTGTTTTTTCTTGGACCCTGGGTTAAAACCACTTCTTCCTATGGAAAACAAAAACTGAACTTTTCTTCAGAGATAGAACTTTTTCAATGAAAAAGTATTTTCACTAGTTCATAAAATTATTTTCAATTGAAATTCAACGTTGTTTTCATTACAAACCATTTTAAAAAATAACCTAATTTCAGTATTAACTAAACCTCAACATACCAACAACAAGTAATGTGCTATAATAAAATTAAAATATATTTTAGTAAAGCATTGCATGTACTGCACTTTGTATTTTTCTCTCTGACTTTTCACTACTCAGTAATTTCAAACATTAAAATCAGCAACTCTGGTCTGCAGCAAAATAAGAATGTTACATCACTCCCTAACTAATACAGAGCAACTACCGACAGACGTATCTCTTTCTTTCATTATTCTGACAGCAGAATTGCTATCCTGGTGCTCCCTCGTATTCGGAGTATTGCCACCCTGCCACCACTGCACACTCAGACTTGACTAGATAATACTTTTTCCAAATCTTCCGAATAATGCATGGCTTCATTATAGTTCTGTTTGTGTAACATTTTTTAAAACGAGTTCCTTGTGTCCTAGTCTGGACACTCGGTCTGTTTTTCAACACACTCTCCTATTTTAATTATTTACAAGAGGGGTAAACCTAATAGACTAACGGTCGTTATAGGCAAACATGCAAAAATATACCTCGACGTAATACAAAACTGCAAATTCTTTGAAACAAGCCGGAGCCTGAACGAACTCTAAATTGGCTTTTCGAGAAGAAATTCTTATAGCAATAAAGGTAGAATCACATTTTGTGGGTCACTGTCTTACATACACTCCTGGAAATGGAAAAAAGAACACATTGACACCGGTGTGTAAGACCCACCATACTTGCTCCGGACACTGCGAGAGGGCTGTACAAGCAATGATCACACGCACGGCACAGCGGACACACCAGGAACCGCTTAGGGAGGGAACTCAGCCATATTCTTTCAACGGAATAGTCTCGGACGTCCCATTAACTGATTTAGAGAAAGCACTGAGTACCTAGATCCGTATTAATGAATGGAGATTTGAAGCAACCTCCACATCATTCCATCAAAGATAAGCGTACGGCAGTGTTATTAACCCGTCACAACCTGCTTTATTTCTAACTCATCATGAGTGGTCTGGTGAGGCTGGCTACGAATTCCTCTACCTTTTCCAAACACTTCATGACTCTTCTGCCGTCCTCTAGGTTATTTACCCTTCACAGATTCCTTTGGTAACATGAAAGCTATTTCTTGATTTATTATCACAAGACTTACTATCCTGTCAGTGTCTTTAATACATTCCTCTCTTTGCCAATTTTGCGAAGTACTTCCACATTCCTTCCCCACCAGTCCACCTAATTTTCAAAATTTTTCTGTAGCAGCACATCAAAAACGCTTTGATTCTCCTCTGTTCCCGTTTTTCTACAGTCTATGATTCAGTACCCCACAATGCAGTGCCTCTAAATTAAATTGTCAGAAATTTAATACCAGTTTAAGGACTATGTCTGATACCAAGATTTTCTCTTGGCCATGAATGCCCTTTATGCCCACGCTATTCTGCTTATTATGTCCTGCTTCCTTCGTCTGTAATAGGTCACTTTGCTTCCACAGTAGCAGAATTCCTTAAGTTTATCCACTTCGTGACAACCAATTCTGATGTTATGTTTCACGCTATTCACGGTTTTGCTACTTCTCATTACTTTCGTCTTTCTTCCGTACACACTCAGTCTGTTCTGTAGTCACTATACTGTCCATTCAAGTCAAATGATCCTGCACTTCTTCTTCAACTTCATTGTGGGTGCCAATGTCATCAGCGAATATTATAATTGATATCCTTCCGCCCAGAATTTAAGGACTACTCCTGAACCTTTCTTCTATTTCCGTCATAGCTTCTTCAAGGTACAGATTCAACAACAGGGGCAAAAGAGTGCATTCCTGTCTTGCCCCCTTTTTAATCTAAGCACTTTGTTCCCTTTATTCTAATATTATTGCTCCCTGTTACTACTCTTAGTCATATGCTTTAAATTGTATTTCGCCTCTATTTCCCACTAGCTTATGTCTTGTTATTTGCTAGACACCTTTTAGGGAAGGTTGATATAATGTTAATTGATACTTATGTTCCAATTACTTGGATTTAGTTGTATATAAAAATTGTACAACTAACAAAGAACGCCAAATGACTTTCTGATACCCTCAGTGATAACTAATTCGTTATAGAGAATAACGGCTGTGAGTGTGTGGGTTTTATTTTGTCAAGTTGCGCAATGGATTGATCCAACAAGTACCCGTGGGCTCCTGCAAGAAACAATTTCCATCTCACACTACTACAGAAGTCAGACAGACGCTATTAATGTACCAACAATAACAGCTTGAAAAATATTAAGTAACAAATATCTTCTGGAGTAGCCCGCTGTAAGGAAAATACACCAAAATATTATTTATTCCTACATAGCTAGTAGAATACATGGGTACTGGAGTATTGCTAGTTAGTGTAAGAAAAATATTCAACGAATGAAAAATATTATTTATTGCCAAAAATTCTGAGAAATCAAGTGAAACTTTTTCTTATAAAAAATTAATAAATATCCGAGTTCTTTTCAGAAGAGTAGATAGCCTCTTATAGACAGAAATGCTATTATTTTACAAAGTATGGAAAGGTTCTTTTCTCCCTTTCTTTTAAGAATATTATTTACTCTGTAGAATGGCTGAGAGCCACACCTACACAACTTGAATAACTATTCTAGGTGTGGTTAAGGCTGTCGCATGAGAAATGTAATGGAGTGTACTGTTGTGGAGGACAAATGGGGCTTGCATACGATGTAGTGCACAATACCGTGAGCTGCGACGACTGCTGCCTGTGTCACTCGATGCTGACAAATAACACAACCATCTCTTTCTATCTGGTTTGACCATCGCCAATCAAACTCTCCCTACGCCTTGATGAAGTCAAGGACTCCTATCTGTCCATAGTTTAACTATTGGCGTGGTACACTGGTCAGATAACCAGTCCACTGCATTGAAACTCAATACTCGCTCGCAGGCATTTAACTAGTACTCTGTCCATGTTGACAACACACAATAAGTGTGCTGCCCATCACAGTGAACAATGCTTAAACGCGACCGACTCAAAATGGAGTGTCACTCCGATTCGCTAACGACAGAGTTGCTCTCCCAGTGAAGTACTGAGGAGAGACTTTGTTCCTCGCTCTTTGCGTACATGCATGAGCGCACTCGCTCTCGTTTCGTGTTCCTGCTCCAAGAGCGACAACGGAACAGCCCCTTTTTTCTGGAAAAGTTGCAAGGGTATATCATTCGCTGTCTTCCCACACTACTCTGACACTTTGCATGAGAAATATTCCGCCAATCAGCACTGGTCTTCTAAACAGGAGAATGACGTTTCCTTCAAGTCGACCAGTGAGGAAATCTGTAGCATCTCCATTAGGTGTATACTGTTTTCCTGTGAGAACTCCGTAACTATGGAGTCGGTCCATGAAAAAATTAGTCTTCTGTGTGCTCCCACACAATGTAGCAGAATTTGCTTTTAAGTCGAACATGGGATCGTTATCCCTTCACTCTGGCAAAAGCTGTATTCTCTCTGGGCGGTCGCTTCGGCCAAAGTAGGTATATTGTTGACCTTGCCCTCTGAAGGGACGGCCTTCCCACTGTGCTGGTTTCCTCTTTAGAGCGAAAATTCCTGTGGCCATCATGCTGTGTAAGCCAGCCTCACCTTCTTCAACCTCGGTGAGCACTTGCGTTCTACTTATTAGATTTGCATATCGCTTACATGAATTCATACAAAATTGAATCTACCTTATCGAGTTTGGGTTTGAATGAAGCGTCTTGATGTGCAGAATTCGTTTGTGAGGGCGGAATATGTAAGAAATGAAGGTCAAGAGGGCATGCCACCTTACACAACAAGATATGGGAACTTCGTAATAAACATTTAATGATGGGATCGTGTGTGAAGGCCCTTCTGATGAACTTATTGTAAGGTTCGGTGTGGGGTAGGTGGGATACTGAGGATAACTCGTGAATAGGGTAGAACTACTGAAGGTAATATATAGAATTATAAAAGCTAATACGTAGAGTTGCTGAAGGAATACATAGAATTATAGACAGTAGTATGTAGAATTACTGAAGGCAATGCATGTCACCTGTTGCAGATTTTGGAAGCAAAATATTAGTAACTTCGCAAGGCTCCAATATTATATAACTGTAACTCTACATGCCATTCCCTATGCATCGCGATAGCAGGTTAGTCTCACCATAGTGGAGCTGTTGATGAATGAAGTACTGTGTGAATGGCTCTCATCTGTGGCTAAGTGTTAGGTAGCTTGAAAGTTTTCCTAAGCTCTTCATATCAGTATGTAGCTGAAGCTGATGAAGATGGCGGAGTGGCGCATTACTCGAGAGACCAGACCACAAAATATAAGGTTGAATAATAAAGCGAGAAGAAGAAATGAAGGGATTCGTGTGCAAGGGGGTACGACATGGAGATCTTGCTTTAACGCGTTTTTCGATACATGCTCAATTCTAATGACTATCCTCTGATGCTTCCAAGCTCCAGCTGGGCACTCTTCTATTGTCTATGTTCTGCTTGCTTAACCAATGATTTCTCTTCTACCATTCATCTCTGAAAAAGACAGTTTCTCGCTGTTCGTATCTCTCCTCGCCCAATGAGGCTGCTTCTCTGCCATGCTGGAAAAACTTTAGATGAATTAAAGTCCTTAATCGAAGATTTTTTAAGAAAAAAAGAGTTACACATTCTATGGCCTCTAGTTCTTTTCAAAATCTTAGTATGGGGCTCTCTAGTCTCCTGCAACGTAGTGATCTACAGTGTCCATTGCAAAAGTCAGGCCTACCGGTGTGGCCGTGCGGTTCTAGGAGCTACAGTCTGGAACCGCGTGACCGCTACGTTCGCAGGTTGGAATCCTGCCTCACGCATGGATGTATGTAATGTCCTTAGGCCAGTTAGGTTTAAGTAGTACTAAGTTCCAGGGTACTGATGACTACATATGTTAAGTCCCATAGTGCTCAGAGCCATTTTTTGAACCAAAAGTCAGCTTTCCATGTTTGGGTGAAAACAAAACTGTCATTAAAAATTCCTCCTCGGTCCATCCCGTAAAAAAAAAAAAAAATGCTTGACTAGTTGCTACAGGATGTTCTAACTGTTGTCTATAAGCTTGGTGGCATTATGAGGTGTCACGAAGTGGCCCGCAGGGTCTGGCAGTGGATACGTCTGCCTTCCCCCGCTGTACTTGTAAGAAGGGCACACCAAGATCCTGCACTGTTCAATCAGTCAGATTTGTGCCTGTGTGTTTCCAGTCATGACTCAAATCTGTTATGGATTACTACAGAAACTGTCAATATCTGTTACATTCAGTACCAATTCATTTCTCCGAATGTAAATAATTATTCAGGTCGAGGGTGGCTTTGTTATTTGAGGTACATGAATTCACATATTTTCCGTGACTGTTCTGTATCATCTTGCACAATTTTACGTTGTTAAATGCTTCCCCATGTCTACAGACCCTGCGAAAATGTCTAGATTTCCCTTCATTTGCACTTTCATTATTAAGTGCAACTTTTCCTGTCCTTTGCGGGAAACTTACCGTCGTCTCGCAGATCCCCAATTTTCTTTTCAATTCTTTTGTATAATATTCTACACAGCAACTTGGATGTATGAGGTGTTACGCTGAACGTGTAGTAGTTGGCACTTACCTCCTCTTGCTACCTTTGGAAATGTGTGAATAATATTTTTCCGAAAGTCTAATGCTCTCTCGCTGGTCTCATCTGTCCCACAAACCAACTTGAATAGCCACTTGGTTGCCACTTCACCTAATGATTTTAGAAACTACAATGGAGTAATATCTATACCTTCTGCCTTATTTGAGTGCAGTATTCCAAACCTCCTTTAAATCCCGTATCTCTTCCCTATCGAATTCTGTTCCTTCTTTTATCACGTCATGACACAGGTCACCACCACATCACCGTCAAGGAGGCCTTCAATGTACTCATTGCAACTACCCACCCTCTTCCCTCTATTAGACAGTGGAATTCCCAGGGCACTCCCAATTCTGCTGCTCTTCCTTTAATTTCACCGAAAGTTGCCTTGACTTTTCTATGTACTGATTCAGTTCTTCTGACGACAATTTCTTTTCCGATCTCTTCACGTTTTTGCTGCAGCCATTAGCCTTGGCTTCAACTACATCTACATCTACATGGTTACACTGCAATTCAAACATAAGTGCGTGGCAGAGGGTTCATTGAACCATTTTCATGTTACTTGTCTACCATTCCACTCTCGAATGGCGCGTGGGGGAAAGGGACACTTAAATCTTTCAGTTAGAGCTTTGATTTCTCTTATTTTACTATGATCGTCATTTCTCCCTACGTAGGTGGGTGTCAACAAAATATTTTTGCATTCGGAAGAGAAAGTTATTGATTCAAATTTCGTAAATAGATCTCGCCGGAAAGAAAACCATCTTTATTTCAGTGACTGCCACCCCAAATCGCGTATTACATCAGTAACACTCTCACTCCTATTGCGCGATAAAAAGAGCTGCCCTTCTTTGCACTTTTTCGATGCCTTCCATCAACCGCACCTGGTAAGGATCCCATATCACGCAGCAGTATTCCAGCAGAGGACGGACAAGTGAATTGTAGGCTGTCTCTTTAGTGGGTTTGTCGCATCTTGTAAGTGTTCTGCCAATAAAGCGCAGTCTTTGTTTCGCCTTCCCCAAAATATTATCTATGTATTCTTCCCAATTTAAATTGATCGTAATTGTAATTTCTACGTATTTAGTCGAACTGACAACCCTTAGATTTGTGCGACTGATTGAATACGCAAAATTTATAGGATTTCTTTTAATATGCGTGTGGCTGATCTCGCACGTTTCTTTGTTTAGTGCCAATTGGCTCCTTTCGCACCATACAGAAATTCTCTCGAGATCATTTTGTAATTGGAATTGATCGTGTTTTGATTTCACTAGACGGTAAATTGCAGGGTCCTCTGTAAACAACATAAGAGGCTGCTCGGATTATCACCTACATCATGTATGTAAATCAGGAACAGCAGGGGGCCTATGACACTACTTTGCGGAACGCCAGCTATCACTTCTGTTCAACTCGATGATTTACTGTTTGCCAATACGACCTGTGACCCCTTTGAGAGGGAATTACGAATCCAGTCACACAACTGAGACGATACTCCATATGCACGCAGTTTAATAGTCGCTTGTGAGGAACGGGATCAAGAGCCTTCGGGAAATCTAGGAATATGGATTCGATCTGAGATCCATTGTCGACAGCACTCATTACTTCATGTGAATAATAAACTAGCTGTCTTGCACAAGAACGAAATTTTCTGAAACTTTGTTGGTTACGTATCAGTAAGCCATTTTCTTCAAGGTAATTCATAATGTTCAAGTACAATATATGCTCCAACATCCTACTGCAAATTGAGGTCAGTCAGTGATAAGGGTCAGTAATTCAATGATTTACTCCTACTCCTTTCTTGAATATTGGTGTGATATGTACTACTTTCCAGTCTGTAGAAACAGATCTTTCTTCAAATGAGCAGTTGCATATGATTGATAAGAAAGGCGCTACTGCATACTCTGATAGGACCTTGTTTTGTATACAATCTGGACCAGAAGACTTGCCTTTCTTAATAGGTTTGAGTCGTTTCGCTACACCTAAGACTTCTAATTTTATGTCACTCATGCTAACAGCTGTTCTAGTTTCGAACTATGGAAGATTTACTTCTTCTTCTTTAGCGAAGAAATTACGGAAAACTGTACATAGTAACTCCGCGTTAGTGACACCATCATCGGTAACATTTCCATCGCTATCGGGCAGTGACAGTGTTGACTGTTTTTCCCCCACTCGTGTACCTTACATACGACCTGGTGTTCCTGGGAGTGTCAAATTTTTTTAAGTCTCTCCCACCCACTGTTCCTAAAACTGTAACGTATATGTATTTCTGTTTCAACGGTGTTTCACTATTCCAAGAGTTCTGTTTCCTTAATCGGAAAATTTAACCTATTTGATTGAAGGTTTTACTAGCACACTCCTGTCGATACTTTTTAAATTCATAGAGAAACGTATAAAAATTAAAACAAGTTGCATTTGCCTTTTAATTTTAATTATTGCGTTTTTCACACGCGCATTCTAATTTACTAAACAAACTTGTTACAGAAAGAAAAATATCCTCTTTATAAATTCGTTAAAATACGTTGAGTCTCATCTTTTGACTTTACGAGAGACTTGACCCTGCTTTTTTACGTCGCCCAAAAATAGGGCAGTCATACTTATTTCATTATTGCATCATTCCAATTACACTGACGTTTGAAATGGTTAACCGGAAATTGTATTTTATAAAGCCACAAGAAATGGAAAACACACACTAGGGAAAGCGTCGAAGTTTGCTCTGATAATAGAAAAACAAGAAGAATGCCGTTGGCTGCTTCTTACCGCATGTGGGCCGTGACTTTTAAAGAAGACAACCACATGATATTTTAATTTCCTCCAAACAACTCCTCTACCTTTGGTTTACGACTTCATGAAATAATGTCCAACCTGTCTCAAGAGATCAAAGTACTGTTCTGTCTGTGCAAAAAGAGGCAGCAAAAGAAAAGAAAATCGTAGGGGAGTGAGAAAAAGTTAAAATGGGAAAGAAAAATATGTTTTAATACACTTAGCGGGCCTGGAGACCGATGTTCCATCTTATTGCTGAATAAACGACGTTCCGATTCGAGCGGTGCGGCAAAACAGATGATTTTACCCTTAATCATAATATGTAGGAAGTGATATTGATAAAGATATAATTTATTGGCATCTGTGCAATTAATGGAGAAAAAGCTAGTAAATGCATAGGGGAATCTGGAGATGAAATAATACCAGGTGGCGGTCAGGGAGCTCCTAAAAAGTATATTAATATTAAAGAATTAAAGTGTGAATAGTAATTTTATAACCATCATCTGAGATCAGAAATGAAAGCTAATCGTAGTAAATTAGGACCTGAATACCAAGGATTAAATAATAAATGTTGAATCTGTGTTCAAGGAATTATGGCCAGCTGTTGGAGATAATCACAATTAGATGGAAAATAAGCTTCATGATACTTACTGGAAATTAAAATCTGGAAAAAGGAAATGGTTGAAGGCTGAAACCAGCCAACTGAAAATGTCTATTCCGTGTGCTACACAGAGTATGGAAGAAAAGTGTCAAGCAAAATTTAAGGGAGGATGTATTTAGGTAAAGTTGTTGGTGGAAGCAGCTGTCAACAAAGTGTAATGCTTTAATTAAGAGCTGAGCAAATTGAAGTAAGTGAGTACAGAATTCAAACTGCTAATGTGGAAAATCTATCTGAAAAGTTGAGTCTATTGGAATATACTTACTACATTATTTTATTTTAAATTATTTTTAATATATATACTACATTTTAACATCAATTGAGGGAGTGTTTACTGAATACTGAGAGAGAGAGAGAGAGAGAGAGAGAGAGAGAGAGAGAGAGAGCGCCCTTGACTATATATAACCAACTTAATTACTGGTAATTCATAATCTTTCCATATCCATTTGTCAGCCATACGTTCAACATGTAGGTGCATATTGAAATTCAGTATATATATATATATATATATATATATATATATATATATATATATATATATATATATATATACTACATTATTTTATTTTAAATTATTTTTAATATATATATATATGTATATATATATATATATATATATATATATATATATATATATGTGTGTGTGTGTGTGTGTGTGTGTGTGTGTGTGTGTGTGTGTGTGTGTGTACTACATTTTTAAAATCATTTGAAGGAACATTTATTGAATAATGGACATATGCTATGAATTGGAGTTATTGTTGGGCATTTAAGAGATCAAGCTGCTACATGGGGATTTAAAATGGGAATATCTTTAGAACATCCAGTAAGTTTCAAACAGCATCTAAGAAATGATTTCTGTGTCCTAGTAAGTACAATCTACACAGTTTGTTATTACAGAGCTGAAAGTTTGTAAGTAGTGGACTCTGTTGTGCTAGGCATGCTACATTGTGTAGATGGTCTGTATTTACTAGTAAGATAGTAGATATTAATTAATTGAAACGTAAGGTACAGAATTAAACTTCATTAACTGCCCATATCAGAGCAGAGGCAATGTGAATGGTGTGTTTTTCATGTCAACCAGTGGAAAAGGATGCTTCTACCAAGAGCTATTTATGATATTAATAGACTTATATTAATTTATTTACTCATTTGAACAAAAATAGCCTTATTTAATCATTTATTTGTTTATTGACAAACGAAAATGATGAATTTACAATAGTTTAAGTATTTGCATTGTGTAAGTTTTTGTATTAGTGAGTGGAAAGGCTAGGAGAAAGTCAGTGTGAAATTCTTTTGAAATACTTCTATTTATTAAAATTGTAAACAAAGCAAACATTTAAAATCCGAAGCTCATCAGTAAGGGAAATCGTTAATGTAATATTAGAAAGAATAAATGCTAATGATACAAATAATGAACCCAACTTTCAAACAACTGATTCCAATGACTTATGTCAACTGAACATCACTGAACGAATAGAACGCCACAACTAGTTCACGGATAAATGAATTGAGAATAAACCACTTGAAATCACGAAAAATTTAACACTCCAGTCATGAACAAGACTTCCACAAAAGTTCTGTACCATGGCAGCCCACACTACGTTTAGGAGTTGCATTAAATAGCATCGGTACAATATCGGAACCCGGCTCCCATTAAAGTACATCGACAAAGTCTTTCAGCAGCGCCCAACAGGTTCCACTACCAGCAGGGAGTCTTTCATAACCAGTTGTAAGTTCAATGGCAGCGTCAGCGGCACCGACAACGATATCGACTACGATGTTAACAAGGCGATGCTACTAGCGGCAGGCTGCTAGAAGGCGAGCCGACTCACCGACCCTTGCAAACACATAGCTGGATCACAAGAGAGGTTGGGATGTGGCTGGCAAGGACTGGCTGCCAGCAGACGGCGCCACACTCACACCGCTACCGGCGCCGCTCCACAGCAAGTCCGGGAGGGGCGTCGGAAATCTTGATTAGTTAATGTCAGCACTGTTTTATCCAAAAGAGCATATGCATAAAGTTAAACAACGTTCTTGCAGGTACAGTGGCGCAGCTACACAGTAAATCTGGCATTTGCTTTATTAGGTTTGTTTACTGAGTGAATAAATTTTGCATGTGCTATTGCACAGTTAACTAGTAAACAAACGTTGACTGAAATTTTTGAATGTTGACTAAGGAAAGTAACTAAATGATGATATTATATAAGGAAACTGCAGTACTGGTATGAAAGCTTAATAAGAATCTGTTGCATTTAATACATATCTTGGATTCTTAAGAGTAATGCACACACGGGATCCTACAGAAATCTGGGTTATGAAACTTGTCTGTAGAAATGTCTAAGGGAAATCTGTATCAAGTTAAATTAGGAGTGGAGGATTTATTACCGCTACCATCCTCTAATATAAAGTTTTAATATATAGCTATGTACTTTGTAAGCCAACAGCATGGGCAGTATGTAACGAAAATAGGTGAATCAATTAATATTTAGCAAAACTAAATGTTGTATATTTTCATTTCCGTAATTGTATTCTGTATTTAAATTAATATGGAATGTTGGGGAGCACAGAGCGAGCAAGTAACATCTGTGGTATCGAAAAATATATAAAGAAGTGGAATATACCTATATTATTTATGCTTAATATGAAGAAACAATAGAAGCTATTATACACAATGTTGATGAATGTAAGATGCTTGTGAAATGAGGGTTAGGCCAAGCATACAGAGTTGTAAAACAGCACCACAGTGACGTTTGTTGAGCCATAAACCAGATATTGAAGTCACTGTGTATATCTGCTGGAAATAAATGGTAAAACTGTCAAGGCTAACATTGCAGATAGGAGGTGCTGCAGTTAAACTACATTGCAGTAATCTTAGAGGAGCTGCTACGTTACTACGAAATTTAAATATGTTTGGAGAGAATAGTACATGGTAAATGAGATAATGAAAAATGAATTATCGACTGGGAGGGAGAATAGAGAATTGGAAGTGATAAAACCAGTAAATGTAAAGCTGAAAGAAAATGAGGCATTGGTGGTGAAAAGTGAAAGATGGGACGCAACTGACCATATGAAACAAGATAAAGTCAATACTTTATGTTTCTGACTGTACCAGTAGATTTCAAGCTGGGTGTAGCATATATTTAAAGAAAACTCAGTTTTTGTTAACTAAAAAGAAAATAGATAATCTTAGTCTAATGAACCTAGAAGCCCTATACTTCAGTGGCAAGATGAAGATCCATAAATGTGCAGAACGAGTGAGGACAATTGTCAAAAGACGAATGGAGCTTGGAGCAAACATGATTAAAGGGTTATGTGAGGCTCATTGTAAACGGTTTCAGTTATATGAAATGTTTTCTATTAAAATACTATGTTAGTGGTATGACTGATACAAGAGGATAGAACAATAGAGGGTGCAGCTTTGGCCTCATTACGTGATATTAACTTTTATACATCTACACTGGCTGAAGAAACAATAAGACATGCTTACATGAGCATGGTAAAATATCTGATATACATCAATTAGCAGGATTTGGAAACTTTGCCTTATCTAGCAAATCTTCTGAGTTTAATGTTTAATTTTACACCCGGGAGAATTGTTTTGCACTGGGACGTGTATTAGAAGGACAGATGGTGGACGTATTCTCGAACACATACAAAACCTCTTCACTAAAGGATGTTGTTAAGTACTGTGACAAACCATATATCCACAGAAGATATGCTTCATGATCCAAGGGATCCAAGGAACATGTACATGAATTGCCATGTAATCTAGTAAGTTTCCAACCCTAAGTGTTTTTGTGTAAAATTTAGCCCAAATTTCCTTCCCACTTTCTAAAAAGCCTACGTATTACCAAAACTATGAACCCACGAATTGTTATCCTACTCGTATGCTAATCTTTCAACAAACATAATTTAAATTGAACTGTAACTAGTCTGAGTACAACATGTCTTTACATTTAATGCACAACTGCAGTAAAATAATTATCTGGCCCTAATCAAAATTTCCACTTACCTTGCGTCATAACGACATTTTTGCCGATTTCTCGAAAGCACAGTAGCTAACGGCAAGCAGAACGCAGCTCAGCTATATTTCTGTTTTTAAATAAAAATTCCAAACACTAAATCGTTGTATTACACATGGTGCAACTCGTGATGCATAATGATAAACCTATAAACAGCGGGACGGGGAGTGTAAGTATTCCAATGAAATGATATTCCGGTACAACGAATTTAGAATGAAATATGTACATAGAAAGAGGAAAACTTCACATGATCGTGAGACATAACATTGGTCTCACCATTAATATGCTTACCAATGTGAACAGTGACTTAAAAGGGTACGATGTTAAAGAATTTCTATAGAAGGCAAACTGCTTACTTAGTTAATAGGTTAATAGATGACTCACGGAAGTGGTGTGGTCTTCAGGGCTTCATCTCAGCTCCGAGCAAGAGAACGTAGTTAACAGGATGACAATAATCATCCCTACAAATCAAATGTGGAAAGCTACAGTTTTACGTCAATCTTCTTCTCTTCAAAAAATTACTTTCCTCAAAATTTATATTTCTTTCCCCTTAATATATATATATATATATATATATATATATATATATATATATATATATATATATATCGTTGCTGCCCTTTACAATAAATCTTTCTTCATGTAACAGATTAACAGATACCATGCAAAGTCAACACAGCACTACCAACAGCACCACTATATATGCCCATCACCTACCACACTTCGACTGAAAGGTCAGGGGTAGAATGACACAGCTCTACCCCTTCCTCAATCCATCAACTGCACTCCCATCTGACCTGGGTGTTGCGATGTATCTGACTCTAATCCGTCCACTCATCGACTACGCCGTTGTGGTTTGGGGCAACGCCGCAGCGAGCCACGTCGGAAGACTACAACGACTCCAAAACCGGATACTACGGCTGGCGTTGCACCTCCCTCGGGACTTCCCGTCGGACGACCTTAACCGAGTCTCGAACATTCCAACTGTTAGAGAGAGGTTTCGCCAGGCTGCACGACTCTTCTACGAGAAGACCATGCAGTCAACAAATCCGCTCCTCCGAGCACTAGGCCACCGTGTGCAGCGTCTCAACGCCACCAGATGGCCACACCTGCTTCGCGACCAATAAGTTGCAAGCACGCCAGGAACGCCGTCCTAGCAGACTGAAAGGACATAAACACAACGAAAGGACAACCCACACACACCGCCAGCTTGGAGGAATAGCCAACCAGCTGAGACTCCACCGAACAACAGAGACCAATCTGTCTCTGTCAGGCTGAAGAAACTTCGACTGAGGATGTATCAGATACCATCACAAGTCAACAGAACACTGCCAAATACGTCCTATCACACTTCAGTTAAGAATGTATTACAATGTGCAGATCAAAAGACTATACCACGAAAAGACGACAGATAGGTGTAACGTAACTTGCTTTCCCTCTCTAAAGTGCACATCGATAACATAAAAAAATTAAAACATGTCCATCTTAGAACCTTAAGAAGATGCACGAGAATATCGTATTTACAGTACAGCATACACAGTATGGAGTTTTTAACCATCTTGAGCATGATCAGGATCATCAGGTACACATTACTGAAAGAATTTAGCTTTGAGGACCCAATCATTAGACTCACTAGCAAGTTTCCTCTTTCTTCTAATATTCACTGCCACTTTCTGAATCAACAGTAGCAGTAGCTTCCAGAGGGCTCTTCGCAGTATTTGCAGCTATTCTCAGCGATCACACTCGTCATGTCGTGAAAGTGATTGACACCCATACTTCCCTTTACATTTGGCCAAGGCTCACGAGCTCTAGGTAACACTTAGTACCACGCATTGGGGTAGGTACTACACCACATAAATAAACATCAAACTCGTTGCTACTCATACAGTCACTTACTTCAGTTTAAAATGTATTTACTTCGTCTGGGACAGCAGATTATTCAGAGTTCACATTTTAAAAATGATTGTAAAGCTAATAGACCCAGGTTATCCTCCTCAACTTCTACAATGTTACTGCTCATCACTCAAACACCCAATATTTTCTTGTTTCCCCTGACTTCCTGCTTTTGTATAACAAGTACCCTGATTTAGCTATTAGTCCCTCAGACATGTTTCTGTGTGCCTGACGTATGTTTAGCCCTCTTTCAGTGCCTCCAGTTCTAGAAACGCAGCCGCTCACTCACATTAGCATGCGCACTTACCTGCAGCTACAACATACCTCTCACTTATTATGTAAATCTAAGATGGCAGAGTGGAGAATGGAATTGGAAGAGAAGGGAAGAAGCTAATAATTTCAGCTACTTATCGACTTTATGCGGAATCAGCGGCAGTGAGTGAAAATGTGTGCTGGGTAGGGACTAGAACCCGGAATCCTTTTCTCTGGAAAGAGTTGCGTTAACCGTTGCGTCACTTGTACACAGTGTTAATTGCAATTGCACGGACCATCTAGGCACGCTCCCCGGCTGACCGACACGCCCACCTAACTAGAAGTATCCGCAGGCCCTGTCCTTGTCCTCTATGCTCGCTAATTTTAGATTCCGGCTGGAAGTCTAGCGAAAATTGTGACCACGCTTAAGGTTGTGGATTTAATGCCCATCGAGACGGATCAAAAGTTTTTTTTCGCTGTACAGCCAGTTACGCCCCATTTTGACACTATGCTATGTGGTACAGACCTTAAGGGGGGTGTTGTCAAAATATTTCCCTGCTTAAAATCTTGTGCAAAGATCTCTGCACAAGCTGTCCACGGAATGTGCTTCTCATAATAGTCCAGAATGACTCATGTGCTGTTTTATCATGAGCACCGTTTTGTATCGTACTCATCTAGTCACAAAACACGATCGTTCCTGTCAATCGCTCATTGATAATGTCACAGTGAAGTACTAGGGACTGAGCACGTGAGAGATGGCAAAACACAGACCTGTGGGAACAACTGATGGATGGATCCGAAACGTACCTTAAAAGAGGTGACTTAATTTACCTTTTTTTAACTTTTTCGGAGAAATTACTAATCTAAAAGAGACTTATGTTGCAAAATGGGTACTAACATAAATTACAGAGCCAAGCATATGTTTCCTGAGGCAAACCTTTACACATGCTCTACAAAGTTTTTGCAAGGTTTAAATATTTATTTCTCTTTTTTATCTGCCAGATAGAAAGCATACGTTTCACATCGAAATAATTGTTTCCAAAATTTTCTGTGGTGTGCAGCTCTCTTCATTAACAGAGTCTATTACGCGTCAATGTTTTAAACATTTTAGCCTACTCTCTATTTCATTTATAACAAATGAATTTCTCAAGTCTAATTTAGAATCTTTACACACTACTGAAACTAATCTCGCATAATCTTTTCGATTTCTTTCGTTTTTTCCCACCAGTGTGGGTTCGACGTTCGTCGCAGTTCTACTCCATTTACCTTTGTCTTATATTTCCCCTTTCCTTAGACGTTCCTCCCTCAAGTCCACACGTAGAAAATTATTCGAGCTTGCACGTGGTCTTCCTTTTCGACGATCACTTTGCACTACCACATCTTGTTTCTTGTTAATTAGTCATAAAAACGTTTTCCCTGTAGTCATTTATGATTTTAACTGACTTCCACTAAGATGTATCTACACTCTAAGCCATTATGTCGTTTATCCTGATTAACTGTGCATCATGACCACCGAGAGCAATTGTTGCAGGGTAAACAGTTATTTTCTCGCTTTGTGCCTCATCAAAGAAAATATAGTTAAGTACCTACTGTCTTTATCCACCTGTGTTGGAAGTTTAACTACGAGAGCTAATTGTAGGATATAAGTAAGTTTTCCAGATCATTTTCCCTATCAGAATCCTGTAGAAAATCTACACGGAAGTCACCGCAGACTATTAACTGCTTGCTGATGTCTTACAGACAGCACAGTAAGGAATTCAAGTTCGTCATAAATAATTAAAAATTTCCCAGCGGCGATCAATATACCGTGACAATTGAAAGTGAACTGTTTCTCAGGATTAATTTACAAGCACACACTTCTATGTGCTGGTCGCTACAAAATCTACTTGTGTCAATGCTTTTGAACTTCTGATCTGTCTTAATATATGCAACAACTCCTCTTTTTCCCTTATTAGTCCTGCATAAGTAAGCTGCTAGACTGTAATATTTTATATGTAACTTTTCTAACTCTGTGGGTATGTGGTGCTCAGACAGGCAAATGATGTCTATCCTTTCCTCTAAACTTTGCAAGAAGGCAAGAAAGTCTTCTACCTTATTACCCACTCCTCTAATATTTTTATGGAATAAGCAAACTTTACTTTTCTGTGATTTGATGTGGGGCTCTTCTGTTAGAGTGATTTCTTTCAAAACAGTGAGTTTGACACTTGATTGTAACCTAAAAAAGGTGCCTCTCTGACACCAGTAACCACAGGGTTCTTGCATTGTCTGATGGTGGTTTGCCCATACATTTCCTGCATGAAGGTCGGCCAACATATCTTTCCACCTCGTAGTAAGGTGCAGGCCATATCTAGTATAACCCCATCTCCCAATTGTAGCAACTGACAATGCACTCATATGAGAATTCATTTCATTCAGCAGCAACGTGCTCAACTCAGAGTTAACACAGCAGTATTAACCCAGGTCTGGTTATGACGCTGCAGTGAAACAAACATTTTCGTGTGTAGGTGATACTCCTATTTTATCCAGGTCACCCCTAATGGTGCAGCTACTCTTCTTAGCCAGGATATTGCGTGCTCCACCCACTATAATGATCTGATCCTCTTTGCCAAATCTTTTGCACAATTTTTCTATATCGTATGTCAGCTGGCTAAGGCTAGCACTTGCCTTCACAATACTTGTGACATGGTACCCTGCTCATAACTCTTCATGCACGATCTGGCTCACACCCTTTCTATAGCTACATCCTAGCAGGAATACTCTTTTCTTTTAATCTCCTTTGCTACCCACTGAGTTCCCTGGCTAGAAGCCAGCTGCACACAACGGTGACCAAAAGCTGTATGAGGCTCTTCCACCCGCCCCCCCCCCCACCCCCCTTCTTCAGCTAACAAGACAAACTTATTCGATATTCGATACTGATAGCTCAAATGTAGAAGAGGCTGATGAGATGTTCCCCTTTCGCCCTTTGATTGTTACCTTTACCCAGTCCCCACGACGTTTTTCCCCTTCAATCTATCTATTCTAGGAACTACAAAGAAGAGAGACTTACTTTCAGTTATATGTGTAGCTACTAGTTTACTTTTGAAATGTCTTGCGTGTCTGAGTGCTTATTAGGCACAAAGTTTTATTTTAACAACACTATAGCCTACATTACCGTCGTTGTTATCGACGGTTGTATCGACACTCGTATCATACAGGCTTTTGTTGGTTTTGCTGGTGTAGTGAGACTGTCAGTGAGAGAGTACCTCGAGTTGCTGCTGCTAATAAGCTGAGTACACCCTTCGTTTGTTACGTATTTCTACGAGCTTGAAACAGCAGCATCTTCACTTATGGTGAGGAACTGTGATTGCTGAGTACAGATGCGAGCTGAGTTGGTGACCACTCGCTCAAAGCTCCAGGTTTAATTGGCTTCCGTCACACAGATTGAGGCTGCTGCCAAGGGTCATCAATGCGGGGGGGGGGGGAGGGGGGGGGGTTCAGACGCGAGGATATGAGGTGCGTCGAGCACGTCCCACGTATCCTCCAATCAGTCCACTGCTGTGGACACTCCAGTTACTGCCTCCAATGAGGTTGACCCATCACCTGCGATCGAGTGGCAGGCAGCGAAAGACTTTCCGAGAGGTCGATCATAGGGCCTACCTAGTACTTTTGACATACAGGTTTCTGGCGTTACCTGTGGCCGACGAAGTCTCTATGTTGGATGCAGTCGTCCACCCTGCCCAGAGGAAGTTTCTCGGCTCGCAAGGTCTGGGGTGGGGTGGCTTTCCTGGTAGTTGGGAGCTCCAACGTTAGGCGTGCATACTGGGACGAGTCATTCAGGATGTGGAAAGAGTCCTTCCGAATGCCTTGAAGAGTATAGAATGCAGCAAACTGCAGGTGGTGGCTCATGTCGGTACCAATGACGTGTGTTGCTTTGGATCGGAGGAGATTCTCTATGGTTTCAGGCAGCTAGTAAAAATGGTAAAGTCTGCCAGTCTTGCTTGTAAGACAATCTGCGGCATCGTCGATGGAACCGAACTATGGTACTTTGGTGCAGAGCCGAGTAGAGGGTCTGAATCAGAGGTGCAGACAGTTATGCGATCATATAGGCAGTAGATTCATTGACTTGTGCTATCGGGTGGTGGGTTTCCGGATTTTCGTAATAGGTAAAGAGTCCACTACGCACAGGAAGCTGCTGCACGCATACCAGAGGCGGTTTTTTAGTTTAGCGAGTTTTACATACCACATAAAGGGCGTCTGTCCATGAGGGGCAAGTGAAACACAGTAAGGTAGTTGTAGCAACTATGGGTATTGTAGTTGTAAATTGTTGTAGCAGTGTTGGGAAAGAACCAGAGCTCCAATCCCTAATAGAAAGCTCTGAAGCTAAAATAGCTGTTGAAATTAAGTCGCTCACAGAAGAATTAAAGTGCCCATTTTCCTGCTCACCGTTCAAGAGTGGAACGGTAGAGACAGCATGAAAGCGGTTCATTGAACCATCAGCTTGGCACTTCATTGTGAGTAGCAGAATAATCAAATAGATGTAGATGAAAAGTACTGAAACCCAGCCACGGCTTACAACATAAAATGGCTATAGAAGTGAACTACCACTTATGGAAGGTAAAATCAGAAGGCAAGCAAGTTTTGAATGAAAACAGCACACTCTTAGTAAAGGCACATTATTTAATACATTAATGGAACTTTACAGGAAAGGCGTTACAAACAGTTAAAGGAGTTTACACAAACACACACACACACACACACACACACACACAATAAGAGAGAGAGAGAGAGAGAGAGAGAGAGAGAGAGAGAGAGGGAGGGAGGCAGACAGTTGGGGAGGGGGAGGGAGAGAGAAAGAGAGAGAAGAAGTAAACAAATTACAAATTCAAGGCCAATCTTTCTCTGGAACAAATGAATGCCGAAGGTGCTAGGAAACACAGTAACACAGTGCTCACCACGTATTGCAAAGTACAAAGGCGTTTATAAAAAACGATATTATACACAAAGTACACTAATATGTGTGTGCAGTGTCCTCAGAACGAAAACGACGAATCATCAGCGACAATAAAAAGTGAGTAATAGCAAAAGTCTACGCAAAACATTTTGAAACACCAAAATCACCTTTTTTAAAAAATGAAGGGATATGTTAACTCACTGGCGAAATTCATATTCGTATCTTTTAGATTGCAGATGACTAGTCATCAGTGCAGGACACCCTACTGTCGATCCACCAAAACAATTTAATGTAAAATCATGGTAAGAAGCAAAACGTAATAAAAATATTATTTACGCCTTACTTTGTTAGTCAATTACAACCTAAACCATATCCCCATTTTACAGTTAACAAATAAAAGCCCACTAATGATAGCTCAGTGTATCTGAGACATATCTGAATAGAAAAGGAGAGCAGTGTGTTCGCAAAAACGAGGAAATTTGTGTCTTATAATAATACTTAACACTAGCTTTGCTCTGTTTGCTTCTCAGAAGCAGTCTGTGACTTCGAGCTGTGTAATTTGCAATTGCATACAAGACTGAATACTCATTATGAATCTTTGAGGTGGGTATTATTTTAAAGAAAATAGTTTTGGAAAAATGCAGCTTTGATTATTGACAAGATGACTGCACAACATAAGAAGCCTTTAACAATTATAAAATTCTCTCATTATAATATTTACAAGTATTTCAATGAATTGCCTTATTTTTAACATAATAAAAACAAAGAAATAAAATCAACACTAAACATAAATTTTGTTCTTTACGTAACGAACAAATATTTCCTTCAGTTAATAGTTCCCGCAAACAGAAATTTCATTCTTGTGCATGCATTGGTTACCTTGAAACATTCCTCCAAAAATCATATCCACGAAAAGAGAAAGTCATGTATGTTTACAAACAAATTTTCATCTCCATAATAAAGTATTACCGATATCTCCTTTCAGAGTCATATACGAGTATTTCGAAACTGTTTCTCTAAAATCTTGACTGTTCACTACTATACCTCAAACAGTAATGCCCCAGCGCTGCACAACTGACAGCCTACTAAACCAAACACAGACAAAACTAAACACACAGTCAAGGATATTAATCACTACTGATGTAGTGGATTTATGTTCGTTCCAGTACAGCAAAGGTGAACTATTTACAGCAGAAGACACGTGAGAACCTCACACTATCCCATGGCCTCCAGAAAAAAAATCATACATATTGACTTAACTTTGATAACTCACAGAGAATGAATTTGTTTAAAAATTACAAAGAAGTGAATACAAGAAGTTACAACTGTAAATAACTTCAGAAGTGTTGGTATTCAGGTTAAAAAATGTACAAGAGGATGCTCCAATTGTGTTTTACACATGAAGACTGTCTTTGCACAGGGAGGAAGGACACACACTAATTTCTGTGTTCTGTAGGTAATAAATATTTCATCATTCATAGCCATCGAATATTTGCTTTAATGTCTCATATCATTAGTTCTGAGGCCAGTATGTGAACACAATTGAATACACAATGTTGCGTCACTTACCACCAACGAAGATATTGTTAATATCTCTTATCATTTATCCTGCTGCTAAGAAAAGGAATCCAACTAGCCAATATTTACGTAGTTCTTTATGTATTAACAATGTTATATCACAGGCAGACTCAGTAAGGAAACTGAAAGTACATCATTGACAAAATTCTGAAAATTGGTAATTAATGTAGAATCAAATATGAGCAAACTCTGCGAAGAAATTTCCTACTGACTACCCATATTCCATTTAAAGTCTTGTAAATATCTTTGCTCTCAGCACTATTATTTCCCTTCAGTGTTTGCAAATCTTAGTTAAATCTTTGGCCTCTGAACTGCACATGCAGTATTGTGTCTCTTCGAAATGAGCATATTTCTAGCACTATGATGAATAGTACAAGAGCATCAGACGAAAATGTAAGATGAAGAGTATGTACAAGACGTATATTTGTAGAGTGCAATAATAAGTATGATTGGAGAAAGTCTACAGACATAAAGAATTATGTAATATTCTGTGCTACAAACAAAACTCAAGTTCAACAAAAGGAGGAACTGATCAACCATCAGGAACTTACAGATGGTCAACAAAATACACAAGAAAATCTCGTTTGCACACACTAAGAGGTCTTATGTTGCAGAAAATGATTAATTACTCGGAAGTAATAACCCACAAGTAAAACGCTAAACAGTGGTAATGAAAATACATTCTGAGGTGTGGGGTTGATCTGCTATTCTGTTATTCTGCGCAACCGATAGATCTTAAATGTACCCTTTACACTGTGGCTTCTGCAAGATGCAATTTCCACCCCCACACTACTACAGAAGTCAGACAGACGCTTCTAACGTTCTAAGGAGAAATGCCTGAAAAAGTTTCAGCAATAAATATCCCCTGGAGATGTCCGCTGTAAGGAAATGACACAAAAATTCACAAAATTTCTTATGTAACTAGTGGGAAACTTGGGTACTGGAGAAGTGCCAGTTAGTGTAAGAAAAACATTAAACTAAAGAAAGTTATTATTTACCTGAGAAATCACAATGACACTTTCAGTTATGAATTGAAGAAGTTATATCCTGGTTTTTTCCGAATGTAAAGTTACCTCTCAAGGAAAGGATTCGCTAATGAAATTTCTATACAAAGTTTAAGATGGTTATTGACTTGGCAGAATGGCTGAGAGGCGCGCCTACTCAACTTGAATAGTTATCCTTTAGAATGTTGCTAGGTACGGTCGAGGCTGTCGCGTGTGAAACGCAGTGAAGTGTACTGTTGTGGAGGAAATATGGGGCTCGCAAGAGCTGTAGCGCACAATACCGTAAGCTGCGATGACTACTGTCTGCGCCGATCGCTGCTGACAAATAAGATAACTCTCGTTCTGTCTGGATTGACATTCGCCAATCAAACTCTCCCTATGCCTTGATGAAGTCAAGGATTCCTATTCGCCCCTAGTCTAACTATTGGCGTGGTACACCGGTCAGATAACCAGTCCACTGCGATGCCACTCAAATTTCGCTCACAGGCGTTTAACTATAACTCCGTGCGTTCACACCGCACAATAAGTGTGTTGGCTCCACAGTGAACAACGCTTAATCACAAGGATTCAATATCGAATCGCCCTTCGATTCGCTCTCGACAGAGGTGCTCTCCCAGTGAAATACTGAGGAGAGACTCGTTCCTCACTCGAAGAGCGACAACGGAACCGCACCTCTTCATGCCAGACGTGAAGGGGTATATCTCTCGGTCTGTTCCATTATTCCTTCAGCTCAAGGCGTCAGAAATGTCGTCTGCCAATCAGCATTGCTCTTCTAAAACGGGAGAATGACTTTCGTTTAAGGCGACCAATCCGGAAACCCGTAGCATTTGCGTTTGGCGTTTGCTGCCTCCCTGCGAAAATCTCTGAAACTGCGTGCTATGTGTAAAGAATGCGTAGGCTGGCTGCTGCCACACAATGTAATGGAATTAGCTTTTAAGCCGAATACGGGGTCATTCCCCCTTAACACTCGGACCCGCTCTAACCGCTACACGAGCGGTCACCGGCTGACAGGTGCTGGGTCGTCCCCTGAAGGGACCGGTGTCCCGTTGTGCGGTTTCTCTCCCGAACTAAAAGCTTCTGTGACCATCGTATCTGGAATATATCTGTGTACACCAGGCTCCTCCAGTATTTCAACGATGGTGCGCTTACTTGTTATTTGCATATCGTTTACATGAATTCATACAGCATTGACTATATCTTATCGAGTTTGGGTTCGAATGAAGCGTCTTGATGTGTGGAATATGATTGTGAGGGCGGAATATGTAAGCAATGAAGGTCAGGAGACCGCAACGTCTTACATACCTCCCTCCTTATGACAAAATTTTTGTCTGAGGTTTGTTAATGCTGAGGAAAACAAGGCATAAATTGTTCTTTTAGATGTTCCAATAAACTTTTCTCAGCCATTCTTAACAACTTTTTCTAATGATTTTTATAGCTATTTTTTCTATTTTTTTAATTCTACAATTTATGTTCTGTTGTTAGGCAAATCTAGGCTTTACAAAGATTGTTATTCTTTGTTGTTGTCAGTACTTGTCTGTTTTTCATTTTCCACTCCCTAAAATTTGTTTTTACAATATTAATTTTTATAAACTCGTAAGTTCATGGTGAGGGTTCCTGTAGTCATGTCCTAATTCATGAACCACGGGCAACGTATGAGTGGCCAAGTAAGTGGTCCCGACGGTCGGGATACCAGTTACTTTGGAATAAGGCTTGGCATCTCGGACATATTCTGAGTCGTGGTCACCTTTATGCTCATACGGCAAAGACTACCAAATCCACCGGTTAGTCCCTCAACCGTTAGGGGTAAAACTCAATGGGACTCGGGGAAAGTAAGGCTAGCAACATGCTTCCCGGATATTTTAAATATGATGCTGGCAACAATCAGAGCAAAATGTCTCGTACCTTTGGAGGTGACGGAGTCCCACCTCTAATTGACAAACCAGGGACTCCTAAGATACGACTTGGCAAACAAATGGTGATGAGATGTGGAGCTATTAATATCAATGGGGGCTACCCTGGGAAAAAGGTAGAGCTGGCAGAGGGTGCATGTAAGATGGAGCTGGATGTTTTAGCTGTTAGTGACATTCGGGTAAGGGGTGAGAAAGAAGAGGAAGTGGGAGAATAAAAGGTCTACCTGTCAGGAGTCAAAGCAGGAATAGCACAATGGGGTGTAGGGCTTTTCATCAGGAAAGGAATGGAACTCAGCGAAGTTGCAGTAAGGTATGTAAACAAACGACTGATGCGGATAGATTTGACAGTGTCTAGGAAGAAAATTAGGATTGTGTCAGTATATTCGCATTGTGAAGGGACAGATCAAGATAAGGTGGATAGTTTTTATGAGGCACTCAGCGATGTAGCTGTTAGAGTAAAGGACAAGGACAGTGTTCTGCTCATGGGTGATATTAATGCCGGGATTGGAAATCGAACAGAAGGGTATGAAAAGGTTATGGGTAAATTTGGAGAGGATATGGAGGCCAACAGGAACGGGAAACAACTCTTGGATTTCTGTGCCAGTATGGGCTTAGTAATGACAAACTCCTTTTTTAAACATAAGAACATTCACCGGTATACTAGGGAAGGCAGGGGAACCAGATCTGTCATTGACTATATAATAACAGATCAGGAATTCAGGAAGGCTGTGAGGGACACACGTGTATTCAGAGGATTCTTTGATGACACTGATCATTATTTAACCTGCAGTGAAATTGGGATTGTGAGGCCGAAAGCGCAGGACGTCAGGTCCATAAGTAGGAGGATAAGAGTGGAGAAACTTTAGGATAAGGAAATCAGGCACAAGTACATAACAGCAATCTCAGAAAGGTACCAGTTAGTTGAATGTAGTCAGTTACAGTCATTGGAAAAGGAATGGACCAGGTACAGGGACACAGTACTAGAAGTGGCTAAAGAATGTCTTGGAACAGTAGTGTGTAAAAGTTACGTTGAAGAAAGAAACAAAGGCAAGCAGATAATTGCAGCATCCAAGAAGAAATTTTGGAGGACTTTGGAAACAGATTGGAGACTATGGGTCAAGCTGCTGGAAAACCATTCTGGAGTGTAATTAGCGGTCTTCGAAAGGGAGGTAAGAAGGAAATGACAAGTATTTTGTATAGGTCAGGAAAACTGCTGGTGAATCCTGTGGATATCTTTGGCAGATTGGAGGGAATATTTTGAAGAGTTGCTCAATGTAGGTGAACACACGATCAGCAATGTTTCAGATTTCGAGGTAGAATGGGATAGGAATGATGATGGAAATAGGATCACATTTGAGGAAGTGGAGAAAATGGTCAGTAGATTGCAGTGTAATAAAGCAGCTGGGGTGGATGAAATTAAGTCGGAACTCATCAAATACAGTGGAACGTCAGGTCTTAAATGGCTACACAGGATAACTGAAATGGCCTGGCAGTCGGGACAGTAATCACACCAATCTTTAAACATGGAAACAGAAAATATTGTAACAACTACAGAGGTATCTCTTTAATCAGCATTGTACGTAAAATCTTATCAGGTACTGTTGAAAGGAAAGTGCGAGTATTAGTTGAGGACCAATTGGATGAAAATCAGTGTGAGTTTAGTCCTCTTAGAGGTTGTCAGGACCAGATCTTTAGTTTACAGCAAATAATAGAGAAGTGTTATGAGTGGAACAGGGAACTGTATCTATGCTTTATAGATCTAGAAAAGGCGTATGACCGGGTTCCTAGGAGGAAGTTACTGTCTGTTCTACTAGTTTATGGAATAGGAGGCAAACGTTTGCAAGCAATTAAAGGTCTTTACATGGATAGTCAGGCAGCAGTTAGAGTTGACAGTAAATTGAGTTCATGGTTCAGAGTAGTATCAGGAGTAAGACAAGGCTGCAACCTGTCTCCACTGTTGTTCATATTATTTATGGATCATATGTTGAAAACAATAGACTGGCTGGGTGAGATCAAGTTATGTGAACACAAAATAAGCAGTCTTGCATATGTGGATGACTTAGTTGTGATGGCAGATTCGATTGAAAGTTTGCAAAGTAATATTTCAGAACAAGATCAAAAATGTAAGTACTATGATATGAAGATTAGCATCTCCAAAACGACAGTAATGTCAGTGGAAAAGAAATATAAACGGATTGAGTGCCAAATAGGAGGAACAAAGTTAGAAAAGGTGGACAGTTTCAAGTACTTAGGATGCATATTCTCACAGGATGGCAACATAGTGAAAGAACTGGAAGCGAGGTGTAGCAGAGCTAATGCAGTGAGCGCTCAGCTACGATCTACTCTCTTTTGCAAGAAGGAAGTCAGTACCAAGACTAAGTTATCTGTGCACCGTTCAATCTTTCGACCAACTTTGTTGTATGGGAGCGAAAGCTGGGTGGATTCAGGTTACCTTATCAACAAGGTTGAGGTTACGGATATGAAAGTAGCTAGGATGATTGCAGGTACTAGCAGATGGGAACAATGGCAGGAGGGTGTCCACAATGAGGAAATCAAAGAAAAACTGGGAATGAACTCTATAGATGTAGAAGTCATGGCGAACAAGCTTAGATGGGGGGGGGGGGTCATGTTACTTGCATGGGAGAAACAAGGTTACACAAGAGACTTTTGGATTCAGCAGTAGAGGGTAGGTGGAGTCGGGGCAGACCAAGGAGAAGGTACCTGGATTCGGTTAAGAATGATTTTGAAGTAATAGGTTTAACATCAGAAGAGGCACCAATGTTAGCACTGAGTATAGGGGATCATGGAGGAATTTTATAAGGCGGTTATGATCCAGACTGAAAGCTGAAAGGCATAATCAGTCCTAAATGATGATGATGATGAACTCGTAAGTGTACAGTGTATCTTGTTTTAATGTGGTTATATCTTTTCTTTAGTTAAGCTTGCATAATTGTTCACAAAAGCTCTGGTGTTGTACTTTGTTTTATTTATTTAGGAATTATCTTTTTCTTTATGTGTCACTGTTTCTTTTTGTAAGAATGAAGATGCATTTCCTCTTAATTCTATCCTCATTATTAATATTATTACCCCAAAAAGGTGAATCTGAATGTTACTTAAAGAAGAAAAATCCTGCACAAATCCTGTTCTAACTTTACATATGAAAGAAATAAATAGACTCTCCGTGAGTTTATGAGATTATATAACTATACTACCTAGGTTTCTTTACAAAAGGTTTTAAGGTATCTATAAATTATGGACTTTACATACATAATACAATAATTACTTTTACAAAAAAGGAAAAAATTGTTACAAATATATCATTTTCTTAATTCTACATTCGTATTTTATCAATTTTGGTTTTTTTGGTTTTGTGCTGCGTCAGTTTCTGTGCTCGACGATCCCCGGTGAAATACTGGAAGGCGTCGACACATATGGTTGGGTGTCACAAATCATGAGAGAAGCACTCTAGCATGCAATGCCAGGTCTTACTTGTTGACACTGTCATCGTGGAATGGTATTTTTAACCGAGGTTGATGACTGTGGTTTTCTGCATAAACAGTGATATCTTGGTACTCCTTTGCTGTCACACCTG
Source organism: Schistocerca gregaria (assembly GCF_023897955.1). NCBI lineage: Eukaryota > Metazoa > Arthropoda > Insecta > Orthoptera > Acrididae > Schistocerca > Schistocerca gregaria. The sequence goes on from NC_064926.1 coordinate 248,990,294, forward strand.
GGACAGTATGGCAGTTCGATGATTGTAGTTGACTACCGACGATCGTTACCCTATATTGGGATGTGACGTCTTCGTACTTCACACCTGGTTCGGCATGCTGATTTGAACATGTGGTAGCGAGTATACTGTTCATTTTGCTGAATCTATTTCTAGTGGTTGGTACTCCTTAATATTACGTTTGCCGTTCGCTTGTATTTGTTTGACGATTCAAGGTTTATTTTTGGAGAGGTGGTTGTAGTAGTTTCCATGCCTCAAAGTTCATGGAAAGACGTTTGTAGCAATTTGCTTTTTAGGATAGGAGAGAAAGGTATCTTGCTGTCTTCTGCCCTTCTTCATCTTGCATATTCTGTTTTTCTCTTCTTTCTTCCAGTCTTCTGTTCTTCTTGGGCTAGGAATATGTGAATTTTAGTGTAGGAGTGATATCGGATTTGTAGGATCTGACTGCCTTTCCCACTGTTTGTGGATCTTAGTAATTTCTTGTACCTTCATTGTTGTATCGTCGTATTACGATTCTACCCACGCTCTTCCGTTGTGTAGCAGTGTCGTGGCATATGAAATGTCCATGCTGCGCTTTGTCCTCCCGAAATCCAACCTCGTTGCAACCTTCATTTGCAGTGTGGCGTTGGTCTTCATGTTGTTGTTATTGCCCTAACTGCTTTCTCCACATCTCTGTATCCTCTCTGTCGCTATCTCGAAGCATCAGGTGTTAAGGAAGCTGGTGATTGGTGTTGGTGGCGATGACCCTCTGATGCGTAGAAGTATTTACAATTTTTGTTTTACATTATTTCTTCTTTACAAAAAGAACTCTGATTTTATATAATGCAAAAATTTTCTGACAGTGACAAAAGTTATTAGATAGATATATTTCTTTATTCTAAATATGTCCTACCACTTCTTCATTCTTTTAATTGTTGTGTACCATTTATTGTTTGTGTGCATGTTGTAGTGTACTTGATACTACAAGAAATTGTTAGTGTGTATTGTGTCTCTTATTTCTTTTAATTAATGTGTTACTTTGTTGATTCTTAATTTATTTTTTTAATTTGGTGGTTTGCACACGATTTGAGATTGCCCCTCTGTCTGTTTCCCTTTCTTCTCTTGTACCATTTATTTCATTCACATTCTTTTAGATGGCTCACGTGGTTGATGCTAATACTTTTACCTATTTTTGGATTCGTTAGCTCTACGGCATTTTCGTGAGCGATCCTGGATATTATCATTGGCCCTTTATAGATTGCAAAAAATTTACTGCTTTTATTTTGACTCTTATGTGATAGGTAATGAGTTTTTACTAATAACTTGTGGCCCAGTGTGAAGCGTTTCTTTGTGGCAGATTTGTCTTGAGTGATTTTACCTCTCATTGGTGCTGAGCGAATGGTTTGTAGGGCTGAAGCGACGATTTGTCCATGTTGCTTTCGGGGAATAACTGGAAATTTAATGATTTCTTTAATTTTTTCTGATGGATATATATATTCTTTAATACTGTAATTGGTTTAAGTCGTGGTGCAATGTGGTGTCTCATTAATTACCTCTTGGAAGTCTCGTAGATATAGGTCCCAAGTACAATGGTTCTTTCTACAAAACAGTCTACAAAGTGTTCCTAAATCTTTCATGGTATTGCGACCGGATTTCCACTTGGTTTATATTTGGAAATAAAGGTGGGTTTCATTTTAAATTTGTGTAACGTGTTTTTTCAATGCACTGATCTGTATTGGAGCCCATTATCTGACAAGATCCATTTCACTCGCCCAACTTGCTGTATAAAGTCCTTTTGAAATGCTTTACTAATTGTAAATCCAGTGGCTTTCTTTAAGGGTGTAAGTGTAGTGTATTTTGATGCTAGTTCAATAACAACAAATATGTAGGTGAAGCCTTTCCTTGTTCATGGAATTGGACCATAAATATCGGTTGCAGCAATCTGTCTTAATTTATCAGGAATAATTGGAAGCATTGGGGGTCTGGTCTGATATGTGACATGTTTTGACTATACATTTTTTACAACTTTTAAGAACGAGTCGAATACGTCGCTCTATATTTGGGAAGTGTACCATTCGTTTCATTTTTAGATAGCATTTCTTGGGCCCAAGATGTCCTCTGATAATGTGGGTGTACCAAATGTATTTATTAATAAGTTTGTCAGGAATGCATGCTAACCATTGTGAAGCATCATTATTACATTTGAAAAATAGGATATTATTCTTTACTATGTATTTTTCTAATTTCTGTGCTGGTTTTATCGGTAAGTTGGTGTTTGATCCTGAGGAGGGTCTGATCTTTGTTTTGTTCGATAGATAAATTTTTTAAAGCATTTGTGATAAAATATTCGAATGGTACGTTTTGTAGATAAGGGATAGTCCGTTCTTCATCGTCAATGTTAATTTTCTGGTCCTCTCCCATTCTCTGTGGTAAACGAGACAATGCATTGGCCTGAATATTTTCAGGTCCTGGTATGTATGTGATTGAAAAGTCATACTCCTGCAGCACTTGCATCCATCCTGCCAAACGTCTGTGGGTTAATTTGGAGGATATTAAAGACTCTGATGCTTTATGGTCTGTGTATATTTGTGTTTTTCTGCCAAATAGAAAATGTTGAAATTTTTGAAATGCCCATACTGTGGCTAGAGCTTCTAATTCTGTTATGGAATAATTCTTTTGTGCTTTCGATAGTACTCTGCTTGCAAAGGCTATTGTTTTATGTATTTTCTTACCTTTTTCCTCAATTTGTTGAAATAGTACCGCCCCTAGACCAGTCTTTGCACTATCAGTTACTAGACAGAACTACTGACTTAAATCTGGGTGTGATGAAATTGGGGCATTATTCAATGCCTCCTTCAACTTATGAAATTCTTCATCTGCTTGTTTATCCCATATCCAGAGCGTGTTTTTTCCGGTCAGTGCACACAGTCCAAGAGCTGCAAGTGTGTCTACCCATATAAATTTTTTGTTAAAATTTGTCAGCCCCAAGAGTCCCCTTAGACTTTTCTTGGTGTAGGGAGTAGGAATATTACGAATAGCGTCTATCTTCTTCGCGTCTGGCGTTATACCTTTTGCAGATATGTAATGTCCAAAAAAATTTATTTCTGATTACCCCAAAATACGATTTAGTAATGTTGATGGTGACCCCATATCTTTTCATAATTTGTAGGAAATTAACCAGTATATAATTATGTACTGCTGCGACCTGCCTTACCTAACTATCCTGACACTTTCCTATCCTGGTAGGTCACCTATTTCACCTATCCTGGCAGGGTCGCCATTTTCTGAGGAGTGGGGTTGATCTGTTATTCTGCAAAACGGATTAATCTGAGATGTACACTTTACCCTATGGCTCCTGCAAGATGCAATTTCAACCCCACACACTACTACATAAGTCAGACAGACGGTCATAACGTTCTAAAGAGAAGTGCCTGAAAGAATTTCAGCAATAAATATCTTCCGGAGTCGTCTGCTGTAAGGAAATAACACAAAAATTCACAAAATTTCTTATGTAACTAGTTGGAAATTTTGGGTACTGCAGTAGTGCTAGTTAGTGTAAGAAAAACATTAAACTAACAAAAGTTAATATGTATTTTGGAAAAATTCTGAGAAATCACAATGGCACTTTTATTTATGAATTGAACAATTTATATCCTGGTTCTTTTCAGAATGTGAAGTTACCTTTCAAGGATAGGATTCGCTAATGAAATTTCTATACAAAGTTTAAGATGGTTGTTGACTTGGCAGAATGGCTGAGAGGCGTGCCTACTCACCTTGAATAATTATCCTTTACAATGTTGCTAGGTACAGTCGAGGCTGTTGCGTGAAATGCAGTGAAGTGTACTGTTGTGGAGGAAATATGGGGCTCACAATAACTGTAGATCACAATATCTTAAGCTGCGATGACTGCTGTCTGCACAGCTCGCTGCTGTGCAATAAGATAGCTCTCATTCTATCTGGAGTGATCTTGACAGAGCTGCTTTCCCAGTGAATTACTGAAGAGAAACTGGTTCCTCGCTCCAAGAGCGACAACAGAACCGCGCCTCTCCACGCCAGAAATATCGTCTGCCAATCAGCATTGCTCTTTTAAAACGGCAGAATGACGTTCCGTTTAATGCGACCAATCTGGAAACCTGTAGCATTGGCGTTTGGCGCTTGCTGTCTCCCTGTGAAAATCTCAGAAACTGCGTGCTATGTGTAAAGAATGCGTAAGCTGGCCGCTCCCACAGAATGTAGCGGAATTTGCTTTTAAGCCGAACACGGGATCGTTCCCCCTTTTCACTCGGGCCCACTCTGGTCGCTACATGGGCGGTCACCGACCGACATAGGCTGGGTCGTCCTCTGAAGGGACCGGCGTCCTCTTGTGCAATTTCTCTCCCGAACTATAAGCTTCTGTGACCGTTGTATCTGGAGTATATGTGTGTACGCCAGCCTTGAGTATTTCAACCACGGTGCCCTTACTTGTTAATAGTATATCGTTTACATCCATTCATACAACATTGACTTTATTTTATCGAGTTTGGGTTCGAATGAAGCGTCTTGATGTGCAGAATATGGTTGTGAGGGACGAAAATGTAAGCAATGAAGGTCAGGAGACCAAGACGTCTCACAACGTGTTTGAAAGACATACACAATGTAAGAGCTTGATGGTAGATCTGACCCAAAGTCAGGGAAGTCCAGAATTAAAGGGAAAACAGACAGATGTATCATGGTTGAGGTAAAGGAGAAGGAAAGTAAATCGAGTGTATTTCAAAGGAAAGTCTCAGTAACTCTGTGTGACATTTTATCTTAGTGCTATGTACTAATCTAAGGTACTGATCAGCTTTCTAATTTTTGTACTTTATGCATACTACACATTCACCAAAACCGCATACTTTTCTTGTAATACATTCAACCTCATTTTACCTGCAAAAGAAAAAAAAGAATCATATTCAAATACTAGCACCTTGTATGTCAATTTCCTGTCAAAAATATTTTTCAGTTCACCTGCATTTCATTATCACACCATCACAACCACGTAATATAAATATAAGCATTATTCAACCCACCTGTACTCAATTACATTTCTAAATTACAGTAAACATTCTAAACATTCATGGTGGTGTCTGATTGTTCTATACCGTTTCTCCCTACCACTTTCGCGCAACGACGCTCTGAGCGTGGTTTTTAGGGAATTAACTAGTTTGAACCTGGGACCTGTTGCTGGTAAGGATACGCCAGACCACACATGACATGTAGAATTCAGAAGAGTTCAGTGAGACTAGCGATGATATAACCAAATACTTAATGATCTCAGCGTCAGCTCCACTGCACTCCCTGTAAAAGAATCTTAATACTAACTAAATTTAGTGGAAAGGGTTCAAGGCTTTCCTATTTTTAGTTAGCTGGTAAAATAACGTCGAAAAAGCAGTTAAGTTTACCACTGGAAATTTTATTCTACTCACAAAACATCCTTTATAAATTGCACTATTGATAAAAGGAAATGTTTTAATACAGGATAGTAAAAACCAACTGCGTTCAACAAAAATGTGAACGAATATTCCCTAAATGGGTATCCAAGTTCTACAATCGATCGAAGGATGACCTATGCCATATCACATCTATAATCTAGGTTTAATTTAAGTTTCACAAAAGAGAAAACTATCAAAATGGTCTACAGTGACCCTCAATTATCTTTAATAACTTATCTAACTTGTCGTAAATTACAGTGGCTGATGTGGCTTCTCAATAACTATATAAAAGAAAAAATCATCGCGTTTCAGATCTGTGCTTCAAGTGGCAAATGTGAACACCATGAGTTTTAATTAACGATCGACACTAGTATTACGCAAAAAGGGGTGTAACAGATGAGACTTCTGCAGTTCTGAGTGAAGCCTTATGCGCTCAAAAATGCGGCATCGCGTGCCGTTCATTACATTGTCGGTGTTTAAGCAGCGTCAGGGCGGCAGCGGCCGGCGCAGCAGCCATCCAGCTCGCCGTCTCGGAACCAACTCTCTATCTTGTCCTTACTACCATTTACCGAAGTTAGTTTTTAAAAAAACTATCTGGGTATGTTTTCATCTGACCAGTCAGGGTCTCAATGTTAACCTTAAGCTCCGCCTACAAAAATTCTGTCTATCCAATAAGAAACGTTATACTTTTCGTGGTGGGGCAATGTTTTTTAAAGTTTGCAACGTAACAGAGACGCTAAAAAGTCTCACGCTAAAACCTGCAGCTGGTGTGGCCCTTTTAGCGTTATCCGTGAGATCTATACTGTTCTTCTGGAGGGCTCTATCTTTTAACATGGGCTGGAGGATTGTCCTAATGTAACAGACACGCGAAAAAGTCTCACGCTAAAACTTGCGGGTGGTAGTGGCCCTTTTTGTGTTATCGTAAGATCTATACTGCTTTTCTGGAGGGCTCTAGCTTTTAACATGGGCTGGGGGTGATCCTTGACGTACCTGAGACGCGAAAAAGCCTCACGCTAAAACGTGCGGGTTGTATAGTCGTACAGGTAGGCTCGCGGCGTGGGTGCCCAGCCCCTCCCTTATCTAGCTTAACACGGTTCTGCTCTCGGCTTCTGTCCTCGTTTCTCCCCTCGGAATTGCGTCTGCCTCACGGTGGGAAGGTACGACATGCATTTAGGCATTCTTGTGTTAGTCTGTGGTATTCCATTTGCTCACTTGTTACTCGTATTACTTTTGTTAATTTAATGTCACGATTTATTCCGAGCTATGTGACATACTACTGGATTTGCTTATCATGTCAGGGTTTTCATGTAAGGTGTTGGATTTACCTGACACCTTTCAACATCTTTCGTCATCCAGAGTTCATATGCAGTTTTATTTGACCTATCCACTCATACACTTTACTACTCCATTTATTAATACTCATTTGTTTCTCATTTCTAGAAGCAGTGCTGATAAAAATCAGCTACTAAACACAGTCTTCGTGCACCACAGAAGCCGAAGTAAATATACCAGAATTCGAATGAAGAATAAAATGTTCAAATGTGTGTGAAATCTTATGGGACTTAGCTGCTAAGGTCATCAGTCGCTAAGCTTACACACTACTTAACCTAAATTATCCTAAGGACAAACACACACACCCATGCCCAAGGGAGGACTCGAACGTCTGCTGGGACCAGCCACACAGTCCATGACTGGAATGAAGAATAGCTGCCAGTATAAGTAACTTAGAAGTTCATATACTTTGAGTATTGGAGCAAGTCAAACCACTTCATAGGAATAAGTCTTATGGGCTAAGACTGCATACCAATTAACTTCCTTTCAGTGTAAGCTGATTCAATAGCTCCATACTTAACCATCATATACAAGAGTCCACTCTACTGTAGATCTGTACTCTTTGCTGATGGGCGTGAGAAAAGTACTCCATTACACATAAGGGTTGTGCAACATTTTCCAGTTCACTGGCATTCCTTTTTAACTCAAACAGGGTCTTGGGTCTAGTTGACAGAATACTGTGCCAAATTCCAGAAATTTTGAGTCCAGAGAAGTATGTACAGTTCAATAATGAAGTTGGAGAAATGCACGTAACAACAAAAGAGAGGATTCTTAACAACTATACAGAATTGTCAAATCAATGGATAATAGATAGATGGTGTCAGTGAAGTAGAAGTAACAATTTTTAAAAAGTCAAAACTGAAGTGTGGGAGTGATAAGGAATACAAAATTTAAACAGAAATTCATTATTGCTTCAAAACCCTTCTAAATCATTCACAACATTGGCAAAATGTGGACGTAAGATGTTCTCTGCTACTGAAAGACATATACTAGAGCTGACAGACATGAGAAAGGAAGAGAAAAGGGAAGATGTGAAACAACTGCTCACTTTAAGATTCGGCACACAATGGAATGAAGAAGAACAACTTAATTTTTTGTAATGTACTTGAAAGGTATCATGTATCAGTTTCAGTCCAGAAGATGTCGAATGTGACTGTTTACAAGAAGAACCAGAAGTGCCAAAATTTAGTTAAGTCTGCCTGTAACAAATTATTGTATTCAGCAGTTTTTAAATGTAATTTAAATATTTGCAGGATACCTTCAAGTAAATATTAATGTCGCATAGTTCTAAGTTTTATAAATAATGTAAAACAGTTGCAAATTACTGTAATTTAATAATTATTTTCAGGTACTGAGGTTCGTGTGAATTAATGAAGATATAATACTGAAAACCCATCAAAATATGTAACGACATAGGTGACTGATTTTGATCATGTTGCAAAATGGTATCCAATTCAATATCCTAACACGAAATTAATTGTGGAAACAGAAATATATTCCACTGAATATATAGGTTAATATCAGTTTTTTGCTTTTCCTGAAAAATTTGAATCATTTTACGTTTTGATTAGTTGTTCCTCTTTTCATGTCTCTGTTAGCTACTAACCATACGTCTGTTCATCACCTTCTGTTTACTACGGGGAAGGTAACGAAATATATTTATTGAAAGAAAAAAAATCAATAGGAAAATTTCAAGTTAATTTGCCCTGCTAGATTTACACAACTGGAAAGCGTTCGAAATAGTAAACAACAGTTACCTTTTTAATGGCCTTAAACAAGGTGCAGGAAATAGTACTTTAGCAACATTGGCTTTAAAAAATTAAATTAAAAAAAAACAGCAAACAATTAAAACTGAGATCTAGATAAATTTCTGCAAGCGAACTCAAAACCAAGACTTTAAACAGATCCCCCTAAAGGTAAATATTAGCTAGTTAACGAGACATAACAGTTCGCCTTTATGATTTACCCAAGAGTTTTCAACAAATAATTATAAATTAAATGTTGAACAAGGTTAAAATATATATTAAATAAAGCTATAACGTTAAACGAAAAGTCCCCCGTGCAAAGACAATCAATCAGAAAAAGGAGTCTTGACCGACATTTGATTGACAGTGCAAGTCATATAACATAAGATACTTAACTTTAGCACAGACATTCAGGACACGTGACTGCAAAACAAATAGAAAAACATGGTAGGAAATGCTCTAGAGCTGTCCACACGACCGCAAGCAAGCCAAGAAGGCGCTGACATGAAACACTCTCCCGGTAACTCAGTTCGTGCTGTCAACAAACACCGAACATATATCTCTCACTGAATTACACTACAACTGAAAGTTATTGTTAAACCACAATTGCATTTATACAACCTTTCTGATAAGGTCACACATCCTAGGAAATCAGCCTTGCTAAAAATGTAAGGCGTAAAAGAGGATCCTGAAAGGAAACTGTAAGCTTTTCCAGGAAGGAATATAAATAACAAATAGCTGAGATCAAATTGCTAGCTGGAGGTCATAGCGCACAAAACTTAAAAGGGTTGGATAATACTAATACTACTACTACTACTACTACTAATAATAATAATAATAATAATAATAATAGTAATAATAGTAACACCGAGCACACCAGTTTCTAAAATATAATGATAACAGATGTTAAAATTCAGTAACAGTTTATTCTCCCACATAAAACAATTTTAAAACAACGAAAAATTTTACAAAACTAGGTAATTCATAGGCGCCTAACATGATTATGCGTGAAAGCTTCCCATTTTACATAGTAATGCAAATCTCTAAAAAACCATGCCAATTTTTACAGAAAAGTCTTGCTAGCAAACGAACGTAAGTTACTTCAAAATCTCACAGAGCAGAGCCTGCAATAAATTTGTCCTATAATCACAAAGCGCCAAGTAGCAAAAGCATACATGACAATGAACTGAATATAAACACGAACATCTGCTCGAACAGCTTGCGGAGCGGGAACTGGGTGTACAGAGATGAACAACAAGATATGCACGGAATAGATGATCAAACCTCTTGCCTCCTATCCGGTCCTTGCGAAGAAGAGTGAACGGCGACTTGGGAAGGGCGTCACACCAACCCACACCGCGTAACTGCCGCTGGCCCCAACAACACACTGCGAGAAGACAACATGTGAACATCTTGCATTGCGTTGTTCGAAGGCTTCTCTCAACGCCGCTGCAGCGGCCGCTTTTGAAGTCGAACCGGGACAGCAATAACCGCAAAGGGGAGTAATATACGGCACCTGGTGATAACGCCACGTACAGGCTATCGATAGTGCGAAGGTGATATAATGAACTCGTATGTTATAAAATCTTAATACCTAGTAATATAATACCGATAGTAAATACTCGCTACTCTGTTTCATTAATCAGTCCTTTCACGAGAAACACTCCGCAGTCACACTTAAGAAATAACACTATTGAGTAAACAAACATTCATTACTGACCAGCTGATCATGAAAGGAAAATCTGCACGAATATACATATTGCCTTCGACTCTGATAACAGATGACACGACCTTCCGTTTAAAAACGTAAAATTATTCCTTTAAACTGGTAGAAAATCCTACATATATTTGTAATTTATCAATACCATACCATTTACAAAACTGACTTTTCATCTGACAACACAGCTATAATCTCAACAATCTGTATATCTCATCACAACTGATACTAAATCTTTCATTTCTTGACTTTTGACGGCTACTGCTGATAGTGTTCAAAGCTGTAGACTAGTGTCGCCAGTCTGTATTTCACTTTCAAAAATTCGTATTAGTAAACGTTTATTGACAGCACATTTTTTTTATGATGCGCAATTTAACGTGTGGCCTGGGACAACCAGGAAGATATCCCAGGTGTTTCTGTAAGTAAACAAAGTTTACTGTTGAAGTAGCGCTATAGTCTGTTTGGTGCGACTCATTGTTTACCGCCAGAATAGAAGACATTGTTCTGTATTGTTTTCCTGCCACGTGTTGTTACGCGTGTGGCGCGGTCGGACTTCACTGAAATGCACCTTGCTTTTCTTTACATCTTTCCCTAACCGGGATCAAATATTCATAAAATGCGGAAATTTTTCATTTTACCTTTTTTTTTACCGGTACAATTTTTTTTTTTTACTTGCGAAACGCTTGTAATCGAAGTTTTCAGATTGTTTGTATCTGAATGTGCCTCGTAGCCACTATGACTCATTCTTAAACGTAGCTCCCACGTCTATAAAATTATTTTCGACGTACATTATAATAGTAGAGAAGTTTCCTTGTACTTATCAACTAGAAAGGGTAATAAAAGGAGACATGTACGGAAGACGAGTGTACCAAGAAACTGAAAATTATTTACCACCCTGGCCGGCCGGAGTGACCGTGCGGTTCTAGGCGCTACAGTCGGATACCGAGTGACCGCTACGGTTGCAGGTTCGAATCCTGCCTTCGGCATGGATGTGTGTGATGTCCTTAGGTTAGTTAGGTTTAATTAGTTCTAAGTTCTAGGCGACTGATGACCTCAGAAATTAAGTCGCATAGTGCTCAGAGCCATATGAACCATTTAACACCTTGCTCTGAGAGGCATCGTTCACCATTCGACGTATCCAAAAAAGTGTAATGGATACTCAGCCTTCTTTTAAAGTACGAAAATACATGGAATTCAGATTGTCTCTTCTTTTATTAATGCTTTAGTTAGTATCCTTACTATAATAGCGCGGCCTGTTCCCTGTCTTGTGCGTAAGTGAATTTCTGTACAAGAAAATTCTCGGCAGAGTGACTATATGAAAATGTCTGTAATCATAACTGTAACTATTCTGTATCTACAAAAGGGATCTAGTACACCGCCAAGGCAGTTCAGTATCTTGACTAAATCTGCATCTACATGGATATGCCTGGTAAAGGGTTGATCGAACCACCTTCACAATTGTCTATTATTCCAATTTTGTATAGCGCATGGAAAGAACGAACATCTATAGCTTTCAGTGCGAGCTCTGATTTCCCTTACTATATCATGCTGATCGTTCTTCGGTGTCTACAAAATATTTTCGCTTTCGGAGGAGAACATTGGTGACTGGAACTTTTTGAGAAAATGCCGATGCAACGTAAAACACCATTCATTTAATGCTGTCCACCCAAAGTCCTGTATCATTTCAGTGACACTGTCTCCCCTATTTCGCGATAATACAAAACGTGCTGCCCTTCTTTGAACTTTCTCGATGTACTCCCTCAGTCCTATCTCGTAAGGATCCCACACCACGCAGCAGTATTCTAAGAGACGATGGAGAAGTGTTGTGTCGGCAGTCTTCATAGAAGATTTGTTACGTTTTCTAAGTGTCTTGTGAAAAGAAAGCAGTTTTTGGTTAGACTTGTCCACTGTGAGTGAAATTCCGTTCTCGCGAAATGTCAAATAAATGCCGTGAATACACACAAATATCGGAAGTGGCAACATGTAAATAAGGATAACCAAAATAATCACGCGTGCATTTTCTTTAACTACGTGTAAAGTGCTGATCCATTATGCTTACACGGTCGTCTGTTTTTGTTTCAAAGTTTCCGCTTATGTTACTCGAAATGATAGCTGATTCTTCTTGTTTGCAGGTTATTCTTCATTTGATGTATTGGTACATGAAATTCTGTTGTTTTCTATAGGCAGTTGTTCTACTTTGTTTCACCATTTACTTTCGTGTCTACTAGTTTTGTGCTAGTAGCTACTTCACGTTCCTGTTGTCGGCTGATTCGCTACGATCAACATTATATTGTTTCGAAACTTCCCATTCTACTGTTTTCGCAATGTGAACGACTAAAATGTCTCCAGATTTTCTGTCTCTATTGTGTGATAAATTTGTCGCTTTTTGAATACAAACACCGAAAGAAGGCAAAAGATACAGTTTCTAAATGAGAAGTCAGAGTAACAAGTTGCAAAAAGTAGTCGCAAAAAATCAACAATTGCCAAATTCCTATTGGTCCATCAGTGACAAGAAACATAGGATGGAGTGTTTCTGTAAGTGTAAGAGCAATGAACTCTAAACCTGTCTACTAAATAAACAACACGCATAATCGGTACTACAATGTTGCTATTGCAAACAATGCGTTTTCGAGAAACACCAGTATGCCAAATGAAAAATCACATACAAAAATGATTATGAAAATAGCAATAGCTGAAAGAGGAAATACGAATGTTAGTAGATACACAATTAGTGATGATTCGCTTTGAGAACCTGTGTTGTAATCTAACTTCGTAATTAGAGAAAAACTAGACGGAAATTCTAGAGACCTGGCTCGATATGTGTAAGCTTTATGTATAAATTTGTCTGTATGTGAGAAAAATAAACGTATTCTTTCCAAATTTTCCCCCTTATGTATCGTGTACTTTACATACCGTATTCAATTGCTGAGCAAAACCGACTATTGTTTGGCCCTGAGCTACACACGTGAACAGTGACGTTCAATACAACTTTAAATTTCAAGGAATGTAAAAACTGCACTAAAAAATTAATGTAATCAAATACCAAAAGAACTTATTGTGTGCCCAATGACAACTTCACAACTAAAACACAGTACCGAAGTACATTATGAACATTGCGTAGTATGAATTGCAATGTCTGACTTGCAAAATCCATAAAAATAAATTACTATAAATTACTGCTCTACTCAGTAGAAAATAAATGTTTGGTATAACCAACTCTACTCATTGAAAGTTCATCTGCTTGCTAACACGCCACCTGACGAATCCGAGAAAGACTGTTTGCTCATGAGCTAAAGATGAGATCAGCACTGAAATAAAAGTGACTTACTTATTGCCGGGCATTTTTTTTTTTCGTCCTGAATATTGACGTTCTCGAAAGACAGTTCCTAACAGCAAATGCAACACCTAAAGGAAAATAAAGTACTCACTACTAACTTATCTATTTCTCCTTATGATAAACAGTATGTGACTTCGTTCGCCGTATGGTGCAATGCACCAGGACAAAATATTTTGAACAGAACTGTGATTCACGGAGGTGGGTTTTACTTAAAATCGTTCTTGAGAAATGAGACTCTGGTTATGGAAAAGCAGACTGCGCATTACAATATTTACAAACATTTCAGCCTACTGAATTATTAGTGACATAATGAAACCAAAGAGATCAAATTAACAGTAAACCTGAATGCTGTTAATTATCTAAGGGACAAATACTTCCTTGAGTTAATAGTCCTTGCTAACAAACATTTCATTTTTGCGCGTGCACTAGCGTTACCTTAAAAGACTCGGCAATATTCTTCTCCATCAAGAGGAACAGTTACGTATGTTTACAAACACGTTTTTATCTCCATACAACGTAGTCTATGTAATTTCTTTCAGATTAACTTGTATGAAATCCTCTTCTCTAAAAACTCGACTGCTCGCTACGATACATCGAATAAGAACGCTCCAGAGCTGCACAGCTGAGTTCTGAGCAAGCCGACTATAGTGCGATTAAAACTACTTTGTACTTGACAGCTAGCCGAGCGCGTGACCGTGAGACACTGCGGACCAATCGCACGCTGACATTCAGCACCCTTCTCCTGCATAGTTGTCACTGCTTATCCGTCATGGTTCAGTACCTGCTAATTCCTGGTCTTGTCCGCGTCGTGTTGTGTGAACTGCATTATATCAGTGTCTGCTTCTCCTTTGTTTCCACTACGAGTGTGTGATAAATTACTGTAGTGACTTCCGAGTACAAAATGTCGGAAAATAAAAAGCATGGTCGCCCTAGAGCTCTTAGTTCGAAATCATCTTCGAAGAAAGTTGGGCAAAGAACAGCATTGAGAGGACAATCGCGCGAATACGTCTGCAACGTAAGACCATATTTTGAGATGGAAAGGGAGAAGAGAGGGCCTCATCTTTCCGTTAATAAGGTAGTCGAGAGGACTGCGGCAGCATTAAGAATAAGCAGAACAACCGTTATAAACATAGGCAAAGAGCAAAATGAAAAATTGAATGCACATTCCGGGCCATCGAAACTTAACTCCTAACCGCCAAGTCTGGAAACTCCGGGGAAAAAACGACGCGTCGAGAAACGTGTGACGAATGTTGATTCTTTGGAACAGGATTCGATTCGCAGACATATGTATGCATATTATCACCGTAGAGAGCACCCAACGTGACAAAAACTGCATGTAACGCTTAAAGAAGCTCGTCTTTTCGTTGGCAGTAAGTCATCTCTTCGGCTGGTTTCATTAGACCTGAGATTTATTTACGAAAAATTAAGTGGTCGTACAGTTCTCTGGGAACGGCAAGATATTGCTGCTCGGCGATGCCTATTTTTGCCGCAGGTAAGGGACATTGATTTAGTGTGGCTAGATGAAACATGGGTGAATTCTGGTCATACACTGAAGACAGGTTGTTCTGACGGATCAGAAGAAGGAATGGCAATACCTGTTGGCAAAGGAAGCAGGACTATTGTTGTTCATGCAGGTACCGCCCGTGGGTTGGTTCCTGGCTATTTACATGTTTTCAAGTCAATGGAAACCTCAGATTTTCACCAGGAAATGAACCACTCCACTTTTTTACGATGGTTTTAAAATTCACTGTTGCCGAATTTGGAGAAACCGTCGTACATCATTATTGACAATGCTCCATGCCACACTGTTCTTAAAGACAAAGCCCCAACGCTATCTTCTAGAAAAGACGAAATTTTACAGTGGTTACGGCGAAATAATACACAATTCGATGACGGAATGAAGAAAGTGGAATTATTGGAACTTGTGTCACAACATAAGACACGACACCCGACATACGTTGTAGATGAAGTTGCCAACAAACATGGACATTCTGTAATTAGATTACCTCCCCATCATTTTTTTATAGAGCTAATATGGGCCAAAATCAATGGGTACATAGCACGTGAAAACAAGACATCCAGCCTTTCAGAAGTGGAAAGACTTTTACATAAAGCTCTTTCTAAAGTAACTGTGGAAAACTGAAGTAATATTGTAGTACGTACAAAAGCTGTCATTCAGGAGGCGTGGAAGAACGAATCCTTAATGGAAAATAGTGTTTTCGAATTAGGTATTGCCGTTGGGGAAAAGAAATTGTACCTTTTGGTGGTGTGGGTCTCGTTGTCTTGGTATTTTGAGTTTTGTGATTTCTTGCGAAATTCATGGCACAAGACGAAAATGTAACTAACGGCGATATATATGCTGCTTTCTCCCACCCTGATAAGTTATATCAGCACATACTATTCTCGTCTTGGCGAAACTGTAGCACCCAACCTCTTCCTACAAGCCCCAAAAATAAATTCAAACCTTTCCGAAACTTTTTCTCGCTTTGACCCCCCCACGAAAAATGTAAAGGGAGAAAGTTTGTCGCTTACTATATGTGTGATGTTGATTTGGAAAAAGTTCTGGGTCAGTCGTGAGATTTTAATTTATTACTTCACTATTACTGACTGTATTGCTCAGAAAGTTTGCAAACATTATCGAAATATGTCACTGAAGACAACATTAAAATTTTGTTGTTGCACGAGATACGGAATGATTAATACTGAGTCGCGTGAAAATTCAACTTTTCGTAAAAAATTAAATAATTCTCTATTTCAGTAGCACAAAATTTTCAATGAGTTAAAAAAAGTGTCGTAAAGTAGTCCTCTTATCACTCTACCATGTGCAGTTGCCAAATTATAAAAAAACACGACTTCCATTTTTTACAGCGGCAGCTGACAACATTGCACGGCCGCTCAGCGAACTGTCAAGTACAAGTTAGTTTTAATCGCACTATAGAGATAAAACTAAGCACAAAGTGACTCATGCAGTGCTCTCATTCATCTTCGTCCCGGAACAGTAAAGATGAATTATTGACAACGATAGAAAACATACGAGAACCTCGAGACGACTCTGCCCAAAGGCAGCTGCCGTGGGTCGTTAAGTGAAGGCCGTCGGCCATTGTGTTTTCCATGGTAAGAGGTAATATCTAAAATTCAGTATTTTTCGCACACTGGTTCAAACGAAGTTTTTTTGTTCGGAATCTCTAACACTCTCACCTCTCAAAGCATGTAACTTTCCTCCGAACTCACCTGTATACACGCAAACCTTAGAGTCATTTTCTTTCTTGTGCCATGAATTTCGAAGCAAAAGAGTGACGCAAACCTTTTGTTGTCTACGTGTATCTATATGCAGTTGAGTATATCGTTCCGTCATCCTTGTAAGAGAGACGTGACTCAAAACCATCGCCAGCCCCACCTCGCAGTCGCCGCGGGACCTGCTTACGTATTGTATTTACCGCCAAGGCTTCTTATCGAACATCACCACGTCCTGCAGTGATAGCACGATCTGGCGGCAAAAAAGAGTGTAGAGTGCAGAGCATCACGCAGCTGGCGTGTCGCGCGGGGCCGCAGCCCGCAGCACGCACGTGGTGTGTTATCTGGCCGTTAGCGGCCTCTGGCCTCTGCGACGTGCGCTTCATAACTGATAGCGGCTCACACGCAAGCACACGCACACACACGTTCCCTGCGTATCCCGAAGATCTCACGCAGCGCCCGCCACCCGGCCAGACGCCGCAAATCCTCGTCCGCACGGTGCTCTGCTGCGTGGGTGTGGTTAACGCGCTTCCAATAAGCTACGGGCTGAACAACGCCCCGCGACTCAAAGGGGTCTCACCGGAGGGCGAATGTTGAGAATTTCGAGCAGCTGCTTTTATGGTGGCAATAATTATCCGTGAAACAGAATTTTACAATGACTGCTCAATGCAGGCGAGAAATACCAGCGGTGGTAGTAAAATAAAAGAGACTGGTGAGATGTGCGTGTCATATTATAAAGTTGTTACCATTCAATTTTGATTTCATTAAATCGTTCCCCTTTTCCACCTTCAGTCAGTTGCACAAAAGCAGTGCACTGCTTAATACAATGCTGTTAATCACCGGGACGTGGTTCTGACTTTCAGTTATTCCACAGAATGGAAAAGTGCCGTATACAGTCAGTTCCTGCTATGATGGAGGATTCATGGGAGAGGATAATTTTTTTTTCGCTACAGGATTCGTTCCGGAGACCGTGTAGTATATTTATTTTTTGTTCTGAAGTAGAATCAACTATTTCTAATTCTGTTTCAGTTAACTTATCACTCACCCTGCAATGCTAAATCAAATGCTCTCATAATCCTCAAATAAAGAAAACTCTGTGTCGACTAATTCACTTATGTTCCTCTCTTCTTCTACTGTCTCTCCTTTGTGTGTGCGTGTGTGTGTGTGTGTGTGTATGTGCGTGTGCGTGTGTGTGTGTATGTGTGTGCGAAGGGTGGAGGGAGTCTTCTGCTTCATCTATTGGTACAAGCGGTTCTCATCTTTGTTTTGTTCTGTTCCCTTCAAATACGATAATAATTCCTCAGGCAGTTAATGGTATCTAAAATACTTCTTCCACATTCATTTTGGTCTTGACAACATTTTTATAAGTATTGTATGCGTCACTGTACCGTTCGATTCAAGTATCATACATGCAATTTCTCGCTGTTGACATTCAGAGTGTTGATAATCAAGTGAACCGTCAGGCCGGCCGTGGTGGCCGGGCGTTTCTAGGCGCTACAGTCTGGAACCACGAGACCGCTACGGTCGCAGGTCGAAATCTTGCCTCAGGCATGGATGTGTGTGATGTCCTTAGGTTAGTTAGGTTTTAGTAGTTCTAAGTTCTAGGGGACTGATGACCTCAGAAGCTAAGTCCCATAGTGCTCAAAGCCATTACAACCATTTGAACCGTGAGCTAAGGATCTTGGAGTGATAGTATGACCAACAATTCGTAATTTGTTGTTGTTAGAAACACTGCAGAAGATTGAGAGATTCTGAAATTGTTGAAAGACAGTCGGACTCTTGTTTACATTGCGTTTATGTCTCAACACCTCCATTATTTATATTTTATAAGAAAATTTAGGATTTAAATTATTTAAAGTGAAGTGCGCTGCGTACTCTTTCCTCTATTCCATGACGAATGATACATGGCTTCAGTTGAAATTTACCAATATGACTAGCGGACTAGTACTGAAAAGATTTTCTGTAAGTCAGTAATGCAAACGTAGTTGAAAATATCCTGTACTGTAGGCAATTAAGATATTTTACCATATTTTTCTGCCGAGCAGGGGTTGTGGGTGGGAGAGGCTGTGGAGAGTGGCGCAAGTAACCCTGGGACGTGGCTGGATTTGATGATGCTGATGTCTTGATTCCTGGAATGAGCTTGGAGTTAAGTAGAGCTGATGCTAGTGTGATATGACACCCAGTCTCCTCCCCTTCCTCCTCCCGTTCTTGGTTTTTGCACATGGTTCCTGGAAAGGTATTGTAAACAACGATGTGCTGATGCTGCTGTCAGTGTAATATGATGTGTCCAGTTGTCTCAGCTGTAGTATGGCGCTGCAGATAAGAAAGTGCAGATGCTGGTGTCAACTCTTTTCTACACTGAATGCCCAGTGCCACACTACTGCAGTGGTGGCATAAATTACGTCGAAATGCATTAGAGGATTGCGCAAACTCAAACCCCTTTCGGAAGAATGTACTTCCTTAGAATGTCTAGCTTGAACATGACAGACGACCAGATTGTCGAAGCAACGGGTGCCATTTTTTATTTCGCAATATTAACTGTCTCTGAGAAGCACAAGAGCCTCTTCCAACGATCGACTAGGTATCGCAATGGATGGGTACTCTCCCAGTATCAGAAGAGTAACTATCCACATTCGTGCCTGGATATAGAGCCTGGAAACAGCGAAAAGGCACATGATGGGAGGAGAAAGCTGTAACATTCACGGTTTTGATTGCTTTCCTGTAAGGATAACGATTCCTTGGAAGGAGAGACAGCGTTGGTCGTATTTTGTTGTTTTATTAACCGCAAAATCGATTATCGGTCAGTTAGTGACCATCCTCAGTGCTGTAATATACAATTTACATTGGTAGGCACTGAGGATGGTCACCAAGTGACCTAAAATCGATTTTGCGGCTAATAAAACAACAAAATACGACCAATGTTGTTTCTCCTTCCAAGTATTTACATTATGTGGTCGTGGTGCACAGGACACTCCATGGAGTCGCCAGTCGATAACGATTCCCTCAGCGAAAGTCTCCGCTTTACTGGTGTATCACCACTAAAACTTTCGCTATCTGCAGGAGTAATGATCCCAGTAAAGGTCAAAACAACATATAAAATCTCCTGTGAATACTGTCTGTTCCAGAAGACTTATAAGTTTGAGACTATGCCAAGAATTGCGTTAGCTCTTCTAGATCTAAGGATTGAGAAGATCTGGGGTTTCTGACCTTTATCTCCTGTGTATGATCAAGGGTTCAATGAAAGTGTGTCAGAACACGTAAAGCATAGGCACCTGAATTGCTGTAATGTCCACAGTTTTGTTGGAAAAGTAGCCTTTACTTGCTTTTTACGTATTAGAATATTCTCTATGTGTTTATGAGCTGTTTTTTGGCTCGAGTGTATTCTTCAATTGCATGGTATATGGTTGTGGTAACTCTCGATCTAATTCCATATCTTTTGTGGCGATAACGATAAGCGACGACAGTTACCTTTTTCTTGCCTGGTAAGTGAAGTTGTAGGTGGTCAGAATTTTGATATAATTCTCTAGGCACTGTTAAGTCTCCTGAGTGGATCATTTACATTGAGCCTTCCTCCAGCTTTAAAACCTAAGTGAATCTCGGGCTAACACAACTGAGCGACCATCCATTTCCACTTTTCTATCTTGCGCAGGAAGAAATACTTTTGAATAAGGGTCGGTCAAATTCTGCGTTTGAGGTTTTTGCTGCAGCGTATATGCATACATAGCGCGGCTCTATGTCGGTATATAGGTACCGATGTGTAGGTGAAGGACTAATGCGATATTCGTGCTTAAATGCCGGAACGTCAGCTGTTGGGACATTGTTATCAAACTCGTGCAAACAGGACCAAATGGCTATTCTTCTTTTCTTTGCTGGCGAGGGACTAATACCGGAGAGTGAGGAATATGTATGGGGCAATATGTCTGTAAGAAAAGTCCCGCTTATGAATGGTGTGCCAGTTTCCGTGCTGGTCGTGATTCGTTACAAGACGCCGGTCGATCTGGTAGGTCAATCTTATCCAATGTTCATTTCAAGCAACCTAGTGTCTCCTTCACTGGTGAACGTTACTGCGCAACGCTGGAGAATTTATGGCAGACGATTGAGGCGTAACGACGAGGAAAACTGCGACACGGCTTGCTGATAACTCATATCTCCACATCGCAAATGTGGTAAAGCGGAAGTTACGCCAACTCGAGTAGAAGACACTTGAGCATCCGCCCTAAAGTCCCGATCTCTGCCTATACGATTACCACGCCATCGGTCCTACAAAAGAGGGTCGACGATTCCATATAGAAGAGAATATGAAGAGGAACAAGGTGTTCCACCAAACGATTATCTTCGATGTGGTGGGTTGCGGGATGACTGCACAAATTCTCACAGCAGTTTTCCTTAACTGACATGCCGAGTCTGGTCGTTACGGCCTTCGAACGGGATCTTTTTGATCGCCCCTTATATTTTGTGATAGCAGCCAATGTATACTTCCCCATCTGTTAGGCAGTGTGTGTTTAACCACCAAAATTTTCTGGCTCCGTAAATGCACTAGGTGATCAAAAGTATCAGGATACATGGCTGAAAACGACTTACAAATTCGTGGCGCACTCCATCGGTAATTCGATAATGCTGGAATTCAATATGGTGTTTGGCCACCCTTAGCCGTGATGACAGCATCTTCTCGCAGGCATACGTCCAATCAGTTGCTGGAAGGTTTCTTGGGGAACTGCAGCCCATTCTTCACGGAGTGCTGCACTGAGGAGAGGTATCGATGTCGGTCGGTGGGGTCTGGCACGTAGTCGGCGTTCCAAAACATCCCAAAGATGTTCTATAGGTTTCAGGTCAGGACTCTGTGCAGGACAGTCTATTACAGGGATGTTATTGCCGTGTAACTATTCCGCCACAGGCCATGCGTTACGAACAGGTGCTCGATTCAGTTGGAAGATGCAGTCGACAACCCCGAATCTCTCTTCAACAGTCAAAAAAGTGGTTAAAACATCATTGTCGTGCTGAAAGATGAAATCGCCATCCCCGTACAGTTCTTCAACACTGGTAAGCAATAAGGTTTTTAAAACATCAATGTAGGCCTGTGCTGTGATAGTGCCACGCAGAAAAACAAGTGGTGAAAGCCCCTACATGAAAAACTTGACCACACCATAACACCGCAGCCTCTAAATCTTAATATTGGCACTACACACGATGGCAGATGACTTTCACCGCGCATTCGCCACATCCACAGCCTGCCATCGGATCGACACATTGTGTACAGTGTATCGTCTCTCCACACAACGTTTTTCCACTGTTCAATCGTCCAGTGTTTACGCTCCTTACATCAAGCGAGGCATAGTCCATTTTTGTGTGGCCGCTCGGCCATGAAATCCCAGTTTTCTCAACCCCCCCCCTCCCCCGCCACCAAACAGTCATAGTACTTGCGGTGGAACCTGATGCAGTTTGTAATTTCTTTGTGATGGTCTTGATGGATGTCTGCCTGTTACACAATACGATCCCCTTCAACTGTCGGAGGTCGCTGTCAGTCTCAACAGACGAGGTAAGCATTACGCTTTTCTGCTGTGCGTGTCCCGTCACGGTTCCATTTCACTATCACATCGGAACCAGTGGACCTACGGTGTTTAAGTGTGTGGAAATCTCGCGTACAGACGTATGACACAAGTGACAGCCAATCACCTGACCATGTTCGAAGTCTGTGAGTTCGACGGAGCGCCCCATTCTGCTCTTGCACGATGTCTAATGAGTACTAAGGTCGCAGATGTAGATTACCTGGCAGTAGGTGGCAGCGCAATGCGCCTATTATGAAAAACGTGTGTTTTTGGGGGTGTCCGGATACTATTGATCACACAGTGTATATGTCTCGCCCGATTGCCGCTTTGTCACTAGGTCATTAAAAAAATATGAACTTGCATGACGACCTTCACAAGCAACTGTGACAGAACGGTTCCTGGGACTTACGACGTTTTGATTATTAGTCAAAAACAGTAGCCAGTGATGGCCTTTGGCGTTTTGACGCTTCCATCTGAGGCGTTCGGCTGTGTGTGTTCCTCAAAATGGCCAATATTTTACATAAGGCACTGCACCAGCTTGTAGAAGTGTAGGCGAGGTCGACCGTAGCATTCGTGAGTTATATGCACAGTTTATGTCAGTCTATAACTAGAGAAACTCATTTTCAGATGATTACATTCAACAAATTAATTCTAAGAAAGCAGTTACAGAAGCTCCTGGTTTCCCACTAGAAAACTATAAACATTTGTAGTTGTGTCTGTAGGCACTGTAGTTCTAAAAGCAGGCCGCTGACCACAATTCAAAGGTTCGTAAGTGCTTGTAAACAGAATAAATGAGTGCTGACATACCTGTATATGCGAGAATACTTGCGCCCACTAACTCAGAAGCTAGCATCTGGGCTGCCGTGGCACAAGTATTATTCGTAAATAACTAGGAGACTGCCATAGTACCAATAGTTAAGTGATATAAATTGCTTTATAGTATAGCGAATTTAAGCGCATACCAACCAACCTCAGTGGATTTGCTGGTCAAGCCGATACCGCTTACAGAGAACGAATTTTACTGGAGTGCGATAGTGGGAATGCAATACCGACCCTATAACAAACAGTGAGCAGGGCCGTTAATTTGGGGCAAATCATTGTATCATGGAAGCTATTTTGTAGGCAACAGTTGTGAATATTGGACAAAGTCATGGCACCACAGTGATGGAGATGACCAGAGAATCTAGACCATCGAGCTAAGATATCGACAAGACGTCAGTAAGATTCACACAGAAGAATTTGTGACTTACCCTATTTAATTTGCATTTATCCGTGTGTTTATTTACTTAGTGCTGATATATACTCTCTTATACAGGGTGATTTAGCTGCTCCTACCTGTGTTTTCTGCATCCAGTAATTTTATGTCTGACCATCACAAACCACTCAAGAGGCTTTGACATTCTCTCTCTCGAGGAATTCATCCTACAAAATATGAACTTGACTTGGTAAGAGAGTTAACGTAGCCAAATTTTGTAGTGGTAAACGCTCTCGTTTGAGGCCACAGCTTTCGAGTTATTCGATAAAAACGCCCAAAAGTGACCTTCAAATGCGCGTCCACCCCCACATTCATACTGCACCAGTCATGATTCCTGGTATGCTGTTCGCGGCGCTCCCTCTTATCACTGTACGAAAATTTCAGACTAAGCGAACGGTTTCCGATATTCGATCATTTTTAGCTCCTATTAATTGGGCTATTACGGCACCAGCATAGTTGGCTGCTTCGCTACAATTATTAATTTAAATGTGCCAGAGACGAAAATAAAAGGAAAACGACTTTTGTAAACGTTGCGCTAAAATTAATTGCTTTGGCAGTTCGATACAAACATACCTCTTACTGCCAAAGTAGTTTTGCTGTCAGAAGACCTGTCGAAAACAACGATGTAATTTTTTGTTTAATTTTGTTAAAACTCACAAAACTGTTAGTTCTCAACTAATCCGGTGGCGTAGTAAGGTCATTCAATGAAAACTAAAAAACGTTGAATGTCGGAAATACACTCCTGGAAATTGAAATAAGAACACCGTGAATTCATTGTCCCAGGAAGGGGAAACTTTATTGACACATTCCTGGGGTCAGATACATCACATGATCACACTGACAGAACCACAGGCACATAGACCCAGGCAACAGAGCATACACAATGTCGGCACTAGTACAGTGTATATCCACCTTTCGCAGCAATGCAGGCTGCTGTTCTCCCATGGAGACGATCGTAGAGGTGCTGGATGTAGTCCTGTGGAACAGCTTGCCATGCCATTTCCACCTGGTGCCTCAGTTGGACCAGCGTTCGTGCTGGACGTGCAGACCGCGTGAGACGACGCTTCATCCAGTCCCAAACATGCTCAATGGGGGACAGATCCGGAGATCTTGCTGGCCAGGGTAGTTGACTTACACCTTCTAGAGCACGTTGGGTGGCACGGGATACATGCGGACGTGCATTGTCCTGTTGGAACAGCATGTTCCCTTGCCGGTCTAGGAATGGTAGAACGATGGGTTCGATGACGGTTTGGATGTACCGTGCACTATTCAGTGTCCCCTCGACGATCACCAGAGGTGTACGGCCAGTGTAGGAGATCGCTCCCCACACCATGATGCCGGGTGTTGGCCCTGTGTGCCTCGGTCGTATCCAGTCCTGATTGGGGCGCTCACCTGCACGGCGCCAAACACGCATACGACCATCATTGGCACCAAGGCAGAAGCGACTCTCATCGCTGAAGACGACACGTCTCCATTCGTCCCTCCATTCACGCCTGTCGCGACACCACTGGAAGCGGGCTGCACGATGTTGGGGCGTGAGCGGAAGACGGCCTATCGGTGTGCGGGACCGTAGCCCAGCTTCATGGAGACGGTTGCGAATGGTCCTCGCCGATACCCCAGGAGCAACAGTGTCCCTAATTTGCTGGGAAGTGGCGGTGCGGTCCCCTACGGCACTGCGTAGGATCCTACGGTCTTGGCGTGCATCCGTGCGTCGCTGCGGTCCGGTCCCAGGTCGACGGGCACGTGCACCTTCCGCCGACCACTGGCGACAACATCGATGTACTGTGGAGACCTCACGCCCCACGTGTTGAGCAATTCGGCGGTACGTCCACCCGGCCTCCCGCATGCCCACTATACGCCCTCGCTCAAAGTCCGTCAACTGCACATACGGTTCACGTCCACGCTGTCGCGGCATGCTACCAGTGTTAAAGACTGCGATGGAGCTCCGTATGCCACGGCAAACTGGCTGACACTGACGGCGGCGGTGCACAAATGCTGCGCAGCTAGCGCCATTCGACGGCCAACACCGCGGTTCCTGGTGTGTCCGCTGTGCCGTGCGTGTGATCATTGCTTGTACAGCCCTCTCGCAGTGTCCGGAGCAAGTATGGTGGGTCTGACACACCGGTGTCAATGTGTTCTTTTTTCCATTTCCAGGAGTGTAGTTCTTGCTGTTACGAATTTTTGTACAGAGGTCGGAGAGAGAGCCATGAAATACAATCTAGAAATACCGACAGGTGGGGGGATAAGTGTGGTAGTGGGTGTGAGTTTGAAGGTCAGTTTTGTATGTTTTTCTTGAATAATACGAAAATGCGGTCTCCAGCGAAAACGTAGGTCAATTTTTTTTTACAAAATCTAGCTATTTATTTTTTGTAGCACTAATAGTTCGCTCGCAGTGAGCGAGAGCTTAGAAAATTTTGCTGGTGGTTTTTTGAAGCCACATATAACATTGCAAGCGGCATAAAATGACGTCGGTTGGGGCAGATGTATCACCCTGCATATGCAGATTCCTAAACACATAGGATACACCTCCGCCATTGGCTACTGACAATACACACATCAAAACAAAGTATCGCATCACCTTGGTTCCGGGAGTTCTGAAACCTGTACAGAAAATTGGAACAGAGATCAACATAAACATTAATTACGCCCTTTTTATTGCTCATGGAAAGTACACATTGCATGTTGTACCACAATACAATGAGACCTTCAGAGGTGGTGGTCCAGACTCCTGTACACACCGGTAACTCTAATACCCAGTAGCACGTCCTCTTGCACTCATGCATGCTTGTGTTCATCGTGGCATACTATCCACAAGTTTATGAAAGCACTCTTTCTTTCAGATTGTCCCGCTCCTCAACCCGGCGATTCGGCGTAGATCCCTCAGAGTAGTTGGTGAGTCACTTCGTCCATAAATAGCACTTTTCAATCAATCCCAGGTGTGTTCTATAGGGTTAATTTCTGGAGAACACGCTGGTTACTCTAGTCGAGGGATGTTGTTATTCTAAAGAAAGTAATTCACAAGATGTGCACGATGGGAGCGCGAATTGTCATCCATGAACACGAATGCCTCGCCAATATGATGCAGATATGGTTGCACTGTCGACTGGAGGATAGCATTAACGTATCGTACAGCCGACACGGCGAGACCGCCAGTGACGTACGTCGGCCATATATAATGCCACCCCAAAACATCAGGGAAATTCCACCTTACTGCACTCGCTGGACAGTGTGTCAAAGGCGTTCAGCCTGACAGGGTTGAATCCAAACACGTCTCCGACGATTGTCTAGTTGAAGGTATGTGCGACACTCATGGGTGAAGAGAATGTGATGCCCCATCCTGAGCCGTCCATTCGCCATGTTGTTGGGCCCATCTGCACCGCGCTGTATGGTGTCGTGGATGCAAAGATGGACCTCATCATGAACGCCGACTGTGAGGTTGCGCATCATTTAGCCTATTTCTCACAGTTTGAGTCGTAACACGACGTCCTGTGGCTGCATTTTTCAACATGTTGACGTTGCTTTCAGGGTTCCTCCGAGCCATAATCCGTAGGTAGCGGTCATCTACTGCAGTAGTAGCCCTGGGGTGGTCTGAGCGAGGCATGTCATCGACAGTTGCTGTCTCTGTGTATCTCCTCAATGTCCGAACAACATCACTTTGGTTCACTCCGCGACGCCTGGACATATCCCTCGTTGAGACCCCTTCCTGGCACAAAGTTACAATCCGGACGCTATCGAACCGCGGTATTGACCGTGTAGGCATGGTTGAACTACAGGCAACACGAGCTGTGCACCTACTTTCTGGTGGAATAACTGAAACTGATCTGCTGTCGTACCCCTCAGTTTAATAGGCGCTGCTCATGCATGGTTGTTTACATCTTTGTTCGGGTTTAGTGAGATCTCTGAACACTCAAAGGGACTGTACCTGTGATACAATATGTACAGTCCACGTCTATCTTTAGTTCTGGGAGCTGGGGTGATGCCAAATTTTTTTGATGTGTATATAATAGCAAGAATGAAATTTTAATTTTTGTACACATACAGAAGTGCGGGAGGAACAAAAGATCAAATTTTTAGGTGACATAAACAAACTCAGAACATACAACTGCCAGATCTGGCTACAAATCTGCTTGGCATTGAGTCAAACTGATTGTGAATAACAAATTCGGCATGCCATTAAATTCTCCTTCAGCTGTATGCTAGAGTTCACTAATCGAAATAGTTGGCGAAATATTTTACGCTAGTCTCTCGTTAGACGATACCCAGATATTTTTAGTGGGTGAGAGACAAAGAAAATGACCATTGAGGGCAACAGTAGAGCAGCCTTTGTATGAGGCAGGTCAGGACAGCGTGACAAATATCCGGTCTTGTATTATGTTCTTGAAAGCCTATATCATCGTGGCGTCAAATTTAGGACACAATAGTCAGGCTTAACAGTTCAGAAATGTCACTGCTGCTGTCCAAATTATCCGCGAATTAGCTAACCAAGGTGATCAATTTGTGTACCCAGTGCCAGCGTTCGGTCCTGGGGCCTCCACTCACATATACATCCATGTAGGGTGCTCTACAAAAAGCTGGAACACGTCTAAAGGGAGAGTGAACGTAGAATTCCTGTGTCCACTGTTGTCACTTGGCACATGACTGTCGGCGAAGCTCTTTCTGCAGCCGGGTCAAGTAATTTCGCAGCAGTGGTCACCTTAATTACAGTACGTGGTGCTCCAGACGTCGTAGTCACTGTGTCTTGTCGTGCCCTAGTCGCAAAGGGGCATTGAGACCCTGTATTTCATACGGCCCTTCTGCAACCATCAGTTTTATATCCCATGACAGTTGTAGGAACCCAGACAACGCGGTCAGCAGTATCGCGGAATGGTAAGCCGGAATCTCGATACGTTACGCTCCTGTCGCTTCCGAAAGCCGAATCGTATTGCTAGATGTCTCTCGTTCTTACACGATTTATGACACGATATTCTTACAGACAACAGTACCGTGCACCTGCAATCGTAGCGACTTGTCCTCTGGTAACTACATTTCTTCGCCTGTGCTCTTTGGCCGCTTCTGTAGGAACGAACGTCCAGGTACCTGGGCGACGGTACCCGCCGAGGAAGGGTTATTTAAGGAATGGCCCAAGAGCGCAGGGCGATTCGAGGTTTGGATCCCCTCAGTTCCAAGTCTAGAAATTACACTGCTGGGCTACACTCAGGGTGTATCGTCGATTTGGAAGAGCCCAAGCCATTTCTGTCGTCTTTTGGCCCGTCTGCAACGTTCTTAACAAAGCCATCTAGAATGAGATTTTCACTCTGCAGCGGAGTGTGCGCTCATATGAAACTTCCTGGCCGATTAAAACTGTGTGCCCGACCGGGACTCGAACTCGGGACGTTTGCCTTTCGCGGGCAAGTGCTCCACCATCTGAGCTACTGAAGCACGACTCACGGCCGGTACTCACAGCTTTACTTCTGCCAGTATCTCGTCTCCTACCTTCCAAACTTTACAGAAGCTCTCCTGCGAACATTGCAGAACTAGCACTCCTAAAAGAAATTATATTGCGGAGACATGGCTTAGTCAAAGCCTGGAGGATGTTTCCAGAATAAGATTTTCGCTCTGCAGCGGAGTGTGCGCTGATATGAAACTTCCTGGAAGATTAAAACTGTGTGTCCGACCGTGACTCGAACTCGGGACCGTTCCCTTTCGCGGGCAAGTGCTCTACCAACTGAGCTACCGAAGCACGACTGACGCCCGGTACTCACAGCTTAACTTCTGCCTGTATCTTCTGTAAAGTTTGGAAGGTAGAAGACGAGATACTGGCAGAAGTAAAGCTGTGAGTACTGGGCGTGAGTCGTGCTTCGGTAGCTCAGATGGTAGAGCACTTGCCCGCGAAAGGGAAAGGTCCCGAGTTCGAGTCTCGGTCGGGCACACAGTTTTAATCTGCCAGGAAGTTTCAAACTCATCTGCTCTCACCGCCATATGCTTCCTCCACAAGCCGTACTTCTTCTGCGTGAATCCCGCAGGCTCTACCGCTCCTTCCTCTGCACTCGTGACGGGGATACACTCATCCGCCAGCGGCAATTACAGAAACACTTACGGAACCTCCTTACACCAAAGAAAGGCCGGGACAGGCGCCAGACATGCACACGCCTCAACTCGACTTTCCCTGTCAACTCCTCCAAGTACTGGTCAGTTTGATACTAAAATGTAGACTTTCCCGTCCGGAAATATCATGTCCATTATAATTATCGGGTCTGTTATGCCGTGGTCGGTTGATGAATTGCGTGTCAATTCACAACGTTTTGTCTCCGACTGCGGGAGACATCTTCAAGGGGGTCCGTAGGTCGATGGAAGGCCCAACACACCTACTGGCCCGCTACTGACTGCCAATTAAAAGTTTTACAACAGTGACGTCAGACATCAATAGTCTGTCATAAACAGAAGAACCTACCCCATGCAAAACCAGTCGTGCCCTGAGGAAGGCTGTAGCAATTCAGCCGAAACGTCGGTCTTAGTTTATTATTATTGTAAGTTTTTAGCAACGACGCGGCATAATACCCAGAAGAAATTTAATAACTATGACACCGGCCGCGGGCGCCTCCATGACGATCTACCCTGTCCTGACAACCTCAGTAAGACCTACCATTTTCATTCACACCTCTCCGAGGTCTTTTCCATTCCTGACAATCCCCATTTATATAAGAACGTAGGCGTCCGCGGCCGGTGTCATAGTAATTAAAAGTCTTCTGGGTATTACGCCGCGCCGTTCCTAAAAACTTACAACAATAATAAACTAAGACCGACGTTTCGGCTGAATTGCTACAGCCTTCCTCAGGGCACGACTGGTTTTGCATGGGGATAGATTCTTCTGTTTATGACAGACTATTGATGTCTGATGTCACTGTTGTAAAACTTTTAATTGGCCTTCTAATATGAGTGGCTAGTCAAGACGTAAGGGAAGATGGAA
Organism: Schistocerca gregaria; assembly: GCF_023897955.1. NCBI lineage: Eukaryota > Metazoa > Arthropoda > Insecta > Orthoptera > Acrididae > Schistocerca > Schistocerca gregaria. Next base: position 249,020,832 of record NC_064926.1, read on the forward strand.
AGAAAGAGGCAAATACAGGACGTGTTTGGATCAAGGAACAGTCGGAATTGTAGTTGTAAATTGTTGTAGTTGTGCTGGGAAAGTCCCTGAGCTTCAAGCGCTAATAGAAAGCACGAAAGCTGAAATCGTTATAGGTACAGAAATCCGGCTAAAGCCTGAAATAAGTTCTGCAGAAATTTTTACGACGTCTCAGACGGTGTTCAGGAAAGATAGATAAGGCAGAATTGGTAGTGGAGTGTTTGTGTCTGTCAGTAGTGGTTTATCTTGTAGTGAAGTCTAAGTAGATGCTCCGTGCGAATTTGTATGGTTGGAAGTTACACTTAACAGCCGAACTAAGTTAATAATTGGCTCGTTCTACCGACCCCCACACTCCGATGATATAGTTGCTGAACAATTGAGAGAAATTTGAGTCTCGTAACAAATAAATACCCCACTCATACGGTTATAGTTGGTGGGGACTTCAACCTTCCCTCGATATGTTGGCAAAAATTCTTGTTCAAAATCGGTGGTAGGCAGAAAACATCTTCCGACATTGTCCTAAATGCTTTCTCCGAAAATTATTTCGAGCAAGTAGTCCACGAACCCACGCGAATTGTAAATGGTTGCGAAAACACACTTGACCTCTTAGCCACAAACAATCCAGAGCTAATAGTGAACATTATGACTAATACAGGGATTAGTGATAATAAGTTCGTTGTAGCTAGGGTCAATACCTTTTCTTCCACATCCACCAGAAACAAACGCAAAATAATTTTATTTAAAAAAGCGGATAAAGTGTCACTAGAAGCCTTCCTAAGAGACAATGTCCATTCCTTGCGAACTGACTATGCAAATGTAGACGAGATGTGGCTCAAATCCAAAGATATAGTAGGAGTAGCAATTAAGATATTCATAACTCATAAATTGGTAAGAGATGGAACTGATCCCCCATGGTACACAAAACAAGTCCTAACGTTATTGCAGAGGTAATGGAAAAAGCATGCGAAGTTCAGAAGAACGCGAAATCCCGAAGATTGGCTAAAATTTACAGACGTGCGAAATTTGGCACGGACTTCAATGCGAGAAGCATGTAATAGGTTCCACTATGAAACATTGTCTCGAAATTTTGTAGAAAATCAGAAGAAATTCTTGTCGGATGTAAAGTACACAAGCGGCAAGACGCTGTCAATACCTTCCCTGCACAGTGACGATGGTATTGTTACAGACGACTGTGCCGGTAAAGAGGAGTTATTGAACGCTGTTTTCCGAAATTCCTTCACCAGGGAAGACGAATGGCATATTCCAGAATATGAAACACGAACAGCTGCAAGCATGATTTTCTTAGAAATAGATACCTTAGGGGAAGCAACTCAAATCGCTTGATACGGGCAAGTCTTCAGGTCCAGATTGTATACCGATTAGGTTCCTTTCAGATTACGCTGATACAATAGCTCCCTACTTAGCAATCATATACATCCAGTCGCTCACCGATAGATCTGTACGTGCAGATTGGATAATTGCGCAGGTCGCACCAGTGTTTAAGAAGGGTAGTAGGAGTAATCCATCTAACTACAGACCTATATCATAGACGTCGGTTTGCAGTAGGGTTTTGGAGCATATACTATATTGAAACATTATGAATCACCTCGAAGGGAACGATCTATTGATACGTAATCAGCATGGTTTCAGAAAACATCGTTATTGTGCAACGCAGCTATCTCTTTATTCACAAGAAGTAATGGCCGCTATCGAAAGGGATCTCAAGTTGATTCCGTATTTCCAGACTTCCGGAAAGCTTTTGACACCGTTCCTCACAAGAGATTTCTAAACAAGCTGCGAGCCTATGGAGTATCGTCTCAGTTGTGTGACTGGATTCGTGATTTCCTGTCAGGAAGGTCGCAGTTCGTAGTAATAGACGGCAAATCATTGAGTAAAGTTGAAGTGATATCAGGTGTTCCCCAGGGAAGCGTCCTGGGACCTCTGCTGTTCCTGATATAAATGAGTTGGGTGACAATCTGAGCAGTTCTCTTAGGTTGTTCGCAGATGATACTGTAATTTACCGTCTAGTAAGGTCATCCGAAGACCAGTATCAGTTGCAAAGTGATTTAGAAAAGATTGCTGTATGGTGTGGCAGGTGGCAGTTGACGCTAAATAACGAAAAGTGTGAGGTGATCCACATGAGTTCCAAAAGAAGTCCGTTGGAATTCGATTACTCGATAAATAGTACAATTCTCAAGGCAGTCAATTCAACTAAGTACCTGGGTGTTAAAAATACGAACAACTTCAGTTGGAAAGACGACATAGATAAAATTGTGGGGAAAGCGAGCCAAAGGTTTCGTTTCTTAGAAGATTCAACAAGTCTACTAAAGAGACAGCTTACACTACACTCGTTCGTCCTCTGTTAGAATATTGCTGGGCGATGTGGGATCCTTACTAGGTGGGATTGACGGAGGTCATGGAAAGGGTGCAAAAAAGGGCAGCTCGTTTTATATTATCACTTAATAGGGGAGAGAATGTGGCAGATATGATACGCGAGTTGGGATTGAAGTCATAAAACCAAAGATGTTTTTCGTCGCTGCGAGCTCTATTTACGAAATTTCAGTCACCAACTTTCTCTTCCGAATGCGAAAACATTTTTTTGAGCCCAACCTACATAGGTAGGAATGATCATCAAAATAAAATAAGACAAATCAAAGCTCGAACAGAGAGGTTTAGGTGTTCGTTTTTACCGCGCGCTGTTCGGGAATGTAATGGTAGAGCCATAGTATGATTATGGTTCGATAAACCCTCTGCCAAGCACTTAAATGTGAATTGCTGAGTAATCATGTAGATGTAGTGGATGTCCATGTTGTCAACGATTGGTAGCTGTCCGCCAATCAGCGTTCGACTTCCTCCTGATGTGCGCGGAAGTGGACTGACAGTTGCTCTACAGCTGTTCGTGCAGATACGTCCGTGTGTTGTGTAGCTTCTGCCCCGCGACCGCTCGCGTCCCGTTGGACCGGGATGGCCGGCAGCCAGGACGCCGGGAGTTTGTAGCCATCTTCTCTGTTGATTTTGTCAGGCTGTTTAATAATTTGGATCGCCTCCCGTATTTTGAGTTCTCTCATCCCCTATTCTTTTGCTAGTACTCGGGCCTCCTGGAACCTGATAGGTTGTCCACAGGCACGGTGGTGTTACGCTTATACCGATTTGCTATGTTGTTGTAATCGTACATAGCGTTCGTGTTCTGCTGCTCGTAAGCTCAAAGGCTTCGATGAAGATGTCCGCAGCTACAGGGGAGAGTGGGGAACGCATTGCCTCTCCATTTAACTGTTCGTAATATTTTCCCCGCCAGGTGTAGTACGTAGATGACAGGCATAAGCCCACCAGATCGAAGATATCTAGTGGGATCCGATCGTGTAGAATGCGCGTAGTCTCCTCAATAGGAACGTTAGTGAAGAGAGACTTGATGTCGAAACTGACCATTATGTCTGATGGCTTTATTCGCTGTTCCCTAATCAGTTGTATGAAGTGGGAAGAGTCTTTCACGTAGGAGTCTGTTTGCCCCATAAGACGGAGTAACTTAGGTGCCAGATGTTTCGCAACATGATACGTAGGTGAATCTATTCCGTTCGCTATGGGCCTCAGCGGATAATCCTCCTTATGGAGCTCACGTACTCCTTAGATTCTGGAAGGATGTTTAGTATCTTGGCTGTGTCAGGATAAATTCTCGAGTCCTTTACGAGAGCCTTCGAATTTCTGCCTGTCTTCGCTTTCGGGTCACTCCTTAGTACTCTGTAAATGAGATCGCTTAGCAGTTCGTCGATCTTCCTTTCGTATTCAGAAGTGTCCATCAGATCCGTAGCGTTCCCTTTGTCCGCATGTAAGACCACAATATTATTCCTAAGCTCCTTTATGGCTTGTCTTTCTTCACGTGTGATATTGGCTGTAGGTGGTTTTTCTGTTTGTAAAATGCTCCCAGTTTCCAGCCTTATCTTTTCTGCTTCGACACGTGGTACTAGCTGGAGTGACGCCTCCACAGATAGAATGACGTCTTTTGTGGGAATCTTTGTGGGCGTAACTGCGAAGTTTAACCCTTTGGACAGAACTGACGTCGCTACCTCACTGATGGTCTGTGTCGAGATGTCAACCAGACTTAGCTGTGAGTGGTTTTTGTTTCCCGTTAGCTCCTTAATTTTTTTTTCTGTCGGCTGATGACCAAGTCCTCCTTCATGCAGGCGTGGTTGTGGGTTATTATGTCGATGTTATCCCAGTTCCTCGCTGATAACGTAGTTGACAGCCATAAATGCATGCTGTTGAGTTGCCTGTTGTTGTAGTCTATGATATTCTGGTGGTGTTGTATCCTTTCCCTTAATAATGAGTGGCTGGCCAGATGATAAATGGTTCTTGCTCTTCTCGTATAGATTCGAGGCCGTACCCTGATGAATTTCGGGATGACATGATGATCTCGGCACTTTTTAAGGAACACAAAATCATTCAGCAGTTATACCTTCCTCTTGCTGAGCAGCTCCAGCCTCCGTATGTGTTGGTAGATTTCCTGTCCATACAGGTCACTGAAATAAGAACGTAGGCTTCTGCGGCTGGTGTCATAGTGATCATATTAGAGGGCCAATTAAAAGTTTTATAACAATGACGTCAGACATCGACAGTTCGTAATATACAGAAGCACCTACCACCATGCAAAACCAGTCGCTCCCTGAGGAAGGCCGTTGCAATTCGGCCGAAACGTCGGTCTTAGTTTATTATTGTTGTTAGTTTTTAGCAATGACGTGGCATAATACTCAGAAGAATTTTAATCACGATTTTCATTTTGATTACTCCTTCTTCTCTGCTGTCCTTGACCCGACTGATACCTCTGTTCCAAAGCTCGCCCCTAGCTTCCAGCATTTGGATCAGTTACCCCCTCAGGCATCAACACTCCCATCACCGCACACATCACACTTGTCCTCCACTCCAAACGCAACACTGCCCGTGGTCATAATGGCGTCACCTACTGCCACCTCAAGGAAACCCCCGGTCCTTCCTGGCTGTACTTGCTACCCTGTACAGTGTCTTCCTCTCGACTGGATTTTACCCCGGCCTGTGGAAGACTTCCCATTTCCTGCTGTTCCCTAAACTAAGCAAGCCCCCCCACCACCCCCTATCGTCCCATCTGCCTCACCTTCGTGTTCACTTATGTCTTCGAGACCACCCTACCTCGCGATATTCACCTACACGTTAACGAGCTCAACCTCCTTCCCCTTACCCAGTGTGGCTTCCAGCCTTCCTTCTCAGCTGACGACCAGCTCCTTAATCTTACCAAACTTGCTTCCCTACAACTTAACTCCTGTCACTCCGATATATTTGTTTCCCTTGACCAACAGAATGCTTACGACCATGTCTGGCAACCCAGGCTGCTATTCAGACTCCAGACCTATGCTCTAACATCTTCATCTGTCTCATTGCATCCTTCCAATCTTATGTGACGACCAGCTCCTTAATCTTACCAAACTTGCTTCCCTACAACTTAACTCCTGTCACTCCGATATATTTGTTTCCCTTGACCAACAGAATGCTTACGACCATGTCTGGCAACCCAGGCTGCTATTCAGACTCCAGACCTATGCTCTAACATCTTCATCTGTCTCATTGCATCCTTCCAATCTTATGTGACTATGCACAATTCCAACTCCCATACTTTCTATCCTGCCACCAGTGTGCCCCAAGGCTCTGTCCTTGCCCCTCTTTCTATCTCTAGTACACTGCTGATATGCCCAAATCTCTCCCACCTCTTCATCTCCTCCGATTTACCTATAAATTCTTGGTTCACCACATCATTTCTTATGCCAGCGGTGCTTAGATTTCCGCCCCTCCCAGATTCTCTAAGTCTCATCAAACCCTCTAACGCCATGCACTCCATCTCAGCTTCCGCATCCGCCTTCCGTCCCTCATGCGCATCTTCTACGACCTCATCCCCTTCAACCACCTTCAGCTTTTCCTTGAACATGTCTGAACCCTATATATTGTCCACCGCCTCAGGCCCACTCACTCCATGGTATCTCCCTTCATCTCCGCCCCCAGTCCTTTGCCGCACCTGTACAATTGTGTCCCACCCTCTCTCCATCCCCACAGCCTCTCCCTCGTTTTCCAGTGCAACTTCCAGCATCTCCCCGTCCTGGATGATGAGCTTCGCCCTGATTTCTACCCTTCCTACAAACTCTAACCCCACCATCCTCCTGCCTCCTCCTCAGAGCTCCCTCTCCTCTCCTTCTCTTCTCCTGGGCAGCTTTCACCTCCTACGCCCCTTCAGTCTCCTGTGCTATCCTTCAGTGTCTTTCCACTCCCTCCTGCCTCGTCTTTCGTCTTCATCTCCCACCCCACCCGTCTCCTGCCTCTTGGTGCACCCCCTGACACCCCTAGTCTTTTCATCTTGCACTCTCCCCTCCTGCACCTACCTCTCCCATCCATCCTCTCAGACCTCTCCCTTGGCAGGTCGCTCCTGGCAGTTTTATTCTTCATCGTTTTGTGTGTGTGACTTCAGTGTCTTTTTTGAGCTCTACGAATCGCCAACTGTATTTTTTCACTTTATGTTGGCTTGTTTAATTGTCCCCCCGTGAACGTCTCCATGTCAGTATATTTTTTCCTCCATTATCTCCAATTAATGTGTTTTTATGTCACCCATTTTTATCGCCTTTATATGTATCATTTTCATCCTGTATTACCTGCCATGTCTCTCAGCTCAAGAGCGGCGGATTGTGCCATTGACAGCCCTACCCTTATCATATGGGGCAGTGGAATAAAATCACAATAAGGAAAAAAGCAGCACAGGGCATAGCCACTAGGACGAGGGAGCGCGACTGCGCTAGGAGTACATTGGCTGACCACGGTCTGCCGATATTGGCAGTGGGCCTGTGGCCCTGACCGAAGTAGCAGTGTGCGTTGTCAAGCTGCCCGACGTGCCCTGTGGTCTCTGTTTCATAACATGATGTTGGGTAGTGTTTCATTGAAAGAAGATGCTGGAACGACTCCACTGCAAAATAGCGAACTGTAATAGTAAGCAATTTCTTGGTTCAACTTCACAGTTTTGCCGCTGTGGGCTTACTTTTGTACACGTAGAACTTTACGTGGTGATCCCTTCACGCCCATTCTTGTCTCACTCCTCCCACGTTCTTTACTGGTGATACAAGGATGATGTTATATCCTTTATTATTATTATTATTATTAATGTTGGAGAACATCTACAGGCGTCGTCAGTCCCGCTGGTAATCAGTTGCATCTCTGTAACAGCGTGTAGATTATTTGCAGTTTGGTTCGCCTCTGTATTTTATTTCTTCAATAAAAAATTTTAAATTATTTGTCGTTTACTGTGCACCTTACTATAAAATTCTGTGTTTCAGACAAAGTTGGTTTTGTAATTGAGTTATATGATGTCTATTGGATCCAACCGTCAGTATGGGTGCACGTTTGTGTTCGACCTCCAGTGGGAATATAAAATTAGCGAACATGGGGGACATGCACGCAGACAGCGGGCAGATGGCGCTAGCCACGGAGTGTGGGTCGGCAGAGGAGTCTGCCGATGTAATTCGTGCATTGGCGATAAACACTGTGTTCCAGCGGCGCAGTGGTTATCACAACTGCCTGATAAGCAGGAAGTCCTGTATTCTAGCACACATTTTCAGCTGTTTCCGCTAATTCCACATAAATGCCTAATTTAGCTGATATAATTAGTTCCTTCCCGCTCATTTCCGTTCTCCCCCATACAATTTCAATTTACATAAAATGTATTTCACTGTGAAAATTTATCAATCGTTTATTGCCCTTGTAATGATCTTATGTTTTTGAGTGAGGATTGCGTTTATTTAAAGTTGTCCTGTATTTTTTTTTTAAATTTTTGTCTTTTAAGTTACATAGTGACCAGGCCAAATATCTCACGAAATAAGCATCAAACGAAAAAACTACAAGGAACGAAACTCTTCTAGCTTGGAGGGGGAAACCAGATGGCGCTGGGGCTGGCCCACTGGGTGGCGCTGCCATACGTCAAACGGATACCAAATTCGTTTTCTAAAATAGGAACCCCCATTTTTATTACATATTCGTGTAGTACGCAAAGAAATATGAATGCTTTAGTTTTTAGTTTTGTGATAGATGGCGCTGTAATAGTCACAAACATATGACTCGCAATTTCAGACGAACAATTGGAAACGGATAGGATGTTTAATTTAAAATACAGAACGTCGGTACGTTTGAACATGTTATTCCGGTTGTTCCCATGTGATACATGTACCTTTGTGAACTTATCATTTCTGAGAAGGGATGCTGTTATAACATGATTACCTGTGAATACAACATTTTTGCATTAAATGCTAGATTGTTGTCCGTCAACCTCATTGCATTTGGCAATACGTGTAACGACATTGCTCTCAACAGCGAGTAGTTAGCCTTCCGTAATGTTCGCACATGCATTGACAATGCGCTGACGCATATTGTCAGGCATTGTCGGTGGATCATGGTAGCAAAAATCCTTCAACTTTCCCCACAGAAAGAAATCCGGGGACGTCAGATCCGGTGAACGTGCTTCGACGATCACATTCCACCTGTCATGAAATAAGCTAGCTATTCATTTACCGCCTCAACCGTACGCCAGGTATGTGCCGGACATCCATCATGTTGGAAGTACATGGCCATTCTGTCATGCATTGAAACCTCTTGTAGTAACATCGTTAGAACATTACGTAGGAAATCAGCATACATTGCACCATTTAGATTGCCATCGATAAAATGGGGGCCAATTATCTTTCCTCCCATAATGCCGCACCATACATAAACCCGTCAAGGTCGCTGATGTTCCACTTGTCGCAGCCATCGTGGGTTTTCCGTTGCCCAATCGTGCATATTATGATGGTTTACGTAATCGTTGTTGGTGACTGACGTTTCGTCGCTAAGTAGAACGCGTGGAAAAAATCTGTCATCGTCCAGAAATTTCTCTTGTGCCCAGTGGCAGAACTGTACACGACCTTCATGCAATTTCTGGTGCATAGAAATAAGGTACGGGTGCTATCTAAGTTTATGTAGCATTCTCAACACCGACGTTTTTGAGATTCCCGATGTGCGGGTTAGCCGTGACAGCAGCTAAAACATCTACTTGGCCACCATCATTTGTTGCAGGTCGTGGTTGACGTTTCACATGTGGCTGAACACTTACTGTTTCCTTAATTAACGTAACTATCCGGCGAACGGTCCGGACACTTGGGTGATGTCGTCCAGGATACCGAGCAGCATTCATAGCACACGCCTGTTGGGCATTTTGATCACAATAGCCATACATCAACACCATATCGACCTTTTCCGCAATTGGTGAACGGTTCATTTAAAAACGGGTAATGTATCACGAACAAATACCGTCCGCACTGGCGGAATGTTAAGTGCTACCTCGTACTTATACGTTTGTGACTATTACAGCGCCATCTATCACAAAGCGATAAAAGTGGCCCAACTAAGACATTGATATTTCTTTACGTACTACACGAATATGTAATAAAAATGGGGGTTCCTATTTTAAAAAAACGCGGTACGTTTGACCTATGGCAGTGCCATCTAGCGGGCCAACCATAGCCCCATCTGGTTTCCCTCATTCAAGCTAGACTAGTTTCGCTCTTTGTAGTTTTTTCGTTTGATGCTTATTTCGTGAGATATTTGATCCAGTCACTATCAATGGACCACCCTGTATATAATCCGCGCTGCCCACTGGATCTGAAAACAAAGTTAAATAAACGTTATTTAACGGCATGTGTTCGTAACTTTCGCTGCAGTCAGCTATTAGCCACTTCACAACTCGCTCCCTACCATTTCAGCAACACTCAGATGCGATTTCAAAATAAGATACCTACTATTTTAATGATGCAGAGAAGGTTCATGACGTTAATCGTACCTCCTTTGTGCAGCCACACTCAAATGATAACGTACACATCAAACAATGTAGTATTCTCTTGTCAGTTTGACATTTAATTCGTCGGACTTTCACGGTCTGGCAATCTGAGTGTGATGGTTATCTGATTTATTTATTTGATTTAGCAGATTGTGCCAAATGGTATACTAAGCTTCAGTCACTGATGTAGACACAATAGAATCATGGAGCGAGGTGATACAGACGATGGGATAAAATCTATGTGGAGTTCTCCACCACAGAGATGCACGCTGCCAAGGTTTTTACACAGTGTCGAGATATAATGGGAAGGCGTCAGATGCGAAGTTGTTAGTGAGTTGCTCCTCCGCGAAACTTCAAAACTGTGCTAATACTTCGACTTACTGACCTAAGGCATTTAAATTACTGAGGAGGGATATCAATATGATTCATCGAAGGCCGTCGGTCGTCGCACACGGATATGCGGTCGCCACGAGACGTCCGTTCATCAAACACACGTGGTCCTCCTGTGCGGCTGTTTATGGGTGTGGAATCATTCAAAATTGCCTCTAAACAATGATATTCTCGAAAAACAAAGTAGTTGAGTAATATCAGAAATGCTATGACCCATGAATCTACGTTCAGAGTAGGCAAACGTACAACCTGCTGCCGTGTGCACTACTCACCAGCCTATACCAGACTGTTTAGTGTGTCTACTCTCGAGTTACTTGCTGGATATAGCCACAACTCACAGATGACGTACATGGCACATCTTCATAGGACAATGCTTTCCCTAACTTTTGGGCACGATGTTTAAGAAATACAACATGTGTTAATGTTTGCGGAATGATATTTTCACTCTGCAGCGGAGAGTGCGCTGATATGTAACTTTCTGGCCGATTAAAACTGTGTGCCGTGTCGAGACTCGAAGTCGGGACCTTCGCAGGAGAGCTTCTGTAAAGTTTGCAAGGTAGGTGAAGAGGTACTGGCAGAAGTAATGCTGTGAGGACGGGGCGTTAGTCGTGCTTGTGTAGCTCAGTTCAATAGCTCTTGCCCGCAATAGGCAAAGGTCCCGCCTTCGAGTCTCGGCCCGGTACATATTTTTAATCTGACAGGAAGTTTCATTTGTTAATAATGCTTCCAATGTTCTACGAGGGCTTACAACAGTCATTTGCCATCAGCAGCAGTTGTACAAAAATATTCTGTTAAAAAATGTGTGCTTGTGTTCATGTAAGGACCTACATGGTATTTCATATCACCTCAGACTTGATATTTAGGGAGAAAAATAAACAAATTACAGTTTCCAGTTTGTTTCCTTTCAGTAGAGCCAGTGTATCCACAACAGCTGTAAGACTAATAAAGCTTTCTATCTGCAACTTTCAGGACTAGGCGAGATACTTGAATGCTGTCAAAATGTTATTAGTCCAAACTTGTCAGAGATTACCGACGGCTCATACACACAGCTATGACCCCTTAACGTGTATTTTGTATCTATATATGGGCAAAATTAATCAACTGCGACCTTGTTGATATGTCTGTGTATAAAAATCCACATCTTGTATCAATTCATATCATCTACATTTTCAGCATGTACTATTCCTACAGCTCTTTATGTGCACAGTAAGTAAAAATCCCGTTTGTTTTTTGTGAACCCATCCTAATGTTGAAATTTTATGTCCAATTCTGTATCTCTCTGTGGGATCTGGCCTCAACACAAGTATATTCATGTAGTCATTCCAACTTTTGTCTAAATGTGCCATTTTGTTAAAATGATTGCTTAATGAGAGTGTAAAGAGATGATTTCGGGCCATTTCACCCGTTTGTTGTCATATGTCTGTTTTTCACACAAACACACAAACACACACACACACACACACACACACACACACACACACACACACACGCACACTGTCATGTGCGAGGTTTTTCCAAAAAAAGTCACGTAGCTCGCTTATTAATCCAGTTTGCGGGACAGACTAGTAAATCAAGTTAAATCACTATCGACGCATGAGAATTGCCAGCAATAATAACAACTGCCATTGGCTGCAGTTGTACCGGTAATCTTAGGGCTTTTAGCTGGCTGGCGAAAGGGAAAAGTTGATAGGGGGAATAGCTTCAAAACGTTTTTGCTGAAACGCAGTCTTGAGCAAGTAAAACATGGGGAAAAATGGACTGGCGGCCGAGAACATAAGGAGCGACCAACAGTGGCAGAGAGTCTGCGTAAAGCTTGTTGTGACTGAAGTCAAGATAATCTCTTTTAAACACTAATAGAAATCGGAAGAAAAGAAAATATGGGACCATCCGCTATGCACAGAGAAGGCCAGGTTGTATGTGTGTTCAAATTCTAGTCAGGAATTCTTTGATAGGTGCTTGGTGATTATTCTGGTAGTGAGGAAGAGTTCTCACGTGTGTGTAATTTAATATCTTCACATTGGCTGTAACATAAAATCTGTAACATAGTCGAAGAAATTTTCTACCTTCTTGCCCACGCCGAGGGACAAATATACTTTACTGGGTAACGACAGAAACTCCGTAAGAGTAGAAAACTCTTCGCAAATGTTTTAAATTATACTTGCTCGGAGCTCACAATATCTGTTGCAATTGTCCAGCAAGATTCCAACGCAGGTAGAACCAGGAAGTTTGGTAGATAAGAGTAAGGGATGGACACATCTAGTTACGGGAGAGTGGGGAACACTTGCTGGAGTGATGTCATTGAGACAGTATACTTGATATTAGAACTGCAGAGCGTTACAACTGAGATGTCGCTGCTGAACTTAGGATTCCCAGCCACTACTTTGGCAGTCTTCCCTTCCCGTACATCTTCAGAGTCATACACATCCACTGAGACGACGTGAGAGTAAAGTCTTCTACTTTGCATCAGGTTTCATTGTGCCGATCTAATTCTCAGAGCCACCATGCACTTAGACGATGACACTAAAGTTTGTTCATTTTTTTCTTGTACGTTTTGTTAGCTTATTAAATTTATCGTAATACTGGGTCTTTTCGCAACGCAGTTTTATATGGTTTCTTTCATGTACCGACCCACTTGTGCCAAGGCTATAGCAATACATTATGTGATCAAAAGTATCCGGACACCATCAAAAACATACGTTTTTCATATTAGGTGCATTGTGCTGCCACCTACTGCCATGTACTCCATATCAGTGACCTCAGTAGTTATTACACACGGTGAGAGAACAGAATGGAGCGCTCCACCGAACTCACGGACTTCGAACGTGGTCAGGTGACTGGGTGTCACTTCTGTCATACGTCTCTACGCGAGATTTCCACACGCCTAAATATCCCTAGGTCCTCTGTACCCGATGTAATGGTGAATGGGGATCGTGAAGGGATACGTACAGTAGAAAATCGTACAGATAGAACTCCCCTGTTCACTGACAGAGCCGGCCGCGGTGATCTAGCTGTTCTAGGCGCTCAGTCCGGAACCGCGCGGCTGCTACGGTCGCAGGTTCGAATCCTGCCGCGGGCATTGATGTGTGTGATGTCCTTAGGTTAGTTAGGATTAAGTAGTTCTAAGTTCTAGGGGACTGATGTCCACAGATGTTAAGTCCCATAGTGCTCAGAGCCATTTGAACCATTTGAACTGACAGAGACCGCCGACGGTTGAAGAGGATCGTAATGGTGTAATAGGAGGACACCTATACAGACCATGTCACAGGAATTACAAACTGCATCAGGATCTACTGCAAGTACTATGACAGTTTGGCGGGAGGTGAGAAAACTGGGATTCCATGGATGAGTGGCTGCTCATAGGCTACACATCTCGCCGGTAAATGCCAAACGACGCCTCGCTTTCTGTAAGGAGCGTAAAGATTGGACGACTGAACAGTGGAAAATAGTTGTGTGGAGTGGCGAATTACGGTACACAATGTGGCGATCTGATGGCAGGGTGTGGCTATGGCGAATGTCCAATGAACGTCATCTACCAGCGTGTGTAATGCCAACAGTAAAATTCGGAGACGGTGGTGTCATGTGTGGTAGCGTTTTTCATGGAAGGGGCTTGCACCATTTGTTGTTTTGCGTGGAACTATCAAAGCACTTGCCAAATTTATGTTTTTAGCACCTTCTCGTTTCCCATTATTGAAGAGTCATTCGTTGATGACTGTTGCATCTTTCGACACGATCGGGCACTTGATCATAACTGACGTGCTGTGTCAGAGAGGTTACACGACAGTAACGTCCCTGTAATTGACTGGCCTGCACAGAGTCCTGATCTGAATCCTGTAGAAAACCTTTAGTATGTTTTGTAACGCCGACTACGTGCCAGGGAGGACCGGCCGACATCGATACCTCTCCTCAGAGCTGCACTCCATGAAAAATGGGGGTGTCATTCCCCAAGAAACCTTCCAGCACCTGATTGAACGTATGCCTGCGAGAGTGGAAGTTGTCAAGGGTAAGGGTGGGACAGAATCATATTGAATTTCAGCATACGGATGGGGTGCGCCATGAACTTGTAAGTCATTTTCAGCCAGGTGTCTGGATACTTTTGATGACATAGTGCATTTTCAGTCCCTTGTCCACTTCATAAACGTCTGTAATCTCCATTCAGTGGATAAAATGTTTTTGAGGTGTTTTAGTAATAGGTCAGATTCTTATAGTGACCTTTTCGTTCCTTTCGTAGTTTCATTCATTCTGTTAGAATAGGTCCGAGTGGGATGTAGTGCCCATCTTTCATCTTTAATTGGGCAACCCTGGTAATTTTGGTTAGCTTATTTTCTTTAGGTAAGAAGTTATCTTTTGCGCGACCTTACTTTCATTTAATTCACACGACCTTATGAGGGGCTTTCTCTTTATGTAGGTCACTGGGGATCGAACCATTAGTATCTCAGGGATACGCTCAGCCAACATCCTTTTGTACCACTTATTTTTCTCTTCCGCCTTTCAGTATGACTAAATAATACATGTAAAGAGGATTATGAAATACGTAGAGTATGATACAGGAAACTGTAGCCGTGTTCTACTTGCTTTTGCACATCGAGATATGTGTAATGAATTGCTATACTAATAATTATAAAAGGTGGCAATTTTATTTACGCACTGTCTTTTAAATAGATATGATGTTATCTGACACTCAAGTACTAATGCAAAGAGAAGTAATGATGCAAAAATCCCGTAAATTCTTGCTATGATTAAATCTTTAAAATTCAATAACTCTCTTCATGTTAATATTTAATTAATTAACTTACGTCGTTCAGATTTTGTAACGGTGACGATGTTAAAATTTAAAGTTGTTCAGTCCCTGTTTTGTTTTCTTTCAATTGTTGCGAGCCAGCGATGGTACAATGCTGTTCGCTTTCAAGTTTACACATTTATAAATATCATTTCCTGGAAACACTTTTGTGATCACGATTCCGATTTAGACGGTATTCGTACTGATTAAGAGTTATCGTTCCGAAAGATGCATGTTCGATTAAAGCTGTGTGCACTCTTGCGTGTGTAATGAAAATATTCCTAACATGTAGCGTAACAAAAAGAAACATGCGAATTACAACCGTGGTCAAACGAAGAAAATATATGTTCTTCGCTGTTATTCAATACATGTTTAGATTAAACACCGCAATTTTCAGTCTTTAGAAATCACAAGACGATACACTTTAAAGATATTTGTTTTGAATAACTTGTATTTACCTTTTCTTATGCAATATGGTGATTGTCCGCAAGGATTATCTCTCTCTCTCTTTTTTATAGTCTTTATACCTTCACATTACATACATCGATTAAGAAACTTTTCTTTCCCTACCGACCACTGCGAAAACAAAATACGAACAGACAAAATGTCTTACATAGAATCAGTTCTCACTTGACTATCAAATATAGTTTCTTAGTACAAACAATGCTAGTTTATTCCGTGCAATAGAAAGTCTTTGATTCACTGAGCAAAAAAATTAAAATAATAAAATTCTAATTACATTTTTAATATCGTCATTTGTTCTTTATATCATGTAAATAAGGTTTGACACCGTCGTAATATTATTTTTCATCGTCGTAGCACTATAATAAGCCTCTGTATACTGCGGCTGTGCTACTTGGGCTGTCTTGTCATCCAGTGTTCTCCTGAGGCGGAGGCGGAGGACGTGCGTCACAGGGGGGGGGGGGGGGGGGGGGGCGGCGTGTCCTCGCCCGCCTGTTATCAGCGGCAGGTGGCAGCCCGGCCGCCGCCCCTGTGGACACTCGAGGCGCCGGGCGCCTGTCCAGATAGCCGACGCCTCGCCTTAAAGAGGACGACGCCGGCCGGCACGCGGTGGACACCGGCTTACCCTGCATCAACTCCTGCGTGCTCCCGAGCGGAAACTGAGATAACTGCACCGTCCGTACAGGAGCAGCAATGCACACTACACTAGACGTTCTTACTTCTACCAAATAAATAATCCTAATACTGATGTCTCAAAAATTGACATTAAGTGCAAGATAGCCAAACAGGAAAAGTTAGTTGAGAAGTGTACAGCTTTAGAAACATGGTTTCCTTTGGGAAAAACAGATGCCACCTATAGAAAACAGAAGCACTTTTATAAATTCAACA
Source organism: Schistocerca gregaria (assembly GCF_023897955.1). Lineage (NCBI taxonomy): Eukaryota > Metazoa > Arthropoda > Insecta > Orthoptera > Acrididae > Schistocerca > Schistocerca gregaria. The sequence goes on from NC_064926.1 coordinate 249,037,232, forward strand.
ATGAATGTAGAATGCGAAATCTAAAAAAGCAAATTGTGGTTCTAAGGGCTGATTCAGCATATGCGATATATAGCGTCCCCAGTGCTACATTACGAATAGAGTTAAAGAAAGCGGTATATATATATATATATATATATATATATATATATATATATATATATATATATATATATATATTATAATGTAGCCGTAAAATAAGAATTTATTCGTGTAAGTTTCGAATGCAAAGAACTACGTTCTTTTGTTAATTTTTTAGTCGTCTACACTTCTTCTCTTGTCTTGATTGCGTGTAGACGGACATCTTGCGAGTGCTGGCAAATGTAAGCATATTTGTTCTAATTAAGCAGATAATATATTGATTTAATATTACTGTTCACTTTTAATTTGTAAGAGGTGATCCTGATTTCATGTCCGCCTTCCTTAAATTAACCTGCATTCGAGTAATTTACAGTACAACAATCGCAGCCGCCGTTGCAGCCAACGACGCCATTACGTGGCAATATTAACTTATAAAATTTAGCGGAAGCGAAAAACTCGCCCGCTATTAACATAATATAAATTTTTCTCCACAGCCGCGGGCGAGAAAAAATACTCTCGCTGTTGTGTGGGCCACAATTGTAATTAATAACTAGAGATTTTTTGCTTTAAAGTGAACTGACTAGCCGAGGAAATTAATATGAAAAGTTTATTCCATTGTTCAACTTATATGCTCATGTTCTAAGGTTCAGCGAGTCTAACATTCATTAACGTAACAAATAATTTAAGATTAATATTGTTAAAAGGGAGAACTTAACAAACGCATTTAATCGTAAATCAAAGTTGAATGAAATATCATTTTTATTAAGGCCCACCACATAAGTCGGCAACAATCAACATGGTAATAATAATAACAATAATATATTAAATTACGACGGCCGACGGACGCGAGAGCCAACATCAAAAATACCTTCGGTGGGACTAAAAGCAAGGGCGTGAACGTTAGGCGTGCTGAAGGTGCTTCGCTGTTAAATGTGAAGGTGAGACTAGATAGCTGAGAAGTGGAGATGTGGCTGATGACGTGATAAAAGAAAAGATGGAAGTTCTTTCAGAAAACCAGATGATCTAGAATTACAATTACAGTATGGCAGAGCTTTGGAAGATTTACTATGAATTGAAGGCATTCATACCACTTCACGGATTTTCTTAAATTATGGGGAAGTAGGAACCTAATGACTACTTATGTTATGTAGATTCTATGTGTCTGGAACGTACCACCAGACAGTCTGAAACATATTATAGCACAAATCCAAAGATATAAAGGGAAAATTACATTGAGAGTTGTTGCGCAGTGAGCCTAACAACTCATACATACGAGGGCGGATTGAAAAGTAATGCCTCCGAGTTTCTTACGAGAAAACGATTAAATATTTTTTTTAAAAAAAACTAGTGTTATTCACATTCAAAATCTTTATTATGCATCTCCACATAGTTGTTTCTGAACATAGTCACCCTCGTGACTCTCACATTTCTTCCAACGTGATACTAGTTTGTTGATACCGTCACTATAGAATATTTCACTTTGTTGACGGAGCCACAACCTCACCTCTGCTTCCACCGCTTCAGCACTATCAAAGTGAAGTCCGTGAAGTCATTCCTTAAGTTAAACTCATATGGGATCAAGTCTGGAATGTATGAAGGACAATCGTTGACAATGAACAAGGCATCAGATTATTGCAGATGTGGCTGCGCTCGTGTGTGGTTTGTTTTTGTCATACTGTAGGAGAGGGTGCTCCCTATGTGGAAAACTCTGACATGGTACACACATCAAGCATAGGGACATAACAGTGCAGCTCAATGTTCAAGAAAGCTGAATATTTACTGCTGTTTCCTCAACGTACAAAGGCGGATCCTACAGGTACTTGCCATGTGTGTCATCTGTGAGAAAACGAAACCGTCAAACAAATGTCTTACAGGGCTGCAACCTATGTATATCACCATCTAAGTCATTATAAACTATTAGAAATACTGTGCTGTTGTTGTATTGGTGAATAAATATGAATCCACCAGCTGACAAACCAATGACTTTATTTAACAGGTTTTGGATAGAACCAATCGACCGATTGTCATGAACATCTTGACGATCAGATGTATAAAGACAGTACATCACAAAGAAAACTGCCTTGGCAGTTTTGTTTTTTCCATACTGTCTTTCTATAGAACATCAAGGCTTCATATTTTAATTGGTTAAAACGTATTTATACAACTAATCAACAAACATGTTAGGTAGAGTATCTTAAACTACAAGAGCAAATAGTAAACAATTTATCACTCTATTCAACAGAGTACACATCAGCTCAACTTATGTGCAAAGTAAAGAAAAGCAGCGAGTGGATAAACCCTCAGCTTCGAAGAGAAGAATGCTGGGAGACTGCATACTTTTGGATATACACGTTGATGTTACTATACCTGCATCATAATAACGGAGATATCTATGTACAAAACTCGATGTTTAGTATGGAAATAATTTATTCACTCTCTTCTCATGGCAATACGTGTTTATTTGCAAGAATGATATATTTATCTTTCTAGCTAAACCAAGTCAGAGCTTGGCCTATGAAGGCTCTGACTTCTCTACACATGAACGTTCTACACATGCAATACAATTGTTATCCTGACACGTGGACGAGGTTCAGAACTTGTCTAAAACACTCCTGGAAATTGAAATAAGAACACCGTGAATTCATTGTCCCAGGAAGGGGAAACTTTATTGACACATTCCTGGGGTCAGATACATCACATGATCACACTGACACAACCACAGGCACATAGACACAGGCAACAGAGCATGCACAATGTCGGCACTAGTACAGTGTATATCCACCTTTCGCAGCAATGCAGGCTGCTATTCTCCCATGGAGGCGATCGTGGAGATGCTGGATGTAGTCCTGTGGAATGGCTTGCCATTCTATTTCCACCTGGCGCCTCAGTCGGACCAGCGTTCGTGCTGGACGTCCAGACCGCGTGAGACGACGCTTCATCCAGTCCCAAACATGCTCAATGGGGGACAGATCCGGAGATCTTGCTGGACAGGGTAGTTGACTTACACCTTCTAGAGCACGTTGGGTGGCACGGGATACATGCGGACGTGCATTGTCCTGTTGGAACAGCAAGTTCCCTTGCCGGTCTAGGAATGGTAGAACGACGGGTTCGATGACGGTTTGGATGTACCGTGCACTATTCAGTGTCCCCTCGACGATCACCAGAGGTGTACGGCCAGTGTAGGAGATCGCTCCCCACACCATGATGCCGGGTGTTGGCCCTGTGTGCCTCGTTCGTATGCAGTCCTGATTGTGGCGCTCACCTACACGGCGCCAAACACGCATAAGACCATCATTGGCACCAAGGCAGAAGCGAGACTCATCGCTGAAGACGACACGTCTCCATTCGTCCCTCGATTCACGCCTGTCGAGACACCACTGGAGGCGGGCTGCACGATGTTAGGGCGTGAGCGGAAGACGGCCTAACGGTTTGCGGGACCGTAGCCCAGCTTCATGGAGACAGTTGCGAATGGTCCTCGCCGATACCCCAGGAGCAACAGTGTCCTTAATTTGCTGGGAAGTGGCGGTGCGGTCCACTACGGTACTGCGTAGGATCCTACGGTCTTGGCGTGCATCCGTGCGTCGCTGCGCTTCGGTCCCAGGTCGACGGGCACGTGCACCTTCCGCCGACCACTGGCGACAACATCGATGTACTGTGGAGACCTCACGCCCCACGTGTTGAGCAATTCGGCGGTACGTCCACCCGGCCTCCCGCATGCCCACTACACGCCCTCGCTCAAAGTCCGTCAACTGCACATAAGGTTCACGTCCACGCTGTCGCGGCATGCTACCAGTGTTAAAGACTGCGCTGGAGCTCCGTATGCCACGGCAAACTGGCTGACACTGACGGCGGCGGTGCACAAATGCTGCGCAGCTAGCGCCTTTCGACGGCCAACACCGCGGTTCCTGGTGTGTCCGCTGTGCCGTGCGTGTGATCATTGCTTGTACAGCCCTCTCGCAGTGTCCGGAGCAAGTATGGTGGGTCTGACGCACCGGTGTCAATGTGATCTTTTTTCCATTTCCAGAAGTGTAGTTTTCAAACTCGTGTGAACTACATTATTATTAAATGTACATGGGCACTGAATGATTACGTTTGATTTGGCATTTCAGGAGTTCTAAGTAAATAGTCTGCTCCGATTTTGAGCGTGCCTTCTGTTCTTTCTGTGTTCCGTTGCGATTTGTCACTTGTATTTGGTTTTCATGCAGATAATCAGATGCTAATTTTTGAATTAAATAAATGAATGATTTTGCTATGTCCTCTCTAAATGGTACACTTCAAAGGGTTATCAATTACGAATAGCCCAGGCCACAGGGGTGAAAGACTTTGTCACGGTATGGAACGTACATGTTTTTATGAATCACATATATGTTTCAAATTGAAATAATATATACATGTTTGTTCCGTTAATTGTGTAGTTCACTTAAAAGTATTTCTGGGAGTAGGATTATTTCCAAACGTAAAACCTAAGTCATAACACCTAGTATTCTAATGCTGATTTTATGATAAAACTTACATAAATGTTATCACGAAGAGGACCTTCTTTAGCTTATTAATTTAATAAACTGTTTCAAGAAACCACTATTAGTTTATAACCAGACAATGGTTTTGACTTATTTACTCTATGTTCCTTGCACAACGCCTATATGTTTACTATTATAAATTCTGTATGGATTGTTTCGAACTCATGAGTAAATAGAAGTTGAATGCCACATTTTACGTACTATAACAGACATTATGTCCACAATTCAATGGGGCAGTGAAGCAAAACATTGTAATTCAGCAATATCAGACCCAAAATTACATCGCAGAATGTTAACTTTCTCTTAATGTTTTAAATGTGTTCTTTTATATTTTATTTTGTTAAAAAATGGAACTTGTTATTCACTTTTTCTTCTTCGAGACTCGCTGCTAGAAGGTTGCAGTATTTTGTAATGTGTCTAACAATAACAATTTTTAACACAGTTTTGACTTTATTTCCTAACAGACTCCATAGTCCTTCATTTCTGTTAATGAAATCATTTGTAAATGTTTTTCAGCCTTTTAAGGCAAATGGAAATAGTAATTGTGACGAAACGATCATGAGCCATAAGCGCACTGTCGTACTAACATTTCAACATTTGCAAATCGAAACCGCAGGCTAAGATTTTCAGGGTGTCCGACAGTAATTATTACTGTTACTGCACAAACTATTTTCTTGCACTGACTATTAACAATAACAAGGTATTTTGTAACCAAATTTGCTACTAACCATCGCCGACGTATGGGCTTGAACTTAGATTAATATAACTAAATGATAGTCTCTTAAGAAAAATATTTCATGCAGTAAGAAAATTGTTTAAAGTTAACTTCAACATTTCTAAGTTTTGTAACTATGTGCGTTCCTGTTCGTAACGGCGTTGTGATGTTTCCTTCCTTTGTCAGAAATTTACTTTCTCATTTCGAAATAAATTTAGCACGCTTGAAAGGACGAGACAGTACAGTGCGTTGGTACAGAATGTGCTGAGTATTACACAAATATAACGGATTGCTAATGAGAACTGCTTAACAGAAGGAGAAAAGTTTTTCACACAGCTTCCCTAACAGACGAATCAGTTAGCAGGAATTAGGGGAGTGTATCTGATACAATCAATACAGAGGGACCAAGTATTGACAACAGGAGGCAGGTCCCAATAACGTAGGTTGCGGTAGCCAAGCACAGAATAGACTAATGCAGGTAAGTGGAAAAAATAGTCTCGGATTGCTATAACATCACCGCCCTGGTTATTGCAGATAGAGGCAAGGGTAAAACCAGGCGTACGTCATTTTTTCAAAAATGGTTCACATAAAACACTGCTGGGAATTTTCTTCTTCTGATCTCGTGATTGTACTGACAATGTATATTTACTTTGCTATCAAGGCAGCTGTCAGCTTGAAGGAAATAACTATTCCCCAATTGTAGCTTATTTCATTATAAATTTAGATACAAAAGTAAGTAGGCCCAAACGCAATTACTTAATGTCTTAAGCCTTAGCACTAATTTTATCTGAAGAAATCAGGTATAGCTGAGAGTTATTTCCTGAAATACCCTGCCTGACAAAAACAGTATACTAAAGCACCCAGAAGAGATGTTCGGGCACCACTAGTATTTCTTACACGTTCACACGAAAGGGGGGAATCTAAATGTTTGCCGGCTGTTGTGGCCGTGCGGTTTTAGGCTCTTTAGTGTGGAACCGCGTGACCGTTACCGTCACGGATTCGAATTCTGCCTCGGGCATGGATGAGTGTGATGTCCTTAGGTTAGTTAGGTGAAAGTAGCTCTAAGTTCTAGGGGACTGATGACCACAGATGTTAAGTCCCATAGTGCTCAGAGCCATTTGAATTTTAAATGTTTCAAAGTTGCATTTCACCGTGACAGAATCGTCACCAGAGTCCATTAGTGCTGCCCACGCAGAGAGTCGTCACCAGACCAGTCGCGCTATCGTCTGTGCACTCGGTGGCTCAGATGGATAGAGCGTCAGCCCTGTAAGCAGGAGATCCCGGGTTCGAGTCCCGCTTGGAGCACACATTTTCAACATGTCCCTAATGAAGTACAACAACGCCTGTTTGCAGCTAAGGTGTCCATTTAATTATCATTTCATTTCTAGCAAAGCTGCATGGTCATCTACGGTAACTGTTCTTTAGGGGACAGATACTATCGTCATGTATAGTTAAAATATGGCTTCCCGGCCATTGGCCTTCTTGTGCGAAAGCACACATTATGCCAGAACTTGTACGGGACTTGGTAGATTAATTTGCCACGAGTAATGAGTATGATGGGCAAACATCTCCTGACGCACTCGAATGTAGTGGTGTGGACATGTTGGGAATACGGGTCTCACGGGGAGCGTGCAAGGGATAAGTCCCTGCAGTGGCGTTATCCTCTGTACCCTCGGTGGCTCAGATGGATAGAGGGTCTCCCATGTAAGCACGAGATCCCGGGTTCGAATACCGGTCGGGGAACACATTTTCAACATGACCCTAATGAAGTACATCAACGTCTGTTTGCAGCTAGAGTGTCCATTTAATTATCATTTCATTTAATCACACAAATACTCAGAAGACATAGAAGACAGCGTTATCAGCACCATACGTTGTTTGAAAGGCAGCTCATTGTCAGTCTCCATTTGGCAGGATGCTCAAATCTTGCAACATTCAGATTTTTGAGGATTCAGATGTGACAGAGGTTCAATAGTGGACTTCATGGGGACGTGGAGGCAGGCATTGCTGTTGTTGTTGTGGTCTTCAGTCCTGAGACTGGTTTGATGCAGCTCTCCATGCTACTCCATCCTGTGCAAGCTTCTTCATCTCCCAGTACCTACTGCAACGTACATCCTTCTGAATCTGCTTAGTGTAGTCATCTCTTGGTCCCCTCTACGATTTTTACCCTCCACGCTGCCCTCCAATACGAAATTGGTGATCCCTTGATGCCTCAGAACATGTCCTACCAACCGATCCTTTCTTCTGGTCAAGTTGTGCCACAAACTTCTCCCCAATCCGATTCAATACTTCCTCATTAGTTGTGTGATCTACCCATCTAATCTTCAGCATTCTTCTGTAGCACCACATTTCGAAAGCTTCTATTCTCTTCTTGTCCAAACTATTTATCGTCCATGATTCACTTCCATACATGGCTACACTCCATACAAATACTTTCAGAAAAGACTTCCTGACACTTAAATCTGTACTCGATGTTAACAAACTTCTCTTCTTCAGAAAAGCTTTCGTTGCCATTGTCACTCTACGCTTTATATCCTCTCTACTTCGACCATCATCAGTTATTTTGCTCCCCAAATAGCAAAACTCCCTTACTACTTTAAGTGTCTCACTTCCTAATCTAATTCCCTCTGCATCACCCGACTTAATTCGACTACATTCCATTATCCTCGTTTTGCTTTTGTTGATGGCCATCTTATATCCTCCTTTCAAGACACTATCCATTCCGTTCAACTGCTCTTCCAAGTCCTTTGCTGTCTCTGACAGAATTATGATGTCATCAGTGAACCTAAAAGTTTTTAATTCTTCTCCATGGACTTTAATACCTACTCCGAATTTTTCTTTTGTTTCCTTCACTTCTTGCTCAATATACAGATTGAATAACATCGGAGAGAGACTACAGCCCTGTCTCGCTCCCTTCCCAACCACTGCTTCCCTTTCATGTCCCTCAACTCATATAACTGCCATCTGGCTTCTGTACAAATTGTAAATAGCCTTTCGCTCCCTGTATTTTACCCCTGCCACCTTAAGAATTTGAAAGAGAGTATTCCAGTCAACATTGTAAAAAGCTTTCTCTAACTCTACAAATGCTAGAAACGTAGGTTTGCCCTTCCTTTATCTAGCTTCTAAAATAAATCGTAGGGTCAGTATTGCCTCACGTGTTCCAACATTTCTACGGAATGCAAAGTGATCTTCCCCGATTCCCCGAGGTCCGCTTCTACAAGTTTTTCCATTCGTCTGTAAAGAATTCGCGTCAGTATTTGGCAGCTGTGACTTATTAAATTGATTGTTCGGTAATTTTCACATCTGTCAACACCTGATTTCTTTGGGATTGGAATTATTATATTCTTCTTGAAGTCTGAGGGGATCTCGCCTGCCTCATACATCTTGCTCACCAGATGGTAGAGTTTTGTCAGGACTGGCTCTCCCAAGGCCGTCAGTAGTTCGAATGGAATGTTGTCTACTCCAGGGGCCTTGTTTCGACTCAGGTCTCTCAGTGTTCTGTCAAACTCTTCACGCAGTATCGTATATCCCATTTCATCTTCATCTACATCCTCCTCTATTTCCATAATATTGTCCTCAAGTACATCGCCCTTGTATAGACCCTCTATATACTCCTTCCATATTTCTGCTTTCCCTTCTTTGGTTAGAACTGTGTTTCCATCTGAACTCTTAATATTCATACAAGTGGTCCTCTTTTCTCCAAAGGTCTCTTTAATTTTCCTGTAGGCAGTATCTATCTTACCCCTAGTGAGATAAGCCTCTACATCCTTACATTTGTCCTCTAGCCATCCCTGCTTAGCCATTTTGCACTTCCTGTCGATGTCATTTTTGAGACGTTTGTATTCCTTTTTGCCCGCTACATTTACTGCATTTTTATATTTTATCCTTTCATCAATTAAATTCAATATTTCTTCTGTTACCCAAGGATTTCTACTAGCCCTTGTCTTTTTACCTACTTGATCCTCTGCTGCCATCACTACTCCATCCCTCAAAGCTACCCATCCTTCTTATATTGTATTTCTTTCCCCCATTCCTCTCAAATGCTTCCTTATGTTCTCCTTGAACTCCGTACAAATTCTTCTTGAACCAAGTGTTAGCTATTATTAAGTTGTGTTCTGTGCAAAATTCTACCAGGCGGCTTCCTCTTTCATTTCTTTGCCCCAGTCCATATTCACCTACTACGTTTCCTTCTCTCCCTTTTCCTACACTCGAATTCCATTCACCCATGACTATTAAATTTTCGTCCCTCTTCACTATCTGAATAATTTCTTTTATTTGATCATACATTTCCTCAATTTCTTCGTCATCTGCAGAGCTAGTTGGCATATAAACTTGTACTACTGTAGTAGGTGTGGGCTTCGTATCTGTCTTGGCCACAATAATGCGTTCACTATGTTGTTTGTAGTAGCTTACCCGCATTCCTATTTTCCTATTCTTTATTAAGCCTACTCCTGCATTAACGTTATTTGATTTTGTGTTTATAACCCTGTAGTCACCTGACCAGAAGTCTTGTTCCTCCTGCCACCGAACTTCACTAATTCCGACTATATCTAACTTTAACCTATCCATTTCACTTTTTAAGTTTTCTAACCTACCTGCCCGATTAAGGGATCTGACATTCCACGCTCCGATCCGTAGAACGCCAGTTTTATTTCTCCTGATAACGACGTCCTCTTGAGTAGTCCCCGCCCGGAGATCCGAATGGGGGACTATTTTACCTCCGGAATTTTTTATCCAAGAGGACACCATCATCATTTAATCATACAGTAAAGCTGCATGCGCTCGGGAAAAATTACGGCTGTAGTTTCCCATTGCTTTCAGCCGTTCGCAGTACCAGCACAGCAAGGCTGTTTTGGTTATTGTTACAAGGCCAGATCAGTCAATCATCCAGACTGTTGCCCCTGCAACTACTGAAAAGGCTGCTGTCCCTCTTCAGGAACCATACGTTTGTCTGGCCTCTCAACAGATACCCCTCCGTTGTGGTTGCACCTACGGTACGGCGATCTGTATCGCTGACGCACGCAAGCCTCCCCACCAACGGCAAAGTCCATGGTTCATGGCGTGGAAATTTGGGTAAATTGCGTCTCGCCAACACAATGGAGGATTGCCGAATTGGGCATCTGTAACTGAAATCGCATAACACGTAATGAACTCCCTGTAACGTCTTGTGTCAATTCCAGACCTATAGGACCAAACTTCTGAGGTCATCGGTCCCTAGGCTACTTTATCTAGTTTGAACATATTTAAGTTAGGGACAACATATACGCCATGCCCAAGGGCAGACTCTAACATCCCACGGGGGGAGCCACGCGAACCGTGGCAACTCTTCAGAGAGTGCGGCTACCCCGAGCAGCCGTCTCTTATGACCTCAGGTCATGGTTGATAGTGATCAAGAGAACTATGACGACACAAGCATACGTCACACATAGCATGCTTGCACTTGTCTTAACTCTCGTGGGACAGTTTCATGGCGCATTTCTTCAACAAGAAAATGCCCCTCCACACATTGGATGTGTGTCTTTGAACTAGCTAAGTGATGTTGAGGCACTCTTGTGATCATGAACCGCAAAGTTGTCCCCTATGGAATTTTTGTGGGACCAGTGCGGATGCTAACTCCGTCCCATTGCGTGTCCAAGATGTCAAGGATCAGTTACATTTGTCGGCTGGCTTGCCTTAGGAGAGGGAACAACAGCTTTATGACAGCTTTCGCAAACGAATCACAGCGCGGGGTGGCCGTGCAGTCCGAGGCGCCTTGCCACGGTTCTTCCGGCTCTCCCCTTCGGAGTTTCGAGTCCTTCCTCGGGCATGGGTGTGTTTCTTGTACTTAGCTTAAGTTAGTTTAGGTTAGATTAAGCAGTGTGTAAGCTTAGGGTCCGATGACCTCTGCAGTCTGGTCCCATAGAACTTCCCACAAATTTGCAATTTTGCAAACGTGTCAGTGTGTGTATCCAGGCCAGACAATAGTGCCACACCATATTGATAAGTTTGCCCATACTGCGTAGCTCTTGGTCAATTTGAGTCGATATTGTAATCGCTAATGTAACGTCACACACCATTTGAAACAATCAAGCTTCATTTCATGTTTGGTTTCAAGGCCACCTTTTGCAGCAGCTGTTAAAAAAATTATTATTTGTTTCTCTTCAATTAAAAGAGTCTTCTACGCCAGAAACGTTTCGCTTTTATTTTCAAAGTGGCTTCTGGAGTAATTCTTGAAGTATGGATATATATATTTGTACTTTTTGGTTGTTATAGACTAAAAATGTAATTTATCTACAATGTTGCCGTACTAATTATTTATGGATTTTTTGCCTCTTCCATAAACACTCTGCAGACCAGTGCTTTTCCCTCGTTACTAGCGGAAATTCCGGTCAAAAGAAACTTCGTTGTATATATAAACACTTGGCAGGTTTTTGCCTTATTCGAAAGCACGTTCTCTTACTCTGCACCGGCGTTATTTTTCCTCTCGGTGATTTCGACCCAGATATATTTAAATGAGATTCAACCAAAACTTTCAGGAAAGTTCTGAGTAATTAATGCAGTGCGCGTTGCCAGTTCAGTGTCCTGTGGGATACGAGGGAATGAGTGGTACAGTTCTGGAGGCCAAAAGGGAGACATCTGCAGAGAGATGTATGTGAGTTACTAAAATACAATCTGACAAACATAATCACATGATTTTTAAAGTAAGTTAAAGAAGCCCTCAGATGACTCACGTCATTGTAAAATGCAATTGGAAAATGTAAATATTACGGCAGCAAAGACACACGTAGTACAATATTTCAGTTTGTTAGTCCGGGATCGAATGGATTGCTTGTTGAAAGCGGAAGTTTCGTACCCTTGGCTCGACACTAATTAAAGTAAAATCCAATTTCCCCAAACTACTGGCCCGCAATTGGACGTTGTCAGTTGCTGTCGTCCACTACTGCAATTTAGTTTCACATCCATGTCCTTTCTATTAAAATTACTGTAATGTTTAGTCATCTCTATGGACTCTCTGTATAACTTTTCGTACTACCCATCTGTGGCTGCGAGTACCTGAGTCTTATCAAATCGAATGCACTGGTTACCTGGCTGCAAAACATGTCCCGTAACATTTGATTCGTCTATTTCTGCTTTCTCTTGCTTCCGATGTGTTCTCCAAATGGTTTTCCATGTTTCTTTTTGTAAAACTCAAGTACGCATCTGTACAACTGCTCGGTATCCTGCGAATTCCTACTCTTTCCAGCGTTTTGCGAACATTCTTGGCCAACTTACAGCGTTGCTCTATGTTCTTTGTGGGTTTATACCACTACAGCGATGTTCCGTTTCGCCAACGTTTGCATGAGAGGCCAGTATCGTCTTTCATGACGGGGAGAAAACGTCGTAATTTGCAACCGCCTCTACACCGCTAGGACTTTTTTGTGACTGTTCTTTATATCTGAGTGAAAAACTATCCGTTTAGGTTTTTCTTAACTGATCGTCCGTGTTTAAAAGCGTACATGGCTACATGGTGATGCAATTATTGAAGACAATGCACAAGGCTAATACGTCACGAGGCATTTCCACAGAAACGAATATTAGCATTGTCGAGAAGATATAAAAGAGGAAGCGCTCGTTGCTTGTGGCATAGTTTGAGAGTTACCAGGAGGCTATGGAGGAATGCGAAAACTGGAGTTTTCGACACCGCCGCCACGACGTACAAGTCGCGGAATGCTCATGTGTTATGGAGATGGTGTTGTTTAAACTGATGGCCAATAGCGTTGAGGTAAGTTCTAATCTCCGTACTGGGATCTTCCAGGACTCACAGTGACATCATACTGATTTAACTCGTAGTGACGTACTGATTTAAGCACTTGTTTCCAGAACCTACGGCATTGGACGATGTCATGGCATTAGACGATGTCATACTGATTTAAGCACATGTTTCCAGAACCTACGATATTGGACGGTATCCCCGCAGAGTAAAAGTCGCAGGAAGAGTAAACGCTGGTGTGGAAATGTCTAAGCTGCTGGCGAGGCAACGGATGTATGCCTTTTAAGCGTCAGAATGTTCAGGGTACACCTTTTCACTGCAACATCTGTTTTTACAAACCAAAATCACTGGTGAGCTCGACTATAGCAGCAACATACTGACCGTATCTACATCCTGCCAGATGCAAGAAGTTTCGCTGTTGCCTGCTGCCAGTGAAGATGTATTGGCAAGAGAGACGAAGATGTATTGGCACGAGAGACGAAGTGGCATGAGAGACGAATATGTATTGGCACGAGAGACGAAGATGTATTGGCACGAGAGACGAAGATGTATTGGCACGAGAGACGAAGATGTATTGGCACGAGAGACGCAGATGTATTGGCACGAGAGACGAAGAGGCACGAGAGTCGCAGGTGTATTGGCACGAGAGACACTTGAACGGTATAGTGAGGGAATCGTCGAAAATGTGGTGTGCGGTGTTGCGACATTTCATGATTTGTGCGATACCCAGACTATGTTGTAAGGTACATGATATGTGTAATACCCAGACCATGTTGTAAGGTACATGATATTTGTAATACCCAGACTATGTTGTAAGGTACACAGCTTGTGTTATGCCCAGACTGTTGTAATTTCACTACACCCTATAAAGTTTTCACTATCTCATGAAATAGTCTGCAATACCCGCAATATAGTGTGGCGTTCACTTATTTCATGAGGTTTATCCACCGACAGGAATTCGGTTATATCTACAAAGATTCCGAGTATGTTCGATCATGATTCTTCAGCTGCTACTGACGGCGGCAATCAATGACTACAGCTGTAATTCTGAAAGCGAAAAGTGAGTTTCTCTCTGTGGGCGTGCACTTTGAATGTACTTCTATAAGAATTCCCTACTCCGTCGTCGAATACGTTTGAAAACCGTGTAGTATGCAAGTCTGCATCAAGGATCAAGAAAATCTCTTGAACAAAGTGCCTAAAGGGCTAACAAATGCCATGCATATTAGTGCCTTCAGAACTATCAATGCGTAACTGCTGTCAACAGACATGACTGCTGTCAACAGACATGATAGCAGAAGCAAGTAGACCATGTAGATCCAAGCGAACGTAGCAGAAGCAAGTAGACCATGTAGATCCAAGCGAACGAGAACGAAGCCCGTTAACACCACGATCGCCTGGCATCGTAATCGGAGAAGTGAAGGGAGGTCGCAACAAATGTACCTAAGAAGACCGAAAAAAAAAACAGTGTAAGATCAATGACGCGCTGCAATTGGTCGCCACTGCTCAGAGCCATATAGCACTACTGACAAGAACTGCTACAACTGACTGGAACTGTTAGGGAAAGAAAATATTGCTGGACTTCTCAGAGCGTCCGATCTGGTACGAAACGTAAAGGGAAACATATTAACTGATTCTTCCGTCGCTTCTTAGCGTAATAATAGGGAAGTTAAGGTTTTTATTTATAATTCCGATAATAGTAAAGTTTAAGCTTCTCATTTATAATTCCGTTATAATTCCGTTTATAGTGAGGTTCTAAGTATGTCTCAGACTTCAGGGACGATAGCCAGGAGACTTTGATATGGGACAGCAACTGTAAATTATCATAAATAATCGTAGCAGAAGTGTTAGTGTCAGTGACTGAAGTTTCAGTTGTAATATTTTCTAAAAGAAAATAGTGCCCTCAATAGTTGTAATAATTGTGTATTTTTATTGTAGTAGCGATACACTATTGCAATAGCACAGCGCCGGCCGCGGTGGCCGAGCGGTTCTAGACGCTTCAGACCAGAACCGCGTGACTGCTACTGTCGCAGGTTCGAATCCTGCCTCGGACATGGATGTGTTTGATGTCCTTAGGTTAGTTAGGTTTCAGTAGTTCTAAGTTATAGGGGACTGATTACCTCAGATGTTAAGTCCCATAATGCTCAGAGCCATATAGCACTACTGACAAGAACTGCTACAACTTTTTCATCAGAAGGAGGCCTCTATCTACTCGAGTATTTGTCAAAGTGTGCCGCTCTGCAGACATAGAGGACATCCAAAATCGCAGGATACTACGCGGTCAGACCGACAGTGGTCTTGTGTCACACGTACAGACTAGATCCCGAAAAAGAGCCAATATATGTCATAAAGATTCCATTTACACTCGTCTGTATCCATCAGCGCTACCTGCGGGAGAGCTACATAATAGGAAGCGTCCTCAGTCGCAGAGAGAATACTACATAAAAGAGGTAGTCGAAAGAAAACTATTCTTGGAAAAATAAAACAGTTTGTTATTTCAAAAGTAATCACCAAGACATTTATCTCACTGTCAGAATAGACAGTAAATGCCTTCATGGACAAAGATTTCCGGCTGTCAACAGAACCATAATTCTATGCAGGTTTGCTGCACCACCTCTGACGGCCAAGAATGTCTCCCGTCAGGGCTCTAAAGGCATGGAAATCACACGACGGGAAATTCGGACCACATTGAAGATATGTAAGGATTTCCCAGCGAAACTTTTACGGCTTAGTCAAAACAGCTTTGGCAATACGTGGGCTAAAACCCTGTTGGTAAACTGTTTCGACTAGGCTGCATAAGTTTCGCTGCGAAGCCCTTTCACATCCTCCATACACTCTTCATGTCTCCCTGTGCGATTTCCGTGGCTTTGAACCCCTGAAGTAAACATTCGTGGCCGTGAGTTTTCTTCGGACGAAGTACATACCTGGTCATAAACACGGTTCCGTAGGCTACCGCCAACACTTTTCTATGAAGTCATTGACGAACTTGTCTGACAGTAGTATGAATGTATTAAAATCTCTGGGAATTACTTTGCAATTATAAACAGTTCTACGTAAATTTGAAGTTAACTGAAGGTGGAGGGGAGGGGGTGGAAGGAAAGGAAAAGGGATTACTGATATCAGCTCATCGGGACATTACGCGGGACAAGCGGCGACGAGTAAAAAATGTATACTGCACCGTAATTCAAGCCACTCATATCGTGCTTATGAGGCAAGCGCGTTAACGACTGCGCTATCCTAAAAACAGTGTTGTGGTATCTGTGCGGACTCGGTCGGCACGCCTCACGGCTGATCCACATTCCCACCGAGCGCCACCTATACTCAGTCCCTGTCCGTTCCTTCCATGATATCCTCTCTGCTATTCCCGCTGGTGGTCGGACGGATTTGAGCATCCGCACTGAAGAAGGTGGATCTATTGTCCATCTTGGGGAGTCATTCATATGATAAACAGTTCACTTCCATTTTTCCTTATGAGTCGCTTTCATTAGACTATCCTTGGTATACGCAGTCAGAGGCAACCAAATCAAGAATAACTCTAATTCGAAGTTTCCACAATCTCGGCAGAGCCTCGCATGGGAAATGGTCTAAGCTCGTTTTTTATCACCAGAATCCGCAGCACGTGGTAAAATGTAGTCAGCATGACGACGTCGACTAATAAGAAACTACCAGGTATACAACTAATCAAGACAAACACTTGCAACCCGTGCGATGAAACAGACAATGGTGAACAGGGTTTTGTGTCGACGGTCGCAGACGTTTCGAAAACAAGTACCATAATGCTAACACTGGCAAAGTGGTTCCGAACCGTTTCGGTGCGACAACAGTCACTGTTCCAGACCAGACTTAAACCATTTCGTGCCTGCAAAAAATCTTCCGCCACACGCATACTCGTTCACACAGCGCACTCCTCCGCATGTGATCTGCGATATACTGAGAAATTACGATTTCTAACTCACCTATTGGAGGAAGGTGAGAAACGAAGAGGCAAAATATGAAGACTTTGTTATATATTTTCTTAATCATCATACAGACCGACGTGACCCACCAACATAAAGACACAGCAACAGCCGGACAAATCATGCATCCCTCTACTTGTAGTATACCTCCCAGTAACTACTAGCCACATTTAACTGTATCTGTTCCGGCGTAACGACAAGCTTCGATTCGACGATGAATAATGAAAGAGCAAAGAGGGCTGTGAGACGACATCAGCCAGTAGTACGCTGACTAGGATGACATCATGACTGAAGTGGCCTCTTCGTGACTAGGATGACATCGTGACTGGAGCGGCCTCTTCACGAAGAGAATATAAGCGCCACGCCGCCTAGCCCCGGCGGAGTAAACGACAAGCCGTCACACAAACGCTGCAGCTGTGACTTAAGAACCGAATTGTTTTTCTTGCATTGAAATTGTTGTGTACATAGTTCCGCGTAGTCAGCGCGTACACAACTCTCCCGCTAGAGCGCGCCCCACTAAGCACAACAGCACAGGCGCAGCGCTCGTCCATCTCCGCACTACGAGATGGCGCTGCCATAGAGACGAACCAAATTCTGCTTCCGCCGATCCGCGTATTCATATGTAACGCAGCCAATGAGATTTCTGCTAACGTAGAACCTTTTCTCCTCGCGGATCACATTCGCGCTGTGATACTTGAACGTGCGAGATATTATAACAAGTGTACAGACCTCCTATTAGTCAGTCTGCATTTGTCTGCACCAGTCTGTACCAGTTCTACATTTGTCTGTACCAGTCTATAGTCAAGATTCAGTCTGCGCATAATAAGATTACCATATTCCTGAACATAACATTGAAGATAAATAGACACTTTTTTAAAGTATCAGATACATATGTGAGAATAAGATTAAAGTACCAATACCAAAGGAACTTCAAATTGTCAATTGTAAATAGCATCCAGATCCAAGTTAAGTAACTTTGTGCTTGTTATTATTTTAATAAATGTATGTGAAAATTAGTCAAGTTCTGTTTAAAGTTGGTCACTATTAATCTGTTACTCAAAGGGTGCAAGTCGCAGTTCTATCGTCTGACCTGACGGCAGAAGATAAATACGCCACGATAAAACCACGAGCCATGTTACTGACACTCGACTACTTCGTTAGAGCGACAAGTCAAATAATCTGATGGTGTGTGTACTGAAGGTCTGACAGTAAGCACACCACATAAATTGTATATACCGAGGGACATTAATTATTTGCACGTCGCCATTTGCTTGCGACACACCTTTATGAATTCGCAATGTACTTTCAATTGAACTTACTGTTATATACTTCATTAATACGATCGCCTTGAATTCGGGTCTAGCGATCATCCTAAGCACCCTACTTTAGACGCATGAGCAAGATATTATAGTATCGTGTGTCAAATTATTTCCAATTTACAATGCTGAATTACGTATGTAAGCCAGAAAGACTATAATAAAATTTTACTAAAAAAGTGGCAAGAGCTGGTCCTTATACACTGAAAATAGTGACAACTGCATTACGTTTACGCAGCACATGATGATGTAGGTATACAAAAACTATTGTTGTTGTTGTGGTCTTCAGTCCTGAGACTGGTTTGATGCAGCTCTCCATGCTACTCTGTCCTGTGCAAGCTTCTTCATCTCCCAGAACCCACTGCAACCTACATCCTTCTGAATCTGCTTAGTGTATTCATCCCTTGGTCTCCCTATACGATTTTTACCCTCCACGCTGCCATCCAATGCTAAATTTGTGATCCATTGATGCCTCAGAACATGTCCTACCAACCGATCCCTTCTTCTACTCAAGTTTGCCGCAAACTTCTCTACTCCCAAATCCTATTCAATACCTCCTCATTAGTTACGTGATCTATCCCCCTTATCTTCAGCATTCTTCTGTAGCACCACATTTCGAAAGTATCTATTCTCTTCTTGTCCAAACTAGTTATCGTCCATGTTTCACTTACATTCATGGATACACTTCATACAAATACTTTCAGAAACGGCTTCCTGATACATAAATCTATACTCGATGTTAACAAATTTCCCTCCTTCAGGAACGCTTCCTGGCCATTGCCAGTCCACATTTTATATCCTCTCTACTTCGAACATCATCAGTTATTTTACTTCCTAAATAGCAAAACTCCTTTACTACTTTAAGTGTCTCATTTCCTAATCTAATTCCCTCAGCATTATCCGATTTAATTTGACTACATTCCATTATCCTTGCTTTGCTTTTGTTGATGTTCATATTATCCTCCTTTCAAGACACTGTCCATTCCGTTCAACTGCTCTTCAAAGTCCTTTGCTGTCTCTGACAGAATTACAATGTCTTCGGCGAACCAACAAAGTTTTTACTTATTCTCCATGAAATTTAATACCTACTCCGAATTTTTCTGTTGTTTCCTTTACTGTCTGCTCAATATACATATTCAATAACATCGGGGAGTGGCTACAACCTTGTCTCACTCCTTTCCCCACCACTGCTTCCTTTTCATGCCCCTCGACTCTTATGACTGCCATCTGGTTTCTGTACAAATTGTAAATAGCCTTTCGCTCCCTGTGTTTTACCCCTGCCACCTTCAGAATTTGAAAGGGAGTATTCCAGTCAACATTGTAAAAAGCTTTCTCTAAGTCTACAAATGCTAGAAACGTAGGTTTGCCCTTCCTTAATCTTTCTTCTAAGATAAGTCGTAAGGTCAGTATTGCCTCACGTGTTAGAACATTTCTACGGAATCCAAAATGATCTTCCCCGAGGTCCGCTTCTACCAGTTTTTCCATTCGTCTGTAAAGAATTCGAGTTAGTATTTTGCAACTGTGACTTATTAAACCGATAGTTCGGTAATTTTCACATCTGTCAGCACCTGCTTTCTTTGGGATTGGAATTATTACATTCTTCTTGAAGTCTGAGAGTATTTCGCCTGTCTCATACATCTTGCTCACCAGCTGGTAGAGTTTTGTCAGGACTGGCTCTCCCAAGACCGTCAGTAGTTCTAATGGATAGTTGTTCACTCCCGGGGCCATGTTTCGACTCAGGTCTTTCAGTGCTCTGTCAAACTGTTCACGCATTATCTTATCTCCCATTTCGTTTTCATCTACATCCTCTTCCATTTCCATAATATTGTCCTCAAGTACATCGCCCTTTCAACAACCCTCTGTATACTCCTTCTATCTTTCTGCCTACCTTTCTTTGCTTAGAACTGGGTTGCCACCTGAGCTCTTGATATTCATACAAGTGGTTCTCTTCTCTCCAAAGGTCTCTTTAATTTTCCTGTAGGCAGTATCTATCTTACCCCTAGTGAGATAAGCTTCTACATCCTTACATTTGTCCCCTAGCCAACCCTGCCTAGCCATTTTGCACTTCCTGTCGATCTCATTTTTAAGACGTTTGTATTCCTTTTTGCCTGCTACATTTACTGCATTTTAATATTTTCCCCTTTCATCAATTAAATTCTATATTTCTTCTGTTACCCAAGGATTTCTAGCAGCCCTCGTCCTTTTACCTACTTTATCCTCTGCTGCCTCCACTACTTCATCCATGAGAGCTACCTATTCTTCTTCTACTGTGTTTTTTTCCCCCATTCCTGTGAATTGTTCCCTTATGCTCTCCTTAAAACTCTGTACAACCTCTGGTTCTTTCAGCTTATCCAGATCCCATGTCCTTAAATTCCCACCTTTTTGCAGTTTCTTCAGTTTTAATCTACAGTTCATAACCAATAGATTGTGGTCAGAGTCCACATCTGCCCCTGGAAATGTCCTACAATTTAAAACCTGATTCTCGGTCTTACCATTATAGAATCTATCTGAAACCTGTCAGTATCTCCAGGCTTCTTCCATGTATACAACTTTCTTTTATGATTCTTGAACCAAGTGATAGCTATTATTAAGTTGCGCTCTGTGCAAAATTATACCAGGCGGCTTCCTCTTTCATTTCTTAGTCCCAGTCCATATTCTCCCACTATGTTTCCTTCTCTCCCTTTTCCTACTGAATTCCAGTCACCCATGACTATTAAATTTTCATCTCCCTTCACTATCTGAATAATTTCTTTTATTTCATCATACATTTCTTCAATTTCCTCGTCATCTGCAGAGCTAGTTGGCATATAAACTTGTACTACTGTAGTAAGCATGCGCTTTGTGTCTATCTTGGCCACAATAATGCGTTCACTATGCTGTTTGTAGTAGCTTACCCGCACTCCTATTTTTTTATTCATTATCAAACCTACTCCTGCATTACTCCTATTTGATTTTGTATTTATAACCCTGTATTTACCTGACCAATAATCTTGTTCCTCCTGCCACCGAACTTCACTAATTCCCACTATATCTAACTTTAACCTATCCATTCCCCTTTTTAAATTTTCTAACCTACCTGCCCTATTAAGGGATCTGACATTCCATGCTCCGATCCGTAGAACGCCAGTTTTGTTTCTCCTGATAACGACGTCCTCCTGAGTAGTCCCCGCTCGGAGATCCGAATGGGGAACTATTTTACCCCCGGAATATTTTACTCAAGAGGACGTCATCATCATTTAATCATACAGTAAAGCTGCATGCCCTCGGGAAAAAGTACGGCCGTAGTTTCCCCTTGCTTTCAGCCGTTCGCAGTACCAGCACAGCAAGGCCGTTTTTGTTCATGTTGCAAGGCCAGATCAGTCAATCATCCAGACTGTTGCCCCTGCAACTACTGAAAAGGCTGCTGCCCTTCTTCAGGAACCACACGTTTGTCTGGGCTCTCAACACATACCCCTTCGTTGTGGTTGCACCTACGGTACGGCCATCTGTATCGCTGAGGCACGGAAGCCTCCCCGCCAACGGCAAGGTCCATGGTTCATGGGGGGGTATATAAAAATATCTTTCATTAAACAGGAAAAATGTTTTGAGAAGTATAAATTGCAGCATTAAATCAAAAATGGTTCAAATGGCTCTGCGCACTATGGGACACAACTTCTGAGGTCATCAGTCCCCTTGAACTTAGAACTACTTAAACCTAACTCACCTAAGCGCATCACACACATCCATGCTCGAGGCAGGTTTCGAACCTGCGACCGTAGCGTCTCGCGGTTCCAGACTGTAGCGACTAGAACCGCTCAGCCACCCCGGCCAGCCAGCATTAAATCGCCATTTATATATGTCTCTTACATTATGACTCTGTTCATCCATAATTCTTGCTTTAGGCATAGAAATACCGAGTCATGTACACGTAGTGTTTGCTTAGTCAACAGAGATGTCTTTTTGTTTTTATATGTTGGTTTAGTTCATAATATTTTGATTCTTTGTTGTGATGACTATACATTATTTACTGATCTTGGTTGAACGTAAAACTACGAATTGAAGCTATCACCAAATACTAGCAGACGTAGTCACACGTGCTTCATCGATTCACTGGCGTCGGGTCAGATAATGTTGTGGACACTACCCGACGCGAGGCCCGTAAGTCGATGAAGCAATTACTACGTCGGGAAAGTCTTAAACAGCACGTTGTCATACATGTTTACCTGAAACAAGCGGCCAGGTGCGCATATCGCTGCGTTCTAATTCTGATAATTGATGCGCATGGAGCCCACTGCCGTCCCACAAGTAAAAAGAAGCAGAGGTGCGCATGTATGTGGGCCCGAGTGCAGCTAAGAGCATAATGTAAATTCCGAATTTTGCGAAGATCATACCGATGCAGAAGCACCTGTAACATGTTTAAATGGAAGCATGCCAAATTTTAAATAACACAAAATCACCCAGAAAAAAATGGTTCAAATGGCTCTGAGCACTATGGGACTCACCTACTGTAGTCATCAGTCCCCTAGAACTTAGAACTACTTAAACCTAACTAACCTAAGGAAATCACACACATCCATGCCCGAGGCAGGATTCGAACCCGCGACCGTAGCAGTCGCACGGTTCCGGACTGCGCGCCTAGAACCGCGAGACCACCGCGGCTGGCAACCACCAAGACTAGCAAAGTTTTACTAAAGTTCGAAATATACTTCAGTGCGAGATGATTTTAATAATTTACACAACTAACTCTGCCTCGAAATCTGACAGAAAACCCAAAGCCATTCTGGTCATACGTACAGCCCACCGTTGGCAAGTCGCAATCAATACCTGCACCGCGCGATAACAACGGTGAAGTCACTGATGACAATGTCACTAAAGCAGAGTTATTAAACACGATTTTCCGAAATTCCTTCACCGAAGAAGACGAAGTAAATATTCCTGAATTCCGATCAAGAACAACTGCCATGATGAGAAATATAGAAGTGGATATCCTCCGTGTCGCAAAGCTGCTTAAATCACTCAATAAAGGTAAGGCTTCCGGTCCAGATTGTTTATCATTCAGGTTACCCGCAGAGTATACTTACACAATAGCTCCACATTTATCAATTACATACATCCTCTCGTTTACCGAAAGATCCGTGCCTAAAGACTGGAAAATTGCTTAAGTCACACCAATACCCAAAATGGGAAGTAGGAGTAATTCGTTGGATTGCAGGGCCAAATCACTAACGTCGATTTGCAGTTGGGCTATAGTACATATACTGCATTCGAACATTATGAAGTACCTCGAAGAAAACGATTTATTGACATATAGTCAGCACGGATTCAGAATGTATCATTCTAGTGAAACACAACTAGCTCTTTGTACTCATGAAGTAATAAGTGCTATCGACAGGTGATGTCAAATTGCTTCCATATTTTTAGATTTTCAGAAGGCTTTCGACACCGTTCCTCACAAGCGTCTTCTAACCAAACTTTGTGCGTATGGAATATCGCCTCAGTTGTGTGTCTGGAGTCGTGATGACCTGTCAGGAAGGACACAGTTCGCTGTAATAGACGGAAAGTCATCGAGTAAAACAGAAGTAATATCCGGCGTTCCCCAAGGAAGTGTTATAGGCTCTTATTGTTCCTGGTCTATATTAACGAAATAGGAAATAATCTCAGTAGCCGTCCTAGATTGTTTGCAGATGATGCTGGCATTTACCGTCTTGTAAAATCATCAGATGACCCAAAACGAATTGAAAAATGATTTAGATAAGATATCTGTATGGAGCGAAAGTGGCAATTGACCCTGATTAAAGAAAGGTGTGACGTTATTGACATGAGTACTAAAAGAAATCCACTAAATTTCGATCTGAATCTGAAGACTGTAAATTCAAATAAATACTTAGGGATTACAATTACAAATAACCTAAACTGGAACCATCACATAATGTTGTGAGTAGAGCAAACCAAAGACTGCGATTCACTGGAAGAACACTTAGAAAGTTAAACTGGTCTACTAAAGAGACTGCTTACACCACGATTGTCCGACCTATTCTGGAGTACTGTTGTGCGGTGTGGGATCCGCATGAGGTGAGACTGTCGGATGACATCGAAAACGTACAAAGAAGTGCGGCTCGTTTGGTATTATGGCGAAATAGGGTAGTTAGTGCCACAGATATGATACGTGAATTGGAGTGGCAATCATTAAAATGAAGGCATTTTTCGCTGCGAAGGGATCTTCTCATGAAATTTCAATCACCAGTTTTCTCCTTAGATTGCGCAAAACATTCTGTTGGTACCCACCTGCATTGCGAGAAATTATCATCACGATAAAGGAAGAGAATTCAGGGCTCGCACAAAAAAATTTCAGTCCTCGTTTTTCCCGCGCACCCTCTGAGAGTGGAACGGTAGAGAGACAGCTTCAAGGTGGAACATTGAACCCTCTGCCAGGGACTTTATTGTGATTGGTATAGTAATCACGTAGATGTGGATGTAGACGTGATTTCTAGTTCACCACGTCCACATTGACGATAAGTCACCATTGTAACTGGAACTTCGTATAGATTCTAGCTTGTTTGTGACATTAGACCACTTGACTACTTGTTCGTTACATGTACAATGACTGACTCTTTGTCTGTGTCGATGCTTCAAACGCCCATTTAGGGTAGTTACGGCCAGACAAATTTCGTATCTGGTTCAAATGGCTCTGAGCACTATGAGACTTGCCGTCTGAGGTCATCAGTCCGCTAGAACGTAAAACTATTTAAACTAACCTAAGGACATCAAACATACATCAATGCCCGAGGCAGGATTCGAACCTGCGACGTGGCTCCAGACTGAAGCACGTAGAACCGCTCGGCCACAGGGGCCGGCTTACGTATCTGGCTTTTACTGTGACTGTGTCACTGGTTCCCCACTGGGCAAGCAGCAATATACCCCAAATTAGAGATCCACCTGTCATCGTTATCACTACACAAGACCTCAGCAATCCAGTGTATTCCCTGCACTTATACACAAAATAGCATTATTCGCAAACTCCTTGTATAATGCTGCTGTCCGCTTTCAGAACAAGCTACCTGACAATCGGCATACAATTAGATATCTGATGCATTTACTTGACACATGCTCTTGTCAAGAGTTATAAGCCCCAGTACAAAATTAGTATAAAGTTTCAATAACCCTCTGTCAAATACATAGTAAAGCAAATACTCCCCCATGTTCCTCTACCGGCCGTTGTGGCCAAGCGGTCCTAGGAGCTCCAGTCTGGAACCGCGCAACAGCTACGGTCGCAGGTTAGTATCCTGTCTCGGGCATGGATGTGTGTGATGTCCTTAGGTTACCAGAATGAGATTTTCACTCTGCAGCATGGTGCGCGCTTGAGCAGTTGTAAGTTCTAGGGGACTGATGACCTCAAACTTTAAGTCCCACGCTGCTCAGAGCCATTTGAACCACGTCTCTTTCTTTATTCGTTTGGGAATCATTCGCACATATTTCTCTTAAGTTACTTGTGTTCCTTGTTCTCTCCCCTCTCCCTTCCATCCTCTCCAGTCCATTTCTGCCAGCGAACTCTCTTTACAAAAATGGTTCAAATGGCTCTGAGCACTGTGGGACTTAACATCTATGGTCATCAGTCCCCTAGAACTTAGAACTACTTAAACCAAACTAAACTAAGGACATCACATACATCCATGCGCGAGGCAGGATTCGAATGGCTCGCGGCCCCGGACTGAGCGCCTAGAACCGCTAGACCACCGCGGCCAGTGAACTCTCTTTCAATCTGCCTCAATATTTCTTGTTCGTTTACTTTTCATGAGATACTGTACATTCTGCTTTTTGCTACTGCTTTTCACCTCTATTTTCGATATGGTTCTTTCTATGTAAGGATATTATCCCCCCCCCCCCCCCCCCCCCATGAAACAGGGACCTTGCTGTAGCTGGGGAAGGAGGCATTCCTCAGCGATACAGACAGCCAAACAGTAGGGAAACCACAATGGAGGGGTCCCTGTTGAGACGTCAGATAAACGTGTGCGTCCTGAAGGGGCGCAGCTGCCTATTCAGTAGTGACAACGACAAGAGTGGCAGTTGACGCTAAATCACCAAAAGTGTGAGGTGATCCACATGAGTTCCAAAAGAAATCCGTTGGAATTCGATTACTCGATAAATAGTACAATTCTCAAGGCTGTCAATTCAACTAAGTACCTAGGTGTTAAAATTACGAACAACTTCAGTCTGAATGGATAATATTGTGGGGAAGGCGTGCCAAAGGTTGCGTTTCATTGGCAGGACACTTAGAAGATGCTACAAGTCCACTAAAGAGACAGCTTACACTACACTCGTTCGTCCTCTGTTAGAATATTGGTGCGCGATGAGGGATCCTTACCAGGTGAGATTGACGGAGGACATCGAAAGGGTGCAAAAAGGGCAGCTCGTTTTGTATTATCGCGTTATAGAGGAGAGAGTGTGGCAGATATGATACACGAGTTGGGATGGAAGTCATTACAGCATAGACGTTTTTCGTCGCGGCGAGACCTTTTTACGAAATTTCAGTCACTAACTTTCTCTTCCGAATTCGAAAAAATTTTGCTTAGCCCAACCTACATAGGTAGGAATGGTCATCAAAATAAAATAAGAGAATTCAAAGCTCGAACAGAAAGGTTTAGGTGTTCGTTTTTTCCGCGCGCTGTTCGGAAGTGGAATTGTAGAGAGGTAGTATGATTGTGGTTCGACGAACCCTCTGCCAAGCAGTTAAATGTGAATTGCAGAGTAGTCATGCAGATGTAGAAGGTTAACCTCTAGGAATATTCAGTAACATATTAGAGTGTAATTTCATCTTCGGTGATAGTTTCGTGGTTGATATAAAATGATGGACGCAGTCATAAACAATTTTTCGTCATTTCTAAGAGCAACTTCTACTGTACCCAGTAGTGTAACTGATTCCTGAATTCATAACAATTGGTCTATTTACAAGCTAACTTAATCGTAGTTTTTGTGCTGCGTTTCGTAGTTTAGGGAAGCAGTAGGCCTATAACGTGTATGTTAACAGTGCTCTGAAGAATAAACCTTCCTAGGAAAAGGCCTCGGAAATCCCAATGGTACATACAGACCACCGTGTCATCCTCAGCCGTTAGGCGTCACTGGATGCGGATATGGCTGTTGTCAGTATTCGTGACCGAAGCCGCTACGTCTTAGTTCAGGAACTCCCCAATTGGCCTCACAAGGGCTCAGTGTACTCCACTTGCCAACATGTCTCGGCAGATCTGGATGGTTATCCATCCAAGCGAGACCCAAGACTGCCAGAGCTTAGCTTCGGTGACCTGACAGGAAATGGTGTTACCACTGTGGAGAGGCCGATTTTTGCTAATAAAGAAGTAGGTATTCATTTTATGCTTTTCGGGGAGTTGTTAGTGGCATAAAATGGTCCCGGACGCAGACTAGCAATTACGGGAGTTGTGTATCTGTCTGCAACTTTTCACACATCTTACTCAGAAAGAATGGACTGCAAATTTGTTCGAAAACAACTATGAATGCATATTTGTGTGTGTTACTTCAATATGAACAAAGTGGATATTATCTTTTTCGCGGCATTTAAGATAATAGACCATCATGGAAGAAGGTCCTTCCCAGGTTAGCCATTCGAGATTCTGAATTTCTAGTAATTAAGGATACGGGATCATAATTGGAATACATGTGAATTCTTACTTCATACCAATAATGGAGAAGGGAACCAGCCAACATTATTAATTAAGGATAAACGTGGCGTTATAGGTTCGGAAGTGACAGGCTCATCGTCTGGTGGCTATTCACCCTTAACATCAGATTTAGGTTTTACTGTACTCGCTATGTCAGACGTTTTACATTTTGGAGAAAGTTCCTTCTTGTGGTTGTGCTTTACAAGAATTTAGGATTTAATAACAGATACTACATGAACTCTGACAAAGTGGAGGAACCACGAATGTGACAGGGGAAAGACTATCTGAGATCTTGCAATAAGTTTCAGCAAACAATGGGTAATACACTGTTCAAAACTCATAGAGGAAGGAGACATACTAGGAAAAGGCTCGGAGACATCAAGATTTCAGATTGATTAAATCTTGGCCCGACTCAGATTTCTAAGTCTGCTATTGGATTGTATAGCTTTCCTTGAAACAAATATAGACTCACATCATAATTCAGTAATGAACATTACACTGAAGTCTGGAAGAATGAATATGGCATTAAGTAGTCAGGTGCGTCTCAGTTTCTGTAAATCTACCGTTATTCGGTTAGTGAATATCACATTGGATAGTTCAGCTGAAAGGGATAAGACATCATGCAGAAGCTGGCCAGACAAACTTATGTAACAGACGATTTAGTTAAATTGATTGATGAAAAGAGCTAGTACAACAGTGTTGAGATAGGAAGACAAATAACAGATATGTAATTCATTTAGGAATAAAAGACATAGGCGGTTTAGGAATGATAATCGAAATGGTTGTAAAAACAAGAAAAGTGACAAAGCGTCGTCGGAACAAGAGATTAAGCAAGTACATTGAGCAATATGGTAAGGGTGTCAGTTCAAGGAAACCTCTTAATTGTTTCCCATTACGTCACTGAAGTGTGAAATCTGGCTCAATGTGGCTACGACCATCCTCTGTAATGGTGCATAAGCATCCTGTCCTGTGCTTCACCATTGTTGTCGGGGAGGCTTCAAATACCATGGTCTCTGCTCAAGGGAAAGAAAGGCCACGGCTCAGAAGTCCTTCTGAAATATCAGGTGGCTTAATAGTAGTGTTTTGGCATTAAATTTCACCACAGTTCTGCCCAAGCCTCAGTGGACATGTCACACGATGAGGATGTTGTCACAGGATGAGGATGTTGTCACTTCTACCAGACGATGAAATACTTGTCTAAGCGATTCTTTATCACGATCTCGTATACAGGATGGAACCACTCAGAACCATTCAAAACCATTTGATGAATTTCGAACTTGATCTGAAGCAGTAATCAGTGTTTGCACTTTTTTCAGCCCTCCTGTTTCGCATCTTCCTGGTAGGTGATAACCTGGAGGGAAGGATTAGGGTTCAAATGGCTCTGAGCACTATGGGACTTAACATCTGAGTCATCAGTCCGCTAGAACTTAAAACTACGTAAACCTAAGTCACATAAGGACATCACAAACATCCATGCCCGAGGCAGGATTCGAACCTGCGACCGTAGCAGTCACGCGGTTCCAGACTGAAGCGCCTACAATCGCTCGGCCACAAAGGTCGGGGGGGGGGGGGGGGGGGGGGAGGAGGGCAATACTCTGATACGTGTCAGTTCTAAAACCTCCAGTTTGGCAACACCTTTGGTGCCAAATGTGCACTTTTGTTGTACACTTCAAAAATGTAATTGTACAGAGACTTCAACACACATTAAACGGAGTTGTGCTCCACTGCTGCTTCATCGACTGTGCGACATCTAGGGCGCGTTCAAGGGGTTGCCTATCCTGAACTGAATGGGTGTCGATAGCTCCATGCCGATATATTTTTAGAGCGCTCAACAGAGGTGCGCAGGTGACGCCAAGGGTGTTACTGAACTACGGTGTCGTTGTGGGACCTTTGAGAGGAGGAGGAGGACATTAGACTGTTTAACGTCCCTTTGACAACGAGATCTTCAGAGAAGCAGCAAAAGCTCGGATTTGGGAAGAAAATAGACCGTACCCTTTCAAAGGAACCATCTCGGCATTAGGCAGAAGCTATTTAGGGAAATCACGGGAAGCCAAATCAGGATGGCCGGACGCGGGATTGAACGGTCGGCCTTCCGAATGCGTCTCAAGTGTGGCTGCAGGGAGTTCCCATTTTATTGACGACGCCACAGGAAGGCTCCTAGGAATAGGGTTGGAAAACTATGAACAGCCTCTTGTGCTTCAGATCACACTCAAATTTCTCTATAGGAGAAGTGGTTTCACGCTGTATAGCTGTGCCAATACTGCCGTCATGCTGCACTCCAAAGGGGTCCCATCATCATTCAAGGGGGTTGCTGCCCTACGATGCCCTTAGAGAAGGGCTGAATAGTCTGGGAGACGTCATTGTGGGAAGTTGTCAATAGAGTCGTCCTGTCGTTTTAGACCGCTAAATATGTGTAAATCAACGACCCCAGCAAAGAAATGATTTCATTGTGCTACCTCCTATGGTCTTTTCATGTCTGTTCGGAGAGACGGGAGGTCTAATACGCTAACTCCCCCACCCATAAAGGTACCTTCACACTGAAAACCAAATCCAATAAACACGGTTGACAAATGTTTTCAGCTCGAAGCTTCACTTTATTTTCTTCTGTTGTCAACAGGTGCTTGAAGTCACGAGTCAGAACAACTAGCTGAGAGAAGTTTTGTCTCGTGTTTGTAGTTTACGGCCAGTGAATAAGAACCAGGCAGAGATGCGCGACTAGCGCATTCGCATTTGCAGTGTCTTCTGCTGTATTTCTTTCTTCGTCTGCTGTGTTTCTTTATATAATGGCAAGTCACGAGTTGTCAATAGATACAAGAATTCAGTTTTTGTTGGGAAAACCTCTGTAGGGTATTTCTGATTCTGTATATAAAGACATAAATGGAAATAATTGTTGAAAGAAGTTTCTGATAAAATTGGTGTACCGCTTGTGGAATGTGAAAGGAAATGAACAAATATGAAAACACAGTAACATCCTGAGTTTTGTAAAATGGTCATAACTAAAAGTGGGTCTGGGGCACCTGATATCTACGTTCCAAATTGGTCGGCCGCTGTGTCCGAGCAGTTCCAGGCGCTTCAGTCCAGAATCGCGCTTCGAATCCTGTCTCGGGCATGGATTTGTGTGATGTCCTTAGGTTAGTTAGGTTTAAGTAGTTCTAAATGACTGATGGCCTTACATGTTAAGTTCTATAGTGCTTAGAGCATTCAAACCATTTTTTGTTCCGAAATGGATATTTTACGGACATATGAAGTATTTGGAAGGTGTGAACAGGCCAGGGAGAAAAATATTTATAATCGTAAGTAAAATGTCATTCACCAGCGTAACAGAAGCTGTAAGACTTTTGGACGGAAATTTTGTATTTCAACTTCATTTTCACCCAAAATTTATTTATTTCTCCACATCTGATACGAAATAGTTTGCAAATTAATGGCTTACTTGTTAATAACTAAAGCTATAATGGTTTTGAATTACATTTGTCCTTTCACTCTATATTAATTTATTCATGATTCTCTTGCCATTTCACATTACCAACATCTGGTACAAAGCAGATTGCAAATTCATCCCTTTTATTCTTCGCTGATCTTTCTGCGTTGCCTCACTTTCTCCGAAGACATTTCTTTTGAGGAGACATCCTCTAACTGCCATCCGAAGTCCTGCCTGTTCCTGTATTTTCCACATGAAAACCACCAGGTGGTGGGTAAACTACAGCACGTTCTTTATTTCTTCTACCTAAACTGTACAGAGACACAGTTGCAAAACTTACTAATATAGCTTTCTCAGGAGTTAAGTGCGTAGCTGTTCTAAGACACCGAAACACTGCTTCCAATATTCCGAAAACTTTCTCCACATTTCTTCTAGCGCTAGCGGTAATTAAACATTATTTCCTGGCTGCGTTCCTCTTGCTATCCTCATATACTCTGAGAGAGCAAAAACATCACCTCCCATCATAACAAATGGCAAATCTTCACAGTCAGAATCCATTTCCTTTACTTTTCTGTAACAAAAAATAAAAACGGGGAACGTGTTTACAGGAGTTTGAAACTGGTGTCAACATTTTTCAACAGTTCTAAATTTTCCAAACTCATATCAGCTGTAAGTTTTCCAAATTTACAACAGTTGTATATTTTTGCTTTTTTGTAGTTAGTTTTCGGTGTGAGGTGGCTTAAGAAAACTGCAAGATATCATTGTTTAGCATCGTAATTCAGACCACTGCCGAGGTGTCAAAAAAAAAAAGAGGTGAAATGCAGGTAAGAATTGGTGTCACGCACTTCCTATCGTGTGACACGTTCACAGTGGCAAACTTGTGGTCGAATTTGGTGCCACATTGACGTCATTCTCCCACTTGATGCTTCCAAGTTGTGGCTCTTTTTTCGTATGTGTAGCGGCAACACCGTTTAAGATGGGAAAAGGTTAACACTGGTGCAATATTTCTGAGCACACAAGTTACAGCCAGGCGCGAGCCTGTTGACAGTAAGTTACGCTGCCTGTGGTTGCGAAGTAGAATGGAGGCCACAGGGCGGTAGACCCCCAGAATATTCGGAAATGTACCATCCACACAATCGTGAAGATAGCACGTTATTGTAAGTGACTTGTATGCAATAGGTTTCAAGCTGGTTATGCGGTTGCCCTTGCACAGGTCAGTGCAAGGACTGTCTCATAATGAACTTGAAATTTCATGCATACAAGTTACTTACAAGGACAAGAATAAAAATAAGAATGGAAAAAACAGTTGAAGATATGTTGTCCCGTTTGGTTTTAATGAATGTAAAATCGCCTTTTATTTGTGTTCGACGGTATAGAAAAGACAAAGCGACTTCCGTTAAAATGTAAAGGAAATCAATGTTAAGGGTGTAACAGTGGAAAGCATATAGGTGGAAAAACCTTAAATGCGTCACTACGTAACTGATGCAAGACCGAAAGTCACGGAAGACAGATTTGAAGGATCTGTTAACCTAGAAGCGTTGGCCAGTTTCAAATGGTGCAAGGTATGCGAAGTTTTCAGAAGAAAAAGTTGCAAGGTGCAGGGAAAGAAATGTAATGTACCATATACACTAGACCCGAGACGGAACAACATGTATGAAGAACAGTGCGTGATGCACTCCGATTTAATAAGATGTATGAAAGAAATGAAGTCTTTCGCCTCACTGTTCCATCTATAAATTATTGAAGTAGGGAGATAAATAAATAGCGCCACTAAAAGAATGCAAATCAAGTTTGCTCTAAATATATGCTGCAACGGTCGTAATAGGTAGTTACTCCTGAGATTGAACATGTTGCGTTAAGAAGTTAAGAATGACTTTAAGCCGACAAAGACGCCATTATCCACAAGTCACTAAGTTTGAATGAGATCGTCTGATTACCAGAAACTGTATGTTCCTTCTGCGATATTGCAGAAAGACTAGGCAGGAATACAGTCACTGTACATGATTGCTGACAACGGTGATCACGAGAAGGCATACAAGAAGACCGAGCTGTGGATGACCACGTTCCACTAACGAGAGGGAAGACCATTGTGTTCAGCGTACACCTCAGCAGCAATTTAAGCAGCAGTTGGCACCACAGTGACACAATGAACTGTTACGAATTGGTTTCTTCAAGTACAGCTCTGGGACAGACGCCATGTAGTTTTCATTCCAATGACTCCACACCAATGACAGTCTCGACGTTAGCGGTGTCAAGCATGAGCTCATTGGAGGGCGGAGTGCGGGTCTGTTGTGTTTTCTGATGAAAACTGGTTCTGCCTTGATGCCAGTGATGGCGCATGTTGGTTAACTGTAGGCTAGTTGGCAGCCCTCAAACAACATACACTCCTGGAAATTGAAATAAGAACACCGTGAATTCATTGTCCCAGGAAGGGGAAACTTTATTGACACATTCCTGGGGTCAGATACATCACATGATCACACTGACAGAACCACAGGCACATAGACACAGGCAACAGAGCATGCACAATGTCGGCACTAGTACAGCGTATATCCACCTTTCGCAGCAATGCAGGCTGCTATTCTCCCATGGAGACGATCGTAGAGATGGTGGATGTAGTCCTGTGGAACGGCTTGCCATGCCATTTCCACCTGGTGCCTCAGTTGGACCAGCGTTCGTGCTGGACGTGCAGACCGCGTGAGACGACGCTTCATGCAGTCCCAAACATGCTCAATGGGGGACAGATCTGGAGATCTTGCTGGCCAGGGTAGTTGACTTACACCTTCTAGAGCACGTTGGGTGGCACGTGATACATGCGGACGTGCATTGTCCTGTTGGAACAGCAAGTTCCCTTGCCGGTCTAGGAATGGTAGAACGATGGGTGCGATGACGGTTTGGATGTACCGTGCACTATTCAGTGTCCCCTCGACGATCACCAGAGGTGTACGGCCAGTGTAGGAGATCGCTCCCCACAAAATGATGCCGGGTGTTGGCCCTGTGTGCCTCGGTCGTATGCAGTCCTGATTGTGGCGCTCACCTGCACGGCGCCAAACACGCATACGACCATCATTGGCACCAAGGCAGAAGCGACTCTCATCGCTGAAGACGACACGTCTCCATTCGTCCCTTCATTCACACCTCTTGCGACACCACTGGAGGCGGGCTGCACGATGTTGGGGCGTGAGCGGAAGACGGCCTAACGATGTGCGGGACCGTAGCCCAGCTTCATGGAGACGGTTGCGAATGGTCCTCGCCGATACCCCAGGAGCAACAGTGTCCCTAATTTGCTGGGAAGTGGCGGTGCGGTCCCCTACGGCACTGCGTAGGATCCTACGGTCTTGGCGTGCATCCGTGCGTCGCTGCGGTCCGGTCCCAGTTCGACGGGCACGTGCACCTTCCGCCGACCACTGGCGACAACATCGATGTACTGTGGAGACCTCACGCCCCACGTGTTGAGCAATTCGGCGGTACGTCCACCCGACCTCCCGCATGCCCACTATACGCCCTCGTTCAAAGTCCGTCAACTGCACATACGGTTCACGTCCACGCTGTCGCGGCATGCTACCGGTGTTAAAGACTGCGATGGAGCTCCGTATGCCGCGGCACACTGGCTGACACTGACGGCGGCGGTGCACAAATGCTGTGCAGCTAGCGCCATTCGACGGCCAACACCGCGGTTCCTGGTGTGTCCGCTGTGCCGTGCGTGTGATCATTGCTTGTACAGCCCTCTCGCAGTGTCGGGAGCAAGTATGGTGGGTCTGACACACCGGTGTCAATGTGTTCTTTTTTCCATTTCCAGGAGTGTATTTGCTAGACACACTTGACCTCTACATGGAGTTGTGGTCTGTGGTGCGATCTATGACAACATGAGCACTGTCGTGATTATCCCACGCACCCTGACTGCAAATTTGTACGTCAGTCCAATCTCGTGATTCGACCTTTCGTGCTACCATTCATGAACAGCATTCCAGAAGGTTTTTCCAAGAGGATAAAGTTCACCCACACCTCTGTAGTTACTCAACACGTTCTACAGACTGTCGACATGTAGACTCGCCCCACTCGATCACCAGATCTGTCTCCAGTCGAACACACATCGGTGCCATCTACATCTACATCCATACTCCGCAAGCCACCTGACGGTTTGTAGCGGAGGCTACTTTGAGTACCTCTATCGGTTCTCCCTTCTATTCGAATATCGTATTGTTCATGGAAAGAAAGATTGTCGGTATGCCTTTATGTGGGCTCCAGTCTCTCTGATTTTATCATCATGGTCTCTTCGCGAGATATACGTAGGGGGGAGCAATATACTGCTTGAATCTTCGTTGAAGGTATGTTCTCGAAACTTCAACAAAAGCCCGTACCGAGCTACTGAGCGTCTCTCCTGCAGAGTCTGCCACTGGAGTTTATCTATCATCTCCGTTAGGCTTTCGCAATTACTAAGCGATCCTGTAACGAAATGCGCTGCTCGCCGTTGGATCTTCTCTATCTCTTCTATCAAACCTATCTGGTAAAGATCCCACGCTGCCGAGCAGTATTCAAGAAGTGGGCGAACAAGCGTACTGTAACCTACTTCCTTTGTTTTCGGATTGCATTTCCTTAGGATTCTTCCAATGAATCTCAGTCTGGCATGTGCTTTACCAACGATCAACTTTATATGATCATTCCATTTTAAGTCACTTCTAATACCTACTCCTAGATAATTCACGGAATTCACTGCTTCCGGTTGCTGATCTGCTATGTTGTTGTTGTTGTGGTCTTCAGTCCTGAGGCTGGTTTGATGCAGCTCTCCATGCTACTCTATCCTGTGCAAGCTTCTTCATCTTCCAGAACCCACTGCAACCTACATCCTTCTGAATCTGCTTAGTGTAGTCATCTCTTGGTCTCCCTCTACGATTTTTACCCTCTACGCTGCCCTCCAATACTAAATTGGTGATCCCTTGATGCCTTAGAACATGTCCTACCAACCGATCCCTTCTTCTGGTCAAGTTGTGCCACAAACTTCTCTTCTCCCCAATCCTATTCAATACCTCCTCATTAGTTATGTGATCTACCCATCTAATCTTCAGCATTCTTCTGTAGCACCACATTTCGAAAGCTTCTATTCTCTTCTTGTCCAAACGATTTATCGTCCATGTTTCACTTCCATACATGGCTACACTCCATACAAATACTTTCAGAAATGACTTCCTGACCCTTAAATCTAGACTCGATGTTAACAAATTTCTCTTCTTCAGAAACGCTTTCCTTGCCATTGCCAGTCTACATTTTATATCCTCTCTACTTCGACCATCATCAGTTATTTTGCTCCCCACATAGCAAAACTCCTTTACTACTTTAAGTGTCTCATTTCCTAATCTAATTCCCTCAGCATCACCCGACTTCATTCGACTACATTCCATTATCCTCGTTTTGCTCTTGTTGATGTTCATCCTATATCCTACTTTCAAGGCACTATCCATTCCGTTCAACTGCTCTTCCAAGTCCTTTGCTGTCTCTGAGAGAATTACAATGTCATCGGCGAACCTCAAAGTTTTTATTTCTTCTCCATGGATTTTAATACCCACTCCAAACTTTTCTTTTGTTTCCTTTACTGCTTGCTCGGGGAGAGACTACAACCCTGTCCCACTCCCTTCCCAACCACTGCTTCCCTTTCATGTCCCTCGACTCTTATAACTGCCATCTGGTTTCTGTACAAATTGCAAATAGCCTGTCGCTCCCTATATTTTACCCCTGCCACCTTCAGAATTTGAAAGAGAGTGTTCCAGTCAACATTGTCAAAAGCTTTCTCTAAGTCTACAAATGCTAAAAACGTAGGTTTGTCCTTCCTTAATCTAGCTTCTAAGATAAGTCGTAGGGTCAGTATTGCCTCACGTGTTTCAACATTTCTACGAAATCCAAACTGATCTTCCCCGAGGTCGGCTACTACTAGTTTTTCCATTCGTCTGTAAAGAATTCGCGTTAGTATTTTGCACCTGCTTTCTTTCGGATTGGAATTATTATATTCTTCTTGAAGTCTGAGGGTATTTCTCCTGTCTCATACATCTTCCTCACCAGATGGTAGAGTTTTGTCATGACTGGCTCTCCCAAGGCCGTCAGTAGTTCTAATGTAGTCTACTCCGGGGGCCTTGTTTCGACACAGGTCTTTCAGTGCTCTGTCAAACACTTCACGTAGTATCATATCTCCCATTTCGTCTTCATCTACGTCCTCTTCCATTTCCATAATATTGTCCTCAAGTACATCGCCCTTGTATAGATCCTTTATATACTCCTTCCACATTTCTGCTTTCCCTTCTTTGTTTAGAACTGGGTTTCCATCTGAGCTCTTGATGTTCATACAAGTGGTTCTCTTTTCTCCAAAGGTCTCTTTAATTTTCCTGTAGGCAGTATCTATCTTACCCCTAGTGAGATAAGCCTCTACGTCCTTACATTTGTCCTCTAGCCGTCCCTGCTTAGCCATCTTGCACTTCCTGTCGATCTCATTTTTGAGACGTCTGTATTCCTTTCTGCCTGCTTCATTTAATGCATTTTTATATTTTCTTCTTTCACCAATTAAATTCAATATTTCTTCCGTTACCCAAGGATTTCTAGTAGCCCTCGTCTTTTTACCTACTTAATCCTCTGCTGCCTTCACTACTTCATCCCTCAAAGCTACCCATTCTTCTTCTACTGTATTTCTTTTCCCCATTCCTGTCAATTGCTCCCTTATGCTCTCCCTCAAACTCTGTACAACCTCTGGTTCTTTTAGTTTATCCAGGTCCCATCTCCTTAAATTCCCACCTTCTTGCTGTTTCTTCAGTTTTAATCTACAGTTCATAACCAATAGATTGTGGTCAGAGTCCTCATCTGCAACTGGAAATGTCTTACAATTTAAAACCTGGTTCCTAAATCTCTGTCTTACCATTATATAATCTATCTGATACCTTTTAGTATCTCCGGGATTATTCCATGTATACAACCTTCTTTTATGATTCTTGAACCAAGTGTTACCTATGATTAAGTTGTGCTCTGTGCAAAATTCTACCAGGCGGGTCCTCTTTCATATCTTTGCCCCAGTCCATAATCACCTATTACGTTTCCTTCTCTCCCTTTTCCTACTACCGAATTCCAGTCACCCATGACTATTAAATTTTCATCTCCCTTCACTATCTGAATAATTTCTTTTATTTCATCATACATTTCTTCAATTTCCTCGTCATCTGCAGAGCTAGTTGGCATATAAACTTGTACTAGTGTAGTAGGTGTGGGCTTCGTATCTATCTTGGCCACAATAATGCGTTCACTATGCTGTTTGTAGAAGCTTACCCGCATTCCTGTTTTCCTATTCATTATTAAACCTACTCCTGCATTACCCCTATTTGATTTTGTGTTTATAACCCTGTAGTCACCTGACCAGAAGTCTTGTTCCTCCTGCCACCGAACTTCACTAATTCCCACTATATCTAACTTTAACCTATCCATTTCCCTTTTTAAATTTTCTAACCTTCCTGCCCGATTAAGGGATCTGACATTCCACGCTCCGATCCGTAGAACGCCAGTTTTCTTTCTGCTGATAACGACATCCTCTTGAGTAGTCCCCGCCCGGAGCTCCGAATGGGGGACTATTTTACCTCCGGAATATTTTACCCAAGAGGACACCATCATCATTTAATCATACAGTAAAGCTGCATGCCCTCGGGAAAAATTACGGCCGTAGTTTCCCCTTGCTTTCAGCCGTTCGCAGTACCAGCACAGCAAGGCCGTTTTGGTTAATGTTACAAGGCCAGATCAGTCAATCATACAGACTGTTACCCCTGCAACTACTGAAAAGGCGGCTGCCCCTCTTCAGGAACCACACGTTTGTCTGGCCTCTCAACAGATACCCCTCCGTTGTGGTTGCACCTACGGTACGGCTATCTGTATCGCTGTATCGCTGAGGCACGCAAGCCTCCCCACCAACGGCAAAGTCCATGGTTCATGGGGGGGGGGGGGGGGGGGCTATATTGTAGCTAAGTGATAAAGGATCTTTCTTTCTATGTATTCGCAGCGGCTTACACTTGTCTACATTGAGATTCAATTGCCGTTCCCTGCACCATGCGTCAATTCGTTGGAGATCCCCCTGTATTTCAGTACATTTTTACAGCGACCTTTCCTCCTTTGAGCGATTTTTATTGTTTCTCTATCCCTCTGTCGTCTACTTCGATATTTACCATTTTGCCATCTGTGCGACAATCTAGAGAAGGAACTACAGTTCAGTCTTCCTCTGTGAAACAGCTTTAGAATAAGACATTTAGTATTTCGGCAATTAGTCTGTCATCCTCTATTTCAGTACCGTTTTAAACAAGAGGGTCGGGACCTTTTTTTTTTGGATCTACCTACGGCTTTGACATAAGACCAAAATTTCTTAGGATTTTCTGCCCAGTCAGTACATAGAACTTTACTTTCGAATTCATTGAACGCCTCTCGCAATAGCCCTCTTCACACTAAATTTCGCTTCGCGTAATTTTTGTTTTCTGCAAGGCTTTGGCTATGTTTATGTTTGCTGTGATGTTCCCTTTGCATCCGCAGCAGTTTTCTGACTCGGTTGTTGTACCACTGTGGCTCTTTTCCATCTCTTACGATCTTGCTTGGCACATGCTCATCTAATGCATATTGTACGATGGTTTGAGAACATTGTACACTCATCCTTAACGCTATATGTACTTGAGACAAAACGTTTGTGTTGAGCCGTCAATTACTCTGAAATCTGGCTTCAAATTAAATTATCCACCCAGAACTATAACATGGTCGGGAAATCTACTCGAAATATTTTCCAAATTTTCCTTCAGGTGCTCTGCCACAACAGCTGTCGAGCCAGGGGACCTACAGAGACATCCAGTTATCATGTTTGAGCCTGCTTTAACCGTGACCTTCACCCAAATTATTTCACATTTCGGATCTCCGTCAATTTCCTTTGATACTATTGCACTTTTTATCGCTATAAACACGCCACCCCCTTCAATGTCCAGCCTGTCTCTGCGGTATACTTTCCAATCTGAGTTTAGAATTTCATTACTGTTTACATCTGGTTTCAGTCAACTTTCCGTCCCTAGTACTATGTGGCCATTGT
This sequence comes from Schistocerca gregaria, assembly GCF_023897955.1. Taxonomy (NCBI): domain Eukaryota; kingdom Metazoa; phylum Arthropoda; class Insecta; order Orthoptera; family Acrididae; genus Schistocerca; species Schistocerca gregaria. The sequence goes on from NC_064926.1 coordinate 249,077,699, forward strand.
GACCGTTTATTAATGAGAGCAGTTCTGGGACCTTTCTAGAGACGCTCCTGCAGTTTACTAGTACCACAATAATATTGTTATTTCCTGTTGCGTTTTGCCTACTCCTACCTTGCCGCGTCTTAGCAGGCGTCTTGCCAGGCCTAGGGAGGGAATTCTCTAACCTAAAACACCCTCATTGGCACTCCACACGTACTCCGCTACCCTTGTAGCCGCCTCCTGCGTGTAGTGCACGCCTGACCTACTCAGAGGGCCCCTACATTTCTCCACCCGATAGCGGAGGTCGAGAAATTTGCACCCCGACATCATCGGACGACAACTCCAGCGTCATCTACAAACAGCGTTAACCGTCCCTGCATTGATCAGTCAGTTACAGCAGGCATGGATCTTCAGTCTACACACTTACATCTGGCACATGTACAACACACGTTTGCATGCTTGCATTCAACATTCTGGCGGTTACACCAGTTATTAATGTATCAGCATTTCACAATTGTAATGGCCTATCTCGCTCTAACATTACCCTGTGATCCTGTCTTGTTAATCACTTAAATACGTTATCTAAACAAATGTATTCTCGAAATTTCGTTACTGTAAATTAATTATTTTTAGAGCGCAATTTTCTTTCCTTTTGTGTATAAGAACTAAACAACAAAGCAACAAGAACAACTTTAAAATTTACCATAAGCGTACAAGTGACACAGTCGTACGCCAAGTCGCAGAGCACAAACTGTCACAGAAACAAGAAGCATTGAGGTACACGTTCCATAGATGAGCACAGTTCCACCCAGTGCAGGTAGCTACCTGCCGGAGCTGCACATTATGATGTAAATAGCAACTAAAATGGGTACGACAGTAATATTCTTATAGTGCAGTCTGCTATGCCTTTCTCTTGCTAAACAACTGCTTGCTTCTCCAGTAAAGTGTTGCAACTCCAAAGGAAATTTGATTCTGATGCATCTGCTCAGAGATTCATCTCATGTCGACAGTATTTAACAACTCCTAAATACAGAGAGACATGACGAAATCAGTTATATTTAAGATACACCGCTCTCTTTTTAAGTTCTACCTCAGTTTTCAACGGATAAGATTTATACACACATACACATTCTCGTTCATTCAGACATACCCTAAATAAATTAGTAGAACATAATGTGGAGATCAAAATTAGCTATAAAGTATAAAATGCATTGAACATATACGTAACTTAGAAATGTGGCCTTAAATAGTCCTAAGTGTACGGGACTAATGACCTCAGATGCTAAGTCAGGTAGTGCTTAGAGCCATTTGAACCATTTGATGGTCTGTGGTCGATAGTAATTGTAAGAATTCTAACAACATTTTCGAATCTGTTTATTATTCCGATTTGTAGGGTTAACGTGTTGTAATTCACTACGATGCAGTCTGTGTGGCAAAGGTAAAACAACAGAACATTATATATATATATATATATATATATATATATATATATATATATATATATATATATATATATATATATATACCTGGAATGGAAAAAAGAACACATTGACACCGGTGTGTAAGACCCACCACACTTGCTCCGGACACTGCGAGAGGGCTGTACAAGCAATGATCACACGCACGGCACAGCGGACACACCAGGAACCGCGGTGTTAGCCGTCGAATGGCGCTAGCTGCGCAGCATTTGTGCACCGCCGCTGTCAGTGTCAGCCAGTTTGCCGTGGCATACGGAGCTCCATCGCAGTCTTTAACACCGGTAGCATGCCGCGACAGCGTGGACGTGAACCGTATGTGCAGTTGACGGACTTTGAGCGAGGGCGTATAGTGGGCATGCGGGAGGCTGGGTGGACGTACCGCCGAATTGCTCAACACGTGGGGCGTGAGGTCTCCATAGTACATCGATGTTGTCGCCAGTGGTCGGCGGAAGGTGTACGTGCCCGTCGACCTGGGACCGGACCGCAGCGACGCACGGATGCACGCCAAGACCGTAGGATCCTACGCAGTGCCGTAGGGGACCGCACCACCACTTTCCAGCAAATTAACGACACTGTTGCTCCTGGGGTATCGGCGAGGACCATTCGCAACCGTCTCCATGAAGCTGGGCTACAGTCCCGCACACCGTTAGGCCGTCTTCCCCTCACGCCCCAACATCGTGCAGCCCGCCTCCAGTGGTGTCGCGACAGGTGTGAATGGAGGGACGAATGGAGACGTGTCGTCTTCAGCGATGAGAGTCGCTTCTGCCTTGGTGCCAATGATGGTCGTATGCGTGTTTGGCGCCGTGCAGGTGAGCGCCACAATCAGGACTGCATACGACCGAGGCACACAGGGCCAACACCCGGCATCATGGTATGGGGAGCGATCTCCTACACTGGCCGTACACCTCTGGTGATCGTCGAGGGGACACTGAATAGTGCACGGTACATCCAAACCGTCATCGAACCCATCGTTCTACCATTCTTAGACCGGCAAGGGAACTTGCTGTTCCAACAGGACAATGCACGTCCGTATGTATCCCGTGCCACCCAACGTGCTCTAGAAGGTGTAAGTCAACTACCCTGGCCAGCAAGATCTCCAGATCTGTCCCCCATTGAGCATGTTTGGGACTGCATGAAGCGTCGTCTCACGCGGTCTGCACGTCCAGCACGAACGCTGGTCCAACTGAGGCACCAGGTGGAAATGGCATGGCAAGCCGTTCCACAGGACTACATCCACCATCTCTACGATCGTCTCCATGGGAGAATAGCAGCCTGCATTGCTGCGAAAGGTGGATATACACTGTACTAGTGCCGACATTGTGCATGCTCTGTTGCCTGTGTCTATGTGCCTGTGGTTCTGTCAGTGTGATCATGTGATGTATCTGACCCCAGGAATGTGTCAATAAAGTTTCCCCTTCCTGGGACAATGAATTCACGGTGTTCTTATTTCAATTTCCAGGAGTATATATATATATATATATATATATATATATATATATATATATATATATATATATGTTAACACGTCCAATCAATCATATCCTGTCAAACATTTCGATGAGTCACAAAAATTTGTTTGAACTAATATACTGTTGTTCTACAGGTCGCGATTGTGAAAAACTTTTCGTTGTTTCTGTTCGTTGTAACGAACTAGACGATCTGGCTATAGTTTCTGCAATTGTATAGCAAAGTATTTCTTTACGGAATTAATACATTCGACTATATCTTCCTGCTTCTAAATGTTTTGCCATGTTTTAACAATTTAAAGAGCACAGCTGTTGAGACCATGAAAACCAATCTATTGCTCTGTCTGCCGTGTTCGGTTATCATTGTTATGATCTAAGAACACAGATTTGTTTCTCGTTCCACCCTTCCCTGTTGATATAACCAGCTGCTGCGGCACGATGCTGCTGGATCTCCGTTCCTCTACAGTCGTAAACAGTCATTATTGTCTACTGCAGGTGGTGGTCCACCTAAATAATTTTTCACTTATTTCGCTGAAAATTGTTACATCCTAAAGTCTTGTTCCTGAACTATGTGAGAAAAAATTATAAATAACCCAGTGGATACCCCTGAACGCTTATTGATGAAATATGTCACGAAAAATACAACATTGGCGTAAAAACGAGAATGTGTTCGTTGAATTTCTTTGTCTGAAGCTGTTCACATTCACTTAAACGTTAACCCAGCGCAAACTAGTCATATTAGGTAATAGCGTAAAGCGCCCTCGTAATATTTACGTGTCCTCTACAACCTGAGACAGTTGGTACACACGTTCACTCTTACGAAACAATGGAGTAGAGATAGTGACCGTCAATTTCCACTGCCTCCCCCTGAAGATCTAGAATCAGATTCATCCGGTGACAGCCGTCAGCGTAACAATTATGCCTTCGGCTCAGCTTTTCTTGTCAATAAAGTCTCATGATACAAAACACTGAAGCGCCAAAGAAACTGGTACAGGCATATATATTCAAATACAGAGTTATGTAAACAGGCAGAATAGGCATTGCGGTAGGCAACGATTACATGACAATGAGTATCTAGCTCAGTGGTTAGATCGGTGGCTGCTGTTACAATGGCAGGTTATCAAGATTTAAGTGAGTCTGAACTTGGTGTTGTAGTCAGCGCACGAACGATGAGACTCAGGATCTCCGAGGCAGCGATGAAGTGGGTGTTTTCCCGTAAGATCATTTCACGAGAATATCATGAATCCGGTCAAACATCAGACTTCCAACGTCACTGCGGCCGGAAAAAGATTCTGTATGAATGGGACCAACAAGGGCTAAAGAGGATCATTCAGTGTGAGACAAGTGCCACCATTGAGCAGATTGCTGCAGATTTCGATGCTGGGCCATCAACACTTTCAGCGTGCGAACTATTCAACGAAACATCATCAATATAAGCTTTCGGAGCCGAAGGTCCACTCGCGTACCCTTAATGACTGCACGACAGGAACCTTCACGCCTCGCCTTGGCCTGTCCACACAGGTATTGGACTGTTGATGACTGGAAACACATTGCCTGGTCGGAGGAGTCTAGTTTCAAATTGTATCGAGTAGGTGGACGTGTACGGGTATGGAACAACCTCATGAATCCAAGGACCCTGCATACCAGCAAGCGACTTTTCAAGCAGGTGGAGGCTCTGTAATGGAGAGGGAGTGTGCGGTTGGAGCGATATGGGTCCCCTGATGCGTCTAAATATGACTAACTGGTAACACGTACGTAAGCATTCTGTCTGATCACCGGCATCCATTCATGTCCATTGTGCATTCCGATGAACTTGGGCAATTCCAGCAGGACAATGCGACACCTCACACGTCTATAATTGCTACAATAAGGATCCGGAAGAGTTTAAACACTTCCTCTGGCCACCAAACTCCCCAGACATGAACATTATTGCCCTTATCTGGGATGCCTTGCAATGTGTTGTTCAGAAGAGGTCTCTGCCCCATCGCACTCTTGCGGATTTATGGACAGCCCTGCAGAAATATTGGTGTCATTTCCCTCGAGCACTACTTCAAAAATTAGTCGAGTCCATGCCACGTCGTATTGATGCCCCCTTGAGTTCTCGCGGGATCCCTACACGATTTTAGGCAGGTGCACCAGTTTCTTCGGCTCTTCAGTGTAGTTTTGTCCCGACTTGAAATTTCAGTCCACTTTTCTCTCTTTAATATACATCCCGCCAGACCACAGTTTTTTAGATTGGTTAAATGAGTCCACCCCCCCCCCCCCCTCCCCGCCCCACTCGATTACAATGGGCAAACCGTTTGTACAGTCACGTGAAACAATAAGATAATTTACTATCGGGGCTGTTGTTTAACTTACATTTCACCTTGGCACAGCGGAGCGGCGAGCGGCCTACTTGCTTCGCCCGCACCAACAATAAGATTGTCCTAATACCGCCAGAGGGCGTGATTCCCGTGCGTGTGACTTATGTGAGCGCAACTGGGCTGATGATGCCAGTTAACAACCAAGAATGTGGAGCCTTCCCCACATCTGGTGCGCGAGGAGGTGACTCGGGGACCATCACCACGGCTCGAGGTCGCTGTGTTGACGCAAGAGACTCTGTGGCGCAGTCACTGTCTTTTCCTGGGTGAGCGGTCGGCGATTCCGGAGGGTACGCAGACGTGACTTTCCAGATTACGAGAGAAGAACTCTCCTAGAGCTTTATTGTCCGACTGCAGGATTTTGGTCTTTTGAGAGATCCAACACAGTGTACAGTGAAGAGCAAAGGCTGTGCATTCAGTATTCACATATTGTCAGTAATATTTCGCACGGAAGGTCTGTGTGTACTAAGCGGCGATTTGATGTTAGTCTAGGCTGGGCGATCCGTTGTTTTATCTAAGCGAAACACAAAATAATGTCGTTATTTTCATGGGGTAAGCGTCGTTTATTATGTTTGTAGTGTAGAGAAAACTGTCGAGTATTATAATGCTGTGAGTTAGTTTGATGCTAATGTAGAGAAAAATATTTGGGTATTATTGCACTGTGAGCGTGAGGAAACTGTAACTGTTGAATGGTCAAAGGCAGTATTGTAGCTGAAACTTCCTGGCAGATTAAAACTGTCTGCCTGACAGACATTCGAGCTCGGGACTTTTGCCTTTCGCGGGCAAGTGCTCTACTGACTGAAATACCCAAGCACGACTCACAACCCGTTCTCACAGCTTTACTTCCGCCAGTACTTCATGCCCTACCATCCAAACGCCACATAAGTTCTCCTCCGAAACCTATTGGACTAGTAATTCAGGAAGGTAGCGAAACCGATAATGCTAACGGGCAAAAATTCTAACAATGAAGGAAGTAAGGAGCCACTAGGATCGGGCGAGGAAGCAGGGCCAAGTGCTGATAGAAGTAATACAACACCTTACTTCTAATGCATTTATTAAAACCGGCTAAAATACAATATACAATCCGCCAAGATAATGAATATAGGGAGAATCAAACCTTAAGAAACTAGTTCATCAACAATTTAACATTTTACCACGACACATAGTACTGCTCATGCCTTAAGGGCTGCAATCGCAAAGAAAGCCTGAAGGGCCAATTTAGCAAGAATACATATAAAGTGTTCAGCCTGTAGGGCTAGTGAATTTGCAAACCAAAATTCACTTCACTTCTTCAAAATTTAGGATATAAAAGGCAAATACCACAGACAAGGAAAATTTTCAAGTATAAAGTATGAACAGATGGTTTGACCCTGAAGGGCTACCAAAATAGTTAATTAGACTTTAGTTGAAGAGTAGATTTTCCAACAGTTTAAACAAGGCAGTGTGAAACTTCCAAGTAAGGGGCCTGAAGGGCCAGATTAACAAGTTAAGAAAATCTTTAAAATATCAACTGGAAAATAACAACTGCTTATTAACACCTCGACCTTAAGGGCTAGGTAATAAATGAAATTAGTCAAACAGATTAGGCAGGCCAGGAATTTATCAGTAAGCCGGCCTTGAGGGGCCCCAGTACACTAACAAGGGTGGTTAAGTATTAAAACTGTATGTCAAAGCCTTAAGGTCTGTAGAGCTTCCAAAAGGGGGGCTTGAAGGGCACATTCATCAAGGTACTTAATAAACAGCTCAGCCTGAAGGGCTGGCCGATGGTTAAGGGTACGCAAGTTCTCAAAAATAAAAGAGAAATCAACAGATTTATCCGTAATCGAGCCTTAAGGGCCACAGTACATTTAGAATCCACATTAAGCATTAAGAACTATCATACAGATAAGCAATTCCCTAAAACTTAGCAACCATAAATAAATCAGTTGATACTATCCAGCTTAAAACATATGGACTGCAATACATGCATTGTTGTTGTTGTGGTCTTCAGTCCTGAGACTGGTTTGATGCAGCTCTCCATGCTACTCTATCCTGTGCAAGCTTCTTCATCTCCCAGTACCTACTGCAACCTACATTCTTCTGAATCTACCTAGTGCAGGCATCTCTTGGTACCTCTCTACGATTTTTACCCTCCACGCTGCCCTCCAATACTAAATTTGTGATCCCTTGATGCCTCAGAACATGTCCTACCAACCGATCCCTTCTTCTGGTCAAGTTGTGCCACAAACTTCTCTTCTCCCCAATCCTATTCAATACTTCCTCATTAGTTATGTGATCTATCCATCTAATCTTCAGCATTCTTCTGTAGCACCACATTTAGAAAGCTTCTATTCTCTTCTTGTGCAAACTATTTATCGTCGATGATTCACTTCCGTACATGGCTACACTCCATACAAATACTTTCAGAAAAGACTTCCTGACACTTAAATCTATACTCGGTGTTAACAAATTTCTCTTCTTCAGAAACGCTTTCCTTGCCATTGCCAGTCTACATTTTATATCCTCTCTATTTCGACCATCATCAGTTATTTTGCTCCCCAAATAGAAAAACTCCTCTACTACTCTAAGTGTCTCATTTCCTAATCTAATTCTCTCAGCATCACCCGACTTAATTCGACTACATTCCAGTATCCTCGTTTTGCTTTTGTAGATGTTCATCTTATATCCCCCTTTCAAGACACTGTTCATTCCGTTCAACTGCTCTTCCGAATCCTTTGCTGTCTCTGAGAGAATTACAATGTCATCGACGAACCTCAAGGTTTTTATTTCTTCTCCATTGAGTTTAATACCTACTCCGAATTTTTCTTTTGTTTCGTTTACTGCATGCTCAATATACAAATTAAACAACATCGGGGAGAGGATACAACCCTGTCTCACTCCTTCCAAACCGCTGATTCCCTTTCATGCCCCTCGACTCTTATAACTGCTATCTGGTTTCTGTACAATTTGTAAACAGCCTTTCGCTCCCTGTATTTTACCCCTGCCACCTTTAAAATTTGAAAAAGCGTATTCCAGTCAACATTGTCAAAACCTTTCTCTAAGTCTACAAATGCAAGAAATGTAGGTTTGCCTTTACTTAATCTATTTTCTAAGATAAGTCGTAGGGTCAGCATTGCCTCAAGTGTTCCAACATTTCCACGGAATCCAAACTGATCTTCCTCAAGGTCGGCTTCTACTAGCTTTTGCATTCGTCTGTAAAGAATTCGCGTTAGTACTTTGCAGCTGTGACTTATTAAACTGATAGTTCGGTAATTTTCACATCTGGCAACACCTGCTTTCTTTGGGATTTGAATTATTACATTCTTCTTGAAGTCTGAGGGTATTTCGCCTGTCTCATACGTCTTGCTCACCAGATTGTAGAGTTTTGTCATGACTGGCTCTCCCAAGGCCGTCAGTAGTTCTAATGTAGTCTACTCCAGGGGCCTTGTTTTGACTCAGGTCTTTCAGTGCTCTGTCAAACTCTTCACGCAGTATCGTATCTCCCATTTCATCTTCATCTACATCCTCTTCTATTTCCATAATATTGTCCTCAAGTACAGCGCCCTTGTATAGACCCTCTATATACTCCTTCCACCTTTCTGCTTTCCCTTCTTTGGTTAGAACTGGGTTTCCCTCTGAACTCTTAATATTCATAGAAGTGGTCCTCTTTACTCCAATGGTCTCTTTAATTTTCCTGTAGGCAGTATCTATCTTACCCCTAGTGAGATAAGCCTCTACATCCTTACATTTGTCCTCTAGCCATCGCTGCTTAGCCATTTTGCACTTCCTGTCGATGTCATTTTTGAGACGTTTGTTTTCGTTTTTGACTCATTCATTTACTGAATTTTTTATTTTCTCCTTTCATTAATTAAATTCAATATTTCTTCTGTTACCCAATTATTTCTACTAGCCCCCTTTTTTTTTCCTACTTGATCCTCTGCTGCCTTCACTACTTCATCCCTCAAAGCTACCCATTCTTCTTCTACTGAATTTCTTTCCCCATTCCTGTCAATTGCTCCCTTATGCTCTCCCTGAAACTCTGTACAACCTCTTGCACTTTTAGTTTATCCATGTCCCATCTCCTTAAATTCCCACCTTTTTGTAGTTTCTTCAGTTTTAATCAACCAATAGATTGTGGTCGCAGTCCACATCTGCCCCTGGAAATGTCTTACAGTTTAAAAACATGTTCCTAAATATCTGTCTTACCATTATATAATCTATCTGAAACCTGTCAGTATCTCAAGGTTCTTCCATGTATACAACCTACTTTTATGATTCTTGAACCAAGTGTTAGCTATGATTAAGGTGTGTTCTGTGCAAAATTCTACCAGGCGGCTTCCTCTTTCATTTTTTTGCCCCAGTCCATATTCACCTATTCTTCAATTTCCTCGTCATCTGCAGAGCTAGTTGGCATATAAACTTGTACTACTGTAGTAGGCATGGGCTTTGTGTCTATCTTGGCCACAATAATGCGTTCAATATGCTTTTTGTAGTAGATTACCCGCATTCCTATTTTGATATTCAATATTAAACCTACTCCTGCATTACCCCTATTTGATTTTGTGTTTATAACCCTATAGTCACCTGATCAAAAGTCTTGTTCCTCCTGCCACCGAACTTCACGAATTCCCACTATATCTAACTTTAATCTATCCATTTCCATTTTTAAATTTTCTACCCTACCTGCCCGATTAAGGGATCTGACATTCCACGCTCCGATCCATAGAACGCCACTTTTCTTTCTCTTGTAACGACATGCTCTTGAGCAGTCCCCGCCCGGAGATCCGAATGGGGGACTATTTTACCTCCGGAATATTTTACCCAAGAGGACGCCATCATCATTTAATCATACAGTAAAGCTGCATGCCCTCGGGAAAAATTACGGCCGTAGTTTCCCCTTGCTTTCAGCCGTTCGCAGTACCAGCACAGCAAGGCCGTTTGGGTTATTGTTACAAGGCCTGATCAGTGAATCATACAGACTGTTGCCCCTGCAACTACTGAAAAGGCTGCTGTCCCTCTTCAGGAACCACACGTTTGTCTGGACTCTCAACAGATACCCCTCCGTTGTGGTTGCACCTACGGTACGGCTATCTGTATCGCTGAGGCACGCAAGCCATCCCACCAACGGCAAGGTCCATAGTTCATGGGGGGAGGAAATACATGCATATACTTCCAAAATGTAAACTTGCATAAAATCTAAATTTAAAATGCAAACAATGGCACACCAACATGGCCCACAATTTTTCAAAAGTTTAACCACAGGTGCTGAGTATGAAATACAAGCAGCTGCAAGGCTACCAATCAGTCATCGTGCCCAATAACATGATTTACAATCTTCAGGTAGTACAAAACAGGAAAAATACAAGGCGAGCTCCAAAGAGGAATTAAAAGATGCCCTTCAATTACAAATCATTAAACCGCAGCGTAAAGCTGTCACATTTCACAAACTGGCGTAAAAGCCACCAGTTCAATCGACACTGTTCATATAGGCAAACATACAAATAAAATTCTCTAGCCCTGTAAAATTTTCAGTCTAAAAGGGGGCTGATAATAAAGTACGGTATTATAACAATATTTACGATAAACATATGCACGACTAACTTTTATGGTCTACACAGCCACGTACTTCACAAATTTCTTTTCTTCCTCCCACATACATAGAACACGTGGGCTTGGGACTGACTACCAAATTGATCAGAAGAATCACTAGATAGCCACCAATATATCAGTACCTAACTGGACAGTCTCCTAGTGTGACATGACAGAGCAACCGTTCACATTCACAGCCTTTTAATCAACATGTTCTACTATCCTCGTTGTACAGCATCGACCATGCCCGGAGTGTCTACTGCAAATTTTAACCAAGCAATTCACGCTCACGTCGACGCCTAACCGAGAAACCAGCCCAGTAGGACAAGAACAACCTACACACTCGAAGTCAAACTACGAAAACGCAGTGCAGAATTAACATTCAACCTTTTTCTTCATAGGTTCACAACCGGCGTGCTAAACCGTTTTACGGAAAACACACAATGTCTGCGGCAGCAACATAAAGGAAGTCCCAAACATCACCCTAATACAAGGCAATAGCAAGTCAAAAGCACAACGGCAATAGCGAAATATTCTCAACTTCAGTCCCGGAGGAAAATCTGCCGCCATCAGTGCTCAAAACAATCCCGGAGCAACCGTCTTCGGCGACTCCCACTATTCTCCGGAACAGCAACATCACATCTCCTTATTTCATTTCTCTTCCGACAAGAACAAGCATAATCGGAGGTAACGGCTTCTCCTAGTCAGACACGCTATGGCGTAGAACCTCACGGTGGAATGAGCCGGCCGACACCACACAAACCACCGCAAGTAAGACTCACTCACTCCAACCCACCTAGCTAGAGGGCGGGGCATGAGACGAGGAGAGCAGACGGCGCCGCCAGGTGGAAAAGCGCCGACGGGAAGCCAAGGCGAGACTAGGGCGCGTGTTTAAACGAGACGGACAGAAGCATGTCTCAGGAAGAAAAGTAGGACATGAAGTACTGGAGGGAGTAAAACTACGACTACGGGTGGTGAGTTGTGATCGGGTAGCTGTCGTTACAGCTCTTTCCAGCAAAAGACAAATGCCCCGAGTTAGACTTTCAGTCCGGTACACAGTTAATCTCCCAGAAAGTGTTATTTCGGTGCACACTCCACTGCAGAGTGAAAATTTCTGGGACATTGTAGTTAGTTGATAATAGAATTGTTTTAGTCAGCAGTTGCTGATTACTGCACTCATAGAAATCGAGTTAATTTAGTGCGAATGTTAGTAAACCATAATTAAGCCTGGGCGTTCTCTTTTTTTTTGCCTTCTTCTAAACTGTTATTTGATGAAGCTGTTTCACTGCCACCTTCAGGTCTTGGCCAAAATCTATAAATATTTTTTCATGCCATGGTGAATTGTAATTTAAATAGTTTCACATTGCGACAGGGTTCACTTACGTTGTTATCCTTTTATTTCCAGCCCTGAACTTAACAAATATTATTGGACCGCAGGTTAACTTCAGTTGTATTCCAAATGTCAGCTGCCAAGCAGTTTATTTCAAGATTAATAAATTACTGTATTTGTAAATGTGAATCCACGACAGAACAACCCGTAGCCTTAACCCCACTTCAGTCCAATCTTGCACTCCCATTATGTCGTCAGAGAGTTGACGCTCCATGTGAATTTCTGCACTTCCTCGTTTTGTGCTACGCTGGTATTGATAACATCTCTCGTCACTCGCGGTCGTTTTTTTACAGAAACTAATTGTTTCTGATTTGCATTTCAGCGAAGGCACGGCCGTCGTCTACAGGTCCTTGGGTTTGTTCGTAGTCAAGTTTTGCAAAAAAAACTTTGAACATACTTTTCTCTTCTCCAGAACATTCAGTATAACACCTTGAACATTTGAGTTTGAGGTATTGCTCCATTGTGATTCACATGTTCAAACACAACGTCTGCATGTCTACTGCTTACTGACTGGACGAACGTACATGTGTTGTTAACAGCTGTTAGTTCAAGCTGCCACCTTAGTTACTGCACTGACCCCACTTATACGCCAGGAATAAAACTGGTCTCGAATCCTCCAAAAGAAAGGACTACATCGAAAGTCCTTGAATAGTTTTGTATACTCCGTGACTGGACATACAGTTTACCGACCCATTTCAGGACTCGGTTGCACAGAGTAAGGGTGGCCATAGTGACAAGGGCGAATAAGGTGAACGCTTCGTTTTGTTCTCTTGGATACTGATGCTGCCAAGCGGGGAACATTTAAAACTATTTGGGTGTGTTAGCGAGTTCAGTAGTTCTATGAAACCAACCTGCTTCCAGAAAAATGGTGTAGTACTATTTATTGAATGCCCCTAGCGCTGTTGTCTATCTGATGATAATCCTTCCACCTACTGAGTTGCATCATCCTTTAAACATATACAATAACAACGGCTGAGACAGAGATTAACGTTGCGCGTGTTACGAAGGGAGTTCGATATTGATACACATCATTTTTCCAAACATTCATGGTAATAATTTTAATTGAGCCATCCAGTCTCAAGTATATATTAGCTTGATGTAGCTGTAGGTGGCAGGTAAATTACTAGGCGAATAATCAATGCACAGTACAGCTGATTTTCCCAACTGTTGTGTTTAGGTACGTCGAAAACGTGGAGAGTGATTACCAAGGACGGCCATAGATGACTTCATTTCTTCGGAGAGAGGGTGTAAACACTGCGGATATTTTAAGGTGATTGGTGACTGTGTGTGTGTAGAGATTGTGCTATCTCACGGGAGATGCTCTTGAAACAACTGAACTGTCGTTCCCTTACGAGTCAAGAAACCACAGATCCATCGCTAAAATGGAGTTCCAGGTACTGCCGTACTCAACGCTGTTTTGGCATTGTTAACTTCCGTGCGCTCCTCATGAAGTAATGTCGCGTGACTAGGGCCTCCCGTCGGGTAGAACGTCCGCCGGGTGCAATTCTTCGGATTTGACGACACTTCGGCGACATGCGCGTCGGTAAGGATTAAATGATGATGATTAGAACAACACTACAGCCAGTCCCTGAGCGGAGAAAATCTCCAACCCAGCCGGGAATGGAACCCGGGCCATTAGGATTGACATTCTGTCGTGCTGACCACTCAGCCACCGAGGGTGGACTCCATGAAGTACACGGAACTATAATGAGCAGTCAAATAGCGCTATATGATTAATGGGAAAAAGGAACGTCTAAATCAATAAGGAGAACCTCTTTATGCCTACTCCTGACTGCCGCATCACAAAGCTTCCTTGGAAACGTTTAGGCGTAATACGTTGCACGTAAATCATGCCAGTTATCGGCCTCTGCTACAGGCGACATTTTTTTTTTTAAAAAAAAGGCACGGGAAGTCGGAGCGGGTGGTGAGGAGTCAGTCGCACGGCAGGGGTCACGCGATGCCGCTGCACGAAACGCAATTCTCAGATGCCAAGGCCTCCATACTGAGCACGGATCTTAACGCATACTGCAGCCTACACTTGGAGATATCATCTGGGCGGGTGGTACTGCAGCACGACATAGAGGATTAAGCTCTGTTTTACATGTACTTTTTTCAAGCACTGTTTCTTACTATGTAATGAAGTGAATAAATGTTCTGGCTTAGTTGACCATAATTCCATGTAAGTTATGTGTGCCAAGATCGGTTCGTTAATGTATGGCCAGCCAAAGGCTATAGCACACAGGCAACAGAAAATCGTGAGGTTGAAGAGTAGACGATAGCTGATCCAGGCGGCAGAGCACACTGTATCTAGGATCTAGTGGTGAGGTCTACCACGTTATGTTGTACTGCGCCGTAATTGGGGACACTTTGTAAGGAGTTGACGTTGTCTTTGTTCCGAAAAATTGTGGTTTAGTGTACGGAGATAAACAGGCAATTGACAAAAAATTTGACAACATGTAGATAGTTAACACAACAGCACACCTTGAAATTCTTAAACAAATTTATTTATTATCCTTTATAAGCCACACGTTTTCTTTTACAAACTAGATCGAGTACAATTCCCCATCTCGGTGAACAATGTGGAATCTATGGATTTTTGTGCTCTCAAGAGATAACAATGAAGTTTAAGAAGAGGTTAGAAGCTGTAGGCCAGAGGGAGCGCAGTGCATGGAATTATCCCTCTACTTCTACCAGCCACAATAAGAAACAATTGTTGGTGAGACTTAGGGTGAAATTGAATCAACTTATTTTATCTTGAGGACCTTTTCACTATATATGCTGACATATTGGTTGACGTATAAACAGAGTATTATAATTAATATCAAAGTTTCAAAAATAGTAAAAGAAATCGCAGACCAGAATGACGTAAAATCTGAACGAAATATTATCTAAGAAGAGGGAAACGTTATAGAAACAGAATCAGCTTAAATTTTTCTGAATATACAGGGTGGTCCATTGATCGTAACCGGGCCAAATATCTCACGAAATAAGCGTCAAACGAAAAAACTACAAATAACCAGACTTGTCTAGCATGAAGGGGGAAAACAGACGGCGCTATGGTTGGCTCGCTAGATGGCGCTGCCATAGGTCAAACTGATACAAATTTTTTTTTTTAAAATAGGAACTCCCATTTTTTATTACATATTCGTGTAGTACGTTAAGAAATATGAATGTTTTAGTTGGATAACTTTTTTTTTTGCTTTGTGATAGATGGCACTGTAATAAGCACAAACATATGGCTCACAATTTTAGACGAACAGTTGGTAACAGGAAGGTTTTCTAAAAATTAAAATACAGGACGTAGGTACGTTTGAACATTTTATTTCGGTTGTTCCAATGTGATATATGTACCTTTAATAACTTATCATTTCTGAGAACGCATGCTGTTACTGCGTGATTACCTGTAAATACCACATTAATGCAATAAATGCTCAAAACGATATCCGTCAACCTCAATGGATTTGGCAATACGTGTAACGACATACCTCTCAACAGCG
Organism: Schistocerca gregaria; assembly: GCF_023897955.1. Lineage (NCBI taxonomy): Eukaryota > Metazoa > Arthropoda > Insecta > Orthoptera > Acrididae > Schistocerca > Schistocerca gregaria. The sequence goes on from NC_064926.1 coordinate 249,093,434, forward strand.
AGTAGTTCGCCTTCCGTAATGTTCGCACGTGCATTGACAATGCGCTGACGCATGTTGTCAGGCGTTGTGGGTGGATCACGATAGTAAATATCCTTCAACTTTCCCCACAGAAAAAATCCGGGGACGTCAGATCCGGTGAACGTGCGGGCCAGGGTATGGTGCTTCGACGACCAATCCACCTGTCATGAAATATGCTATTCAATACCGTTTCAACCGCACGCGAGCTATGTGCCGGACGTCCGTCATGTTGGAAGTACATCGCCATTCTGACATGCAGTGAAACATATTGTAGTAACATCGGTACAACATTACGTAGGAAATCAGCATACATTGCAACATTCAGATTGCCATCGACAAAATGGGGGCCAGTTATCCTCCCTCCCATAATGCCGCGCCATATATTAACCCGCCATGGTTGCCGATGTTCGACTTGCAGCCATCCTGAATTATCCGTTGACCAATAGTGCATATTATGCCGGTTTACGTTACTGCTGTTGGTGAATGACTCTTCGTCACGAAACAGAACGCGTGCAAAAAAACTGTCATCGTCCCGTAATTTCTCTTGTGCCCAGTGGCAGAACTATACACGACGTTCCCAGTCGTCGCCATGCAATTCGTGGCGCATAGAAATATGGTACGGATGCTGTCGATGTTGTAGCATTCTCAACACCGACGTATTTGAGATTCCCGATTGTCGCGCAATTTGTATGCTACTGATGTGAGGATCAACACAAACATTGGGCATCAACACAAAATTGGGGATCATCATTTGTTGCAGGTCGTGGTTGACGTTTCACATGTGGCTGAACACTTCCTGTTTCCTTAAATAACGTAAATATCTGGCGAACGGTCCGCACACTTGGATGATGTCGTCCAGGATACCGAGCAGCATACATACCACACGCCCGTTGGGCGTTTTGACCACAATAGCGATACATCAACACGATATCGACCTTTTCCGCAATTGGTAAACGGTCCATTTTAACATGGTAATGTATCACTAAGCAAATACCGTCCTTACTGTCAGAATGTTACGTGATACCGCGTACTTAATACGTTTGCGACTACTGCAGCGCCATATATCACAACGCGAAAAAAGTGGACCAAATAAAACATTCATATTCTTTTACGTACAACACCAATATGTAGTAAACAATGGGGGTTCCTATTTAAAAAACTCAGTTGATATCCGTTTGACCTATGGCAGCGGGATCTAGCGGGCCAACCATAGTGCCATCTGTTTTCCCCCTTCAAACTATACAAGTTCCGTTCTTTGTTCTTTTTTTTTGTCGTTTGACGCTTATTCGTGAGATGTTTGGATCGGTCACTATCAATGGTTCACCCTGTATAGCACTTTAAGGTCACGTAAAACCTTTCGGCTGAAAATGACCGATGAATCGCTTTACGATTGCCATCGTGTCAGTTTCCCATTAAGCCAACCTACTGTGCAATGTGCATGACCGCTCAAGTTTGGCATTCACTAGTTTTGGCATTGTTAGTTATGTGATGTCATCCACCACGGTAATGTTGCTCGACATCACAAGGCAAGAACTGATTTTTATTGTCCTGAAGCCAAAAAACACATAAAATCAAATATGACAACGGTTTTTAATTCTCATAACGGCAAAAATCACTTACAAGCAACAATTGGTATTCAATTGTCCTCAGGCCAAAATCCGCATAAAAAGAAACAATGACATCGGTTTTTAACTGCCGTAAGGTCGGTGCAACAGTTTTCTACCCCAAGTCGAAATCGAGGAAGAGCACGTTCCGCGGCAGAGTGCGTTGCACAACGAGTGCTTACAACTCAGCTACGTTTGTAATAGGAAAGTATCTTTCACATACGCCCACAGCCCGAATACATGGTAATGTTTTTTTTTTACAATAAGTTTTTGTGGTTCACAACTGTAATTATATAGACATTAAGATGTGAATAGACATTTCCCTTATCTGCATTGTTATTTTTACTGTAATATTTTTTCTGCTTGAGCTTTGTCATGTATAGGTATACGTTATTGCATTTGCTGCTGCTGTTTGCCAGGCATAGTGTTACTGAATTCTGTTAAGCCAGTTTTACTAATGATTTATTTTTATTGTTTGCTGCTCATTACCTTATATTAGTTGTAATATGGCATTTCCTTTGCTTATTTTGTGCTGCTTGCTTTGCCAATTTGCATTTTTTATCATTGCTGTTTGTGTTGATTGTTTTGCGCCGCTGCATTACCTCGTCCCTTAGCTTAGCACCTGAGCACAGTATATTTAAGTTAGTTTAAGATGGGGTAGGCTATATAAGAGAACGAGTTGTGATGAATGGAAAGAAATGCATTGAGAAGCTATAAGAAAATGGTTTGGTCAAAAAAGAATTTTGAAAGAGGATATGAACAAAAAAGTTGTGTTTACTGGACAACAGGTTTGGTAGGATTTTCTTGGAAATAAATGATGAGGTAAGATAATGGAAAATAAATAATGAGGTAAGAAATATGTGAACATATCAATACAGAAAGCATGCTTGGATAGAATTTTTTTGGTGGAAACAAATGTTGAAATAAGACGAAAGATCTATGGAATGAAGTTTTGGGTTGGACTACAGTAACAAATGTTGCACTGAAAACAAACCCTGTCCTGTATTTTTGTGTTATTACACTATGTGAATTTGTGTTTTTCCTGTCTGTATGTGTCTAGGTAATAAGATTTATGTTGTAGAATTTTTCTGATAATATGTTATTTACCTTTTAAATATGCTTAGACATTATTTATTCTGTTTTGTTTTAATGCTCATGTGTAAAGTTGATGTTTCAAAAGTTATTCTCATCTTTTACGTATTTACTTATGTCATAATTCCTGTAACACCGATGTATCTGTTAGTTCAATTCGTTTGTAAAGCCCGTATTACTACAAATGTTATCTGTATTGTTATGTTCTTTAATAATGTATTTTGTACCTTTGTTATTGTGTTCTTATATTATAAAATTGTAATTGACACCAGTTCATCAAATTAAGTAATTTTTAAGCTATGTTTCACTGCACACGTTTCTGTTGGTCTTAGTATATGGACAATATATGAGAAGTAGGGACTGATAGTGTTTACACGTGTGTTAATAATTCAGCAAGGGACTACTTAACAGCATTTCTGGTTCTAAGGGAAAAGAAAAACCTTTTTAAGTGCACAAGTGGTGGTTTATGGACATCCTATGTTGTCCGCAAGACTCTTCGATGGTGATTGTGCACCTGTACAGCCGCAACAGATGGTTGCTGGCCGTCTCCACAAGGACTACAGTGGGTCTGCATCTTTGATGACTCACCAATTCCATTATTTCTACAAGGACTACAGTGGGTCTACACCTTTGATGACTCACCAATACCATTATTTCTACACGGAATGCATTGGATTTGCACCGATGGTGGCCCACCAATAACATAACCTCTACCAGGACTACAGTGGGTCTGCTCTGTGATGACCTACCTACCAATATTCTTCAAAACTTCGACTGACTCTGCTGTGGGTTTGCTCTGTTGTGGCCTATTATCTGTCTGCATGTCAAGAGTCAACACTGTCTTTCCCTTGGAAGGCAACACTACTTCTTCCAGACTGCATGGAAATCCACTACTTCCGTGTGCCTTTTGTTTTACTGCTCAGACTTTGAGAAAAAAACTACAGTCTTGCTATGATGGATGATCAGGTCTGTCTTTATGCACTGTGAGAAAATTTTAGCTTTTGACCAACATTGTATCAATAAGTTTGTGCATTTGATTTCTTTGTTATTGTAATTATGAAAAAAATTTCAAATTTGCATTGGCCACTGCCTAAAACAATTTGTAAAATTTTTTGTGGGGAGCATGGGGACTATGTAAGTAGGCTGTTTAGGTTTTCTTATTGGTAACGCCACGTAGCGCTCTGTATGAAAATCACTGGCTGTGCTGTGTGCAGTCTGTGGCTGTTTTTCATTGTTGTTGGCCATTGTAGCGTTGGGCTGTTGGCTGTTAACAGCGCATAGTGTTGCGCAGTTGGAGATGAGCCGCCAGCAGTGGTGGATGTGGGGAGAGAGATGGCGGAGTTTTGAAATTTGTAAGACTGGATGTCATGAACTGCTATATATATTATGACTTTTGAACACTATTAAGGTAAATACATTGTTTGTTCTCTATTAAAATCTTTCATTCGCTAACTATGCCTATCAGTAGTTAGTGCCTTCCGTAGTTTGAATCTTTTATTTAGCTGGCAGTAGTGGTGCTCGCTGTATTGCAGTACTTCGAGTAACCAAGATTTTTGTGAGGTAAGTGATTGTGAAACGTATAGGTTAATGTTAGTCAGGGCCATTATTTTGTAGGGATTTTTGAAAGTCAGATTGCGTTGCAGTAAATATATTGTGTGTCAGTTTAAGCACAGTCATGTATAGTTTTTCTAAGGGGACGTTTCATAGTATTTCCAGAATTACTCTGCAGCAGTGGCTTCACTCGCTCTGCAATGTGCGGAGCAGCGCCATCTTGCATAAATATGATCCTTCCGGCATTTCCACGCTATTGAATGGAATGACGCTGGTGCACAAAATACTCCCCCAGCATTTGCCGCTGACAGTACAGGTATCACAACTCGCATGACCTGTGTGCTCGAAAAAAAATTTGGACCTGCGGGAAACAAAGCAGTTAGTCCACCTACACCCCACTGTCTCTTTCAGTCATCAGTCATCTGACTGGTTTGATGCGGCCCGCCACGGATTCCTCTCCTCTGCCAACCTCTTTACCTCAGAGTAGCATTTGCAGTCTACTTCCTCAGTTATTTTCAGGATGTATTCCAATCTCTGTCTTCATCTACAGCTTTTACACTCTATAACTCAATGTAGTAATTCCCTGACATCTTAATAGATCTACTACAATCCGGTCCTTTCTTCTTGTTGGTGTTTGCCGTATATTCCTTTTCCTCTCCGATTTCATGTAGAACTTCCGCAATCTTTACTTTATAAGTCCACCTAATTTTCAACATTCTTCTGTAGCACCGCGTCGCAAATGCTTAGATTCTCTTCTGTTCCGGTTTCACTACAGTCCATACAGTGCTGAGATCCAAACGTATATTCTCAGAAATCTCTTCCTCAAATTAAGATCAATGTTAGGTGCTGGTAGACTTCTCTCGGCCAGGTATGCCCTATTGGCCAGTGCTAGTCTGCTTCTGATGTCTGCTTTGCTCCATCCAATATAGGATACTTTGAGGTCTAGGTAGCAGAGTTGTTTAATTCTCAATTGTGTCATTTCTGCTATTTTTATCTTCCTTCCATTATCAATTTTAACACCACGGTTACATTTGCAGAACGAAGCATTACCGGCTGAAGTGCGACGGGATTTTCCGTTCCCATATTCTATAGTTGCGTGTGTATACATATCCTTGGAAATGGAAATGGATTTCGGCTACCCGAAGAATTTTCCACGGCTATTTATTGTCCACTTCCACAGAAGCGAAAAAATTATAGAGCAAACGTTTGTCTTACTGGCAGGTGAGCATATAGTAATTCTTGAACATAGGTAATTTTGTGTGGAAAGCTATTCAGAATGATTGGGAGATTCTTGTGCACCGCGATCTTAGACATTTCCAAAGTTCGGACAATTCCCCGTTCTCTGCATATTCGCACACACTGCTCCACCCCTCCTGCATAATCTTCTTAAGAGCCTGTGTTTTCGAATTTCGTAATCATTTTCTCCCGACCGATAATCAGCGCCTTTTTGTATATCCTTGAGTGTCGGGAGCTTCCGCAGACTTACTGGCGCACACTGCCCTTTCATGTAAATCAGACGGACAAGCTCAGTGTCTCAGATGCAAACTACGGAACAGCCGTGTAGTCCACGTCTTTTGTTTTGCATGTTACGCCGCTTATAGCGGCATCTAGTGGTAAAATTTTAGTTAATTTTTTTTTTGTTTCCATAACGTTTCCCTATTTTCAATAATTTTCTGTTCCAGTTTCACTTCGTTATGAACAGTGGTTCCTCTTTTACAGTGTTTTGAAACTGGAAATTTAATTACAACCACCCTGTATTTTGACAGACTCTTCTACGAACGTACCCTCAGGAATTTTACCAGTAAGCCACACAGTGACACATAACGCTTCTGTTGTTGGGTCTTCACTGGAATTCGTGAACATTTCTAGGGCGATTTCACGTTCACTAATCAGATTTGTGACGAAAGGCTTTCCTTTTCTTTGCGTATTCTCTATTTTATGTGATAAGTTCCCAGACGACAAGCAATACTCAAGGAACTGTCTAACGTGAGTTCTGTAAGCTGCATTCTTCTGTGAGTTTCTCAGAAGAATTTTAGAGATCTACGTTTCACACAATTAGTTCTCTTTGGTCGTTCCACTTGAAACCTTTGAATACTCATACTTCCTGGTATATAATGAATGAGATTGCTTCCAATGATTGTTCTATTATCATTTTTCTTTATAAAAACATTATTTCCTCCTATTTCTGCGCAGTGTGTACATTTATTTGTGTTGAAAGGCAACTGCACCAAGCGTGTATATTCTGATAGTTTTTCCAGAATTTCGGTAAAATTCAAAATTTTCTGCAGATGGGACTTTTCTGTATACAAAAGCTTGGTCTGAGAACAGCGTCAAGGAGGTTCACCCATTATCACTTACGTCATTTATATTGTGAAGAGTTGCGGTCCTATAACACTTCCTTGCCGTACACCGGAATTTACTTTTAAATGTGAAGGTCACTATGTGCCATATTTGTTGGACACTCGTCAAGATAATCAAATAACCTGTTTAGTATTCTATTGGTTCTTATTTTAATCTTTAATTCACCCCGCTGGTGGGTGTCGAACGTTTTCTGGAAGATAAGGAACGCGGCATCAACACGTGCGCTAAATTGTACTGCCTTCTGGGACTTTTAGGCGAACAGACCGTGCACGGTTTCACAGGTCGTTGTTTGTGCAATGAATATTGACTCCTACAGAGGAAAGTTTAATATATAAGAACATAAAAGGTGTTCCAAATTTTGCTACAGACCTACATAAGCGTTGTAGGTCCATAGTCCTGTGTGCCTGTTTGAGTACTTTTTTTCCGAGAAAGGCCACGTTTTGGTACGAGTGTCTTTTGGAACACTTCCTTCCTGCAGTGTCCTACGACAGGCTACTGATAGAAAATGGGAAATAGCATTCGCACATTATGTGTAGAATCGGACTGATACCTCATCAGGTATCACTGTATTTACTCTTTAGGGCGATTTTAGTTGGTTTTCGATTCTTAGATCAGTTATTTATATAACTGCCATATAATTATTGTCTTGCGATTCAAAGTAGAAACCGTAGAACAATTTTCGACAGTGTATCAATTTTACCAATAATCATCGTTCGCAATGGTATGAACGTCAAACAATGGTTAAGCATGGTGCTTCAAGCGATTTCACAAGAAGCCATTGCTGTCTGATTCCGACAGCTCAGCAACACATATCAGAAATGTGTTGTAGATATTGGCGTTTACGTTGATAGCCAGTAAAGGAGTTTTGCTCTTAACTGGTGTTTCCTTTAGTTTCTGAGCTCACTTACCGAACTTTTCATGCACACCATGTAATATAACATTTTTATGGTCACTGACTCCGTAATATACGTTAACTAAGGCAAAAAATTCAGGCTTATCTATAACCAACGATTCGATGATTTTACCTTCACGTGGCGAATGTCTGATTAACTGATCATGTTAGGTTTTGGATAAGACATTTCCAACAACATCACACGGTTTCGTTACCACTAAACCTACTGTAAAATAAAATTGGGCTTTTGATAGTCATTATCATAAAGCTGTCAATGGAGAGAGATTTGGATGGGTGTAAAGGCGTTGAAATGTAATATTCACAGAGTATACTATTAACTAATTCCAGTCGAATGTTTGAGCTACGTCGTGATGAAATGAGGTTCGCTTGTTGTTCCCCAGACACGTCCTCTCTGGTCATCGGACCTCAGCTCCAAGTCGGACTCATCACTGAAGACAATTCTCTTCCAGTCAATGAGACTCCAGGCCTAAGGCGTCACTGGAAACGCACCGGAAAGCGGTGGGTTACCAGTCTGGCTGTCGCCGGCCATACGACCTGACAACCATGAGTGATGGTCAGGGGCATCTTTTCTGCTCATAGCAGGGTGTCTTTGGTTGTCATCCGCTGCACCCTAACAGTACAACGGTATGTTGCCGATATTCTACGCCACGTTTGTTGCCCTTCATGTCAATCCAACGTTTCAGCAAGATAATTCCGATCCGCACATGGCGAGAATTTATACTGGTTCATTAGGCGCTTGCCAAATCCGACCCTGGCCAACGAGGTAGAGGGATCTATCGACAACTGAGAATATTTGCAGGAATATGGACAGGGCCCTCCAATCATTCGTCATTTTGATGATCTAAAACGCCATCTGGACAGAATTTTCCCGTGATGTCCCTCCGTAGGAAATCCAACAACTCGATTAATTAATGCCAAGTCGAATAACTGCTTGCTTAAGGACCAGAGGTCGAACAACCCATTTTTGACTCGCTCAGTTTGTGAAGCTCTCTTTCTTTTGAATAAATCATCCAGTTTTTCTTAAACTGTAATCATTTGTTTGTCAGTACATGTACAGCACATATACCGATTTCTTTTTAGATTGTGTGACGTAGGTCCAGTGAAACCCGGTTTTCGAAGAGGTCTCAGTGCCCGTTATTCTTCCACCACTGCACATCTCACATAGGGATCATACGGATAAGGGAGGAGAACTTAGGCTGCCTACAGAGACCTACAGATGCTTTTCTCTCACTCATTTGGCGAATGGAATAGCAAAGAAAGTCGATAATATTGTTAGGGTGTACCCTTCGCTATACACTGCACACTCGCTTGCGGAATATACAGTATGTGTAGATATGGATATCGACCTTAGCTCATCCGCAATACGTATGTTGCCTACATAAGGTGCATCCCAGATAAGATTCATTTTACTTGTTTATTTATTCAATTATTTATTTACTTTACTCTACTGATACGAAGTAACATCTCGTGGATCTTCCACAAGATCATAAAATATCGTTGCTCATCTCAGAGACACGAAAGTTACACGTAATCTGTGAATATGTGACGTTCACTTTGCCAGGCGCCAAGCCTCGATGAGTTGATTGTACCTAGTAACTGTAGGAAAGATACAGTCCATAACACTTAGACGTGTAACACACAAAGAAAACTCGAAACTGATGTAAAAGAGAGGATGATTCGTAACAGCTATCCATCTTTCCTCTCACAACAAGTGGACGATCGTACAGAACCTTGAAGAATACTTAATGTCCGGATTGAACTATTGTGCTCCAGGAGCTGGTAAGAGTTTTAGTTTTCAGCAGCCTTTCACTAATGCACTAATTTTCATTGTTATCATCTGAATAGTTTTGGACAAAGTCGTTGTTGCAACTTATGGGCTCTCAACAGTGAGGTTACCCAGCTGTGTTAGAAAACCAGTGAAGTTAGACTACATTCTGGGATGATTTGTAACTGACTTCTTCTGATCTCTGTGACTTCGAAGGGGAACAGATGTTTTTAGAGTTAGCTGCTCACTATGATGTATTATCGTGATTTTCCTGATCTGTCATCATGGTCAACACCAACAAGTTTTGAATTCATATGGGACGGCTGTGCTCAGCGACTGTGTTTATTTAAATCTGAGATAATGTGGATCAGTCAGTACCCAATAATCTGTTTATTGGAGATCTGCTTGTCAATCATTGTGTGGTTATCATTAGTGCGGTAAGCCGCAAGTCAAATTATCATTATGGCTTGTCTAAAGGAATAGCCTCTGATACACCATCCATGTCAGTATTTCAGTTCACACTCCTACCGCAATGATAATAGCTACACAGTATCTTAAATCTAGATCTGCAATAAACATATCATTAGCGGCTGATGGATGTACATTTTCTCATATTTTTCACATTAGCACTTTCTTGAGATATAGCCCGCCGGCAGTTTTCAGAATGTTTCCTCCTACGATCTACCAATGTTGGAAGTACTGGAGGACAATCATTTGCTGCGGTAAGTGCTAATAAAACTTTCGTCGTACTGCAGTCTAAAGTGCTTCATTTAAATAAATAATAGCAGTCGCAATGTTCCGTAAGCTACCTGTACATAATGTTCCGCATAACGAGTAGCTACGTATTATCGTGAACATGTAAAAAGAATAAACGTTCCAGTAACATAACGCAAAAAGAAAAAAAAAGAACTTGAGGTAACTATACAATATTTATACGATCTCTCAACGTGACAAGCAGCTGCCTTGTAGCAGCATTATACAGCTTCTACTGACATAACACGTGATGCTATTCTCGAGAACATTAAAGCAGTTATTACTAGTCAAAAAAGCCGCAAAATACACATAAAGTGTGTAGTCCGAATACCCTCGCCTTAAGAGGTCCAGAGACGTTGCCATGCGTTGTTGACATGTTTATAGTATATAAAGACCCACCTGCTTTATGAGACATTGGGGTGCTGGCGCGGGAAAATAATATATTTATGTGTGTGATAATTAATTTAAATTGAATTTAGCCTTAAGAGGTCCAGCGACTTTGCCACGCATTATTGTCATGTTTATAGTCCATAACGACCCATCTGCTTTATAGGACTTTCACGTTAGCGTGCTGGTGAGGGAAAGTTATAAATTTATGTATGATACAATTAATTTATATTGACTATTAGCCACCTACACTACATTTCTTTCTTCATCTCATAACTCTCATGATTGATATTATGACCTATGTGTTGTGCAGCTATATAGTTTGCAAAGTATTTGGATGTGGACTGCAGAGTGGTGTTCGTGGTATTGACAGCAATGAGAGCGAAGTTCCCAGCGCACATACTTTTCATTCTAGAAATGCTAAAGGCGTTACCTATCATGATTTCATCATTTATACGTATGACCATTAGAGGTATAAAGCACTCTCATTTGGTAACAAGATGGCACATGTAGGTCGTCAAAAAGTGCGCGCTACTTCTTCTCGTAGTTTCCAAATCGTGCTGGTGAATATATTTCGAACACCTTAATCCGAACAGCATGCATCGGAATTGAGTGAACTCTTGGCCCTATGGATGGAGGCGGGTTACCTAGTGGGTCAGGGTTGTGTATTACTTTGGTCTGCCACTTCGAGATAATTATTAAGGGAATCAGTATGACACACTTGAAAGACAGACAGCTAAGTGTTCAGTTTTAAGTTGCCCACAGATTTACCTCCCCAGATCTATGAAGTAACCTATTTTACAAAGTAAAGAGCAGATGGGATTAATCACATAGGTGAAAAGGTTTGAAATATGTTTCGAAGTAGCAATCCCTCACACATTAATTTATTCCCTTCCGATATTATCAATACACTTTTATTTAATTATGCTGTGCTACGATAATCATGTCTCCCTTTCTCCAGCAATCAGTTCCATACACTACACCAAATATTTTATAATCATTTTCGTCTCCACTCTGTTTCAGTATTTGATGCGGTTTTATAAAGGAAAGCATGCATAGCCTTCCTCAGTCAATTTCTAATGTTCATTTTATCTTGCTTCATATATAACACAGCTATCTCGCTTTACCCTGTGTTCAGCGGGTGTATATTTTGTGAATCTTGTAACTTCCGGATTTACACACAGTACCAATACAAAGTAGAGCTCTAACGAACGTCATAACTTCTTATAATCCTCTGTGCGTCTATAACCTACTTCAGGAAAAATACCGCTTATTTAGATTTTGCTAAAGTAACATATCTCTTAAGACTGGAAACATATCTCTTCTCCCAACACGAAACTTATGTTTCCTCTGTGCGTCTATAACCTACTTCAGGAAAAATACCGCTTATTTAGATTTTGCTAAAGTAACATACCTCTTAAGACTGGAAACATATCTCTTCTCCCAACACGAAACTTATGTTAAGAGTTTCCCTTATCTGTAGAGTTCCGTTATCTTTTTAGTGAAACTGTCCGACTTGTTTGAGTGAGAGACGTACATTCGGCGCTAAGCGAACACCACCCCACATGTATTTCTGTCATAGTAGAAACGCAAACGCAACTCATGAAAATGAGAACGTAACACTCATTTTCTTCATTCTACAGCATCTATATGAGGTAGTTATACAGCATCTATGTGAGGTAGGAAATTGTACTCCGCTATTTTCAATCTTCGCACGGCTAACATAGTAAAAAACCCATTTAGTGGCAGATATAAACGGAGCAACTTTCATTTTCATCTCTGGCGTGATGGACTGTCGATTTTGGAGCAATTTCAGACGACACCCAGGCGCATCTGACCCCGATGTAACATTAAGTGCGTCGGAGTTTTCTTTGATCGCAGTATGATTTAATATACCGTATTTTACGAATTAAAAGACGCGGTACCTTCCTCGAAAAATTGCCTCAAAAATTTTGGTGCGTCTTATACTCGAAATTAATATAAAAATGTTCAGTGTATAATTTAAAATTCCCGCCAGTCTTGAACGTCGTGATATATTCGATACTGGGAGAAACCTATCTCTATTTGACAAAACACGATCCAAATGGCGGCAGCAGCCCACCTGTACGACGGACATGACTTAAGGGCATTCGCAAGGTTGCTAACACCGTTTCCCTCCCGCCATCATATACCAGAACACTGTCTAGCTTATGATGCGTCACTTCGGTCAACGGTGCCAGTGAACTTGGAAGTGATTTGTGTTATCGGTAACAGTATAATATTTTTGTTAGTAGCTAGTTTCGTAGTGAAAAAAAAATTAAAGGTCATCATATGATGAAGGCTATAAACTTAAAGTAGTAGCATATGATGAAGATCATGAAAACAAAGCATCTAAGTGGCACTTCGGCCCTCCACCAACAGTAAAACCACTCGCAGTTGGTGGGCTAGTAAGGAAGAACTAAGAAAAATGAGGAAGGCTGGATGTGTAAATAGAAGACCGAATGCAAACGGGCCAAACCTGGAATATGACGTATTGAAATGGATTCAAGGACATCGTCAAAATGGCATTGTAATTAATACATAAATGATTCAACTACACGCTCTGAAGCTAGCACTACAAGTGGAAATTTAACAAACTTTAGGAATGGGTTGGCTGGTACTACAGGTTTATGAAATGTTATGGACTTGAGAGAGAGAACCGAAACCAAAATATCTCAGCATATTCCACAAGAATGCGAAGAGCAAATTTAATCTTCCGTCGCTTAATTATTCAACATCAAAAGAAATCAGTGTGGAACTAAGCCAAATAACGCATATGCTCTTTTCACATTTGACGAGTCCAGTAACCGAACTGTTGGCATGAAGGGTGTGAAAACCGTAAATATAAAAACAAATTTACATGAAAAAATGCACTACACTGTTGTCCTTTTCTGTTGTGCTGACGGTGCTAAACCAAATCCCAAAATAATTTTCAAGTTAAAAACAATGCCAACGTTTTCTGAGACACCGTCAGGGACTGCAGTTCACGTACACGACACGGGTTGGGAGGACGGGGCTGGTATGAAATTATGGATTAACAGAGTGTGGGAGAGATGTAAATGTGCTTAACTGAAGAGTTCTTTTCTTGTCCTAGATCAGTTCAGTAGCTGTTTGCAAAATTCTGTGAAACAGCTATTGAGACTGGGAAATACAGAGCTTGCTGCTATTTCGGGACATACTTCACAACTGCAACCTCGTCATGTCATGATACAGAAACCACTTTAAGTATATATGAGAGAAGAATGGAACAAATGGATGATGGATGAAACGTAACATGAATTCAAGCCAAGGGGAGCTCTATAACGACCTACAATCATACAAATTTGTCAATGTAAAAAACAGTCTAGAGTTAGAGAAGACATTATTGTTAAATATTTAAAGACGTGCTGCATAGTTAAGTGAAGGTGGTGAAGACCGTCTTATACATGAAGACGAAGTGGAAGAAGAAGAAGAAGAAGAAGAAGAAGAAGAAGAAAAAGAACGTTAGAAAGTTCAGATGACGTTTTTCATAGATTTTACAAGTCAGTTCGGTTTTATATACTGAGAAACTTATTTAGTGTAGCTTTCCTACCTAATAACAAAAATGGTAAAAATGTTACTTTAAAAAAAAACTGCTTAAAAATTAAGGTGCTTCTATTTGTCTGTAAAGCACGGTTATCTCCCAGTTACTTATCAAGAACTCTTGTTATGAATGTCAAACACGCTGTTTCAGTGTCGAAATTCATTTACAAAGCTCGTATAATCACTTTTTCTCTGGCAATTATAAGAAGTATCGGGCCAGGTGTATTCAGGAACCAATATGTGACCTGAAGACGTAGTCGTATTTTCCTTCTCTGCGTATTAATCAATCCGATCTTGTGAGAAACAACAGTTGATTTTTCCCTGTGTAGATGGGTGAACACGAAATATTTTCATATTCTAAGAAGAACTGTGGAGATTTAAATTTCGAGAAAAGATCTCACTGCATCGAGAAACTACCTTAACGACCATCAACACTACTCACAGGTTCAAATCCGCTTCCGGCCATCCTGATTTAGATTTTCCGTGATTTCCGTAAATGACTTCAGGCACATAAGGCCATGGTTTTTTTGAAAAGGCATGGCCGACTTCCTCCCCATCCTTCCCTAATCCGATGGTACCGGTGATCTCGCTGTTTGGTCCCCTCTGCTCTGAATCAACCAACCAACCCAACTCGCGTATCATGTTCGTGACACACACTCCCCTATTCGCTGTAATACATAACGAGGTACCGTTAACTGATGTCCTCCGTCAATCTTATCTGTTTCGGACCCCTTACAGGGTTGTAATACTCTAACTGAGGACGGACAAGCATAATGTAGGTAGTCTCTTTAGTAGATTTATTGCCCCTTAAGTGTTCTGCCAATAAAACGCAGTATTTGGTTTGCCTCCCCAAAAAAATTGCCTATTTGATTTTTCCAATTTAAGGGGTTCGTGATTGTAATTTCTAGTTAATTAGACGAATTGCCTGTAGTTTGGGATTAGAGTTCATACATGAATCATTCCACGGACGAACAGAGAACTTAGAGGATGCCAGACTTGCTCAGAGAGTTGCAACCAAGCTCACAGTCCGCAACATTCTTCTCAGAACAGATCTGGCACCCCTGAAGGTGACAATTTATCATTAGTGTTCCTTAGAGAGTGGATTAGGTTCTTTTTTCTGGTTTTCTGATGTATTAATTGCTGATCAAATATTTTATATCTAACCGCTAACCTGTATGAGACAATTGTCCTCATTATAATTCACAGGTGTTAATTCATAGCAAAGTTCCACACATTTCAGGCAGTGTTAACCCTAAGTTATGGCCTTTTCTTATTAAAAAGTTCCTTTACGGTATGTAATGTCATTGTCTCCCATAGAAATATAACTTCATTTATTGTGGATTATTTGCCAGTAACATTTCTAACTCTGGTAGCAAATAATGTTATCAATTAATGTTAATTCATACTTACATACAGCAAACTTTTCATATGTCTTTTGCCTTTTATGGAACGTAACTTCAGCGACTTATGGTTGTAATGCCATTAATAGTCCGAGTTATTGTAATAAACTATTTTCCATAGTAATCTCAGTTAACATTTATTGGTTTTAAGTCTGTATCACTCCTCACGCGCATGCGTGCTACCGCCTGCTGAGCTCCCTGCTCAGTTACGACTCAAGGCCCGCGGCCCATATGTCTGGCCCGTTGGTGTGATCTATCTGCAAAACATTAGTAGAAGTGAAGCAGTCTTATGACTATGTACTGTAGTACTAACATCTTATGTTGGACAAGGCCAATATCTTGCATGTTTTAATTTAATTTTATATTGTGAAATTTCTGAAGAAGGCTACATTATTATAGCCGAAACCTAAGTAAAGTTTGTTTGCTTATGCAATTTGAAGCTCATATTTAATTTAATTACGTTTTACAGTTGCTGACTGCTGCGCCGTCCTAAAAATATTCCAATAAGTAGAAATGCTCGACCCCGTTTTCTAATGTTCCTTTACAAAGGAAAACCCAGGACCGTTACCCCAATTTAATTTCTGAAACACTAAGAAGATGACGGACGGTGTGGTGTTGCGAAACACATGAAATCGTTAAAATTGAACAAAGCACGATAAAACCCCATTCTTCTTCTCTACCCAATTTGCGGCGGAGCCCCTCTGTTAACTATAACCTGTTACAGAGCGCTCAGACATAAAACCGACCCAGTGGCTGGCAGAAAGATCGCGTCACGCCTGTGTACACGAAAGGGAGCAGAAGTGGTCCACGAAACTACGCCTAGTATCCTAGACACCGATTTATTGTCTAATCTTAGATCACATTCTGAACTCAAACACGATTAGGTGTCTAGAAAAGTACGAATTCTTCCTTGCCAACCACCATGGATATCGTAAACATACGTCATGTGAAAGCAAAATACCACATTTCTCACCTGACTTCCTGAAAGTCGTGGCTCAAGGCAGTCAAGGAGATGCAGTACTTATTGATTTCCAGCTGACCCAGTTTCACATCTCCGCTTATTACCAAAAGTATTAACGTCTGGGGTATCGGCCGATTTCTGTGATGGATTGAGGATTCATTGATAGGAGAGGGGGGGGGGGGGGGCAGGGAGAGGGAGGGAGGGAGAGGGGCGACGCAGTTTGTTTGCCTGAACGGCGACTCATCGAGAAATGTGTAAGTGGCTTCGGTGTACCACGGATTAAGTAGGTCACTTGCTTTTCGTAGGATGGGGAAACCATATTTGACGGTACACCTATGTTGGTGAATTATTTCGTCTCTCTTTAACACAGGAGAGACTGAAATAACTCGCGACAGATGCCGTAGAATCTCTTCTTCCTATTACTCACGCAGAACAACTGTTATATTATTTTCGTCGATTGTAGCGAATGTAAAAGGACAGCGCGGCATTGTAGCAGTAATTTCGCTTTATTTGTTAGTAAATTTTACTTTATAAAGAGGATTGGTCAAGTATATTTCATTCGCAAAATCTTACAGAAATTTATGTGAATCATATTTGTTTCCTTACTTTATAGTTAAGCTTTTTATTGGTTAAAATTTTCGCGAAAAATAATTTGTCTCTCACATATTTTTAAAGCGACTGTACTGACGCAAATTAAAAACCGTCATAATTTATGTTTAAATTGTTGTCTGCAGTTTGCAGTGCTTTTATATGTTAATAAGGTCATCGAACTAAGACTTTTAGTAAAAATATTTTCAAATAGCATATCACGAAATTATTAGTACCACCATCTTTGGGATGATTGATTTATTTTATCTTTCTATTTAAGGTGGAAACGATAAACAGTAATGGTAATAATGCGCTATTCGGGAAGAAAATAGAATCTATCGTCTCTACAGCTCTAGTGCAATGTTAGAGGCAACAAGTAGGATTCAGCAAAATAGTATAAGTATTTACAGGGCTCTTTAAAAAGATTTCTGACAGAAAATCAAGAGTTGTTGGGGCTGTCCGTCTATAGCAATTAGGTCTCCCATTCGCATTAACATCAGAACTAAAACAGAAAATTACTTAAGTACATTATTACACTGCAAGAGAAGGGATTTGGACGTACTACCGTAGAAGTGTGGTTGATTGTATATCAACTGGCAGGTGCAGCTCATCGTGAGAATATTTTTAGCAGAAAAAGGAAATTCTGAGAATGAAATGATGGCTCAGTAACAAATGTCAATATGACCTGACTTTCAGAGTGACGGAAAATTATTCTGCATACCGTGCTTCCGTGTCCAATCTTATTATCATAGACGATTAATTCGACAGACTTTCAGGTGCCATTAAGAAACCAGACTTGTCGCCTGTATGCAAGGCAGAAAATTATTTGTGGAATGTCGGTGAAACCTGCCTGATGTTTATCATCAAGCCCAAACAGGCTATAACTGAGATTGGGAAGAAGTTCGTATATAGATGTACTTAGGCAGAACGTGGAGAAACTACGACTTTGGTAGGCTCTGTCTGTCCTAGGGGCAGTTGGATACCCTCTTACCCTCTTTTATGGCTTTCGGAGACCAGATGAGGGACTGTCTACCAAATATGTAGGTTCGTCTATCTGAAAAGAGGTGGATTATAGAGGAGCTGCTTTTAGAATAGTTTCCATTTTATCTTGAATCGAACAGAACAAGACCTGTGCTATTGCTGATAGATTCGAATGGAGCAAATATTTCTCCACAAGTTCCTGAGTTTGCTGATTAAAATTATATTGCTTTACGTACATACCTTTTTCACACTACACGCGTGCTCCTGCTCCAATCTGTGGACGTCGGCATGTACAGGACACTTAAGAGTACTTGGAGAGACGAGCTACACAGTTATATGCAAAAAAAAAAAAAACTAACAGACACACCAAATAAATGAAATTTCCACACTATGTTCATGATGCCATGTCTAACAGCTTTATCTAAGAAAAACATAAAAAATGCCTTGAAGTCTTGTGCCCTTGAATCGATATGCCATTCCCTGAGAACAACTGGCTCCTTCCGAGCTCACGGAGCGCCCTGATCATCAGGTAGAGCTAGCAGTTCCTTAGACAAGCAGATAATCAAGTGTGAGTTCGCAGGCAGATGCTATTGAAACGGCACAACACCAGAAACCTTATTATTTGCAGTTAATGGTATCCTAGGCACACCAGCAGGAACTTTCCGGAGGAAGATCACAAAACAACGACTGTTGACCGAAAGACTTGGTTCATGAGTCGATTTGAGCCAAGAGCTCTGGCATTGACCAGTCCCCTACCTAGCGAAGAAAAAAGAAGCAGTGTTTCGGATTCAGCTGGATCGTCTGGAACGATAAAGGTCAAAGGTATGATGGTTAGAAAACATTTCCAATGATAATGATTGGTCTTTTGGTACGTATTTAGACCAATATTCAACACATGAAAGAGAAAGAAAAGAAAAACGGAAAGATATGTGTGCAACGCTCATTCTGCCTCACTCCCTACGAAGAACTCAACAAAGCGAATCTGCATGGGGACATATTTACAGGCATGATCTCTACAGATCACCAAGAGTGCTTGGATAGGAATGAATACTCTCTCAGTAAGTGCTGTTAAATGAATGGCACTCAGTTCCTTTTCTTTAATTAATGTTAACTTTGAACATGAAAAATGTACTTGGTATTTGAACTGAAGATATTTCTATGAAGGTTATTTTGCAAGATGCCATCAGTATTATTAGTAGTGGATTTATCGTTGTCTGATTCACGACAATAGTGAGGTATTATTGGCGTGAAAAATTATTGCCTGATCCTCCCCAATATATATATTGCCTATCTAATATGTTCAGGATGAATATAGGGACTAATCATAGGTAGATAACTAAGGTTGAGCCATTTAACAAATATTTATTTGGAAAATAGCAAGGAAAGTGCAGAAAACACGACATGGAATCCTAAAAATGTACAGTTAACAAAGCCCACTATGTACTCTACCCAAAAATGGCACAATACCTAGCTGTCCAAACGCGTCCCCTGTTTTGTTCGTTAACAACACTGCAAAGGTTGATACTGTTAAGCCTTCTGTTGGTTCTATCACCTAAGGAGGGATGGCTAGAGGACAAATGTAAGGATGTAGAGGCTTATCTCACGAGGAGTAAGATAGATACTGCCTACAGGAAAATTAAAGAGATCTTTGGAGAAAAGAGTACCACTTGTATGAATATCAAGATCTCAGATGGAAACCCAGTTCTAAGCAAAGAAGGGAAAGCGGGAAAGTGCAAGGAGTATATGTAGGGTCTATACAAGGGCGATGTACTTGAGGACAATATTATGGAAATGGAAGAAGATGTAGATGAAGATGAAATGGGAGACATGATACTGCGTGAAGAGTTTGACAGAGCACTGAAATACCAAAGTCAAAACAAGGCCCCTGGCGTAGACAACATTCCATTAGAACTACTGACAGCCTTGGGAGATCCAGTCTTGACAAACCTCTACCATCTGATGAGCATGGTATATAAGACAGGCGAAATACCCTCATACTTCAAGAAGAATATAATAATTCCAATCCCAAAGAAACCAGGTGTTGACAGATGTAAAAATTACCGAACTAACAGTTTAATAAGTCACGGCTGCAAAATACTAAAGAGAATTATTTACAGACGAATGGAAAAATTGAAAGAAGCCGACCTCGGGGAAGATCAGTTTGGATTCAGTAGAAATACCGGAACACGTGAGGCAATACTGACTACGACTTGTCTTAGAAGCTAGAATAAGGAAAGGCAAACCTACGTTTCCAGCATTTGTAGACTTAGAGAAAGCTTTTGACAGTGTTGACTGGAATACTCTCTTTGAAATTCTGAAGGTGGCAGGGGTAGAATACAGGAATCGAAAGGCTATTTACAATTTGTACAGAAGCCAGATGGAAGTTATAAGAGTCGAGGGACATAAAAGGGAAGCAGTGGTTAGGAAGGGAGTAAGACAGGGTTGTAACATTTCCCCGATGATATTCAATCTGTATATTGGACAAGCAGTGCGTTAAACAAAAGAAAATTTCGGAGTAGGTATTAAAATCCGTGGAGAAGAAATAAAAACTTTGAGGTTTGCCAATGACAATGTAATCCTGTCAGAGACAGCAAAGGACTTGGAAGAGCAGTTAAACGGAATGGATAAAGTCTTGAAAGGTGGATACAGGATGAACATCAGCAAAAGCAAAACGAGGATAATGGAATGTAGTCGAATTAAGTCGGGTGAGGCTGAGAGAATTAGATTAGGAAATAAGACATTTAAAGTAGTAAAGGAGTTTTACTATTTGGGGAGCAAAATAACTGATGATGGTCGAAGTAGAGAGGATATAAAATGTAGACTGGCAATGGCAAGGAAAGCGTTTCTGAAGAAGAGAAATTTGTTAACATCGAGTGAAGATTTAAGTGTCAGGAAGTCGTTTCTGTAAGTATATGTATGGAGTGTAGCCATGTATGGAAGTGAAACATGGGCGATAAATAATTCGAAATATCGTGCTAGAGAAGAATGCTGAAGATTTGTTGGGTAGATCACGTAACTAATGAGGAGGTATTGAATAGGATTCGGGAGAAGAGAATTTTGTGGCACAACTTGACTAGAAGAAGGGATCGGTTGGTAGGACATGTTCTGAGGCATCAAGGAATCACCAATTTAGTACTGGAGGGCAGCGTGGAGGGTACAAATCGTAGAGGGAGACCAAGGGATGAATACACTAAGCAGATTCAGAAGGATGTAGGTTGCAGTAGGTACTGGGAGATGAAGAAGCTTACACGGGATAGAGTACCATGAAGAGCTGCATCAAATCAGTCTCAGGACTGAAGACCACAACAATATCAACTATCATCTAATCTGGAATATAAAAAAAAGAAAAAAAAGACAGTGAGACGTGCTAGTGGAAGTATACGTATTTCACTTTAGTGCTCCCTATATTAGCTCGACGCGCAAATATTACCCAAGCGTTCAGCAAAATGTGCATCATGAATGTCGTATAAGCCTGGTGGCAGCGGGGAGATGTAGCGTGGGATCCAGAAAGTAAATGTGGCTGCACAACGGATGTATTATTGCTTCTGAAAACTACTATGGTTGAAGGTGGCACTTATCGCAAGCGTTTACGAGACTCTGAAGTCTGCTTGCTTCCACTGGCCAGGGGCAGAAGTGTGTGTCTGGTGCACGAGCGGAAATGTGGGCTTTTCAATATTAAAAGAGCCACAATGAAGACACATCTTGTTCCTCTCTTTACAGATTAGCAAAGTGATCGTACTTCAAGTAGTTCAATCAGCGATGTACTAAGTTAGAGAGAGAGACTAGTCACTGGATGCATTGTCAGCAATGTCTCTGAGCAGCCTTGCTCTGTGAGTGTCCTGCTCCCCACCTTTCGATACACTCTTCTGCACGCTCGCTATCAAGTCTCCGCTACTCTTGTGTCCGTTTTGCACACAGCCAATCACGGCTGTCCTTTCGAAGACATTTCCACACACCCTTGTAGAATGTGAAATCGCTCTCCAGCCGACACCGCTTAACTTTCGATATGTTTCTTGTAAGATTCAAGTAAACGCATTCTCAATCCGTTCGCCCCGGTAGCTCAGTTGGTAGCCGGCACGGTAGCTCAGCGTGTTCGGTTAGAGGGTTAGCTGCCCTCTGTAATAATAATAATATTTAAAAAAATTGTGAATGGATCAATAACGAACTTCAACGGGCGGCAGGTGGTCAGGTGACGTCCGCCATGAACAGTTGAGACGAACAATAACGAACAAAATGAGACTACAAAAAAAAAAAAAAAAAAAAATTGTGGTCAGCATGACGGATTGCCGTCCTATGGACCGGAATTCTATTCCCTGATAGGTCAGGGTTTTTCTCCTCTCAGGGACTGGCTGTTGTGCTGTCTCTATCACCATTTCATCCCCATCCAGAGCACATGTCGACCAATGCGGCGTCGAATGTATTAAGAGCTGCACAAAGGCGGCCGGACCTGCCTTGCAAGGTGCCTCCCGGCCAAAGACGCCAAACGATTATTTCCATTTTTCTACTCTCATACCTCCAACCATTGGCATCGTTTCACAGCCGCAATTTTGCGCGAAACTGCCAACGGCTACATGGTCACCGAACTATAACTGTAAACTTGCACACGTCCGGCTTAGGTGTGATGCTCTCACGGTCGATCCCCTTGTCTCCCCACAGTCCTTAGGAACGCTTCCTGTCTCCTCGTTGCTACGGAGAGCGAAAGATGTGATTTTCCCAGCATGCAATTTTATTGTGTTAGGGAGAAGCTAGTCATATAAACCTTTCCCATTAATAAAGTCTCGTAATCATCTGTTCATAGAAAGTATATGTGTTAAGTAACATAAAAAGTGACATTTAATTAATAATTATAACATGTAAGGTGACTAAAATACCGGCACCTGACAGTTTTTGTTATAAATATGTAATTTTTGGCAACGTTTTGGCTCCAATATATTACTTTTGATTGTGTAACAAAAATCATCATTTCCTTTGGTCCTTTGTCCCACTTCAACACGGGGTCGGCCTTGTTACTATGGATTTGGCGATGTTTGTGTCAGAGGATGGCCGTATGCCCTTCCTGTCGCTACCCCCGTACCCCCAGGACGGAAATTAGTATACCCCAGCTGTCTGCGTCTAGTGTCAGCCATGAAATAGTGCGAGTCGTATAAGTGACGCGGGACGTGGGGGCCAGCCATGTACTTACCTAGTGGGATATGGAAAAACCACATTCAGGCTGGCCGGCAGGGTGGATTCGATCTGGGGCTGGCGCGCCCACCCCAGCACAGGAAACAGCGCATCAACGGTCTCGGCTAAACATGGCGGGTGATTGTGTAACAAAAATGTTCAAAGATATATAAATAATTTCATCGTATTTATAACTTCTGTAAATGTATAACCAAATTAAGAATCCTGATCACAAAATGATCGAACCTTATGGCCAAGTTAGGTACAGTTGCAGTGTTTTCATTTAAATGTCCTCAACTCCACCAAAACTAGAACTAATGTTATGAAACTGCTATTATTACATCGGAATCATATCAACGGCTTTTCGGCGAATTATTTATGAAATTACTGGTTTTATCACCAAATTAGGTAACTTCATCCTATATTGGTGACCTTCCAGATAATATTATCAGTAACCTTACGCTTTTCGTCGATGAAGTATAGTCTGAATTAAAATGCATAAAAATTGAAAAGAATTCTGAGAGGTGCAAATTTCGGCTACTTGATTTAAATATTCAGCAGTGAAAAATTATGCACTTCATAAAGCGGAAAAACTTAATATCCTATAAATAGAATGTCAGTGAGTCACGTTTGGAATCTCTAAACTCATAATAATGATTCAGATGGCTCTGAGCACTATGGGGCTTAACTTCTGAGGTTATCAGTCCCCTAGAACTTAGAACTACTTAAACCTAACCAACCTAAGGAGATCACAGACATACATGCCCGAGCTAAGATTCGAACCTGCTACCGTAGCGGTCACGCGGTTCCAGACTGTAGCGCGTAAAACCGCTCAGCCACACCCTTCGGCTACCTCATACAAATACCTAGATGTAACACTTAGTAGTGATATGAAATCAAAAGCACGCAGTTGACTTTAGTTTTCTGATAGAATTCTAGGGAAATGCAATCAGTCTGCAAAGGACATTGTTTACAAATCACTTCCACGACACATCGTAGAATACCGTTAAAATGTGTTAGACCAGTGCCAAATAAGGAGGGATATTGAACGTATACAGGGAAGGGCGGCACAAAGGGTCGCCGGGTTATTTGAGCCGCAATAAAGTGTCACAGGGATGTTGAAAGAACTGAAATGGCAGACTCTTGAAGATGACGGAAACCATCAAATAAAAAATCTACGAAGTTGCAAGAGCCAGTTTTAAACGATGACTGGGGATATACTACAACCCCCTACACATCGCTTCCATATGGATCACAAGGTAAAAATTTGGTTAATTACAGCACGCAAAGATGATTTTTTTCTTTTTTGTCAGCAGTCTTCTGACAACACGCTATTTGATGCAGCCCTCCACGAATTCCTCTCGTGTGCCAGACTCTTTATCCCAGAGAGATACTTACGACCTACGTCCTCAATTATGTGCTGGAATTAACCAAAACACTGCCTTCTTCTACAGATTTTATCCTCTACAGTTCCCTCTTGAACTATGGAAGTTATTCCGTGATGTACTAAAATATGTCCTAACAGTCTGTTCCTTCTTCACGTTCCCCATATCCCCTTTCCTCGCCGATTCTGCGAAAAACCTTCTCATTGCTTACCTTATCACTGTATCCAATTTTCAATATTCTTCTGTAGCATCACATCTGAAATGCTTCGATTCTCCGGTTTCCCAACAGTCCACATTTCACTATTATACAATGTCCTCTCCAAAGGTACGTTCTTAGAAATTTCTTCCAGAAATTGAGGCCACTGTTAGTTACTAAGAGACTTGGCTTGGCCAAGAATTCTCTTTTCTTTTTTTTTTTTTTTTTGAGCGCTAGTCTTCTTCTTACGACCTCCCTGCTCCTCCCATCACGGGTTGCTTTGCTGCCAAGTTAGCAGAATTCCTTAACATTATCTATATCTTTGTCACAAATTGTGATGTTATCTTTTTCGCTGTTTTCGTTTCTGCTCTTCTCATTACTTTTGTCTTTCTTCAATTTACTCTCAGTCCTTATTCTGTACTCATTAAGCATTTCATTCCATTCAACAGTTGCTGTAATTTTTCTTCACTTTCGATGAGCATAGCAATGTCATGAGCGAATCCTAACGTTGCTATCCTTTCACCTTGAATTTTTATCCCACCCTTGAACCTTCCTTTTGTTTCGGCCATTGCTATTGAAAAGCTGGGGCGAAAGACCACAGCCCAGTGTTTCACCCGTTTAAATACGATCACTGCTTTCTTTGTCTTACAGTCTTACTTTTCCCTCTTGTTCCTTATACATAATGTACGTTACCAGTCTTTTCTTATGGCTTCCCCCTACTCGTGTGCCAATTTAGATTCTCGAGGTCAACAAATCCTATGGTCTTGTTTTCTATTCAGTCTTACTACCATTATCAACCGCAACGTCACAACTGCCTCTCGGGTACCTTTAGTCTTCAAACTGAACGTCATTTAACACATCCTCAGTTTCTGTTTTCATTCTTCCTTATATTATTCTTGTCAGTAACTTTGACTGATGCACATTTAAGCTGGTTGTGGTATAATTGTCGTAGCTGTTGCTTGCTTCAATCTCGGGAATAGTGCGGATGTGGTTCTTCCTTAAGTCTGATGGTATATCACCAGTTTCATACACTCTACACATCAACGTGAGTAATCGTCTTGTCGCCACTTTACCCGATGATTTTGGAAAGTTAGATGGAATTTCGTCAATCCGTTTTATGAACGAGATATTCACTCTGCAGCGGAGTGTGCACTGATATGAAACTTCCTGCCTGATTAAAACTGCTAGGAACTTTCAATCCGTTTTATGTTGATTGATTTTAAGTCTTTCAAAGCTATTGTAAATTCTGATTCTAATACTACATCCCCCATCTCTTCCCTATCGACTTTCCACCTATCCGTTCTCTCATCTGAATGTAACAGTGCACTCTTGCAGTCTAGTACTCCTAATGTTAGCGCCCCTGTTTTTAATTTCACTCTCAATACGTTGACGAAAACACGTGTTTAATTCCGGAGGTACACATAAAACATCATCCGAAATTGTCTGAAATGTTATCTCTGAAAATTATTTCGAGCAGTTAGTTCATGAACCCACACGAATAGTAAACGGTTGAGAGAAAACAGTTGAGCCCACATCAACAAATAACCCTGAGCTAGAAGAGGCATCAAAACTGATATGTGTTTTAGCGATCACAGGGTTGTCGTAGGTAGATTTAACATCGTAACACCCAAATCCTCCAAAACTAAACGAAAGTGTACATATTCAATAAAGCAAATAAACATTCACTTGATGTTTTCCTGATGGACGATCTCCACTCCTTCAAATTAATGATGTAAGTGTAGACCAAACGTGGCTTGAATTCTATGAAGTAGTATCAACATCATTTGAGATATTTATACCAAATAAATTAACCAAGGGCGGAACTGATCCCACTGCGTTCACAAAATGTGTCAGAACACTGCTGCAGAGCAACAAAAAAAGCATGCAAATTCAAATGAACGCAAAATCTCCAACACTGGCATCCTTTTACATAAGCCCTAAATTTACCGTGGATTTCAGTGCGAGGTGCTTATAATACATTCCACAACGAAATTTGTCTCGAAACCTAGCAGAAAATCCAAAGAGATTATAGTCGTATGTAAAGCAAGCTAGCGGCAAGATTCATCCAATACCTTCCCTGTAGTAATAGAAATACTATAGACGACATTTGCCAAAACAGAGTTGCTAAACAGACCCTTCCGAAATTCCTTCCGAAGTAAATATTCCTGAGTTCGAATCAGGAACAGCTACCAATATCAATAACTTCGAAGCAGATATCCATAGACTAGTGGAGCAATATCACTTAATAAAATACAATCTTCCCGTCCAGACTGTATACAAATTAGGTTCCTTTCACAGTATGTTCATTCAATAGCTCCGTACTTGACAGTCATTTACTACCACTCGCTCGACGAAAGATCCTTACCTAAAGACTTGAAAGATGCAGTGGTCACACCATTTCAAGGAAAGTGGCAGGAGTAATTATAAATTACAGGCCTATACCATTAACATCGATATGGGGGAGAATTTTGGAACATACATTGCTTTCGAAGATTATGAATTACCTGAAAAAAAAACGATCATAGACACACAGTCAACACGGATTTAGAAACCATCGTTCTTGTGAAACAAAACTAACTCTTTACTGAGACGACGTGTTAAGTTCTGTTGACAAGGGAATTGGTATCACACATGCGGCTTGTAGTGAAATTGCGTGCTTATGGAATATCATCCCAGTCATGTGACTGGATTCGTGTTTTCCTGTCAGAAAGGTCACAGTTCGTATTAAGTGGTGGAACGTCATATAGTAAAACACAAGTGATTTCTGGTGTTCTCCAAGATAGTGCTACATCCCCGGAGACAATTTGAGCAGCCATCTTAGGCTGTTTGCAGATGATACTGTCGTTTGTCGTCTAGTAAAGTCATCAGAAGGTCAAAACAAGTCTAGAAACGATTTAGAAAAGATATCTGTATGGTGCGAAAATTGATGATTGACCCTAAACAATGAAAAGTGTGAGATCATCCACATGAGTGCTAACAGAATCCGTTCATCTTCGCTTACACGATAAATCATTCAAATCTAATGGCCGTAAATTCAACTAAATAACTTGGAATTAGAATTACGAACAACTTAAATAGGAAAGAACACACTGAAAATGTTGTGTGGAAGGCAAACCAAAGAACCCATAGAATATGTAACAGATCTACTAAAGAGACTGCCTACGTTACGCTTGTCCGTCCTCTTGTGAAGTAGTGCTCTGTGCTCTGGGTTCCTTATGAGGCAGGATTAACGGAGTACATAGAGAAAGTTCAAAGACCAGCAGCACGTTCTGTATTATCACGAAATAGGGAAGAGTTCCACTGACATGATACTGGATTTGGGGTGAACATCATTAAAACCAACACGGTTTTCGTTCCGGTGGAATTTTCTCACGAAATTTCAAATTCCAACTTTCTCCTCCGAATGCGAAAATATTTTGCTGACGCCGACCTACAGGGGGAAGCAATCATCATAATAAAATAATGGAAATCAGAGCTCGCACTGAAAGATATATGTGTTTGTTTTTTCCTCGTTTTTCTAGGTTGGAATAATAGAGAATTATTGTGAAGGTGGTTCCATGAACCCTCTGACATTTTATATGATCTGCAGAGTATGCAGGTAGATATAGATTTACAAGAAAGTTGTTCTGTATGACGAGTCAGTCCATCTTCTGTCATGCAATTCACAGTGGTTCGCAGAGTACAGATGCAAATATAGACGGCCTTTATAAAAGTAATATTTATCGTGTAACGGAAATTTAAAAGGGTTCTTTCGTTACTCATGTGGATAATATCATAGTTTTCGTTATATCGCCTCAGCTTCCACTTTTCGCACATCTTGTCAACATAATTTTGCAATTCGTTTGATCTTCTGATGACTTTTCTACACGGTAAACGAAAACATCTTCTGCAGTCTACGATGGCCGCTCAGATGGTCTTATACGTTATTTGCATTTCCTTGGGGCCACCGCACTGATATCACATATGTTTTTCTCGGTGGCTTACCGTCATTTACTATGAACCTTGTCCTTTCTGGCAGAAATCACGGTACGCAATTTGATTAGAAGCTGATCGTAAAGAACGATATCAGAATTGTAAATCTACAAATATGGAATAAGTCTGAGATCCCTTGTAGGTAGCAATCATTGCTTCCTGAGAATAATGAGTTAGTTGTGTTTCACCAGAACGACATTTTCTGAATCCGTTGGCTATTTGTCAATAATCGCTTCCTTCGAGGTAAGTGATAATGTTGGAACACAGTTTGTGTTCCAAATTTCTACTGCAAATCGACGTTAGTGATATGGGTCTGTAATTCAGCGGATTACTGCAATTTATTTTGTTGATATTGGTGTCACGTGTGCAGCTTTCTAGTCTTTAGGTACGGATCTTTCAACGAGCTAGCGATTGTACACAATTGCTATGACTGGAACTATTTTGACAGCATAATCTTAAAGGAACCTAACTGGTATAGAATGTGAACCAGAAGCTTTGTTTTTATTAAGTGATTTAAGCTGCTTCGCTATACTGAGAATCTCTACGTCTAAGTTTTTTTAATGTTGTTCTTGATTCAAATTCTGGACTATTTACTTCGTCTCCTTCGATGAAAGAATATCGGAAAACCGTGTTCAGTATCTCTGCTTTAGTGGCACAGACATCAGTAGCATTACCATTTGTTCCGAGCAGCGACGATATTGACTATGGATTTTCTGAAAGTTTTCGAGACAGAATTTTGTTGTGGAAACTATCAAAAGGCTATCGCACTGAAATTCGTCGTGAATTGCGAGCTTCTGTATAACTTCGCCCATTTTGGGATTTAACATTCTTTTAAATCTTACATGTTTTTTTGTTCGTTCTGCAATAGTGCTCGAACCTGTTTTGTGCACCGCGGGGGGTCTGTTCGTCTCTTATTAATTTAGCCGGTGTAAATCTCTCACTTTCCTGTCGCTTCCATTTCTTCACACTCAAGCCACGCATGTATACGCCTACATAGTTATCTCGGAAGGAATTAAGGATGTCACTTGGAAAGGCGTCAAGCGAACTTCTATCTGCTTTCTTAAGTGGATATACGTCGTTATTAGTTTTGGTGAATTTTTTGATGTCTCTCTACAACGAGACTATTCCCTGTATTCTTCATAATGCTCCCTAATTGCTCAGGATTATTTGTTGCTAAGAAGTTGAGTACGTTTTCACAACTATTTACAATTTGATTGAGCTAATGAGCTAATAGCTCAAAATACTTTTCGGATAAAGCACTTAATACTACTTTTGATGAATACCATTGACTTTTAATGTATATTTTCACTACCATATCATGTGTGGATTAAAGTTACAACGAAGTATAATTGTATAAGCTTGGTACCTATTTGAAATAAGACTCAATTGTTCTCTGAACCGTTCAGCAAATGTACCATCTTAGACGGGACGTCACTAAAAGGAACTTATTACTAATTTATTATAGTTGTCACGTATAACCTCTACCCAACCTAGCTCACAGGCACTATCCACTTCAATATCACTCCACGATAGACTATTTCCAACAGCAACATACACGCCACTACAGCTGGGTAGCCGACAGGTCTGATGCTCTTTCACGGACCACGCTGATCCCCCCGTCGGAGGTTCAAGTCCTCCCTCGTCATTGATGTGTGTGTTGTCCTTAATGTAAGTTGGTTCAAGTTAGAATCAGTAGTGCGTAAGTTTAGGAACCGATGAACTCAGAAGTTTGGTCCCATAAGACCTTTCGACAAATTTCCAAATTTCCACGCCACTACCAAATGTTGTCAGTTATCCTGTCTGAACACCGTCAGAACCCTTGTAATAATTTCAGATGAACTTATCTCCGGATATAGCCAGATTTCAGTTCATATAACGATATACGATTCAGTGATTTCTGTTGGCATCTGGAGCTCTAACTCTTTTCCGACAGAGATACGAAAATATACACTACTGGCCATTAAAATTGCTACACCATGAAGATGATGTGCTACAGACGCTAAATTTAACTGACAGGAAGAAGATGCTGTGATATGCAAATCATTATCTTTTCAGAGCATTCACACAAGGTTGACGCCGGTAGCGACACCTGCAACGTGCTGACATGAGGAAAGTTTCCAACAGATTTCTCGTACACAAACAGCAGTTGACCGCCGTTGCCTGGTGAAACGTTGTTGTGATGCCTCGTGTAAGGAACAGAAATGCGTACCATCACGTTTCCGACTTTGATAAAGGTCGGTTTGTAGCTTATCGCGATTGCGGTTTATCGAATCGCGACATTGGTGCTCGCGTTGGTCGAGATCCAATGACTGTTAGCAGAATATGGAATCGGAGGGATCAGGAAGGTAATACGGAATGACGTGCTGGATCCCAACAGCCTCGTATCAATAGCAGTCGAGATGACAAGCATCTTATCCGCATGGCTGTAACGGATCCTGCAGCCACGTCTTGATCTCGGAGTCAACAGATGGGGACGTTTGCATGACAACAACCATCTGTACGAACAGTTCGACGACCTTTGCCGCTGCATGATCTATCATCTCGGAGATCATGGCTGCAGTCACCCTTGACGCTCCATGACAGACAGGAACGCCTGCGATGGTGTACTCATCAACGAACCTGGGTGCATGAATGGCAAAACGTCATTTTTTCGGATGAATCCAAGTTCTGTTTACAGCATCATGATGGTCACATCCGTGTTTGGCGACATCGCGATGAACGCACATTGGAGGCGTTTATTCGTCGTCGCCATACTGGCGTATCACCCGGCGTGATGGTATGGGGCGCCATTGGTTACTCGTCTCGGTCACCTGTTGTTCGCATTGACGGACGTTACATTTCAGACGTGTTACGACCCATGGCCTGCGAAACCCTATATTTCAACAGCATAATGCACGACTGCATGTTGCAGTACCTGTACGGGCCTTTCTGGATACAGAAAATGTTCGACTACTGCCCTGGCCAGCCATTCTCCAGATCTCTCACCGGCTGAAAACTTCTAGTCAATGGGGGCCGAGCAACTGGCTCGTCACAATACGCCAGTCACTACTCTTGATGAACTGTGGTATCATGTTGAAGCTGCATGGGCAGCTGTACCTGTACACGCCATCCAAGCTCTGTTTGACGCAATGCCTAGGCGTATCAAGGCTGTTATTACGGCCAGAGGAGGTTATTCTGGGTACTGATTTCTCAGGCTCTATGCACCCAAATTGCGTGAAAATGTAATCACATGTAAGTTCTAGTAAAATATATTTGGCCAATGAATACCAGTGTATCATCTGCATTTCTTCTTGGTGTAGCAATTTTAATGGCTAGTAGTGTACCAATAGAATACCTGTGGCTCATAGGTCTGTCATTGTCCTGTGTTTGACCCTAACCCTTTGAGATGCAAACCCTTTTGTGTTTTTCCAAAGACAATTTAACATAAAAAGATGACCAATCCACTCCACACCGCCCCCTTTATTTAGTTATTACATGCTACATAGATAAATTGGAAGATTATTTTATTGAAACGAAGTGGAACGGGTCAGCCGTGTAGCAGCTTCCTGTGTATCATACACTGACGACCAATTAAGCTGGACCCGATACCACACCACCCAACTTAGCTAGTCGACGGTTCTCCTGCCTATGTGATCGCAGAACCAGATGAGCCCATGGCTGCGATCCTACTCTCGGCTCCGTACCGAAGGTCCACAAACATCTCATCGAATATGCTATGGATGGTGAACTCTGCTATTCGTCTCACAAGGAAGACTGTCAGTCTTCACCATTTCACATGGTCAATGAAAGTCAAGGAGACTCCCTACCAATCCAATGCTGTACACATAATTAGGTATCTGCACCTATGTTCTTCATGGCTTCAGAAATGACCTGTTCTACATCTGGAATGACTGCAGCTCAGTATGCGTACAGAGTGCACACTGGACTTTTCTTTTGCACGAATTCTCCCCAAGGCGCCCTATTATGTGCCTAACGTGTGAGCTCCCAACTACCAATCATCCCAACCCCTCTGAGTGCCTGGTTCTTGTTGACTGAGGATCATTATCAGCCATACACAGGTCCTTAAATTATTTTCTCATAGGAACTGCGGAGGCCCTTCGATCGGACCTCCAGAAAGTCTTTCCATGCTTGATAGACTCTTGGACCTCCCACTCGACCTCTCGTTAGGGAATTCGAAGCCTACACTACCTTTGCTGTGAGCGAAGAGTGTACCCGAACACAGCAATCACCAACACTGTCCATACTAAAGACGGTGGAACTTTACACTAAACAGTTGTTAAAACTCTAGATTGAGCCTAGTAATCTCCTACAGCATTTTGTTGAATGAATTCTACTTTTGAAAAGAGATTATTATCTGAATTTAATATTGTACCACAGTGTTCTTCTCAATACACAATGTAGTTGTGACATTAGCCAAATCAGTAAGTCACCAAGAAATCCATTATCATATCATGCTCTGTAGTTGTTACAGATGCTCAATTCATGGTAACATATTATGGGTTAATGAATCTAACTGCTATCAACAACCGAAATATGGCTTTCTTACAGGGATCTTAAATTTCATTTTCATGAAGAACATATGGTACCTATGAAATGGGAAAGGAATCAGACAAATGCTGGTATTAACAATATGTATTGTGTACATAAAATTTAATTTACATCGTATCAGCTAACGTCGGCGTCAAAGAGTCTGTTGCTCGGTCTTACGGTCGATAGTAAATATTTTATTATATAATTATATCGTAAATGGTGCCTCACCTTCTGGACTATGTATCTTACTATGATACAAGAGATGCCTGCAGTGGTAAGTGCATTTTTACCATACCCTGCCACCACTTCAGCATATACTGTGGCGGTGCTAGTCTCATTTAAATGCAGAAGAAATCTTAGTATTGCCCGATACTCCATTTTGTGAACGGTTGGCCTCACCTAATTTTGGCCCCTCTAGTGGTGTGGTATGGTGCTGTGGCGAGAAGATATAAATTTCTACCAAGAATGCAATTGTCAATATGTAAAAATAAAATTTAATAATAGGACATGTAGGTAGACGTTTTTTTCGTATCATAATAATAGCTTGATGACTGCTTCTCATAAAAATGAAATCGGTATAAACTTTACCAAACCGTAACAGAAATTTTAGAAGATAAGTAATACATTTGGTTAATGCTGGGTTGCACATAAATGTAAACTGACATATCAAATATAATTCGGAAATGTATGTTTTTAGAATATGTCTAAGACTGCCAAACTGAACGTCATATATACGTAAATTACAGATAAATGAAATAAAAAATAAATAAAATAACAAAATGTCGAATAAAATAATAAATAAATGAAGGCTTCTCATCGATAAATGGTGATAAGAAAGTTGAAAACTATTAGCAAACACAGACCGACAAGAAAATGGGTAATGAAGCTCTTATTCTGTAAGAATTAATGGTGCTAACGCGTCAGTGAATCAAATGCACTTATAGTGATCATTAAAAATACTATATTCTAAGTTTTATTGAAATTTGTTGGAACAAGTATATGTGATGAACGAGTGGAGTGGATGAGCACGAATCTGCTTGGTTTTGCTGCTAGCTTCCAGGAGGTGTGGCCACGAGTTGATGGCTAACGATCGAACGTCACTGATATTCCAATCTGGTGTTGGCTAATAATAATTAATATTAAGTGCATTTGTCAAGAAGAGTTTCTATGGAGAGACTTTAAGGGAAGTGCATTAATACAGCTTTTTTAAGGCAAAGGAATAGTGGTAAGGAAATATTTATTACAAAATGTGTTCGAATTTAGAATTACATGTGTGTGTACGCATACAGATTGTGAAGTAAGAATGATGACTTATGGAAGTATGGGTCTGACTGTGAGTCATGGATGTATACCCAATGAATTAGACGTGACCGGTCGCGGAAATTCGGAAATCCGATTTCGCATCTCGGTTCGACACATTTACATTTTTATCATTCCCTTATGCATTTGAGGCTTGTTCGTGTTCTCAAGTGTGAATACATTTAATATATTCCAGTTTACTCAATTTCACCGTTACAATGTAGCAAAACACGTAATTTATAGGAATGCATCAACTGTTTTTCAAACTGATTTAAATACTGTACGTAGGCTTTTATGTTCTATACATGATATTTCTTCGTCCCATTTAAACCCTGTTGTGATCTATGCCCTATCTACTGAGCCACCCGGCTGCCTCCAATTATTTATTGCTGATGATGGCAATTATTTCAACGTCCAGTTTTCTATGTATATGAAATTAGCCTGGCGAAAGTGTGATAGATGGACCAAGGACAAATGTCTAGCAAGAATTGAGAGGCCCACAACTACCGTTCTCTGTCTGCTAGGGCGATTCGTAGCTTCACGGTGTGTGTGTGTGTGGGTGGGTGGGTGGGTGTGGGTGTGTGTGCAGGTGCGTGTGCGTGCTCCAGGGTGGCTTGCCACTGTCTGCCCAGTGACGTAGGGCGGTGGCCGGCGCTCCGCCGCAGCTCGGCCGCAAGGCCACGTACTTCGCCCTAACGGCCAGACGCCAGTTCGCTGTTGTTCGAAGCAGCAACGCTCCTGCTGTGCGTGCTGCTAACGAAACGCTGACGGCAGAGTGCGTCGGCAACCACTAGGTGCGATTCTTGTTGCCTCTGAACACCCAACGACCAAGCGTCGTTAAATTATCTTGGCAGATCTCAGTGATCTGAGCCCAAAGTTTTGTCAAGTGAATCCGTAGGTACTGGTTCATATTTCATGAGGTATAAGGTGCTAACTGGGTTGTGTCTTTATAACAGCTGTAAATTACTTTGTTTTCATGCGTGCATGCTATTTTCCTCACACCTTTTGTTTGCTGAATACTTTATTTGTTTTTGATTTCTACGTCTGTTATGACTCAATCCTCAAATTCCTGAATAACAAGAGAAAGGAATACACAGTCATCGACATACGCAACCAAGATATTAAGTTCAAATAAACAAAAAATATATGTAAGAAACAGGGTATTGGGAAGACGAAGATGGTTTAGGAATAACACAATGTTCCCAAACTCTTTCTTTTATATATGATAGCGTATTTCGTTATTTTTTTCTGTTACTGCATCAATATATTACTTTCAAATACTCAACTTAACCCTCCTTTGCTTGCGCAGATCACACTCGTCATCCACGTGACTCTCCCGCTCATTTTTGTCTGACAGGGCTGGCTTGAGATCACGCCATTTTCAATCCCTTTCTGTTAACTCTCCAACTATGAGCTCCAGTCATTGTTGGATTTTCAGTCACGGAAGATACATTGTGTATGACACATTATTGTAGTCTGGTGGACACTGGACATCCGCGCGAGCCCTGCTGCCACAATCTGAAAGAAAGTAAGTCGATACTACTTTATTGCTTTCCTGGATTGAATCGATCTTTCATGAGCGTAAATTGAAACTATTTGCAGTTACATTCCGTGTTACCTAGTATTCTCTTCATTTTTAGATTGTGGAAGAAATGTCACTGGCAAGAGAATGTCGGAGAGCGTTTAGAAGAAATCCTATTGGAGCTGAGTGAGAGAGATGCTCACAGTGACAGCGCTGACTCCAAGACTAAGGATTGCGTTCATGAAAGCGGTCATTATTCAGAAACAAAACAAGAAGTGTCAGAAAATAATGCATATGAGTCACAGGAAGAAGTAACTCAAGAGGATGCATTTTTTAGGGACAAAAGGAATAACTAAATAAAGGAAAATAAATATCCTAGCAATGTTAGAAGCAGATATTGTAACATTATTAAGCATTTACCTGGACCAAAAAATCAAGCTCGTATAAAAAAGACAGAAATAGACATTTTTAATTTGTTCTTGGATGAAAACGTAATAAGCATTATCGCAACTTGGCATCTGTGAAGTTCGTGGTAAATTCTCCAGGGAAAGGGATGCTGAAGAAACAGGTGCGATAGAGATCAGAGCGTTCATTGGTTTGTCATACCTGTGTGGATCTTTGAGGTGTTCTAGGAACAGTATATAGAAATTGTGGGATAAATCAATCAACTTGAATCATGTTATTTGTGCATACAGTAAGCGAAAACCAATTCAGTTTTCTGTTGAGATGTCTGAGGTTTGATAATATCCGTTATAGAGGTGTTCGCAGAGAGATTGACAAGTTGGCTGCTATCAAATAGGTACGTGAACTATTCACGAACAATTACCAAAATTATTTTTCACCTAGTGAATATCTTACTGTTGACGAACAGCTTATGACATTTAAAGGAAACTGCCGATTCAGATAATATATTCCTAGCAAACCAGCAAAGTATGAGTTAAAAGTGTTTGCTTTGGTTGATGTAAAAACAGCTTCAACTTTGAATTCAGAACTGTACGACTGTAAGAAACCAGAGGAACCATGTGACGCCAGAAATTCATTGATGATACTGTTCTTCGAATGGTCGAACTGTTTCAAACGTTGGAATATACACTCCTGGAAATGGAAAAAAGAACACATTGACACCGGTGTGTCAGACCCACCATACTTGCTCCGGACACTGCGAGAGGGCTGTACAAGCAATGATCACACGCACGGCACAGCGGACACACCAGGAACCGCGGTGTTGGCCGTCGAATGGCGCTAGCTGCGCAGCATTTGTGCACCGCTGCCGTCAGTGTCAGCCAGTTTGCCGTGGCATACGGAGTTCCATCGCAGTCTTTAACACTGGTAGCATGCCGCGACAGCGTGGACGTGAACCGTATGTGCAGTTGACGGACTTTGAGCGAGGGCGTATAGTGGGCATGCGGGAGGCCGGGTGGACGTATCGCCGAATTGCTCAACACGTGGGGCGTGAGGTCTCCACAGTACGTCGATGTTGTCGCCAGTGGTCGGCGGAAGGTGCACGTGCCCGTCGACCTGGGACCGGACCGCAGCGACGCACGGATGCACGCCAAGACCGTAGGATCCTACGCAGTGCCGTAGGGGACCGCACCGCCACTTCCCAGCAAATTAGGGACACTGTTGCTCCTGGGTTATCGGCGAGGACCATTCGCAACCGTCTCCATGAAGCTGGGCTACGGTCCCGCACACCGTTAGGCCGTCTTCCGCTCACGCCCCAACATCGTGCAGCCCGCCTCCAGTGGTGTCGCGACAGGCGTGAATGGAGGGACGAATGGAGACGTGTCGTCTGCAGCGATGAGAGTCGCTTCTGCCTTGGTGCCAATGATGGTCGCATGCGTGTTTGGCGCCGTGCAGGTGAGCGCCACAATCAGGACTGCATACGACCGAGGCACACAGGGCCAACACCCGGCATCATGGTGTGGGGAGCGATCTCCTACACTGGCCGTACACCTCTGGTGATCGTCGAGGGGACACTGAATAGTGCACGGTACATCCAAACTGTCATCAAACCCATCGTTCTACCATTCCTAGACCGGCAAGGGAACTTGCTGTTCCAACAGGACAATGCACGTCCGCATTATTCCGTGCCACCCAACGTGCTCTAGAAGGTGTAAGTGAACTACCCTGGCCAGCAAGATCTCCGGATCTGTCCCCCATTGAGCATGTTTGGGACTGTATGAAGCGTCGTCTCACGCGGTCTGCACGTCCAGCACGAACGCTGGTCCAACTGAGGTGCCAGGTGGAAATGGCATGGCAAGCCGTTCCACAGGACTACATCCAGCATCTCTACGATCGTCTCCATGGGAGAATAGCAGCCTGCATTGCTGCGAAAGGTGGATATACACTGTACTAATGCCGACATTGTGCATGCTCTGTTGCCTGTGTCTATGTGCCTGTGGTTCTGTCAGTGTGATCATGTGATGTATCTGACCCCAGGAATGTGTCAATAAAGTTTCCCCTTCCTAGGACAATGAATTCACGGTGTTCTTATTTCAATTTCCAGGAGTGTATAATGCTGTGCAAGAATATCAAATCAGTCATAAAGACTGTTGAAATTTTAAAAATAAACCGCTTACTTTGTGGATGGCACCAGTCATCCGCGCGAGTGACCATGTCACGAATGTTCGCGCGAGGAATGGAGGATTAAGAGCGATCTATATCAGGATTCTTAATTTTAGACTTACACCATGATAGTAGAACTTAGAAATTTGTTCGCAACCATGGAATATTTCTGCCATAAAATGCATCGTCGTATGAAGGTCTTGCTTATTGGTAACACATGAAAACTGGTGCCGGACTGGGATTCTAATCTGGATTTATCATCTGTCACGAGCGTCGTTGTAACTTCAGCTACCCGACCACACTTCCAGGACTACTCAAATGTCTGGGTTTGGCCCAAGCCCGTCACAGACTTTCATTTGTCACCAATAGTTAACACATTCATAAGTAATGCAGCTGATATCAGAAATATTTGGCAATTGCGAATACACTTTATTAATTTATGAGTAGTATAGCTGCCAGGTCGTAACCACTGTCGTATTCTTCAGCCTTTGTTACAATCAAATATTACAGACCTTATGGGCAAAATAAACTACAACTAAGGGAGCATAATTATGGAACTATATGAAATAAAATAACCTCTGAACGGATTTGTCGACATATGGAACAGGGAACTTGAGTATGAGCCTATTTATCGACTTCTAGACGCTGCACGGTTGGCCTCGGGGCATGATAGGAATTAACTTGCACATCCACACGTGCCTAATTGTTGTCGGCCACTTTCATTTCCACGGGTTCATCAATAACCAAATTTAGCGCATTTGGATGACTGAGAATCCGCATTTCGCTATAGAGAAGTTTCTTCACCCTCAACGGGTAATTGTGTGCTGTGCAATATCCAGTCACGGAATAATCGGTGTGATATTCCTTGATGACAGGGTGACAACCGGAAAGTACGTGAAGATTTTGAAAGATGATTTCATCCCCTTTGTTCAAAGTGGCCCTGATTTCGGCAAGTATGGTTCATGCAAGACGGAGCTCGACCCCAGCGAAGCAGGAGAGTGTTTGATGTCCTGGAGGAGCAGTCTGGCCCTGGGGTACGCACAGGCCAGTGGCATAGGCCATCATTGGCCGCTATATTATCCATATCTGAAAACATGCGACTCCTTTTTGTGGGGCTGCATTAGAGACAAGATGTACAGAAATAACCCCAAAACCGTTTGCTGTGGTGAAAACAACCATTCAGGAAGTTATCGACAGTTAGTGGGTCATGCAAAAATTTCGTTATTCGTCTGCTCTGTATCATCGCCAATCGTGGCAGGCATACGAACATGTTATAACCTAAATCTTAATATCAGTTGCGACGTTTACATCCTGAATATAGTGTGTGCACGCCGTAGTTTGTAACTAATTCACGTTTTCTTCATATACTTCAATAATTGTTACCCTGTACGTCTACAAAGATATTCTGCAAAACATACTTAAGTCCCTGATAGAGTTTCATCGAACCACTTTTCAAATAATTTTCTATTATTTCAATATAGAATAGTGGACGAGAAAAAACCATTAACTATATCTTTCCTTGTGAGCTCTTATTTGCCTTATTTTATTATGGTGATGGTTTGTTCCGTTGTAAGTCAGCATCAACAAAATATTTTCGCGTTCGGAGGAGAAAGTTGGTGATTGACATTTTGTGAGAAGATTCAGACGGTACAAAAATGCCTTTGCTTTAATGATGTCCACCCCAAATCTTGTATCACATCAGTGGGACTCCTTCCTATATCGCAATAATAATACGTGTTCGTATTATTTGAACTTTCTGGATGTACTCCGTTAATATTGTCTGGTAAGGATCACAGACCGCACAGCAGTACTCCAAAAGAGTACTGTTTAGTAGATCTGTTACAAATTCTAAAGTTTCTTTGGTTAGCCTTTCGCACAAAATTTCTATGTGTTCTCTCCAATTTAAGTTGTACGTAATTCTAATTCCTACGTATTTAGTTGAATTTACGGCCATTAGATATGACTGATTTATGGTGTAACCGAAGGTCAGGGCATTCCTTTTAGCCCTCATATTGATGGGTCATTTTCCAATTTTTGCACCATACAGATATCTGTTTTGAATCGATTTGCTATTTGTTTTGATTTTCTGATGACTTTACTAGACGGTAAACGACCGCATCACTTGCAAACAACCTAAGACGGCTGATCAGATTGTGTCCTTAATCGTTTATACAGAGGATATTAAATAATCACGCCATTTCACTACAAGCCGCTTATGTGGTACAGCATCAAAAGCCTTCTGGAAACCTAGAAATACGGAATCAGTCTGAAATCCCTTGCCGGTACCACCGAGCACTTCGTATGTATAAGGAGCTTGTTGAATTTCACAAAAACGGTGTTTTCTAAAAGTTTGTTGACTGTGTGTCAGTAGACCGTTCTTTTGGAGGTAATTCATAATGTTAGAAGACAATATACTTG
Organism: Schistocerca gregaria; assembly: GCF_023897955.1. Taxonomy (NCBI): domain Eukaryota; kingdom Metazoa; phylum Arthropoda; class Insecta; order Orthoptera; family Acrididae; genus Schistocerca; species Schistocerca gregaria. Next base: position 249,134,437 of record NC_064926.1, read on the forward strand.
TCAAAATGCTGATGCATATCCACGTTGATGATATGATCATGTAATTTAGTGTATTACTCGCACTACCTTTCTTGAATATTGGTGTGTCCTGTGCAACTTTCCAGTCTTTAGTTACGGATATGTTGTCGAGCGAGCGTTGTATATAATTGCGTCAGCATACTCCGAATTGAACTTAACTGATATACAGTCTTGACCGGTGATTTGCTTTTATTAAGTAATTTATGTTGCTTCATTACTCGGAGGATACCTGTTTCTAATTTACTCATGTTAGCAGCTGGTCGTGATTCAATTTCTGAAATATTCTCTTCATCTTCTTTGGTCAAGGTATTTCGGAAGACGCTTTCGCAGCACTGACTCCTACAGTATTTTCATTGTTATCGCGCATGGAAGGCATTAATTGTGCCTTGCCGCTAGCGTACTTTACATATGACCAGAGTCTCTTTTAATTTTCTGCCAGTTTCGAGACAAAGTTCCGTTGCAAAAACTATTATAAACATCTCGCATTGACGTCTGTGCTAAATTTCGAGTTTTTGTAAAAGTTCGCCAGTCTTGGGGATTTTGTAGTAATTTAAATTTGGCATGCCTTTTTAGTTGTTTCTGCAACAGTTTTCTGACAGGTTTCGTGTGCCAAGGGGGATCAGCACCGTCGTTTCGTAATTCATTTGGTGTCAATCTCTCAATTGCTGTTGATACTATTCCTTAGATTTAACGCCACATCTGGTCTATAGTTACATTGTTAATTTGGAGGGAGTGAAGATTGTTTCTCACGAAGGCGTGAAGTAAATTTTTATATGCTTTTTTGAATTTGTATATTTTTCGTTTATCTTACGATATTCACTCTCGCTACGACAACCCTGTGTTCACTAATCCCTGTAACCGTTCTGATGCTCATTATTATCTCAGGATTAGTTGCTGCTAAGAGTTCAAGAGTGCTTTCACAATCGTTTGCTACTTGCATGGGCTCATGAATTAACTACTCGAATCAATTTTCAGAGAATGTCTTTCGTACAATTTCCGATGATTTTTTATGCATCCCTCCGTATTTAAACATGTATTTTCGCCAACATGTCGAGGGTAAATTAAAGTCACCACCAATTATAATTGCGTGACTGGAGTGCGTGTTTGAAATTGAAGTTTTCTTTGAATGACCGTAACGCAAACGTTGCATACGTTTGCCTCTTACAACCACTTTGCGGAAGTCATAATAATGCTACGAGCGATGGGCTTATAGACAGTATGGAAATATGGAAGTTTTGGTCAGTCATGGAAGCATTCTCAGATAGTCAAAGTTGTTAAGGCGACTGCTTGTGACAAGTGGGGAATCCGGGTTGGAGTGTTTTGGAACAAGTCATTAGTGTCACTTATTCTCTACGTGGGTAACGATTTCTCCTTTCGAAAGGATTACATTAATCCTATGTACACTACCAACGTAGAGCCACAGTTTTTTCCCTAACCCATAGAAAACGATTGTACTTAATACTGATATTAGTTTTCTATCTGCTCACTGAAAGTAGTAAAACATGCTTCAAGTACAGTCAGGAACACAACTTATTGATTGCAGGCTGCCCACATGATGTGGGTAACACTACTGCTTCGTCAACAGTTCAGCATACAGGAAAACTTACTCCACTACGTAAGTGGGAAAATTCAGCAAATAATTTCATTGACTGTAGTGTGTATGGGATAGGAGCAAGAAAGGATTGTTAGTTTGTGGAGATTTCAGTGTGATTTCATTGATGAACTTGACGTAAAATCGCTCTAGAAATGCTAAGACAAAGTTTTAATGTGTTGATGAATTACAAACCTACGTATTGCAACAGATAGTGACAGTTGTGACATAAGAAGTAAAAGTCAAAGAAAAAATTACATGTCCTTATTAAACTGTTTATCATATAACCTGTCTTAGCTCAGTCCAAATTCAGGTTCATTATGACGCATTTATCTGTTAGTTTATATCACTTTCGAGAACAGCACCCCCAAATGTAAAACATAATTTAAAGAAAGTATCTTCTCAAAGTGAGGAATAACGCAAATAAATTATGACCTTACGGAAATAATTTCCTATGATGATTTGTAGTACGAAATGAATCTTGTCATGTCTCAACACGTAATTCTGTGATGGATCAATCTACATGAAGCTTACTGGAAGTCCTCTGTATCCACTGGCAAAAATATCTTATTATAAACTGGGAACGTGAACTTACCAATCATTTAGGCCCGTCAGAGCAATAATTTTGATTAGAGCTTCTGCGCTCAGTGATGTAACCATCAGTGGTCGTAGTCATATGCAACTTTTGCGAAAATATCTGTAATGGATATTCGAAAGGTTATATGTCTATAAAATATCCTGAATTCTATTGTAAAACAGTGGAAGCTGCTATAGCCATAGCGAACATATTTCTACCTCTTCAATGATTACTCAGAATCCTTCCCGCAAACTTACTATTTCGTATTATAAAATTATATACATATATTTTTCATTTATTCCATGACGTAGACCAAGTGGTCACCTAAAGTAAATTTTATTTGAATTGTATTATTAATTTTTCAGTGCAGTTATGTATAACCTCCATGTAGTTTTGGAAGATTTGGCTCATTAGAAAACATTTTAATTTGTGAGTATGGAAGTAAGAGTTGATGAGCGAGCAGTTCTCAGTGAACGTGCTTGGATGGTCGGATGTGAGTCTGCAACAAATTTGTGAATCACTAATTAGTCTTTTAGTAATTGTGAAAGCTGGAAAAGACTGGCAGAACTTGAAATAGTCTGTTGAGGGGGCAAACCGGTAATTTACAAGGATAGAACAGTTGAACTCAGATCCTCATGGAACTATAATTTTTACTAATACCTTAAGAAGAAGATTTTATGCTGAAGATCGGTGCAGAGAAGAGTGGTGCAAGAAGAAAAAAGGAGCTACAAACGGGAAGATTTATACCAAGACAGACACAGAAGATTTCAGGAAAATGATGAAACAGCAGATAGACCAAACAATGTAGAACCAGATGCTACTTCCACCTTAAGAGATCGCAATTGTATCATGATTTCCGTGGCAGAAAACGAAATTAATTTATCCTATGTCAGACAGAGAAGAAACTATGGGGTGATTGCGAGTGGAAGATCAACTGGTATTGAACAATTAATTATCTTAAAACTATAGTCTAAACTATGTGACGTCCCAAACCCCTTATCATTAAATATGAGTTAATTTCATCAAAAAGTGATTTATAAAGGGACAATCTGGCATTTGAAACATAGTCATATCGTCATCATAGATGTAGGTGCAAAATCGGTAGCCTATTATCAAAACTATGACATATTGCGTCTTGCATCCAAGCTCGAAACAAAAATACTTCTCGTTGTGCTCAGCTATGAAACTACACACTGGACCAGCCTTGAAACTTTATTTGAATTTTGCTAACTATTTTTCTAATTGATAAAAGCAATCACCATTTCCTGTGGTACAGTGTTCTTGAGAGAGAAGCACCATGAGATTGCAGAAAGTAACTTCTTCGCCTACAGTTCACCTCTAGGTGAGCTATATCTGTGATTTAGGGGTTACTATTTAGCTGTCATCTTTGTTGTTGGATTATGTGAAAAACCTAAATCGAATTTCAAATTGAATCAAATACAAACATGGTAACCTTAAAAACTTTTTCTTAAAAAGTAAGTACTAGCTTCCATACATACCAATTACATTAATAGTGATAGAATTCTGTCTCGCACATTAAATTTCCTATGCTATAGTGTAATTAGACCTGCGTAAAAGTAAGAACCTGTAAACGTGTAAGCATGGTCTTATTTTCCATTGTGGTATTGTAAATGAATATTTGTTGATTATGTACCAATATGAGACGAAAGATGAGACTTATTGTGAAACATAACAAAATGTAACATTCACATGAAAGCACTCTTGACTTTGGATTTCATACAGACATTCTATTGTCATTAATTGGACTAACCGTCTTTTTGTACCACGAATATATACGACTCTTGTTGATCTTCAGATATCCACACAGGATCGATGTTTACAATACTGAGAATTCTTGTATTATATTGGATATGAATATCTTACACCACTCCGAATATTTAATACCTGTCGATACAGCATTTCTGATCACTTGCTCTTTGTATAACGATCGCATCAAACATAACTGAGGTAGTTATATACCTATTCTTTTACAGCGGTAAACTGTTAATATCTCAGTAACGAACACTACACTAACACTTCTGGTACAAGTCTGTTTGTATCTAGGTATTTATATACTTGTATATACTGTTTTGTGAGAGTCAGGACGAATGTTTCAGTGTGTTGCCTTGCACTCTGGTGCAAGAGGATTTATTTAGTCTGACTCCTAGCATTGTGAGCTAAGCCAAGTCTGTCAAAGGAGCCTCTTACTACAAGTTAAATTTGATCGCTATTAAGTTGTTGCGACCACATTGTATATTAAGGTATTAAGCAATTTTAACTGCATAATAAACTCTTGCTATCAGAGCAGGTTGAAAGTATAGCGTCCGCTCATATTTACAAGTTGCAGTAAGAGTTACTGTCGTGTAAGTAAGAAAATTCATACTTAATTACGATAAAATACTAGGGAACATTCTTAGCTAATCCAGTAGCTGTAGTAGCAGTCACGGCATGGATTTGTTAGTGGACTGACACAGGGGTAAACCAAGACCGTTTTACGTGGGAACCATGTGGGGTATTGTTATTGTTATCGTACCTAGCTCCATCGGCTTATAAAAGTTCAACGATCGTGGACAAGGAGATGCCATCAGGTAACTGTTTATGCTCGCTCGAGCTAAAGTGAAACTGGAAGCTTGTATGATGACATTCGTTGAGAAGATAATTGAGGAGGTTTTCCGAAGTAGCAGTATAAAAGTAGGAGAGAGCGGTAGGAACAACAGACTCGATCATGAGGTCATTTGCTCCTCAAGCTCAAGGTCTATGAGGGGACATGAGTGTTGATATTATGTTTAGTCAATTTTTCAATATGGAGAAACATAAATAGAATTAAAATGAATGAAAATAGGTCAACGTAGATAGAACAGACGGTACTACAAGTAGTTCAGATCAAATGCTGGAAGGACAGAGCAAGCTCAAACATCAGTTAATAAAATAAATGAAAGTAGCGCAATGCTAACTTGAAGCACAGTTAAAGAACGCTAAGCAAGTAGTGAGACGGAAATTTCAACTAACGAAGGCCAGCTGGAACATTCGTGCATGTCTGAGGGACATTGCATAGTACGCTGTAAAACGCAGACACTGGGCCAAGCAGTATTATATGCCTTGGTTGGCCGCGACAACAGTAAATAATGGTCCCTGTGTGAGAACAACAGCAACTGTGCGATTGCAGGAGGTGGATACACTGTGAGATATGGTGGTTCAGGTCGGTCCGAGAGGCGTGCTCGGATAGCCAAACTGCTTAAGGTGATCACTTGCGTAAAGACGAAACTCCAGGTTTGAGTCCCAGCCTGGCAGAGACTGTCACAACTCACTAATAAGTTGTACAACTGAAGTCTAATCATATTTGCTATTCTGAACACGTTTCTTCTATTTCATATAGCAGCAGATCGTAGCAGTGTAAGTTCCATCACACATCAGAAGGACTCTGCATAGTACACCATAAATCACAGCCACTACAAAACAGAACAACCAACTAAGTGTAAATAAACAGGGTCGATCAATGCGAGTGGTTTTAGGTTCCAGGCTTATTACCAAAATTGCTCGATCAGGAACAGATTGGCTAGAAAGCATGCCCGAAATGATACGAATGTTTGAATCGGTTGGGCATACGAGAAATCACGATTTGACATGTAGGTAATTGGTAAGTGCCACAGTTGAAAGAGAATAGAAAGTGAACGATTTTCTGATTGAATGAAAAATGTTAAAAATAGAATGATGTCTCTATACCAACAATCATCCGAGTCTGAGACTTAGTCTTCACACAGTGTGAAACTCGAAACTGGTCATCTATGTATCGGTCTGCTGGTAGGAGCACTTCTAGTCACTTCAAGCACTATTCAGAGCATTTATTAAAGCAAGGATTATGCTGAAAAGTACAAATTCCGAACTGCCAAAGAGAGAATGAAGTTTTAGGGACATTGCATTTTGTAAAAGGGAACTGAGTTGCATTGGGAAAAGAAAAAAGCAGCTGAGGAAGCCTCTCCACCGAAAGACAAAGGCAGCTAAGACCATCAATCGAAATGTGGGGACTGTGTTACAAGTTCATATCGAATGAAGTACTGATCGGTCCAGTCTCAGCAACATTACCACGATCCTTGACTTGGGAGGATGGCTTGTGTGCCACTGAGGTACCGATAACTGTGTCATAGGTCCAACGACAGCAGGGGGATATGTGTCGAAAGGTGAGACAAACGTGTGGTTCCTGAAGAGAGCCAGCTGCCTGTTCAGTAGTTGCAGAAATAACAGTCTGCATGATTGACTGATCTGAACTTTTAACATCAGCCAATATAACCTTCTGGGCTATTACTAGAAACGGCCGAAAGCAGGGGGAAATTACAGCCGCAACTGTTCCCAAGGGTGGGATGTGCAGCTCTAATGCGCAGTTAAATGATGATGCAATCCTCTTAGTTCTCTGGGTGGCGTCTTCGCAGGAACATGTCGTCATGAGGAGAAACAAAACTGGCGTTGTAAGGGTTGGAGCGTGAAATGTTAGTTCCTTTTATCGGACAGACAGGTTACAAAATTTAAATAGGGAAGTAGCTAGACTGAAGTCAGGTATAGTTGGAATTAAGACGGTCTTTGGCAGGACTTCTGCTCAGGTGAGTACAAGGTTTTAAATAGAAAATAGAATAGCGATAATGCAGGAGTTAGTCTAATAATAGATAAGAAGATAGGAATTAGGGTAAGCTACAAAGGACAACATAGGGAATGCATTATCACAGCCACAACAGTCACGACGCCGACAACCCATCACGGTAATAAAAGCTGTCTGCCAGCTACTTTCGCAGATGATGAAAAGAATCAAGAAATGTGTGATCAGATAGGGACTGTAATTCGACAGCAGAGAAAGGATGAGAAGGAGAAGTAGTTGGTGAATATGACTGAGGGGGAGGGGGAAGGAATTAATGAGGAATACATCTGCTAGAATTTGCACAAAGCTTAAATTCGAAGTCGCTGATACCTGGTTTAAGAATCAGGACACAATGTTGTAAATGAGAAAGCTGCCTGGAGATACCATATGGTATGAGATATTAAAACCAGATTATAAATTGTAAATAGTTTCCAGCATCAGATATGGACTCTGTCCACAATGAATTTCTCACGAACTATATATTGCAACTGAACTAACAGCAAATCAGTAAAACGTTAAGGAAGTAGGACTTGAATAATTCGAAAGAATCAGGGGTTGTTGAGAGTTTCAGAGGGAGCACTAGGAAACGATGACAACAACAGTGAAAGAAATAGAGTGGAAGTCAAATGAGCAGCTTTGAAAGATGAAATATAGAAGGTAGCAGAGGATCAAATACGTAGAATGACAAGACCCTATAGAAATCATTGGATGTCACTGGATATGAAGGATTTAGATGATGAAAGAAGACAGTGTGAGAGTGTAACAAATGATTCCGGAGAAAGGGAAACAAACATCAACAAAATTAAAGGAAAATGCGTAATAGCTTCCGGTAATGGCTACAGGAGAAACGCAAGGCTGTAGAAGCTTGCACAAATCAGAAATCAGAATCAAGCAAAGAAGGGTAAGATGACTAGAATGTGGGTAGCATTGTACGAATTGATAGGCCGCCAGACGTCCCGAACTGGCCCATCTTTGGAGAGCGGGATGGATTGCTTGGCGAAGCTACGAGGTGCGGACGTGGAACGGGACGGCCAAAGTGAGTGATGGCGAGGCGTGCACAAAAGTTAGTTTGGAGTTCGGCAAGCATACTGGACGTGGTCCCCTGTGTTGCGGATCCTATGGTTCGTCGCCGATTTGTCTTTTGAACATGCTCAGCTGTTTCCGAGCAGTACATGGGGAAAGCAGCTCAGCAGTTCGAGGCAGGTAGCAAGTGAGAGGAAGCCGTTTGCTCCATTGCCGAGCTTCAGACAATACTGAAAGATATTCTTTGCATCTTACAAGAGCTTTAAGGTGAGTATTCCCCGGAGTAGTATCTACGCACGAGAGTTGTCTGTCCTATGTATCAACAAGTTGATTCGTTTCAGCTCCACGCCAAGGGATTTCATTTGAATTTGGTTCACTACTGGCTGAACTTATTCGGGTTTACATGGACCAAGTGGGCAGGGTCCTTTACAAGCTGCTGAACTTTTACTTCGGTTTGAGAAGTTTTCTTATTATAAATTACTCTGAGTGCGTTGGTGTCAATTCGTTTAGGGTATTGTAATGATTCTACAACTGGCACGCAAATTTCGCAATTATCACTCCAGTCTCCCAATATAATTACCTTGGGCAGACGGTGCTGTCTGACACAGCCTCCCCTATCTCCGATCCAGCTTCCCCTGACTTCGCCGTGTCTAATTGTAAATACCATTATGTATCTGCACAGACATAAGTGTATTTTATGTGAACTCTAGGAGACAACAGCCAATAATTTTGAGCTGTTCGATTTGTTAACATTCCTGGGTTTTTGCCAGTAGCGGCTAGCACTGTAGATCTATTGTTGTTATATTCTCCTTTTCATAGTTTTTTGTAGAATTCAAACGGCCAGACCTTAGCTAAGATGAGCTCTGAAGGCTTTCTGCATTCATGTTTAGAACTTTAATATTAGTGTTATTAATTTACAGGTCCTGATGTCAGTTTTCTTTTCATTTTTAACTCCCTGGTGAACTTATTGCATCTCAGGTCTTCATATTATCAAATGTTGTTAACACATTGCCGTCCGCACGTCTCGTAAAAATTTATTCGCTTGGTGCCGGCAGCGCTATTTCGGATTACTTGGCTTGTCACTGGCCGTTCTTGAGATTATAGGGAGATTATAAATTGTTAAGTTTTACTTATCTTATCGTTAGCTCTCATAAGTTCTCCACCCTGTTCCCCTACTTTCATGATATTTCGAAGATATACCGGGTGGTCAAAAAGTCGGTATAAATTTGAAAACTTAATAAACCACGGAATATTGTAGACAGAGAGGTAAAAATTCATAGACATGCTTGGACTGACATGGGGTTTTATTAGAACAAAAAAAACTTCATATTGCTAGACGCTTGAAAGACAGCTTGCGCGCGTCGTTTGGTGATGATCGTGTGCTCAGCCGCCACTTTCATCATGCTTGGCCTCCCAGGTCCCCAGACCTCAGTCCGTACGATTATTGGATTGGGGTTACATGAAGTCGCAAGTGTATCGTGATCGACCGACATCCTTATGGATGCTGAAAGACAACATCCGACGCCAATGCCTCATCATAAGCCCGAACATGCTTTACATTGCTGTTCACAACATTATTCCTCGAATACAGCTATTGTTTCGGAATGATGGTGGACATATTGAGCATATCCTGTGAAGCACATCATCTTTGCTTCGTCTTACTTTGTTATGCTAGTTATTGCTATTCTGATCAGATGAAGCGCCATGTGTCGGACATTGTTTGAACGTTTGTATGTTTTTGGTTCTAATAAAGCCCATGTCATTCCAAGCATGTGTGTCAGTTTGTACCCCTCTATCTACATTATTCTGTAATTTATTCAGTTTGCAAATTTATATTGACTTTTTGATGACCCGGCGCATAATTAAATAAATAAACACGAAATTTGTTTGTTTCATATATTTGTTTATTTGCATTGTCTCTGGGACTTAGAATTTCTCTTTCATATGATATGCAGCAGAACAGTCTCCAACTTTGTCGTTCTTTCATTTTTTTAACAACGATGGCAGTTTCTTCATTTTCGTCTATTCGTTTCGGAAATACGTAGGCCTATTAGTTGCTGTTGCTTTATGTGCCCGGAAAGTCTGTCTACCGAACCATGATGAGACGTAAGCGATGTAGTGGCAACCTCCAAGTTTTGCTCAGAGCACTCATCTTCAATAATCGTATCGTCTCTTTCCTCTGCCATGATGAAAGGGCACAGGCACATATAAACAAAGAAGTTGTGGACTTGTGTAACTTATTGTTACCCAAACAAAACACCAACAGAGTTCAATAGATACTAAAGTGCTGTCGCCGGCCACTGCGCGATACTCTACTCACTACAACACCGTGCTGTCGCTGGCCACTGAGCGACACTATGCACACGCCACTGCTGTGGTGTCGCCGGCCGTGGACCGCTATTTCACGCACGACGCCACTGTGGTGTCACCGGACTACAGTGTGTTAACCTTGACAAACTAGTTTCATGTTTTAATAAGTAATGAAAAGTTTCTTTTTAATGAACTGGCTTGAACAGGTTAGTTAAATTACATTCACGTTTCAATATTGGCAAATCTTTAAAAGTTGTTAGTCATGACCAAATAATTTTAAATTTTAAAAATTTCTATTCAACTTCATGGCTAGATCCGTGTTACATTAAGTGTCTTTCTATGGTAACCAATGTTGTTTTGGAACATGTCAATGTTGCGGGTGGTGTTCAGTCCTACCCGCTTCAGGGTTTTCATTGCAAGCAACCGGATCCGGAATCAAGCATCACAGGAGCCTTCAAGGCAGCAGAAATTAATAAGAGAATTGAGGTGAAACATGTTTGTTTCAAATTCAATTCGGTCTATAGCTTTACTTCCGTATTTATGATCCTTAGAAATGGGGATACATAGGCTATGCGCATATTTCAGCCCCTTCATTGCTTACAACAGCATCCCTACCAGTTTATTGTTCTGTAGAAATGTAGACTTTTATTATTTTTTTTCTTTATGAATGCATGTGGGCATGTAAGGTAAATGATATTTGAGTAGTAACATTACTTTTCAGTGTAGTTACAAATAACCACTGTGTACGTGTGGAGGCTTTGACCCAGTAAGAAACATGTTATCCACCCAAAAATTTGCGATTATGGATGTTGCAGTTGTTGAGCGACTGCTTAAAGGTAATAATTGAAAGACTGTCGGTGGTTACGTATGAGTGTAGAGCAAATATGAAAAAAATTAATTAGTTTATTGAGTGACGAGCAGTTATTGAAGTGATGGAAGGAGGAGCCTAGGTTGGAAAAGCTCAGCGACAGTGTATTGAAACAGAGTACGATATAATTTGCAAGGGGAGAAGACTGGACCTCTAAATCTTCTGGAAAGCGATTGCTTCAGTACTGTTGTAGCAATATCCTAATATTTCGAGAAGAAGATTTTATTCCGAACATCTATGCTGGAATTGAGGGCTTAAGTGGGGAAGACCAAAGGAGGAAACGCCAATTACAAGTGAGAAGATTTATTCTAAGATAATTGCAGAAGGTACCAGAAAGAAGAGACTGAAGATTCATCACACGATCTAAAACCTGATCGTATCACTTTCAGAGAACACTATTACGCCAAGGCTCCTGGAGGTTACAAACCGGATTGTTTTGTATTGTATGAGGCAGAAAAGAATCTGTGAAATTTTACCAATCCATGGACTGGTGATGGGTGGAGAGAGAGAGAGAGAGAGAGAGAGAGACATTCTTCTGTGTATTTAACTATGAATTATTTTATAAGATTAGGCTAAACAGCGTGAAGGCCCAAGCTTGTCATCATTTAGTTTGAGTGAAGTTAATAAAACGCCCCTTTTGAAATGTGGCCACGCAGGTGTCATAGTTGAAAGTGCTAATCGCGTGCCTCTTAATTTTAACATATTCCAGCCCACAACCTAATTGGAAACAATTAAATATATTTCACTGTGTGCTTAACTATGAAATGACACTCTGGAGCAACCATAGAAATTTATTTCAATTTCGGTAATTAATTTTCTAATTGAAAAGATAGCAACGGCCATTTTGCTGTGGTGCCACAATCTTCAAAGAACAACAGAACCTGGTTGGCACCAACTGACTTCCTGCAGTGTACGGTATCTCGAGGTGAGCTGTATCTTGTATTCAGCGATTATCATTGAGGCATCGTCTATGTTATAAATTTGTATTTACAAACTGTTAAATTTAAGTACACAATGTCATGGTAACAATGTTTGCATTGATTTAAGAGAATAACTACCGGTTTTCCACAGCATTCAGTTAGTAGAAGTCTCTCTCATAGTCAGAACAGGAGATTGCACGCTATACTCTGAACAGTGTAAACATTGAAAGCTGTCTATGATTTAACATAATGTCATGCTATAGTGTAATAAACTAACAAGATTACAGACCATAGTGTTTTTACACTTAAGAAGAGCTTGAAGACAGTACATATTATGAAACGTAACAGAAGATTACATTCAGGTGACAGCAACCCTTAGTTTAGATTTCATTCAGACAAGTTCTTGTCATTGTCTGCACTTAGTGCCGGTTTGCACCACAGTAACTTGGGTGTGGTTGGGCTTCACACATCGATATGCGATAGGTATTTAAAATGCTCCACATTTTAATATTATGTTCGATCTGCATATCTTGCGCAAAACTGAACAGCTAACATCTGTCAGCAGAACATTTCTTTAAATTTGCTCTTTGCAGGACAGTAGTATCAGATTTAATTTTGATAATTATGCACATAACCATTTACCACATCTATTACAGACTTTGCAGGAATTCAACTTTACAATATATGTATGCTGTATATACATTTACATTTTAGTATAAGTTTACTGAATTGTAAAATGAATTTGTTTGTGTGTGTGTGTGTGCTGTGTGTGTGTGTCTGTGTGTGTGTTACCTTGCTCGTCTCAGTCAAGTAGAAGAGGAAAGCTAGCCACAAGATGATTTCTGAGTTTTATATAATCAGAACTGAAGCATTCTTTATAAGCACCTCAACCCCAGAGGATACTTCAAGTTAAATTTGATGAGAAATATATTGTTGAGCATGTTGTGTTGTGACGGCTTAGCAAACTATTGCTATCAATGCGTTATGAAATTCCTAAAAATTTTGAAAAATTGTTTTAACCCAGTACCAGCAACAGCAGTGACACCGTGATTTACATAATGTGTAAATGAGAGTTGATGAACCGTATTAAAATTAAACGAGCCTTTCACATTAAACGGTGGCGTCCAGAATATAATAGTCTCACAAATGAATAAGTAAATCAGTAAATGATAATAAATGTAAAAACATAGAAAATGGCCGAATCAACAAACATGGTGGACTTCAGTATATAATGTCTGCGTTCTCTATCCCTAACGCAGTATGAGGAAGTGTGTTTACCTCTCGACTTGTAAAGATGTTTTCTAGCCTTCGTCGCAGTTACTTTCTTCTACGCTGGCTGCAGGTTCTAACGTGTGTGCAGTATGCGGAGCATAGTTAACGGTTAAATAGGAAATAATTCAGTTCCATTAAAATGAAATTGCTAAATACTAGGATACCATTTGATTTTTGTTTTCTATTTGTAGACCTAACAAGTCAACAAGAAGTTTCTAAGAGCCAGCAGCTACTATTATTAATGGCAAATTTTCTAGATGCTAATTATTTGTAGAGTACTGTGACAACCACAATAAAAACCTCCACCCTGTTTTATGATTCGTACGGGATCAACACGAGCTGGCACATCATCCGACGCAATTTTAATAAATCACTCGCTTTAACGCGAGATCTCATTTTACACATGATTTTGCATATTACCTCCATGAAAACCTCTTACAGACTAGTAGTTAACACCTTATTGCACAAGTACGTCACCTGAGACAATTTTCAACAAACTGTTCCGTCTTTACGCGAGATTACATTTTATGCACGGATTCATACACGGCCTCCTTGGAACTCGATCGTAAACTGTTGTTAACTTACTGAACAGTATGGCAGCTGTCAACTCAGTGTGCACCAGTGACCGGTTTGTAGGTGTCACCCACTGACTACCAGCTTTAACTGAAATTTACATTCAGTTCTCATGTTTGGACAGAAAATTCTTAAAACTACTGTTGAAGTGCTATCACTGTAAGTGACGTCAGAAGCAATGTTGTTCATGTATAACAATATTTAAACCGTAGACATAAATGACGAAATTTACCCTTCGCGCCAAGCCTCGCAGCTGAATCCCCTTTGGGTGTACAGGTTCCAACACGATACGGCTCCTACACTTCCCATCTCGGTTCTCACGCTCTGAGACGACCTGTCGCGTGACTTGACAAATTCGCTTCTAGCTACCTTAAAATGATATGAATCTTCTTATACTAAATGTTAAAATGTGGAAACAAAATGTAACGAAATGTATGCGGACGTGTGACATAAATCCCAGAATTAGTTGGAAGAGTCACAGAGGAATAAATGATGACTATTTTACAGCCAAATAGTATACTTTTGTGGTTTGGGAAATTATCTTAGTCTCTTACGACGGAAGACATCGTCAGAAGCAGTTGAATTCATTCTTCGTTTTGACGCCTGTCAAGCATTTCCAAGTGACATAAAGCCTGATAGTGGAATTTGGTTCGGACCATGGAATAACAATCAGATTCTGTGTGTCAATAGCTTTCAGCATCATTCTCACGTCCTCATATAGATACCGCAAACATCAGACAAAAATGTTTCAGCCATGATCCCACAAAAGAGATGTATTAGTTAGTACAGTACTAATTTAGTAGTCCTATCATGTGAAAAGGGGTAGCTTCCACTACAACCACAATATCGAGCAAGCCCATCCTAAATTTTCTTATGAAGTCCAATTAAATTAATACTTCGTTTCAAATTATGAATCGGATAATGTATTTGATCCGCATAGGTCATGTAGTGACTATTAATGTGGCATTGGACATACGACCACACCTTTGAAAATATTTTTTAAGTAATCTGCCATAGAAACTGTTCTTACATTTAAATGACCTGAGGTGACTTAATGAGTAGTACCAGGGAATGTAGCATTTGTGTAGGTTTATAGCAAGCAGGCCATAATGTAAATATAAATTGGCTATTTATTATCATCTTCGTCTAACGTCGAATCAACAAAATCATTAAGTATTTCACAAATACGTTAATTAGCATAGGCCCCTTAACGTAAATGTTGTTGTTGTTGTTGTTGTGGTCTTCAGTCCTGAGACTGGTTTGATGCCGCTCTCCATGCTACTCTATCCTGTGCAAGCTTCTTCATCTCCCAGTACCTACTGCAACCTACATCCTTCTGAATCTGCTTAGTGTACTCATCTCTCGGTCTCCCTCTACGATTTTTACCCTCCACACTGCCCTCCAACGCTAAATTTGCGATCCCCTGACGCCTCAAAACATGTCCTACCAACCGATCCCTTCTTCTAGTCAAGTTGTGCCACAAACTTCTCTTCTCCCCAATCCTATTCAATACCTCCTCATTAGTTACGTGATCTATCCATCTTATCTTCAGTATTCTTCTGTAGCACCACATTTCGAAAGCTTCTATTCTCTCCTTGTCCAAACTAGTTATCGTCCATGTTTCACTTCCATACATGGCTACACTCCAAACAAATATTTCCAGAAATGACTTCCTGACACTTAAATCTATATTCGATGTTAACAAATTTCTCTTCTTCAGAAACGCTTTCCTTGCCATTGCCAGTCTACATTTTATATCCTCTCTACTTCGACCATCATCAGTTATTTTACTTCCTAAATAGCAAAACTCCTATACTACTTTAAGTGTCTCATTTCCTAATCTAATTCCCTCAGCATCACCCGATTTAATTGGACTACATTCCATTATCCTCGTTTTGCTTTTGTTGATGCTCATCTTATATCCTCCTTTCAAGACACTGTCCATTCCGTTCAACTGCTCTTCCAAGTCCTTTGCCGTCTCTGACAGAATTACAATGTCATCGGCGAACCTCAAAGTTTTTACTTCGTCTCCATGAATTTTAATACCTACTCCAAATTTTTCTTTTGTTTCCTTTACTGCTTGCTCAATATACAGATTGAATAACATCGGGGAGAGGCTACAACCCTGTCTCATTCCTTTCCCAACCACTGCTTCCCTTTCATGCCCCTCGACTCTTATGACTGCCATCTGGTTTCTGTACAAATTGTAAATAGCCTTTCGCTCCCTGTATTTTACCCCTGCCACCTTTAGAATTTGAAAAAGAGTATTCCAGTCAAATTGTCAAAAGCTTTCTCTAAGTCTACAAATGCTAGAAACGTAGGTTTGCCTTTTCTTAATCTTTCTTCTAAGATAAGTCGTAAGGTCAGTATTGCCTCACGTGTTCCAACATTTCGACGGAATCCAAACTGATCCTCCCCGAGGTCCGCATCTACCAGTTTTTCCATTCGTCTGTAAAGAATTCGCGTTAGTATTTTGCAGCTGTGACTTATTGAACTGATAGTTAGGTAATTTTCACATCTGCCAGCACCTGCTTTCTTTGGGATTGGAATTATTATATTCTTCTTGAAGTCTGAGGGTATTTCGCCTGTCTCATACATCTTGCTCTCCAGCTGGTAGAGTTTTGTCATGACTGGCTCTCCCAAGGCCGTCAGTAGTTCTAATTGAATGTTGTCTACTCCGGGGGCCTTGTTTCGACTCAGGTCTTTCCGTGCTCTGTCAAACTCTTCACGCAGTATCGTATCACCCATTTCGTCTTCATCTACATCCTCTTCCATTTCCATAATATTGTCCTCAAGTACATCATCTTTGTATAAACCTTCTATATACTTCTTCCACCTTTCTGCCTTCCCTTCTTTGCTTAGAACTGGGTTGCCATCTGAGCTCTTGATATTCATACACGTGGTTCTCTTCTCTCCAAAGGTCTCTTTAATTTTGCTGTAGGCAGTATCTATCTTACCCCTAGTGAGATAAGCCTCTACATCCTTACATTTGTCCTCTATCCATCCCTGTTTAGCCATTTTGCATTTCCTGTCGATCTCATTTTTGAGACGTTTGTATTCCTTTTTGCCTGCTTCATTTACTGCATTTTTATATTTTCTCCTTTCATCAATTAAATTCAATATTTCTTCTGTTACCCAAGGATTTCTAGCAGCCCTCGTCTTTTTACCTACTTTATCCTCTGCTGCCTTCACTACTTCATCCCTCAGAGCTACCCATTCTTCTTCTACTGTATTTCTTTCCCCTATTCCTGTCAATTGTTCCCTTGTGCTCTCCCTGAAACTCTGTACAACCTCTGGTTCTTTCGAATATCCAGGTCCCATCTCCTTAATTTCCCACATTTTTGCAGTTTCTTCAGTTTTAATCTACAGGTCATAACCAATAGATTGTGGTCAGAGTCCACATCTGCCCCTGGAAATGTCTTACAACTTAAAACCTGGTTCCTAAATCTCTGTCTTACCATTATATAATCTATCTGATACCTTTTAGTATCTCCAGGGTTCTTCCACGTATACAACCTTCTTTCATGATTCTTAAACCAAGTGTTACCTGTGACTAAGTTGTGCTCTGTACAAAATTCTACTAGGCGGCTTCCTCTTTCATTTCTTAGCCTCAATCCATATTCACCTACTATGTTTCCTTCTCTCCCTTTTCCTACACTCGAATTCCAGTCACCCATTAGTATTAAATTTTCGTCTCCCTTCACTATCTGAATAATTTCTTTTATTTCATCGTACATTTCTTCAATTTCTTCGTCATCTGCAGAGCTAGTTGGCATATAAACTTGTACTACTGTAGTAGGTGTGGGCTTCGTATCTATCTTGGCCACAATAATGCGTTCACTATGCTGTTTGTAGTAGCCTACCCGCATTCCTATTTTCCTATTTATTATTAAACCTACTCCTGCATAACCCCTATTTGATTTTGTGTTTATAACCCTGTAATCACCTGACCAGAAGTCTTGTTCCTCCTGCCACCGAACTTCGCTAATTCCCACTATATCTAACTTTAACCTATCCATTTCCCTTTTTAAATTTTCTAACCTACCTGCCCGATTAAGGGATCTGACATTCCACGCTCCGATCGGTAGAACGCCAGTTTTCTTTCTCCTGATAACGACATCCTCCTGAGTAGTCCCCGCCCGGAGATCCGAATGTGGGACTATTTTACCTCCGGAATATTTTACCCAAGAGGATGCCATCATCATTTAATCATACAGTAAAGCTGCATGTCCTCGGGAAAAATTACGGCTGTAGTTTCCCCTTGCTTTCAGCCGTTCGCAGTACCAGCACAGCAACGCCGTTTTGGTTAATGTTGCAAGGCCAGATCAGTCAATCATCCAGACTGTTGCCCCTGCAACTACTGAAAAGGCTGCTGCCCCTCTTCAGGAACCACACGTTTGTCTGGCCTCTCAACAGATACCCCTCCGTTGTGGTTGCACCTACGGTACGGCCATCTGTATCGCTGAGGCACGCAAGCCTCCCCACCAACGGCAAGGTCCATGGTTCATGGGGGGTAACGTAAATGGAGAACATAAATAAACGATCTTTAATCGGAATATTAGCATGGTCACCTCACAACAGCGCTGTGGCGCAAACTTTGGAAGGCCCCTTAACGTAAATGGATAACATAATTAAACGATCTTTAATCGGAATATTAGCATGGTCACCCCACAACAGCGGTGGGGCGCTAACTTTGGAAGACTCTAATGATGGGATAATTTTTCGTTATGAGTCGATAAAACACCCTCACTAGGTAATCTGTGGGAATTTTCATCTTATACCTAAGTATGAAGATACAATACCACATTTGCACCAGAGGGAGTAACAGAGTGATAGTCATTCAAGCCCTAGCAGTAAATTTATTAATACATGTAGAGGTTCATTTTAATTCCAACTCTCTGTGCTCTAAACTACAGCTATTCTGCATTACCATGCTAGTTTTGGACTACAAGTGGCTGTTTGATCACAGAATGAAATGATAATGCCACAAAAATAGATCAAAATCTGTAAACAACTAAATAGTCGAAATTCACGGCTTGAGTGAGGGTTCATTCTACCCGTAATCCTGTTTACTTTTAAATGGAACTAATATCTTTTTGCAAACTACTGATTTGACTACATGAGGTAGCGTGCTCACAAAAGGGGACACATTCGCTACACTAAGGAAGCCACTATAAACCTACGGTAAATTCATTACAAAACACATGGAAACTTTGCACGAATATTGCTGAAAACGACTGAAGTAATGTGAATCTCTTAAAACAGCACATGCTTTGAGCATCGTAAGCGAGTCCATCAGCTGTGGATCGTGAATTTCGAATTTCGAACATTTAAGCAACAATATCGCCTACCGCATAAAAATTTCAGTGAATGAAAATTGGTGGAAAAGAAATTTAGGGACTATGTTTCACATCCGTGAATACTTCAAGCTATATTCCAAGGAACAGGTCATAGACAGGAAACAGCATCCGCACTGCAATCAATTGCGGGCTGGTATGCGGTGTAACGGTATTTTCTCACGGCGTTGGAAGGTTCCTGAACCTAGCCAACTGTACGCACAACAATACTCTGAAAGGACCAAGTTGCATTACTGAATATCTGTGGTCGCGATTAAAGGGTGCTTGGTGAAACTCTAGAGTGGATGACTCTTTCTGACCTCCACTGATATTTGCAGAGTCGTTCATATATTCATTCACACTCTGCAAAACTACAACAGACGGATGAGAGCGAAATGAAAAGTATTGATGACTTGAAACAAAAGAAAGGAAGCCACCTCCATGTGGTCCTAGGACTATCGAGGGTTTTCGGCACATTGTTGGTGGGGTCACTCTAAGTGATGCACGGGATACACACTATAGACGTAACTATTAAGATAGAACGTCAACACAATGGTTGAAAACAGCAGACTGTATACAGTAAGAGAGAACTGGAAATCGATTTCGTGGGAAACGGAGTTGACAACCACTGAAAGATCGGTGTGGTGTGTGCTTTCTTCCCAAACGTGACGGATCAGTAGAAGATGAATAAAGTCAACTCCAGGTGCACCAATGTTCAATTCTTGACAGGGCTCTGGTCCTAACAACAGATTTGCTGCATAAAATTTGGATTACTGTGCCCATGCCGAGATACCTCGGAACACGTAGTTCCGTACTGCGACTATTGCGTGCAGGAAAGAGAGCACTACGCACGCACAAGTGGCGTAACACTAACTCTTAGAGACAAGACCAAGGTGAACCAATCTCAGCGACAGTTCATATGGAATACTTGTATCACTACATAAAATCTGCAACTTACAACAAAAGTACGAGGTGCAACTAACACTGTTGAGGAATGATTTCACAAACAATATTAGCGAGACACACAACAACCGTAGCAGTTGAAGATTAGATAATAAATATACAGCTTGATTCAGTGCGCTACCTAAGGATTTTACGTAACCTGCAGCGTCTCCAAAATCCATGCACGACATTTTCATATACCCTAGGTCATTGTGTGCATACTATTAGTCTTACAGAATAAATGAACAGGACACTAGGAATTTTAATGTAGTTAAATGCTGTAGTAGGATACGCTTTCGCCATTTGGTTATGGTTTTCACGATATTCAAGTAAACCACATTTTAAAATCACATGTATACATTTTTCTTTAATAATTTGAATAGTATATCCCCTAGCGAAAACGTATCCCGGTACAAAATTTGACTACACTACATTTACTACAAATAGGTCAAATCATTGTTTGTGTAAGACTAATGCTATGCGCTTAGCGAGTGAGAGAATTTGAAAATGTTCATATGGTATCTGAAGGCATTGTTGATCGCTTAAAACCCATCTGTAGGGGTAGCAGACTGACTGGGGTCGGAGAAGTAGTGCATGTAAAATACTAACTTAGGCTAGGTAGTGAAGTGGAATTGGTAACTTCCGATGCAGGTATATTCAGTATCATAGGAGTGACGCCTACACTACACACTGCCATGAGATCTATAAACATACACACACAGCAGAATATGAAAAACCTCACAATAAAAAAATAGGTTTAAGTAGGATTATAAATTTTTGAAAATGACTGGTGATTACCACTGGAGAATTATGGAGGGTCAATGGATTAAAGTTTAGTATTTGATGATACGACAAATATAGAAATAAAACACAGTACACACGGCCACGTAAAGTAGATCAAATTATAGAACTTACGGGTAACAGTTGCAAACAATTTCTGACGTTCTCGCCATCGGATGACGAGAAGTAGCAGATCAATCAGTGACTGACAAGTAGCGAGAGGCTCAGTATCTTGCGAGGAAATACTTCCTGACGTCTGTGTGATGTGTGTGCGTGTGTGTGGTTGTATGTGTGTGTGTGTGTGTGTGTGTGTGTGTGTGTGTTGCGGCTTACGAGCGCTCAACGTCGAGGTCATCAGCGCCCTGACAAACATTAAAAGAAACGAATGTGGACAAATTAAGTAAAATGGAAGTATACACACAAAGAAAGCGGGAAAAGATGAAAAATGCTGTATAAGAAAATAAAACCTAAGGAAAACGAGAATGGAGCGTCAAGGATACCACAGAAAATTGTCACTGGCTGGCCGCTTACGAAAAATATTGGCGAGCCAGTCATCCTGTGAACAAATTAAGACCCTCTCCCTAAAATCTTGGGAAAAACATTGGACAAGTCACAGAACTTTAAAACTTTAACCACATTCGTCCTAGTGTTGCCTAAAAGAGATGGCAGGTCCGCTGGCAAATCAGCCGCGGCCCGCTGGTCAGAAAATAAAACGCAATCCAATAAAACGTTGCACAAAGTGACCTGGACGCCACATGCACCACACATTGGAGGGTCCTCTCACCGGAGCAGGAAGCCATGCGTCATAGGGCTGTGGCCTATCCGATGCCGAGTGAGGAGAACCACGTCCCGTCGACGGGGCTGGAACGAAGTACCCCATACCCCACACACGCCTTGTGGGCTTGACTAAGCGGACGGTACCTATGGTAGCACTCTACAAATATCATCTCTTCCAATCATTGCTCGTACCTTTAAAATTTAATATCGTGAATCCACAACCACTGCGTAACTTGAGATGCGATTCCTTCCATCACATCGCTCGTGTCTTAAAGCTAAGATCAATTGTGTGTATTCTGCCTATTCTTAATTTACTGCTTTAGATGAAACCTGTATTGTATAGTAGGACCTACAATTTGCGCAACAGAAGTTCTTCCTTATACAAGATAAAAGACACTTTCGATCACTACAACTAATTACACTGCTGGAAATTGAAATAAGAACACCGTGAATTCATTGTCCCAGGAAGGGGAAACTTTATTGACACATTCCTGGGGTCAGATACATCACATGATCACACTGACAGAACCACAGGCACATAGACACAGGCAACAGAGCATGCACAATGTCGGCACTAGTACAGTGTATATCCACATTTCGCAGCAATGCAGGCTGCTATTCTCCCATGGAGACGATCGTAGAGATGCTGGATGTAGTCCTGTGGAACGGCTTGCCATGCCATTTCCACCTGGCGCCTCAGTTGGACCAGCGTTCGTGCTGGACGTGCAGACCGCGTGAGACGACGCTTCATCCAGTCCCAAACATGCTCAATGGGGGACATATCCGGAGATCTTGCAGGCCAGGGTAGGTGACTTACACCTTCTAGAGCACGTTGGGTGGCACGGGATACATGCGAACGTGCATTGTCCTGTTGGAACAGCAAGTTCCCTTGCCAGTCTAGGAATGGTAGAACGATGGGTTCGATGACGGTTTGGATGTATCTTGCACTATTCAGTGTCCCCTCGAAGATCACCAGAGGTGTACGGCCAGTGTAGAAGATCGCTCCCCACACCATGATGCCGGGTGTTGGCCCTGTGTGCCTCGGTCGTATGCAGTCCTGATTGTGGCGCTCACCTGCACGGCGCCAAACACGCATACGACCATAATTGGCACCAAGGCAGTAGCGACTCTCATCGCTGAAGACGACACGTCTCTATTCGTCCCTCCATTCACGCCTGTCGCGACACCACTGGAGGCGGGCTGCACGATGTTGGGGCGTGAGCGGAAGACGGCCTAACGGTGTGCGGGACCGTAGCCCAGCTTTATGGAGACGGTTGCGAATGGTCCTCGCCGATACCCCAGGAGCAACAGTGTCCCTAATTTGCTGGGAAGTGGCGGTGCGGTCCCCTACGGCCCTGCGTAGGATCCTAATGTCTTGGCGTGCATCCGTGCGTCGCTGCGGTCCGGTCCCAGGTCGACGAGCACGTGCACCTTCCGCCGACCACTGGCGACAACATCGATGTACTGTGGAGACCTCACGCCCCACGTGTTGAGCAATTCGGCGGTATGTCCACCCGGCCTCCCGCATACCCACTATACGCCCTCGCTCAAAGTCCGTCAACTGCACATACGTTTCACGTCCACGCTGTCGCGGCATGCTACCAGTGTTAAAGACTGCGATGGAGCTCCGCATGCCACGGCAAACTGGCTGACACTGACGGCGGCGGTGCACAAATGCTCCGCAGCTAGCGCCATTCGACGGCCAACACCGCGGTTCCTGGTGTGTCCGCTGTGCCGTGCGTGTGATCATTGCTTGTACAGCCCTCTCGCAGTGTCCGGAGCAAGTATGGTGGGTCTGACACACCGGTGTCAATGTGTTCTTTTTTCCATTTCCAGGAGTGTATTTAAAACTATTCCTCTCTTTCCACATCGCTCTGTCTCTTAATTTTACTTCACCAGCTTTTTGTGGTGGTTCAAGTTTTCATGCTGGGTTTTTCTTCTAGGAATGACCCTCAGCAAATAAAAACATATTCTAAGGCCTTACCACCAGTTATTAGCAGCGACAGGACATTTTTGTTAGAGATGGCTTCCAGCGACTAACCCATCAAAGCCTTATTGAGAGCACTGCCCGCCATAATATTGTATTTGAGTAGCCTTTCCAAGCAACTGATGTATTTCAATCGAAGCAAAAGAGCAAAGCAGCTTGATTCTAATAACTGAGTTTACTTAAAATACCATGTTTTATCTATTACTAATTCATGTGAAAGACAAAACAATTCTACAAGTGTCGCAATACTTGGCCTGGACTAAATTCAGAATCTGAGTTTCGGAAATACTTTGTGTATGTTACAACATCCTTGTGTTTCATTTTTATTTCACCCGGTTTTCAATGATACGTGTATTTGTAAGTTCTGACACTTCCAGCACCCTTCGAAACGATTCAGTAAATATTTTAAAAATGCCATTTGCTCGTCTACTTGGTTTGTCAGTGGTTCCGTACGTCATTTAGATGCACTGTAATATCTGTATGACCATCAGAAAAAATTGAAATTACATAAAACTTCATTTGATTCATAGTACTTGTCGTAGTTCTGAATTTCTAACGCGTGCCTTGTTCGATAACATTGAACTGGTGTCACTAGCCGCCAGAATAACAAAAGCTGACACAGCACAGGGTCGACAGTTGGGTAATCAAGTCAAACATGCAATGGCCAAGTGCATCTGTAACCTTGGATAACCAACGAACACAAAAGCAGTATATTAGTAGATGTTGTGGATTTTTAGTAGGACTACATATGAATGCCATTTCAAATAAGCATAGTTATACCTGACACTATGCTGCTGGTCAAATGTAAATTGCAGCGAATGCATACTCATTATAAAAATCTGAGTATGTATACATGCATGTTGCTCATCCCAACTTTGTACCCCAATCATTTACTATCTGAAAAGAAATACTGTAGAATTACTAACCATGTAACTCTCATAGATGAGGAGATGGGTCAGAGAAAGAAGCACAGCTCTCGACGCACAAATAGCCAGACTATATTCATCAAGCATTCGAGAATGAGAGCATTAGCGATTTGCTTCCAACTTCATACATAAGTTCAGACTTTTACGAGACTTCTTCTCGCTGACAACCCTCTTCCCCCACAATGTTTTCAAATGAAAAAGGTTTTTTGCTGGCTACACTTTCGCTGTTGATGCAGTAAAACTGCTGCATCACGTATGACCATTTAATTTATTACTTATTTACTACTGAACGTATTTGTAACAAATTTTGTATACAGTATTCGCACATAACACTGAATATATTTAAGTGTGTACTGGAAAAATATATCATTTTACGACACGTAGTGCAAAAGTTACGAAGTTACACACATTGAGATGCGTGGTAAACTTTCACATCATAACAGCTACACAGGATAATCAGAAAAAGATGAAAGAAAACAAAAGATGGTACACGATGACATACAACCACAAACTCACCCATAAAATCACCAACATTTTCAAAAGACAGGGAATAAATGTAGCATACGCAACAGACAGTTCTATACAAAAATATACCCCAAAACTGAAAAAAACACAGACTTATACCAGAAAGTAGGTCTATACCGGCTACAGTGTAAAACTTGTGAAGGCACGTACATAGGGCAAACAGGGAGAACATTTGATGTCAGATACAAAGAACACATGAGAGCCTAGAAATATGGGACAAGCCATTCCACATTTGCAGAATACCTAAGAGAAAATGACCACAATCTAACCACTATAGAAGATGACATGAAAATAATTCGAATCAACTATAACCCTTCTTCACAGTACGAGCAGCCCTTAGCAGCTCACCATCTCACAACTGTTCATGACGTCGCCTTTCAGGCTTAGATCTTTTTTAATATGTTACTTGTAAGTACTGCATCTTTTCGAGTCAGTACAAACTTTAATTTGATTAATGTACTATATACCTAATATGTTTTAATACAGTTAGTCTAATTCTGAAGACGACGCTCATAGTAGCGTCGAAACCAGGTCAATTATGACTTAATATTTATGACTGAAGGCTTATTTGTTCCTATGTAACTATAAAAAACACTTCCTAACCATGCAAGAAAATTAACACCTACAGAAAATCAAAGCATAGGGGAAAATCCTGTTGAATGACGAAGTACACATGCCAAGCAATTCAATATTTACACTAATAGATGAAATAATAGAATAACGTTCGCAGAAAGTATTAATATAATAATAGTGTCCAATTTAATAAAAACAGAACCAAACCTCTTTACACTCACTCATGCATGAAAGCCTCCACAGAATACTGAAACTAAAAGTCAAATTAGCTGTCACCAAAGTTTTCAACCATTTACTAACAGCTAATACACCGCCCCCCACCCCCCTCCCTCAAAAAAGAAAAAAAAGCTCGTTGCTCTATCCCCCCTCTATCACTCACTCATACACACACAGATGGTATAGACATCGTAAATAGTCTCGAATATATAGTTTATTATGTTGGCAACAAATGGGTGAACATGCTAATGAAGATGAAACACGTAATGGAGTCGCGCAATATTTACGCTGTGAAAACAGTGTACGACTAAATAGTTGTATCGAGTGACAAAAGAACAAAACTCACCACAAAAAAAGAGTGAGAAATATGGTGAACTGTATGTGGAAGGCCATAACACAAAGATGTGATTATATGGCAGTGATAAAAGTGGTAGTGCGACCTCCAGACCAGACGTGAGGAAGACGCAGATCATCAAATCGTAAGTAATTACTTTTTTACAACAAAAAAATAGCGAAGTGAACTGTTTAATAATCTAAAACTAACAAAACTCTATCGTTATAGATCCCATTGATGATGCCTTAGAACAGGAGAAGGAGAAACGGGTAAATGATAAGTAAAGTAACTAGCACCAGTAAAAGGCAGTTTTATTTACAAAACAAGCATTAATAACGTTGTAGTTTATTACTTCTTAACTGCTAAATCTATTCGCAATGCACTTTGTAAGACACTATCCACATGTACCACAGAACACAGGTACTGTTTTACGGTTTTACGACACACAGTTCAGGAGATATGATGTAATAAACATTTAACTGCACGGAAACAAAACTGCAACGCCAAATTCGCTAGAGATGCAGGTGAAACAAGTCTATAAATAAGTGTAAAATATGTGCGTACATGTTCAAAGTTAGGTGTAAAAGGTTCCTCTAAGACCCATGGATCGATTTCAACCAAACTTGATAACAACTCATCATCAGGAAAAAAATACTGTTATCGTGACAGAAACGAATCATCTATTGGGGTGAAGGTGATAATGTGGAAAGAGAAGTGGGAGGAAGAGATGGATCGAGAGAATGTGGAGGAGGAAACAGAAAAGAAATATGAGGATGAGGAAGGAGCGGGGGGGGGGGGGGGGGAGCTGGGCAGAGAGAGAAGCAGTGGAGGTGGACAGGGAGAACGGGAAGAAGGAGATGGAGAGAGACTGTGGCTGAGGTGAGGGGAAATTGGGCAATGATATGGGAGGAGACAACAGAGACGGAGGAAGAAGGATATGCAGCAATTGGCAGATGGAGTATGTTCATACCCGTGCAACACCAGGTACTCAGGTATTTAAATAAATGGGAAAACAAAACCACTCCTGAGTAGAGAGAGCTGAAGGCGAAACTGATCCGGTAAGAGACACGTCAAAGTCCGCACTGCTGTCTCGAATGGACGGTAATGCCTCATTAGGGCGGGTCGGGTGTACAAACTCGGCAGACTGGCGCCAGCTTCTTCCGCGGCGCCCCTCGGCGCGGCGTGGCGAGGCGCGCCGGCCCCTCGCGGCGCGAGAAATGGCCTTCTCGTGTTCCGTTATGCCCATTAACGTCGGCTGGCGCCCGGAGGGGCCGCCGCCGCCGCGCTCTCCGGCACGTAAGGCGTCTCGGCCGAGGACTGCCTGCGGCGGTGGCTGCCTTCCGCGGGAGTGCCTCCGAGCACTGGCGCCAGATCCCTTCTCGTCCGTCTCAAAACTTGCCGCCCCCTTGCGACAAGTTGCCCCGAGGTCAATGCGACCCTGCTACTAGTCCAGATGGTGATAACTAGGGCAAGGTTTTTTTAATAATAGGGCAACATTTTTTGGTAAGACTGAGATCTACCTTAGATCGGTATGCATATGAAAGTTATCTCACGAGTGGTAAGATAGATACTGCGTACAGGAAAATTAAAAAGACTTTTGGAGAAAAGAGAACCACTTGCATGAATATCAAGAGCTCAGATGGAAACCCAGTTCTAAGCAAAGAAGGGAAAGCAGAAAGGTGGAAGGAGTATATAGAGGGTCCATTCAGGGGTGATGTTCTTGAGGACAGTATTATAGAAATGGAAGAGGATGTAGGTGAAGATGAAATGGGAGATATAATACAGCGTGAAGAGTTTGACAGAGCACTGAAAGACCTGAGTCGAAACAAGGACCCAGGAATAGACAACATTCCATTAGAACTACTGACAGACTTGGGAGAGACAGTCCTGACAAAACTGTACCATCGATAAGCAAGATTTATGACACAGGCGAAATTCTCTCAGAGTTCAAGAAGAACATAATAATTCCAATCCCAAAGAAAGCAGGAGTTGACAGATGTGAAAATTACCCAACTATCAGTTTAATAAGACACAGCTGCAAAATACTAACGCGAATTCTTTACAGGCGAATGGAAAAACTGGTAGAAGCCCACCTCGGGGAAGATCAGTTTGGATTCCTTAGAAATGTTGGAACACATGAGGCAATACTGACCCTACGACTAATCTTAGAAAAAAGATTAAGGAAAGGCAAACCTATGTTCCTAGCATTGTAGAGTTAGAGAAAGCTTTTGACAATGTTAACTGGAATACTCTCTTTCAAATTCTGAAGGTGGCAGGGGCAAAATATAGGGAACACAAAGCTATTTACAATTTGTACAGAAACCAGATGGCACTTATAAGAGTCGAGGGACATGAAAGGTAAGCAGTGCTTGGGAATGACTGAGACAGGGTTGTAACCTCTCCCCGATGCTATTCAATCCGTATATTGAGCAAGCAGTAAAGGAAACTAAAGAAAAGTTCGGAGTAGGCATTAAAATCCATGGAGAAGAAATAAAAACTTTCAGGTTCGCCGATGACATTGTAATTCAGTCAGAGACAGCAAAGGACTTGGAAGAGCAGTTGAACGGAATGGACACTGTCTTGAAAGGAGGGTATAAGATGAACATCAACAAAAGCAAAACGAGGATAATGAAATGTAGTCGAATTAAGTCGGGTGATGCTGAGGCAACTACAATAGGAATTGAGACACTAAAAGTAGTAAAGGGTTTTTACTATTTAGGGAGCAAAATAACTGATGATGGTCGAAGTAGAGAGGATGTAAAATGTAGACTAGCAATGACAAGGAAAGCGTTCCTGAAGAAGAGAAATTTGTTAACTTCGAGTATAGATTTAAGTGTCAGGAAGTCGTTTCTGAAAGTATTTGTATGGAGTGTAGCCATGTATGGAAGTGAAACATGGGCGATAACTAGTTTGGACAAGAAGAGAATAGAAGCTTTCGTAATGTGGTGTTACAGAAGAATGCTGAAGATTAGATGGGTAGAACATGTAACTAATTAGGAGGTATTGAATAGGATTGGGGAGAAGAGAAGTCAGTAGCACAACTTGAGTCGAAGAAGGGATAGGTTGGCGGGACATGTTCTGAGGCAACAAGAGATCTCCAATTTAGTATAGGAGGGCACAGTGGAGGGTAAAAATCGTAGTGGGAAACCAAGACATGAATACACTAAACAGATACAGAAGGATGTAGGTTGCAGTAGGTACTGGGAGATGAAGAAGCTTGCACAGGATAGAGTAGCATGGAGAGCTGCATCAAACCAGTCTCAGGACTGAAGACCAAAGCGACAACAAGATATTCCTTAAATCGGTATGCATATGATATCATGCTTACTAATATGTCACAAAAACTATGCTCATAAAAACTCAATATGCGGTGTTCATAACTCCTGTCCTACAGATGACAAGAAGGTGTGGTCAGCTGTTCTGGATAACCCTTTTCGCTAGGAACCATTTGTATACGCAACAATTAGGTCATCTTAGTGGCACTAATTCCCCAGGGTAGAAGGCCAAAGGACAAATATTACACACTTTCTGCTCCTTAGGCAAATGGAGCAGGTTGGTTGGTTCTTTTCGCTCTTATTTGGCTTGATGACTCTTATGAAGGCACCAGTGGTTCATACGTGATCCCCCACAGAACGCTACAAAACGTTTTGTTTTACTGTATGTACGCTATCACCAGCGGACCAAACCAGCCGACGATTGCAAGAGGGCTATGCACGAGAGTTGGATGAGGTTTTTACAATATATTCCTAAGACACTTTTTCCATATACAGAGGTTCAAAGTTACCCTACACATACACGAAAAATATGCATGTAACCGTTAAAAGTGATTGATAATGGCTATACCGGTGATAAACCCCTGATTTAATTATGCTCATACATATACCCACGCATTAATGAATGAATGAATGACTGAATGAATGAATGATAAATTTCTGTACACTCATGGCTGGATCCTGAAAATAAAAAATGTTTTTCACCGTCAGCAGAAGACGAAACCACAGTCGGAGATTCCGAGACATCTTTCAACTAATGGTTGTAATTTATACGACATATTCCTAAGGTACCAGTCACGTAAACATTGAAAATTTTCTACATATCTTCACTCATTTTTGAAATACCATGGTTGCAATTACTTGTGCACATGAAATACTCACATACAATGTGGTGTTAGGTGATAATGTAATTCATAAAGTGACATAGCATGGAGATAAACGGTCTAAAGTGTCTCCATTACCTTTAGAAGTGTTCTGGGAACTCCACATGGTAATATTAAAGCCCATGCAAAATTTTTTTGCTCTTAAAATTTGTTTGGAGCTATGAAATAAGTCTTGTATTATTTCACTTCACATAAGAAATTATCAAAATTGTAGATCACGTCAAGTTCTTTCAATAAGAGTGGCATTCTCTGCTGTGGCAGTGTAAAGAAGGTAATCAGTGGAAAAACAAAAAAGCGAATCTACTCTTCTTTCTGGAAAGACTCTGACAGAATAGGGGGGCACCAGCTACCTCTGTCTACCTTACCCAGCTCCTTTAAGATTTTTCACAAAATTATTGACATGCAGACATGCTGGTCCTATTTTATGTTCATAGAGAAGGAGACAGTGGCAGTGTGGAAGAGACCAGGAAGTAATAAATATTGAAAGGTAGTAAACAGTGATTATGGTATAGAAAGACCGAAGGAGACAATGCCAGTGTGAAAGAAATAGGAGACACAGTGGCAGGGGAACATAGTACACTGTCAGATAACAGGGCTAGCAAAGGAGTAAAGGAGACAGTGCCAAAGGGAGTTGAATAAAGAGAAGGAGAAAGTAGAAGTACAGGAGAGCTATTTTATATTTATAGAGAAGGAGACAGTTGCAGTGTGGAAGAGACCAGGAAGTAATAAATATTGAAAGGTAGTAAACTGTGGTTGTGGTATAGAAAGACCGAAGGAGAGAATGCCAGTGTGAAAGAAATAGGAGACACAGTGGCAGGGGAACGTAGCACACTGTCAGATAACAGGGCTAGGAAAGGAGTAAAGGAGACAGTGCCAAAGGGAGGTGAATAAAGAGAAGAAGAAAGTGGAAGTACAGTAGAGCTCCTGATACTGAGGGACAGAGTCAATGACAATGATAATGAGGAAGAAAGAGATCGTTAAAGTGAGAGCAGACAGATGTATTAGAATGAAATGAATGAGATGGTAGCAGTAAGAGAGAGCAGGAGGGAGACAGTGAGAGTGAGAGGAGACAGTAGTGGTACAGAACGAAGGTGACTGTGGCTGTGAGACAGAAGACAGTAATAGTTAGCCAAAGACTGATAATTAGAATGAGATATGTCGAATAAATAAGAATTAGCAATTTGGTGTTGATGATCATGAGAGATTTACTGTGGTGGACTAGTGAGTGTGAGTGAGTTACAGTAGGGACAGGTGATTTGCAGATTAAAAAGGGCGCGAATACATCCACCTGCAAAACTTTCTGAAGGTTCTGAGAATGCTGCAATGAGACAGCAAGAACCCCACATTTCAGTCAGAGTCTTTTAACAAATGGGAGCATATTCACCATTGTTGTTCTGTGATACGGTCATTTTACGTTGGTACATACACATGTTTCTTACGAAAAAACGAAACGAATTAATGTAACTTGTTAAATCATATCGAAGGATGTGAGGTGATTTCTCTATAATGGAGCATGTTCTACTAAGTAAATGGTCGTATTCGCAATATTTTCAGTGTTTCAAGGAGTAAAGTCCTTCTGTACTTTCTGGTTCAAGACGCTACCTGTACATCTCTATCTGTTTAAAAAGTATGTTTGGAGTAAAAGTCAACAGCTGTTAACGAAATATATATTATTCTAATTATTTTTCTTGTGATAACAAAGTACCCTCTCCTCTCTTGGCGGTACATGAGTTTGAAAGTGCACTGGCATTGCTAACAAGGTGCTGAAAGGAATTTAAGGGTCCTTACACCACTTACATATCAGTACCTCTTTAATTTTGTTAATGTAGTTTAATGTAAAGTACGAAATTAAGGAATTATGTTTGTCTTAATTTTCTTAGGATTAGCATAAGTAACCCCTCCATCTACCCCCCCCCCCCTCCCCCAGCCACCCGCCTTGGTAATAGCCATTATGCATTACGGTATACGCTTTGTTGCTGCACAGTTAAACCATTCAAGACCCTGGACTGTAAGATGGCGTTAGCTCAAGTAGAAAAAATATTTTCAAAGCATGCAAGACTTTGCTAGCTGTCAATAGAAAATCTGTTTTATATGAGAATTACAATACACTAAGCAGATTCAGAAGGATGTAGGTTGCACTAGGTACTGGGAGATGAAGAAGCTTGCACAGGATAGAGTAGCATGGAGAGCTGCATCAAACCAGTCTCAGGACGGAAGACCACAACAACACAAGAATTACAGAGTATTCATTGCATATTGCAACTGGGAGTTCCTATACTGAGAGAAAAATTGGGATGTAGCAAAAACTCATAATATGTGAATTATGCTATGGTAATGCACAGTTAAACGTTCAAACCGCTGTAAAAATAACACCACTGGTCAGAATGACGTCAAATTTTATGTTATGATGTATATTTCTGTAAACACTAAGTGATAACACCATATTTTAGGAACGTGTTATTGCGATTTTTAGGTCACATAAATCATAGCCCTAATGATAACCCTCCTGCTACCATTACATCATCTGCTTCTCGAGAATATAATGTATACAATACGAGCGACACCAAAGAGCAGATGCAGTGTCCTCAATCTACTACGTACCAACCTCATGCAGAGAGAGTCAACCTGAAATCCTTTGCAGTATGTGGTCTTTTGGAAAATTAAGAAAACTGTTTATTATGTATTTCTGAGTCCATTATGAATTGTGACGTGGTAAATATTCCAATCAATGAATCAGCAGCACAAAATCCGTGCTGAAAATGTACGAACAAATGTGGAGGAAATTACATTTTCTAAAGGACAGAGGTTCACAAACGACTTTACACCAGGCGTTTTTATCCACATATGCAGCCACTTCAGTATCAGAGATATTTTCACGACTTTCTTGAAATGCTCCTTCAAGTACAGGCAAACAGTCTACCCTGCCTGTCGCACATGTATTAGACGTTTGACCCACTGGTTGATTTGACACTGTTGTACCCAAACGTCGTCAGAGAGTGTAGTGGTGTCTTAAACTGTAGAGCTCGTAGCTACATCTGCCTCAGGAGCTCCTTCGAATTGCGGGTCTTCAGCGCAATGATCTGTAACATCTTCCTATCTCTTCATTAAACGATTAGACAGAACTTCATCTGCAATGTAATTATGTCAGCAGATGAAGTCGTGCTTATGGATCTAAAATAGACAGTGTATTTGCGAAGTGGTTACATATAAGCATGCAGGGGGTCAACAATATCTTCTGCATGCACATCTGTAACCACTTCCGAGATGTTCATTACACAGTGAGACAGAACTTCACCTGACTTGTAATTATATCATCCTTTCCCCGTTGGCTTGTGTGTTCACGGGCCGTTCCCATTTGGTCCGCGTTTCGTACTGCGGTTTATTGGCATGACACTTAGAAATCGTAACAGATCTACTAAAGAGACTGTCTACACTAGGCTTGTCCGTCCTCTTTTGGAATACAGCTGCGTTCTTATAGCTCTAAACTATATAGAGTGTTAGGGTAATAAGTACAGATATTTATATTGGTTCCGATAACATTGTACTAAACGACATTACATAATAAGGACTTAATTTAAACACTAATAAGTGTAACTATAACGAGTAGTATGTGTTTAGATTGGTTAGTACATCCAAGTAAGTGTGGCACACGGAAGCTAATGTTTAATTTCATATGAACAGCAGGACATGTACTGAATTGTGGACGCCAAACGGAGAGTCTGTACCGACAGGCACAATCCATTTCACTGTGCAATAACGACCATGCAGAAATCGTCGTGTAGTAAATTATGTGATGCATTTGTGGGAACACTGTTCTATGAGGAGAAAACACAGCTAACACAGTGAACTAGGCATATATTAAGGTACCAATGAACACGATATCTGCACCCGTACCCCTAACACCCTTTATCTTCACTAAACTCCCTATCAACCTCTTATCTGTTAAAACCAATCGACAAATGAGTAATTCAGAATTCTGTTACATTGAAGTGTAACCATCCTCCATGTACACTCCCAGCGGAAATCATTATACACTGAGGCGACATAAGTCATGGGACGCCTCCTAATATCGTGGAGGACCTCCTTCTGCCCAGCGTAGTGCAGCGACTCAAAGTGGCAAGCGCTCAGCAAGTCAAGTTATATTGAGCCATGCTGCTTCTATAGAGTTTATATTTGAAGGAGTTTCACTTCCCGTTAGCTGAGTGGTCAGCGCGACCGACTGTCAATCCTCGGGGCCCGAGTTCGATTCCTGGCTGAGTCGGAGATTTTCTCCGAACAGGGAGTGAGTGTTGTGTTGTCTTAATAATAATCATTTCATCCACATCGACGCGCAAGTCGCCGCAGTGACGTCAAATCAAAAGAGTTGCACCAGGCGAGCGGTCTACCCGACGGGAAGCCCTCGTCACACGACATTTTTTATTGCAGAAGTATTACCGGTGCAAGATCTTGTGAGCGAACTGACCCCTTGATTATCACCCAGACACGTAAGATAGGATTTATGTAGGGCGATCTGGGTGGCCAGATCATTCGCACGAACTGTCCTGAATGTAATTCAAACCAAACATGAACACTTGTGGCCCGATGACATGGCGTATAGTTCTCCATAAAAATTCCATCTTTCTTTGAGAACATGAAGTCCATGAATTGCTACAAATGGTCTCCAAGTAGCGAAAAGTTATTTCCAGTCAATGAGCGGTTCACATAAATCAGAGGACACAGTCCATTCCATTTAAAAGTAGCGTACGGCTTCATGGAACCACCACCGTCTTGCACAGTGCCTTGTTGACAACCTGGGTCCGTGGCTTTGTGGGGTCTGCGCCACCCTCGAACCCCACCATCGTCTCTTACCAACTGAAATCGGTACTCATCTGACCACATCTTCGTTTTCTAGTAGTCTAGGGTCCAACTGATGTGGTGGCGAGCCCAGGAGAGGCGCTATCGTGCTGTAGCGGAGTCATTCGCTTCGGTTGTGTGCTGTCGTAGCTCATTAACGCCAAATTGTCCGTCCCCGATAGCTGAACGGTCAGCGTGACGGATTGTCAATCCACTGGGCCCGGGTTCGATTCACGGCTGGGTTAGGGAATTTTCCCCGCCCCTGGACTGGGTATTGTACTGTCCTCGTCATCATCCTATCGTCCTCATCGACTGCAGGTCGCCGAACTGCCGTCAAATTGAAAGACGGGCACCCGGAGAACGGTCTGCCCTACGGGGCGTCCCCAGCCGTATAATTAAATAAAACGCCAAATTTCGTTGCACTGTCCTTACCTGTATGTACGTCGTATATCCCACATTGTTTTCGTTCGTTATTTCACTCATTGTTGCTTGTCTGTTTTGCGCTGACAGCTCTACGCAGACGCCGCTGCTCTCTGTCGGTAAGTGAACACCGTAGTCCATTGTGTTGTCCATGGTGAGAGGTAATGCCTGATATGTGCTATTCCTGTCACACTTGAGTCGGTGGACCTCGGAATATGGAATTCCCTAAAGATCTCCAAAATGGAATGTCCCATGTGACTAGCTACAACTACTATTCTGCGTTCTAGGACTGTTAATCCCGCTCATGCGAAAACTATCACCTCGGACACCGTTTCATATGGTTCACCTAAATACAACTGGTAACACTGCCAACGCACTGCCCTTTTATACCTAATGTATGCGACGCTACCGTCATCTGTATATGTGCACAACGATATCCCACAACTTTCGTCATCAAAGAGTATTATCTCATATGCAGGGTTTTTAAGATAATTAGTGAAACAAAATTATCTGCAATGTTGATTCTCTATTATAAGAAACATTTCAGAATCTTTGATCAGTAAAATTAGATATAACTAAGAACTGCATTAACGACAATTGGTTACGTGTATCAGATCACGGTGGTGCGGAAATTGACAGGCAAAAATGCTGAGCACAAAACCAGCCCTGAATGGGGTGCATCAGAAGCAGTCGGTAAATATTCGTACCATTACTCATTTTTCGTTAATACCCCAAGTCAACTGACTTGTTAACACAAGGAAGGTATTCATACTTGTCAGACAAACAATGTGAATATATTAGTACAAATACATTCGATACCTTGTTTTAATTAAAGAAATAACCGCGTGTGAGACCACTGGTATATCTCTTATATATACAGGGTGATTCAGCTATCCCTACTTCTGTCGTTTTATGCAACCTGCAGTGCTAAGGCTGCCTTCATAATCAACGCTCTAGGTTTTCGTATCCTCTCGCTCGCTACGCAGAAATTGTCAGTCCTACAGAAAAAAAATTAAAAGAACATTTTTATGGGGAATTTAATGTTGTTAAATTTTACTGGGATACGTTTTTGCTAGAGACTGTAGTTTCCGTGTTATTCGAGGAAAACATACAACAGTGACATTCAAATGCACCCACACTCCCACGCTAACCCCCTAACAGTCGGAATTTCTAGTATTTTGTTCATCGCACTTCCTCTGACCACTGTACATACGTTTGAGACACACAACGTATTTTCCACATTGGTTACATCAACCACCATTGGCGGGGAGGAATGGACGTCCGAGGTGTCCATGATGGCCGACCATGAGCCCAGGGTGGCGGAGGGAGCCGCCGATCCTCGCAGAGGTGGGGAGGGCTGGCGGCAGGCCCACTGGGAGGCAGCAGCCTGGGGTAGTGATGGCGACTCCAGGACGAAGTCTGTACATGAAGGAGGTAGCGGAGGAGGAGAGGGCAGCGGCGGCAGTCCCGAAGGGGCACGCAGGCGGACCTGGTTATGATGGCGGTGCTCCAACCTTTTCGAAGTCTGCACTGAAATCACATGCCACCCATGCACCACAACGATCGTGGTTGGTGCCCAATCAACATTGCGCCCACAAGGCCAAGCCAGGCGCGTAATGCTGAGAAGGCTGGGAGTGGGGACAGGAGGGGGACGGCATCAGAAAATGCAGCAGGGTCCATGGTCCATGGTCCATGGTCCATGGTGTGAGCTTCCACGAGAGGAGGTATTTGAGGGGTTTGGATTTAAATTTCCCCAGCAGATGTAGTCGTTAATTTACCATAGCAGCCCTAAGAGGCATCCTGGCGGGCCAAATCAGTGTGAAAGCAGAGGACCTCCTGTTGGTCAAGCGCAGGATAAGGGCCTGATGGGAGACGTGACAAAGTATCTGCATTAGCATGGCAGGCGGTGGGCTTATACTGGATGGTGTAAGTGTAATTTCTTATAAATAACATTGAGCCGTCCGCTCTGGAAGGTGAGAGTCGGGTCCAAAAAGTATAACTAAGGGTTTATGGTCCGTCAGTAGTCTGAACTTTGCCCCAAAGAGATAGATGTGAAATTTTTGGATGGTGAGCCTACTTTTCAATCTGGGAGTAGTTCTGTGTGGCGGAGGGTCAACATCTCAGATGCATAAGTGATGGGCTGTTCTGAGCCATCGGCATTAAGAAGCATAAGGACGGCCCAATCCCATATGCTGACCCATAAGTCACCAAAACTACGGGGCAGTCCAGAGAGAAGGGATTAAGGCGAGCGGCGGACTTCAGCATCACCTTTAAAAAGAGAAAAGTCTGGTCACAGGCAGGAGCCCAATCAAAAGGCACCACATTGTAGAGCAAGTCATTGAGGGGTTGAGCAACGAAGGCAGTCTGGGGTAAGAACTCAAAGTAACCTTACCCTAAATCACCCGGAGTTCAGATAAGTCCTTGGGACGAGGAAGGGTCTGAATGGCCACGACATTACGACCCGAAGGGCGAATGCCATCTTCGCTAAGCCTGTGGCCTAAGTATTCCAATTCTGGTAGAAAACAACAACATTTGTCCAGCCGACGGTGTAAACCTGTTGATTGCAGAGCATGAAATATGGTGCTGAGATTTTGCAAATGTTGCTGCCGAGAACAGCTGGTGCCGAATGTGTCACCCAGATAATCCATGTAGGCGGGGATAGGCTGTGTAAGCTGCTCCAGGAACCGCTGTAAAATGGCAGGCGCCAAAGAGGCACCAAATGGTAGTCGCTTGTACAATCCGAAAGCCGTATTGATAATGAAGATGTTCTGGGAATCGGCATCCAAGGGCAACTGGTGGTATGCCTCCGCCAGGCCCATCCTTGAAAATTACTCTCCCCTGGCAAGCTTGGCGAGAAGGGTTTCCTGTCAGGGAATGGGGTAAGTGTCTACGAGGGACTGAGAGTTGACAGTAGCGCCGAAGTCCCCACACAGTCGAAGGGACCCATTGGGTTTCCATATGACCACTAACAGTTTCGCCCAGGTTCTGCATGTCACAGGCTCCAGCCACCTGAGGGTGATCAAGTTCCTGCTTGACTGCCGGCCATAGGGCCACCGGAAGGGGTCGGGCCCGGAAAAAGCGAGGCTGCACATCTGGTTGAAGTGTGATGTGTGACTGAAAATCATACTGAAAAGCATATACGAGATCCGCTGCATACAACGACGCAAAAGCGGAACACTGATTGTCCAAATACTGAAGAGGAACGTCTGTGGGACAACATCAGACACCTGAGGGTTTGAGAGCTGTTGTGGAAGTACGTCCCTTGCATCAACTTTGTTAGCAACCGCAGCGACTGCTGTAAGATGTCTAACTGCAGCTGCTGCTGCATGAGATGCTGCTGTTGCTCCAGAAGACAGACCAAATTCGACTCCATCGGGAGCGGCCCACGAACAAACCAACGAAAAGGAAAGGGTGGACACGAACAACGACGGACGACCGATCAAGACCTTACAAACAACAACACGCAAGAAGAAACGAGGCCACAATCGACAATAACCGAATCCATAACGTTCACTCGCACACGGAAGCAGAGTAATGTAAACACACTGTCTGTAGGCCAGGTGTCGATAGACCCACGCGAATATCAGACTGGGTAGCTTAGCGAGAGGCAGGTCCTTAAATACTGGACGACGTGCTCCAGTTTGGAGCACTCATGTTATACGCGGGGCAGAAACTAGTGCAGCCACAGCTTACGGCGCGACGGCTTATGAGAGCTCTAGTGGTAATCGACGTCCATGCCGTCTGGCGCATATTCGAAACCCTTAGCGCTCGTTACCATATTCCTCACAATATTTTCCATGTTTTCCATAGAATGTAAGTTGTTCGTAAATATAATTCCTAGGTATTCACTTGAATTTACATCAATTTAGTTGAATTTACATCTCTACGTAGTTGTCTCTCAGACTGAGACATTTGTCTTAGCGTTGTACCAACTTCTCAATAGTCTCGACGTAGAATACAGTCGCCTATGCTTTCGGTCACTTTTGTATGCCGGTCTGCAGCTCTTTGTCTGTGCCAGAATGTTGTCTACATAGCCAGCAGTACATGTAAGTTGAGATGAACATCGGAAGGAGCTAAGTCTGGGCTGTATAGTGGACGATCAAACACCTCCCAGCGAAAACGCTGCAGGGACGTTCTCACTGCCCCAGCAACCTGTCGCCGAGGACTGTCATGAAGAAGGCAACGTATGACAGGTACGTTATGTGGGGTTGCATGAAATCAGGCGAAACCTTGAAGCAGGCACTGTACTTGGTGGGAGACACTGTTTTTGTAGGCATCTCACTGTATCCTCAGAACTGAAAAGAGCGACGAGGTGCGATCTACAGGTATATTAGAGACACTGCTTAACACATCTGTGCAAAGCTTCATCGAATTGTCATTGTCATTTCCATTTCTAGACCTATCGGAACTTATTTTTCGAACAGTCTTCTTACAGAAATATTCTGCAAGCCACTATATGGTGCGTGGCAGCGGGTGCTGTGTACCACTAGTCGTTACTTTTCATGTTCCATCTCTCGAGTAAGCAAAGACTAAACGACTGCTTATATGTCTCCATACGAGCTCTAACCTGCCTAATTTTATCTTCGCAACAGTAGAATCGTTCTGCAGTCAGTCTCAAATGTCGGCTCTCTAATTTTGGTCAACAGTGCTCCTCCAAAAGAACGTCGCCTTCTCTCCAGTGATTGCTCTACATTACCGTAATAATTATGTGTTGTTCGAAACTACCGGTAACAAATCTAGAAGTCACTATCTGAATTGCTTGAATGACTTTGGTAACAAATCTTGCAGTCACCTCTGAACTGCTCTGATGACTTCCCTTAATCTGATCCAGTGCGGGTCCAAAACTCTTTACAATGAGTGTTCACTAGTGTTCTAAAATTCCCCAATGAAGCAAAGTCGACCATTCGCCTTTTCTACTACAATCCCTTCAAGATCATTCCATTTTATATTGCTTTGCCACGTTACGCCTAGATATTTAATCCATGTGATTGCTGTATTCGGATATTATGGGCTTGTTTTTCCTACTCATCTGCATTAACTTACACTTTTCTACATTTAGAACTATCTGCCTTTCACCACACCAACTAGAAATTTGGCGAAATTAGCCTTGTCTTCTTATACTGTCACTCAATGATGACATCTTCCGGTACAACGCAGCGTCATCATCAGATGGCCATTACATGCTGCTCACCCGGCCCTCAGATCATTTATGCATGTAGAAAACAACAGCGATCTTTTTCCACTTGCTTGTCTCTGACGAACACTCGTCGTCGCGGACAACATATCGGGGTCTGTTATTTACGAGATCACAGACATGTCGGGAAACCTACTCAGTAGAAGAAATTTCTTCTCTACCGTCTGTGATAACAAATTTGTGAGATCGTCAGAATACTGGTTTCCGTCAGCTATGACCATCTTCACTCTGTTTTAAATACCAGCCAAATGTAATGGAGCCATAGTGGCATCGTCAAAAGTTAAACACAAAGTCAGCAGAAAATCATAACACATAAATTGAATAACAGCGTTTGTGATCATAGACGGAAATAAAGAAATATATCCTACACTTTCTGCATCAGTGACCGATTCGCGACCATATCGCACGTTGTGAACCTGTGCAGTGTGTTTGTACCTTCGTTAACCATTGGCAGCGTGGCACGGTGTGTAATGCTTTATGGAAATCTAGGAATGTGGAATCCGCCTGTGGCCCTTCATCCAAAGAGCGTAGAATGTAAAGAGAGATAAGGGCAAGATCCGTTTCTCACGAGTGATGATTTCTAAAACAGTGCTGATTTGTGGACAGGAACTTTTCCCTCTGAGGGAAATTTACTATCTTCAAAATGAGAGAATGTTCAGGGATTCTCCACCACACTGGTGGTTTATTTATTTACTTAATCGTATGACTGGGGCCCCCATAGGGCACACCGTTTTCCAGGTGCCAGTATTTCAGTTTGACGCCACTTCGGTGACCTGCATTCGACGATAATGAGGACAGCACAACATCCAGTCCCTGGGCGGAGAAAATTCCCCTACCTAGCCGGGAGTCGAACCCGGGCCCAGAGGATTAAAAATCCGTCACACTGACCATTTGGCTACCGGGGACGGACAGAGACCGGTGGGAATAATGTTGGACTGTAATTCTGTTTGTCCGTCCTCTTCCCTACCTTATATAAAGGCGTTACCTATGCTTTTTCCCAGACGCTTTGGACTAGCTAAGTAAGGGGCCAAACTGTTTTTTCGTTAGGACCTGGTGATTTATTCGCTTTCAACTCTCTCAGTTGTGTATTTCTCAATATTCGTTTTTAAACCACGGTGGGTCTTTTCCATCCTTAAGCCACTTTCTCTTTCTCTGCCCTTTTCCTCATCTTAGGCGTCACCTATGCTTATCCCAGTCGCTCGGGACTTTGCGCTGGGCAATATACAGGGTGTCCCTGCTATCTTGTCCACCCAAAATATCTCTGTAACAATAATAGCTATTGGAAAACGACTTTCACCGCTATCAATGTAGGGCTGGGGCCCATGAATGTACATATTTGGAAACATTCTAAAATGAAAGCATATGTGTTTTTTAACACAAACTTATGTCTTCTTAAATAGACCTATATTTTTTCTTCAGCAATCCATAGCATAACAAAGCACATACACAACGGCGTTGATTGCATCGCAATATTCCCATTACATCCCGAGATATTGAGACGCGAAGCTGACGCTTGAAACACCCAACATGCG
This sequence comes from Schistocerca gregaria, assembly GCF_023897955.1. NCBI lineage: Eukaryota > Metazoa > Arthropoda > Insecta > Orthoptera > Acrididae > Schistocerca > Schistocerca gregaria. The sequence continues at coordinate 249,176,747 of NC_064926.1, forward strand.
CTGCTGATGCACGTCCTGAGGCTCAGGCGTGAACCCCATGCTGCCCGTAATCGCGATGTGATTGACATGTGTAATCACATCTCCATACTTATCAAGAGGTCCGAAACGAATAATACGGTCTGCTGCCATCAACTCACATAAGCACATAATGGTTTCCCTCTTGCACGTTTTACGTATCTACGTACACAATTTGAACCAGTACCGATCGGTATACACCCGTCAGGTTGTCTTATTTATCCTGCACTCCCAAAATAGGGTTTACCTAATGCGTTATATGACCCATTGTGCCTCTCGCGCAGGGCCTGGCTCTACCTAGTCAAGTGTCCAACGTAGTTCCCACTACTGCCACAGTTACTACTTCGCCTTCTTTATGATTTGCGACCCATGCAAACTCCTGTACTCCACCACCCTCCGAGTATCCCATTTGTTGTTGCTTTGGCGTGCAGTACACCGCTTGCCAGTGTAGTCGTGCATCAGAGTAATCTAGTGACGGAACGGAGGTAGTACACATTGTGAATAAACGTTGTGTTCTGGAACTTACACACATGAAGATATGGTAGAATTGGTGCTGATCTATGGAGAAAGTACATTGACGGGAAATACGTTATAAGATTGCTTGTTTGTTGATAGTACTGTTAGCGAACATTATGATTATTAAGTTAATATGTCTGTTTTCTACCCTACTCTACATACCTGTACTGTACCCTGTTGTAGGTGGACGAAATGCTGTTCAGGAAGAACGACTGTACAGAAGACGATTTCCTGACAAGCCATCGCCTTCGCGCCGGATGTTTGGTCGTCTCACATCTCGTCTAGGACATCGTCCTAGAACACGCACAGATGAACGTGCTGAAGTTGCTGTGTTCGCTACCATAGCTGTGAATCCTCAAATCAGCACACGTCAAATTGAACGTGAAGTTGGTGTGTCGAAATCAAGTGCACAGCGTATTCTTAAACGTCATAAATTTCATCCTTACCTTGTTCATTTACACCAGGATCTTCATGGAAATGACTTCCGCAATAGGGTAACATTTTGTCGGTGGGCTCAGCAAAAACTTCTGACTAATCCAAAGTTTTTGCAGATGTTCTTTTTACCGAAGAGGCATCATTCTCCAACAAAGCAATTGTCAATATGAGGAATATGCATTATTGGTCCGCAGACAATCCAAAATGGCTGCGTCAGGTAGAGCATCAACGCCCGTGGAAAGTTAATGTTTGGTGTGAGATTATTGGAGATACCATTATCGGACCTTTCTTTATAAATGGCATCCAAAATGGCAGACAATACTCCAGATTTATACGACACAATCTTCCTGTTCTCTTGGACACCGAACCTCTGAACCGGAGAATGGTCATGTGGTATCAGAACGACGGATGCCCTGCACATAACGCCTAACGAGCACGACGACTTCTGAACCGTAAGTTCCCTGGTAGGTTGATTTGACGTGGTGGCCCAGTTAGGTGGCCTGCCCGATCTCCGCACCTTACACCGCTGGATTATTTTCTTTGGGGAGCAGTGAAGGATGCTCTTTACCAACATGAACCAACAACACCTGAGGACATGAAGCAACGCATTATTGATGCCTGTACAGCCATCAAAGAGGAAACAGTAGCACGAAGTAGGGCATCCAGCTTCCGCACTGTGACCCTATGTATGCAAGCCAATGGGCATCACTTTGAGTGTGAGATGTGAACGCTATGTTTAGTATGTAGTGCTGGTATCAGAGTGGAAGTTTCTACAAAGGGCCATTTTCCCCACTGACGTTAAGAAACATTTGTTTGCAACAATTTGTCATTTAACGCATTACATAAACATTACATTGATAATTATGTGATAATAAAACTAATTGGTTAAACATGTTTACATTCATCTTCTATGTCCTACCTGAACTTCCCAAATTAAAACATTTTTACCTAAACAACGGTAAAACTTTTAGTTCACTTGCTCGTTTCACTAAAACCATCAACATGAATTTTACTATTACGCGTGAACGATTAACTGTCACTTGCGCTAGATCTACAGTAAAGTAAAGTTTTAACGTTTAACGGCATTACCTTTTTAGTAATGGATTAACGATCAGCGAAGTTAACTTTGTGACTAACTTTGTGGTACACAGATATGTTACAGAACCACATCACCCCTAGCCTATGGGATAAATACCTGCTGGAATGTACGACAGCAGACCGTATTATTCCTTTCGGACCTCTTGATAAGTATAAGTGTGATTACGCATGTCAATCACATCGCGATTACGGGTAACATGGGTTCACGCCTGAGTCTCTGGACGTGCGCTAGCAGCGCATGTCGGGTGTTTCAAGCGTCAGCTTCGCGTCTTAATATCTCGCGATGTAATGGGAATATTGCCATGCAATCAACGCCATTGTGTATGTGCTTTGTCATGCTATGGATTGCTGAAGAAAAAATATAGGAGGTCCATTTAAGAAGACATAAGTTTGTGTTAAAAAACACATATGCTTTCGTTTTAGAATGTTTCCAAATATGTACATTCATTGGCCCCAGCCCTATATTGATAGCGGTGAAAGTCGTTTTCCAACAGCTGTTACTGTTCCAGAGATATTTTCGGTGGACAAGATAGCTGGGGCACACTGCATATATAATGCCATTCAACATCATACACACCGTTCCTTGCTATTTGTGCAGAAAACACAGAAACGCACAGACCCAATTATCATCCAAGTTAATAGTTCGCATACTGCAGAGATTCGATCCCATCAGTACAAATGACTGTTATCACCATGTCACGACAGGCCAATTCACATTTGTGATACATTGTGCAAGTCATGTCCTTGCAACTGAATACTATCTTATGACACAAAGGAAGTAAAGATATTAGCTCCCAATGGACAGTGGTTTATATCTATGTGACAAGTTGAAAATTTGGGCCGAACAGAGATTTGGGCCCAGATCTCCTGCTGCCTAGGCAGATGTACATCCTCGTGTTTCATATATTTTCAGCTTGCCCTGTTGATATGTGAATACTGACTTGTTGCACCACAGAAGGCGTGGGATATGGCTCGCCAGTTACATGAACTGCAGGCAGTCTTCAGCTGTAAAAGCCAGCCGGCCGGTGTGGCCGTGTGGTTCTAGGCGCTTCAGTCTGGAGCCGCGTGACCGCTGCGGTCGCAGGTTCGATTCCTGCCTAGGGCATCGATGTGTGTGAAATCCTTAGGTTAGTAACGTTTAAGTAGTTCTAGGTTCTAGAGGCTGATGACCATAGATTTTAAGTACCATAGTGCTCAGAGCTATATTTTTCTTTTTCTTTTTTATAAAAGCCATAGATCTCACACACCACACGATCTTAGACACTCTAAGTAGCTGTATGGTATGCATACATTTTTGGGGGAGTCCTATAAACTCCAAAACTGGCGAACCTTTTACCTCGTCTTTCATTAAAACAATTATATTATTGTAGTAGGTGTTATGCCAGGGGGATTGTCAGCCACGTAGCCAGACATGTCAAATAGGCATTAGTTGCACCATCCTACTTCACATGGATCACAACCTTTCACCCAACGGAAAAAAGCCGTCTGGTTCTGCAAAATGAGCTTTTTCAAACTCGTAATGGGACTGGTTCATCATTTATTTAGATTCACCCAACACACACACATCCATATAACCAGGTTTGCAGGTTTCACGAACTCTTTCAAAATCCTAGCCATCTCCAGAAAAACTAAATCTCTGTTGAAGATTCTGTTCCATTTAAAATATGGCTTTTCGAGATAATCTGCTGTGCGATCATGCCCCTTGCTACGTGCAATTAAATGTATTTGGAATTTCGACTAATATTTTCATAGTTTTCCCGAAAATTCCATTATTCAGAAGTTTATAAGAAACTTCCGTAAATGTACACATCACAAGAGCGCTCTTTTCGGTGTTTAAATAAATGTAGTCCATCAACAAGGGATGTGTCTTGAAGCAAGTAGCACAGATGAGGTTACCCAGTTACAAGGCCCACTTGAGACCGTGCTGAGGATTACGATCATGTATAATACACCTTGTTTGTCCCTCCAAGATAGTCATCAGCTTAGTATGGCAAGCGTTTTCTGGAACTTAGTGCACTGGACACTGTGACATACCACTGTGTTCATCATGCTGACTAATATGGTACATGAAATCAACCAATTGTACATATGGCTTTTAAGAACCTGCCGCACGTGTTTGACTTTTGTCACCCAGTATAGTGCTCAAGTTAACAGACGGACGCCAAGCCTCTTCAACTGATAGAAGTTGTGGCTTGCCTTGCATGTATACGTTGTTTATATCTACAAGAATATGTGATGCCGGCCAGAGTGGCCGAGCGGATCTAGGCGTTTCAGTGTGGAACCGCGCGACGCTACAGCCGCAGGTTCGTATCCTACCTCGGGCATGTATGTGTGTGATGTCCTTAGGTTAGTTAGGTTTAAGTAGTTCTAAGTTTTTGGGGACTGATGACCTCAGATGTTAAGTCCCATAGCGCTCAGAGCCATGTGAACCATTTAGAATAAGTGATGTAACCAGTTGAACTGGACACTTCACCCACTCATAGGTCGTTTGCTTGGTATGTTTGACACTGACAGATCCCACCATGGATTCCTCAATAGATAAATAACAGCATGTCAACGTCTTTCAAGAGTTCAACGTAGCTTTTACCAACGTAGCGCCCCAGAAATGCCCTGGCATGCTGTACCAGTAGTCAGGATCAAAATCTTATGTGTCTAGGAATACACTGCAGGATCACTCAAAAATATCTGCAAGCAAGTGTACATCTGTGACCACACAATACTTGGCATATTTTTCAATTAGGAAATTGAATTCCTGCCATACACTCACTGCATACCCATACTCCACATCCAATATGGCACTGCCTGAGAGCTTTCTGGAGAATGCAGTTATATCTGGGTATGGGCATTCATTGAGTTTCTCACATTAACCCAAATACTTGTATGTGGAAACCCTCTTTTTCATTATGAGGTGAAACTGGGTATCATCAGGAAATGCAGCCTGGTGCATCGTTTCAGCAAGTTTCTGTAGTGGTGCCTACATCAATCCCAGTGAGTTGACGAACCTCCTTCTAACTTTCTCGGTGAATCACTCCGAAAACGATGTGTATCTCTCAATGGTGTCAGGTAGACACTAACCTAGTTTCTGCCCATTCTGCAAACAGCCAAGGGATTGCCTAGGAAGTGAGCATCACATCTACTTAAACTTTTAATGAAAACTGGTGTACGTCCTGGGAGCAGATTAAGCCACTGATCCCTACATTGTGTTTCCATTTCTTTATCTAATGGCTTCCCACAAATATAACAGTTAACTGCATTCTTATAGAGTATGCTATTCTCCTGCGTGTTTGTCACAGGAATGATGTAGTTACAAGTATCATCAGCTTTTCTTATAAAGTTTCAAAGCTCATAGAGCAACAAAACCCAAATGTACGAAACAAAATGGTAAGGCTTCTGCCATACACACATACAACTTCATAAGCAGCCACAAAACACATGTTAAGTTCCGTTGAAATCGTGTAGAAGGCCTTAGGATCACACTCACAGCTTGCCACATGAGTGAGAATACATTCAGAGCGGTATGTGTGGCAAAGGCTACCTGCTACTAGCAAAGAAAATTCCTGAACTTCAAAATAATATTCTATTTATTAGGCATTACAGTAAACACTAGGTCCTTGTTAGAGCAATCCACCAGAGACTGTGTTAGTGACTCACTCCTTCTATACAACTTCACCTAGAACAAAAAAATTGTTCACCCTTATTATTCGACCTTTGGGAGAACAGAAGGTCGTCTTGTTGTTTCTCACTTTCAGACATTATCAACACATCTGCATGTGTTGCACATAGGCTGTGTATATATGGGGATTCTGCCTCTCAGAATTTACCAACGACTGGACGGCTCATGGACTATTTAATTCCATCGCGTTAACAGCACCAACTAATATCCATATGAGAATCACAGGTACATCATAATTTTTTCTTATAATTTCTTTCCCATCCCAAAGCGCCGGCTGGAGTGGCCGAGCGGTTCTAGGCGCCTCATTCTGGAGCCACACGACCGCTACGGTCGCAGGCTCGAATCCTGCCTCGGGCATGAATGTGTGTGATGTCCTTAGGTTAGTTAGGTTTAAGTAGTTCTAAGTTCTAGGGGACTGATGACCTCAGATGTTGAGTCCCATAGTGCTCAGAGCCATTTTTGAACCAGCCAAAAGCGAACACAGGGCTTTATTTAGGACATCAAGAATGGATTTTTTTGTGAGCTATATCTTCTGGAGGAGGATATGCGAGGGCCCCTCACATATTGGATCATGCACTTATATATAGTCATCCAGACACAGAACGCAATGATAAGCTTTATTCCATCTGTTTGCTGGAGTTTAGTGAGCCAGGTCTGTATAGGCTTCAAGGGTGAAATCAGCATACCAGTCAGCATTTGAGGTGCCTCTTCATATCTCACCATTATCGTCTAACTTACACATGAATGTGAGAGAATGAACTCACAGCATGTTGTACCATAGCAGAATAGTGTGGATCTTTTTTAAATATTGGAAATTTCCCTTTCAGTGACATGAAGCCACTCATCAGTCAAAAGATAGGCTCTTGTTACTGGACTATATTCCGGATGCATGAAACAAATTGCTTCTTCCAAGCGAGCCTTGAATCACTGACAATGATGATTCTGTGAAACATACCTGAACATCCTGATCTTCACTCACAGAGCAGCCAGATGGGCTCCTACTGTCCTGTAGTTGATGACCACAGAGACCAAATGCCAATGGCCCAGGCATCAGCAACGAAAGTGATGCTCATGATGATGGTGGTCCTGACATGAATCGTTCTGCAGCTGCTGCTGCTCAGAATGACACAGCTGTTGGTACAGGAGTGCCACAGCTGGTTGGGTTCCGGCCGCTGGCTATCAGCGCATGTTGTGTTGTCACTGCAATTGGCATCAGTTCTCCCAACGACCCGGATACTGGTGACAGTGGTGGCAGCTCCAAGTCAAAATGCATATCTGAAACAGCACAGCATAACTGTCTATAACTATCCAAAAATGTACAACATACACACACGCTTAAATGAAAGAGAAACTTATGTAGAAACTCTGAATAATAATAGCAATAACACAACCGATAACCACAACAGATAAATGCAGACTTTGCAAACTACAAATAGAAACAGTAGATCGCATCACAATCGGATGTACAAGACTAGCAAATACAGAATACCCCAGAAGACATGACAATGTAGCAAAAATAATACATCAATAACTTGCCATACAACATAACTAATAAAAACAACATCTTCCCACATACAAGTATGCTCCACAAAATGTACTGGAGAATTATGAATAAAAGTTATACTGGTACAGAACCGTTATAACAGATAAAAGAACACCATATAAAAAACGTGACATCATACTCACCAATAAAAAGAAGAAATTAACACAACTAATCGAAATATCCATACCCAATTCAACAAATATACAGAAGAAAACAGGAGAAAAAATTGAGAAATACATCCAACTGGCTGAGGAAGTCAAGGACATTTGGTATCAGGATAAAGTTGACATTATACCAATTATACTATCAACTACAGGAGTCATACCACACAATATCCACCAGTACATCAACGCAATACAGCTACAGCCAAACTTACATATACAACTACAGAAATCTGTAATTATTGATACATGTTAAAATACCCGAAAGTTCCTAAATGCAATGTAACATATACTGTACAGATAAAAGGAAGTCACGCTTGATCAATGTGAGCGTCACTTTCCATTTTTAACCAGACAGGAAGGAAAGAAATAATAATAATATTTATTATCATCATCACCATCATCATCAGTGTCATCATTATCAGAGTACGATTGTTGGCTTTCATGGAGCCCACCGAGGTTTCCCATAAAGTGTTATCATTCATCAAACCTACAATAACAACATAAGTCAGTAACTATCTAAAATTCGGTCAGACACACAAACAAGTATAAATGGTACTTACATGCAAGATTCCTGTCACAGCGGACATGATGCACTAAAGCAGCAAACGTGTCATAATCGACGACTTTTGATGGAACGCTTCCCTTATAGAAAGCCCCATCCACATGAGGACACTTGCTTCTGCTGCTACTACTTGACTGCTTCATGATGATGATGATGTTGATGATGAGGACGATGATGATGATGGATGCTACATCACCTGTTAATGCTTGCAGTTGAATCACTGAAATTGGGTGGGTCAGAAGTCGATTGCTTGGCAAGTATTCTATGCTTGGTATGTGTGCAGATTAAACACGAGAATTTTATTCTTGCTAAATTTCTCATTGTGGTGTTATGGTTATCTGATTTGCTGGCTTATTCTCATTTGATGTGGCGACACTTGTGCTCAAGCTGATATATAGAAAATTATTCTTTTTCCAGAATTGGACTGTGGAGAAAATGATTTTCTCTACACATCCAGCCAATGTGTTGTCAGCCTGTGATGTTGATGGCCCAGTTCCAGGATGCGTGAATTGCAGGACTGATCAGAGGATTCCCAGGCTCTGCAGCACTGCAATCAGCACATGAGCGGCCTTTCCCCACATGATGGCTGTGTACTGTTGTACTGGTCTGAGTTGCATAATGTCATGTTACGGCGGCAGCGACGACTGGGGACACTGACATGCTGCAGATCTGGAGGCGTTATCCTTCAGGTGAAGACAACTGCCTGGCTCTTGGCAACGTTAAGTCGCCCATGCTAGAAGTGTGTCACACACGTGTTGTTAATGGCGTTTCACTGCCTTGATGTTCAGGCTGTTGGTGAACAGTACTGTATTCTGTGCCTTAAGAGCCAATTTTACGCCTGCCATCTGCAGTACTTCGTCAGTAACAGCAACGGGCGAAACAGCAATCACTGCAGCATTGCTGCGAGTATTTGTCACTCTGTGGATGAGCTGTCGTCTGCTTTACAATGGAACGACATCCCAGTGACCCCAGCGACATAGGGGAACGAAGTAGTGTGGCGTCGGCATTAAGAGTTCAAAGAGTTTCCAAACAAGGACATCGACGTGAACACCACTGTCATGTTTGGCAGCAAACCGATGGGCCTGTAGCTGGCTCTGTGACGTGAATCCTTATTGGTTTCTGCTAGCAGGGAAGTACACCACAGCCAAAGTATCTGACTTGAGATATAAATTAATGACCGAGGGAATCCCGATGAAATGCTGTTCAGTTGATTGTTGTTGACCACATCCAGTCCTCTTTGGATTCAGTATTCGGAGTTGCACAATTTCTTTTTCCTTTGCGGTTTTCTGCCCTGCCTGCGAGTAAGGTGGACAGCTACACTTCGACATGGCGGATGTGAGTCTAGTCCAGAATGTCGGTCACCATCGTGGAGCTAGCCACGAATGTATCGGTCAGCGTGCTAGCCTTCGCATCCAGCTCACAGATGAAGTCATGGCCGACCTCATATGGCGGGATGCGCTGCCAGCGACGAAGGAAGCTTTTGACAACCCTACAGGCGCTGTTGTCGTCAGCGTCGAACGCGTACACAAGGTCTGCCTAGTCTCATTTCTTTCTCGAGGCCAACTTAATCACCCAACAGGCAAATGTGGTTAAAGCGTCATTTCGTGTCTCGTTGGCGGGTAAGCTGCCGTTTACTGAACAGCGTATTCTTCTCGGTGATCGCTTCAGCTGTTGTGTACACCCCAGAGCGGCTGCAACTGCTGCTCGGGGTATTATACAGTTGAGAGACGCCAGTGCAGCACCGGTGGACGCCTTGACACCCAGCGTAATATAGGAAACGGCGTTCATGTTCACTACACTAGTCTATACTCGGAACAGCCGCGCGGGGTTAGCCGAGCGGTCTTGGGCGCTGCAGTCTAGGACTGTGAGGCTGATGCCGGCGGAAGTTCGAGTCCACCCTCGGGCATGGGTGTGTGTGTTTGTCCTTAGGATAATTTAGGTTAAGTAGTGTGTAAGCTTAGGGACTGATGGCCTCAGCAGCTAAGTCCCATAAGATTTCACACACATTGGAACATTTTGTACTCGGAACGCCGACATACCCCAGAGGTGATCGCTGAAGTGTCTCAACTCATTTATGGCACGATCTCTCCGACAGCGGCGGCGGATTTGACTTCAGATGCAACGAAATAGGAAATCATTGAAGCAATACAGGCTGGGGCTGCTCCTAATTCACCCGGAGCTGATGGCCTTCCTCTGGAATGTTATCGGACATATCAATTGCTGGCACCAGTTTGGACTCATATTTGCCACTATCTTATGTCCCCCACGACGCAGCTCCCTGGGGCGCTCCTAGAAGGACTGACTGTGCCCATACACAAACCACGAGGTGGATCCAGCATCAGTGATTATCGCCCCTTGACTTTACTGAACAGTGACTTGAAGATTTACACCCAGCTTCCGGCGGCAAACCTAAAGCGATCGGTATAATGTGCTGTGTCGCAGGACCAAGCATCGTCAAGTGATGACCATATATCGAGATATGATCGCGCTAGCCAAAGCTCGCTAACTGCCAGGAGTTTTGGCGTCACTCGACTTTAGCCAGACCTTTGACAGAGTCGACCACACATTCTTGATGGAGGTACTGCTACAGAGGAAGGCCATCAGGTCCGGGGGAATTAGGAGCAGCACCAGCCTGTATTGCTTCATTGATATCCGGATATCATAGTAAAGGTACTGATGCGTCTCCTACTCGGCGCGACGTCCAAGGTGTTATACAATGGCCGTCTCACGCCACCAATACAGATACAGCGATCGGTGCGATAAGGCTGCCCTCTTTCTTCGATACTGTACGCCCTCGTCTTGGAACCACTCCTCTGCGGCCTCCGACAACGAATGACTGGAATGTCCCTTGGTGGACACACTTTTTGCTGCAGTGTCTATGCGGATGATCTGGTACTCCTTCTTCTCAGTAATGACGATATTCGTGCAGCACTGGCGTGGGAGGCGGCTAACAGTGCGGCATCGGGGAGCAGTCTCAATCTTTACAAACCGCACGCCCTGTCTATAGGCAGAGGTCTACCCGACATGACCGTCCCACCGCTACGAATCAGTGACACAATCCGCTGTCTTGGCATTGATTTCACATCTGACATGAAGCGTTCAACAGCCCTTAACTACAGGCGTTTATTGAATCAGATGAGAGCAGGAATAAGTGACCACCGTCTTTGACATTTAGACCTCCTGCTACGGACGCGATATGCTAATGTCTCTTTGGCCTCACGTATCCCTCATTTTGCATAGATACTCCCGATACCACCCACTCTGGCTCACCGCGTGTTAGCGGTTTTGGGATCCTTTGTTAATACGGGCATGTTATTTAGGATTCGTTACGAGTCCCTAACCCACCCGAAAAGCAGAGGGGGTTTAGGCCTTTGTCATGTTCAGAACAGAGCGAAGGCCCTGTTCGTCAGCTGTCACCTGCCACGTGCCTCACAAGTCTCTTACTGGAGGCCTTACGACCAACCTCACTCGCATCCCCCGTGATGATATCGGACATCCTAGCACCTTCGTGCTACATTAGCCAATTCTTCCTTGAATTAAGCTCCATCCGTGTCACACTATTACCAACACGCTTGATGATTACGAGGGCGATGTATGCTTCCATGCAAATGAACAGGACGCCGAATGTGATTGAAAGCAAACATCCCACTACGAAGTGATGTGCTGTGTGGAAGGCACTGAATGCCACCACCATTTGTACTGACGTGCAATCTACATAGTACGTAACTGTTAATGGGACATGCCAAGTGACTGACACGGATGCCGGCCGGAGTGGTCGAGCGGTTCTAGGTGCTACCGTCTGGAACCGCGCGACCGCTGCGGCCGCAGGTTCAAATCCTGCCTCGGGCATGGATGTGTGTGATGTCACTAGGTCAGTTAGGTTTACGTAGTTCTAAGTTTTAGGGGACTGCTGATCTCAGCGGTAAGTCCCATAGCGTTCAGAGCTATTTTTGATTGAGACGGATGAACATCGTTTCGAGTCCGGGTCGTTAACGACGTTTGGTATTTGGTGCGCCGGATATTGACTTTTCTCTCACGCACGACTCCCGACAGGATGACTACCCGATCACTTCTTTTCCCCGATGAGATGTATTTCCCAAGAACAAAAACGAACACTCTAACGTGGATTAGCGGCCACGTTGTTGAGTACCTCTTCGGTAATGGCGAAAAGACAGTATCCGATTTTTGGTGTTACCTCAACGAACGACATTGTGCGATCGTCAAGAACCCTAAACACAGGCAATATTTTTCAATTTTTTTTTGAGCGCATTCAATAATCCGGCACGCAGCTGTATTATCGATGACATGAGAAGAGAACCATAACACCTCTTTCGAGTTCCTATGTTTACGAAATTGAACAAACAACGCAGCAACGAGACGACAGTCATCGAAGAATTCGCAGCGGGCTATAGTATGGAGCATCCTTATGTCATAACGGGACGACTTCTTATTATTCTGTTTATGTAGCCGCAGAGGAACGGATTACATTTATGCATCTGCATTAAAAATTAAATAAAATACAAATAAAAAATAGAAAAACAAACCTTCCAAAATCCTTTATCCTTTTTTCCATTTTTGTAAACAAAACAAAAAATGCTGGGGTTCTATTCCAATGTCGGAGAGCCAAAAAAGGGGAAATAAAATAAAATAAAATAAAATAAAATAAAAGTGTCAAGCGAAAGAGACTCTCGTCCAGGCGACCCTGGTTCGAGACCTGTCTGTGCTACTTTTGTTTCTTCTTTTGTTTTCAAATACCTGTTTTAATTTTAATAAAACATGAACATTCCGCAATGAATTGATGAAAAAGATTTACGAGCCTCTCTATATCAAAATTACAAATTGAATGTCACATATTGTTTCCATCTTTTGAGTTTTTTGTATTTTAACAGGAAATTTACCTTAATGTAATTTAAAAAAAGATGGTAGAGAAATTGCCCATGAAAGGCAAGGCTCCCAAGTTCGTGTCTCGGTCCGGCACACAGTTTTGATCTGCCAGGAAGTTTAAATGGTTTTCTCGTTCTAAGGTGGATCGTTTTATCATTAGTGACTCCATTTGTTCAGGAGGACCTTCGATGCTACATGAATATCGTCTAAACGTATTAATCCACAACGATTCAGTCAGTGTACTCGAGAATGGCTAAAGTGACGAACTGTCATAGATAATGTGTGATCATTCCATCATCGTGCGACATTTTAACTCAACGGGTAAGGCTTAAAAATTTATTTATGGGTACAGCATACTCTGAAGAAAAATCACAAAAATCAACGATTGCAGCTCTGCTTGATCGTCATCAACTATCTGATGAACGACACTCACCATCCTGTCCCATATTATTACTGGTGAAGAGAAAAGATATTTTTACGCTGTCATAAGGAAAAGAAAAGAACGATTGACTGCAAACGAAGCAGCAGCTCCCTGTACAATGAGATGCGTGCATTCACAAAAGGTAATGTTATGCATCTTGTGGAACAGCAACAGCGCTGCGTACTACAAATTTTTTACCCGAAATGTGAGCATCACTGTTGCCATTTATTTTCAATAACTGACACGTCTTGCAGGATACAGTCCAAGAACAACGACCAGGAAGACCGCTTGAAGCGGTGGTATCCCACGATAACGACCGCCCTCAGTCTGCTCCACTGACAAAAAACTATAAAGTATTTGGGTAAGGAAGTCGTTCTGCACCCACAAAATTCGCCTGATCTTGCGCTATCAAATTTTCACCTTGCCTTCAAGGAACTTCCTTTGGAAAGAAAATGGGCTCCGAATACGCCTCGACGAGTTCATCACTGCAAAACAACGTGAAATTAATAGTCGCAGAATAACTCTACCCCAGCGTTGGCAGGATGTTGTAAACAGTGAAAGACCATATACGTATTATTGACGACTAAAGTTTAAGTTATACTAATCTCTTGTGTTTATTAAACTTAAGAAAAAAAGCTGCAAACTTGTGCACCAACCCAATACATACCATTTATCTATAAACAACGAACCTACGACATGAAATTCCACGCCTCTTTCCTATGAGTTACCATTCCCTTCTTCTCACCTAAGCCTGCCTCTATCCTTGGGAACTGAGCAGAAAGAGACTTTCTAGATACCTTAAATCCCAGCCCTTGCCCAGTCAGAAATCTTTAAGAGAATACATAGAAGGGTCCTATCATCAGATAACGTCACTGTCATTTTCGACATGGATGTCATTGATTCATTGATACAGCGTTACCAACCAGAAGCCCGAACGTCTACAACATGGGCTGCGAACTCTTTAGAGATGATAGCTTGGATCAGTGTCCTGCGTCGGCCCCTTCGTTCTGGGCCACTCTGTCTTCAGTGCGCGCTCTGACCATCGCATCCTCAAGGTGGCAACATGTTAATCTGATGATCTGTGCCTTGGCACGGTTCACCGTCACCTGCCTTGCAGGTGAGTACGGCAATGTTGTACATTCCCTTAAGATGCTGTAGTAAAAGTCCATGGTATGTCTCTTCCAAGCTGCAACATCTCGTCCGTAGCCTATCAAGGTCTTCAGGATGGCTGGTGTGGCGCATAGTAACCACCACGACAGTGTAGACCGGTAGGTGCCACCCCGGCGTCTACAAGTCTCCCACGTGTGCTCTTCAACTTCCAAGGACCACGGCTGTGCCACACCTTCTGGCGGCCGAGGGTAATGGCGCAGATGTAGGCATCGTGGTCAGAAAACGCTGTGGGCCAAACTTCTGCAGCTCTCGTCCCCACAGCTATCGAGGGCGAGATGTAAATCCGGTCGATGCAGCTGGAGAAATGGCTGGTGTAGTGAGTAAATCCGAGCCTATCACAACAAACATGTCCCCAAGAGTCCTCCAATTGAAGATTATTTATAATTGGCGCAATTTCTGTGCAGGGAGAATGATCTGGTAACTGATCCTTAGGTGCTTGGCTACAGCTGAAGTCCCCTCCGAATATCAAGGCGTCCTGACGGCCCATAAAGAGGGGCGTGATTTTATGAGCGGAAAAGGTGGATCGTTCGCGACGCCGACCAGATCCAGACGGTGCATAGATGTTAATAAGTTTGACTCCTTGGATAGTAAGAGTCATGCCTCTGGCGTCAAAGAGATGCTCGACGTCTTCTGCGGGTATACCTGCGCGGAGGAGGGTCGCCACACCACTGCCATTGGCCTACGCATGTGAGACCAAAGTCTAGTAGCCATAGGGTTCCTTGAAGTCTGTGACACACACCTCTTGAAGGAGCGAAATGTCGACGTCTGCTGCTTTGAGCAGATCCTGTACCATCGCTAGGTTATGTCGGGCACGTATGCTGTTGATGTTAATCGTTGCTAGACGGTATGTTTGGTCAGGCAGGTAGGCAACTGCGTTGTTTAGGAGGTCAGGTGTGGGTGGCAGTGGAGGGCCCATATAGGCAGACAATACAGCTGTAGTCACTGTTGTTGGTCAGTGCTGGGTACAGCCGAGGGAGCATCTCTACCCTCGGCATCCTCCGGGTGCTGTGGCTTATCCTCGACATCATCCGCCCATGAATCACATGCGGCAATTGGTAACTGTTGATTAAGGCCGTCAGTAGAGCGCTCGCGCGCATGTTCAGTAGCAGAAGTGGTGTTTTCAGTCCGAAGCTCAGAAACTGTATTCGCCGTAGCATCGTGACGGGAAGGGTCAGTTGTGGTGGTAGAGTCCTGAGTGTCGTCCGACGCCGGATGTTCGTTCTGGTCACACATCTGAAGCAGGCAATCATCGGATGGCGGGTGGCGCCGTTTCTTGCGTTTTCGAGGGTACCGTTGTTTTCGGACTTGTTCTATGTCAGAGTGCGGGCGGCAATCGTCTGATGCGGTCTCCATTTGTAGGAGGGCAGCAGGCGGGACAATCTCTGTTTCTACTTCCATCTTCTCTTAAGGTTCTTCTCGGTAGCACAACTGATCACCGTCTTGACGCAAGTCTGCCGACGACGTCGTAGAGGGGGATATGTTGTCCGCCACACCGTCATCGATCATCGACTGCAATATGGTGCTCCGATGCTGGACAGGAACAGCTCTTGCGGTTGCAGCCGCTGCATACTTAATGGGGAGTGAAGTAGGCGTCGCCGTGGATGGAACTTCGCCAACAGGTGTCTGAGTCAGTCGGCATTGAATAGCGGCCGATCGGACATGTCCTTCCTGGCCACAGCCGGCCCAAGTACGCGGTTGTCCGTCGTACATGACAATGGCTCTGCAGTCGCCAATTACTAAATAGGGTGCACCTGCTTCGTCAGTGCAATCTCAATTTGTCGCACCCCGCTCAAGACGGCGTAGGTCTCAAACGTTTGTCATTTTTCAAAAAATGGTTCAAATGGCTCTGAGCACTATGCGACTTAACTTCTGAGGTCGTCAGTCACCTAGAACGTAGAACTAATTAAACCTAACCTAAAGACATCACACACATCCATGCCCGAGGCAGGATTCGAACCTGCGACCGTAGCGGTCGCTCGGTTCCAGACTGGAACGCCTAGAACCGCACGGCCACTCCGGCCGGCTTGTCATTTTTCAGCCAGGTGGCTTAGCACGTTGCCGTACGGTTTGAAAGCTGTCATCACAACATGTGGCGGGAATTCAAATGGTAGCTCGAAGACCCTGAGAATGCGAAGGCCTAATCCAGCGTGGTGAATCGATGCAGTTCTTATGTGGCCATCAGGATGCTTAAATTTAAGTCCATGAGTGTGTCGGCACACAACAACAGTGCAAGCCTCATCATTGCTCAGTTTTATGTATACGACACTTTATGTAATAGAAAAGTGGATCCCAATGATGTCTTGAGGTGCAATATGAAGCTCTTCCCGGACGAAACGTTCAATGTCAAGTGCTCGAGGTCTTGCGTAGTCCGCTTGAAATGTGATCTTAATTGTGGACTTGGCCGGCCGCGGTCGTCTCGCGGTTCTAGGCGCTTAGTCCGGAGCCGCGCGACTCCTACGGTCGCAGGTTCGAATCCTGCCTCGGGCATGGATGAGTGTGATGTCCTTAGGTTAGTTAGGTTTAAGTAGTTCTAAGTTCTAGGGGACTGATGACCACAGAATCTAAGTCCGATAGTGCTCAGAGCCATTTGAACCATTGTGGACTTGCGGTACGAGCGCGCCATGGCACTACCGAGACACGGGCGCTTGACACTCGCCGCAGTAAACAGTCGCGCGCGCGGGACGTAAACATGGAGGACACAGGCACGACGACCCTGCCCCACCGCTGCTAACAGCGGTCTGCCATCTGAGCTACCCAAGCACGACTCACGCCCCGTCCTCAGTGCTCTACTTCTGCCAGTACCTCGTCTCCTACCTTCCAAACTTTACAGAAGCTCTCCTGCGAACCTTGCAGAGCTAGCACGCCTGAAAGAAGTGAGTCGTGCTTGGCTAGCTCAAATGGTAGAGCACTAGCCCGCGAAAGGCAAAGGTCCCGAGTTCGAGTCTCGGTCCGACACACAGTTTTAATCTGCGAGGAAGTTTCATATCAGCGCACACTCCACTGCAGAGTGAAAATCTCATTCTGTTCAATGGTATTATCTCCAAAGAAGGAGCATGTATTTCTGATTCAGAATGATAATATGGAGACTCATATAGCAATAACGAAGTACTAATAGAAATGACAATCGATAAATAAACCATAGCAACAGGAATACCAATTTTCAAAACAACAATTCTACCAATTTATTTACCAACCTAACATATACAGACGAAAAGTTATCCAGAGTCGCTAACCCTGTACTCCCCTCATCCCTATCTCAGCTGTGGAATCTAGGGAAGAATTTCGTTGACACACCTACCATCCCTTCGCGTAGCTGCATGTCTCAGACACCTTTATTTCACTTTCAGTACGATCATAAAAATTTCTTCCAATTTGCTTTCTCATTCAATTTATTCGTTCTCCTGTGTCTCTTAGCAATTACACCAGCCTTCATTGCTCGTTGAGCAACCCGTAGTTTCTGAATGGCTAGGACACTGAGAAACCTCTGTATCAATGCGACTATTCAAAATACGCATTGAAAGTGCAGCCAGAGATACCCCTGAATCCTAGCGCTGAAAACCATATTTAATGCTACAAATTCGTTTCAGACCACTTTTAGTTCATAGTTTATTTCTTTGGTTAATTATTAGATAGTTGTCTACAACTGTTCTCAATACAATAATATGCCGTTACCGAGTCCGCGTAGCTTATATGAAGTGTTTCCTTTTCCATAAGTTCGATATACAGTTGCCTAAGTCCATTACAATTGGCACTCATGCCAATTTGAAATCATGATCGTGTTCCCCCACTCCTCGTTGAAAGCGCTGATAGTGGAATGTCTGCAGTAAAATGAAGTTATGTAGGACATGTTTCGTGAACAAACGTTGTCCTTTCGTTCCCCAATCGAAATGTACAAGAAATTGCTTTAGGAATACTCAAAATAATTTTGGCAGAGTATATTCACTCTGTTGGTTTCTTCCCCGAAGCTGAGTTTCCGACTGTCGTTAAAAAATCTGAGGGTAAAAGTTTTATTATTAATATTTTTAAGCCTTTCGAGCTCTGGTGGCTCTACACAGCAGAGCGAACCCTACTGAATGACTTAGGTCTTCCTCATACGATGATCCCATATCATATTGCTCTTATTACTCTGCTTGTACATTGCAGCAGTTTCCTTTTGATTTCTGATTGTGTATCTGGTTATTTGAATAAATTTCAAAGTTCGTTGTTACAAAACATTTTTTCATCATTATTACTTATGCCTACCCCGATTATTAACATCACTGAATTACACCTTGAAGTTAAAAAAATGTACAGAGGCTATAAGATAACGACTACACTAAGCCCTTATGAAAGCTGAGAAGCATATTAAAGTAGTTGGTGGAATTTTAGAAAGTGCTCTGCAGTCTTTTAAAAAAGACAGTCATCTATTCAGAAAGCATTATGAAGGACTTCCTAATGCAGCAAATGTAGTGTCACCGCCAGACATCACACTTGCTAGGTTGTAGCCTTTAAATCGGCGGCGGTCCGTTAGTATACGTCGGACCCGCGTGTCGCCACTATCAGTGATTGCAGACCGAGCGCCGCCATACGGCAGGTCTAGAGAGACTCCCTAGCACTCGTCCCAGCTGTACAGCTGACATTGCTAGCGATAGTTCACTACTTACGCTCTCATTTGCCGAGACGACAGTTTAGCATAGCCTTCAGCTACGTCATTTGCATATACCGTCAAGAGCGCCGTTCATCATTAATGGATTCAAGTTAAGTATCAAACTAATTACGTCCGCTTTCTAAATTCTAATTCTTTGTCACGTTCCAGATCTCACGTCAGTATAGTTCTTCCCTCCTCACGCCAGCCTGCGTGAGCTAAACGCGTGCATTTTGGCCTCATCTCGTAACACGGTGTTGGCTCTTCTGCCAACCCAACCGCAAAAATAACTTACTCATTCAGAAACATTTACGTACGTATCACTGTCATTTTCTTATTTTAAGTGGTTATATTTCAAGAAGTGTATATTCATGAGTCCATTTGTTAATCAAATCCCCGTTTGCGTAAGGACCTTGTTTATTGTTCTTCAAGGAAAATATGGTACACCGTGATGTTGTAAGTCCATTAAGTTCGCAAATGTTATGATAAATGTTAAGCCCAGTAATGCAGTAACGGGGATTACCAATGGGGTGGGGGAAAAGGGGGAGTAGAACTTTATGCCCACCATAGCAAATTGAAAAAATTCAAAACTTTTTAATTGTCTTTGACTTACATTAACAACATACTTTTTAAAGACGTACAGTTGTGTTCGTAGTGTTTTGAACAACAAAATATCTCTTAAGACAGTCTAAGCAATAGCAACACACTCTCGATAACGTATAACCCATTGTGAAGAGAAAAGATTTAAAAATGCTAATTTCGTTAATTGTTGCTAACTTTTACTCACAACATACTTTGTGAAAGAATACTGATAAGGTCTTGAAACTGATAATACTGAATATTACGTTCATTAGGAAAGTGACATGTACTACTAAAACTTAAATTTTTACATTACGTTCGACTGAACATTTTAAAATAATTATTTTGTCTGCTCGGAGAATTAATTAAAAACAATAACTATTCTTTAAAACTTTTAAAATGTAGTGTAACTGACTAGACTGCAATTCTTTCGATAAGTGGGCACATAATATGATGCCCCCATGGAACAGCAAGGGTCAAACCACGGGTTACACTAACAGCCCATACTTATCCATAAGAACAGAACTTCATATTATGGACCTTCGACACTTACATGTTGCACTAGCATAGGTCTGACATGTCTTCCTAAGGTCAATATCGAACTGTGTACTGTACAATTCGTCTTCGAAATAAAGCAGGACTGAGTCAGTGACCATTGTTACACAGCTGATTCCTAACATGTTATAGTAAACCACAACAGCGACATGAATTAGCAATGTCTGAAAATGCATTTACTTTAATATACTGTACCATTAAATATTTAGATGCAGGCGTAGTAATTGTTAGCTCTCTGGACTCAGATTCGCGAGGACGACGGTTCAAATCCCCTTCCGGCCATTAAGTTTTGCGTTTTCGGTGATTTCCCTAAATCGCTCTAGGCAAATCCCGGTATGGTTTCTTGGAAAAGAGGGCGGCAGAATTCCTTCCCCATCTTTTCGTAATCCGAGCTTTTGCTCCGTCCACAGTTTACAGCGCTGTCGACGGGATGTTAAACTCTGACGTTCCTTTATTTTTGTTACAAATGTGATAATGTTCCTCGAACTATGACCAAAAACTGGCAAAACCTCTATTTACCGATTAAGAACATGCAGTAAGTACGCAGGCGCACGAGAAAGATGAGAGGCTGAGAGCCGTGGGAACAACTTTGAGGCGCTAGCAAACGGGGGAAGAAATTCAACAAATTACACAAAGTCGACGTCAGGTTTCCGAAAGCAGACGGCTCTGTGTGAGCTCATCCGGAAACATTTGGTCGGGGAAGTTCGGAGGTGCAGGCAAAAGCATCTAAACATTTACTTTCCAGTTCGTATAAACATCGGTGGCTGCACGCATCTGGAGTTGGCAGCTCCTTCATTATTCATGAACCTTCTGAGTACTCGGATGAGTGTTCTGTATCAACTGCATCAACTTTCCATGTGTTCTTAACCAGAGATAACATCAAAGAACAGGGCACAAACGAGAGGCAGGACTGTATGAGCGTATGGTGAGACATTTTTCTCAAGTCGAAAACGATTCTCCGAACTATTATCTCAAGGAGCACGTTGTCGGACTAAGGGTTTCCCAAAAAGAGGGAAATAACAAATAATGTACAGTGCTAATGTCATGTTAAAATGGTGATACTTCCCAGAAGCCAGCTTTTAGTGAAACTAATCACAAAAGTAAGACACGTAATTTCACCACTCCGCTTCATTCAGTTGAAAATATTTTTATTACCGCTGCAAAAATTTCCAAATTCCGTCATTTTCAAGTATAGTGGGATGTCAAAAGCGCACTCTACAAGCGCATTGGTCATTCTGTCACCATGTCGATGAATGATTTCTTTCTTTATATATTTTGGATGAATTTTAGATTTCAGCTGAATGTTCTTTTTTTCTCTTATCATACGGCCGGTGCCGGTATGATATGCGGAAGTGCGGCTGTGTTTACGCCATCATCCGTATTAGGATTAATGCTGCTGCAAACAATGTTACCGGCCGTCACGACCTAGTCTTATATAGTGAACTTTAACATTCCATTACGCTTCGAAATTTTCAGATGTCATCATTACAAAGAATTATTTTCAAAAGCCATAAGAGCAATGAATACATAGAGTGCTTAGACAAAGGTTGCGGACGTAGTCGTAGCGTAATTTTTGAAATTAAGGTAATCTCTAGAAGCCATCATTGTTATGCGTAACACAAAAAAGTCAATATGTGTAGATC
Organism: Schistocerca gregaria; assembly: GCF_023897955.1. Classification (NCBI taxonomy): domain Eukaryota; kingdom Metazoa; phylum Arthropoda; class Insecta; order Orthoptera; family Acrididae; genus Schistocerca; species Schistocerca gregaria. The sequence goes on from NC_064926.1 coordinate 249,198,629, forward strand.
TTCACACTTATAACAATTTTATTCCAATTCCTGATGTTATTTAGGATAAAAAATTATGAAGTAACTTCAGTAATGTTTCTTGGTTAACATTTTCAAGCGTTATTGAAAACACCCAATGGAAGGTTATGGAAGATGTGGTAGTTGCTTCAAGTTTTCAGAGCCTCGGCGTGAGGAATTTAAATAATAGTCCCAAAGTCAAGTAGAACCAGTTACAGTTAGAATAAACAGCCAACAGTACGATATCTTACAAGTCAAGGTGAACTTACCTGCGTCTTTAGACGCAACCTCTTCCGCACGACTAAATAAGGGCAGTGCTTCTAAAGTTCACGGGGATGTTTTCCGACATAGCAATAATTTGGTAACATTATTTCGTGGGTATTTATTTAGCACTTAACAATTGCACATAATAACATCATGTAAGATTATGTAGCAGAAAGCACATTCATTTTACAAGTAATAGTATACCCAACACCACATTCAAATTTCAGTTCATAGTATGGAAATCATTGAGAAATCTTCAACTGAGATATTTCTTAGAAGACACTTTTATAGACTTCTCACTACATTCGTTTTTTATGTAAGGTTTTATACTGAAATATAACCATAATCTTTACATATCGAAGACTTCAGAAAAATTGCGTACGAAACCCACCATTTGCCATGAAGCGTTACTTTCTCATGTTTGAGCCATACTGCTGTAAGTAGGCTGTTTAGGTTTTTTTATTGGTAACGCCACATAGCGCTCTGTATGAAAAATCACTGGCTGTGCTGTGTGCAGCCTGTGGCTGGTTTGCATTGTTTTCTGCCATTGTAGTGTTGGGCAGCGGCAGCTGGATGTGAACAGCGCGTAGTGTTGCTCAGTTGGAGGTGAGACGCCAGCAGTGGTGGATGTGGGGAGAGAGATGGTGGAGTTTTGAAATTTCTAAGACTGGATCTCATGAACTGCTGTATACATTATGACTTTTGAACACTATTGAGGTAAATACATTGTTTGTCCTCTATTAAAATCTTTCATTTGCTGACTGTGCCTATCAGTAGTTAGTGCCTTCCGTAGTTTGAATCTTTTATTTAGCTGGCAGTAGTGGTGTTCGCTGTACTGCAGTAGTTCGAGCAACGAAGATTTTTGTGAGGTAAGAGATCTGTGAAACATATAGGTTAATGTTAGACAGGGCCATTTTTTGTAGGGATTTATGAAAGTCAGATTGCGTTGCGCTAAAAAATTATTGTGTGTCAGTTTCAGCACAGTTATATATAATTTTTCTAAGGGGACGTTTCACTGCAAACTGTCCATTAATTTAAATCCTAAAATGTTATGAATTGTATGCTCCATGCATGGTTCCCGTTTTTGCTTGAAGCTTTCATTTGGGAAACAGAACTTTATGTTGTTGTTGTGGTCTTCAGTCCTGAGATTGGTTTGATGCAGCTCTCCATGCTACCCTATCCTGTGCAAGTTTCTTCATCTCCCAGTACCTACTGCAACCTACATCCTTCTGAATCTGCTTAGTGTATTCATCTCTTGGTGTCCCTCTACGATTTTTACCCTCCACGCTGCCATCCAATGCTAAATTTGTGATCCCTTGATGCCTCAGAACATGTTCTACCAACCGGTCCCTTCTTCTCGTCAAGTTGTGCCACAAACTCCTCTTCTCCCCAATTCTATTCAATACTCATCATTAGTTTTGTGACCTACCCATCTAATGAGATCGACAGGAAGTGCAAAATGGCTAAGCATGGATGGCTAGAGGACAAAAGTAAGGAAGTAGAGGCTTATCACACTAGAGGAAGATAGGTACTGCCTTTGCAGAAAAGAGAACCACTTGTGTGAATATCAAGAGCTCAGATGGTAACCCAGTTCTAACCAAAGAAGGGAAAACAGATAGATGGAAGGAGTATACAGACTCGATTTACTTGAGGACAATATTACACAAATGGAAGAGAATGTAGATGAAGATGAAATGGGAGATACGATACTGCGTGAAGAGTTTGACAGAGCACTGAAAGACCTGAGCCGAAACAAGGCCCCCGGGAGTAGACAACATTCCATTAGAACTACTGATGGTCTTGGGAGAGCCAGTCCTGACAAAACTCTACCATCTGGTGAGGAAGACGTATGAGACAGATGAAGTACCCTCTGACTTCAAGAAGAATATAATAATTCCAATCCCAAATAAAGCAGGTGTTGACAGATGTGAAAATTACCGAACTATCAGTTTAATAAGTCACAGCTACAAAATACTAACAAGAATTCTTTACAGACGAATGGAAAAACTGGTAGAAGCCCACATCGTGGAAGATCAGTTTGGATTCAGTAGAAATATTGGAACACGTGAGGCAATACTAACATTACGACTTATCTTAGAAGAAAGATTAAGGAATGGCATACCTACGTTTCTAGCATTTGTAGACTTAGAGAAAGCTTTTGATAATGTTGACTGGAATACTGTCTTCCAAATTCTAAAGCTGGCAGGGGTAAAATACAGGGAGCGAAAGGCTATTTTGAATTTGTACAGAAACCAGATGGCAGTTATAAGAGTCTAGGGGCATGAAAGTGAAGTTGTGGTTGGGAAGGGAGTGAGGCAGGGATGTAGCCTCTCTCCAATGTTATTCCGTCTGTATATTGAGCAAGCAGTAAAGGAAACGAAAGAAAAATTCGGAGTAGGTATTAAAATCCATGGAAAAGAAATAATAACTTTGAGGTTCGCCGATGACATTGTAATTCTGTCAGAGACGGCAAAGGACTTGGAAGAGCAGTTGAACGGAATGGACAGTGTCTTGAAAGGAGGATATACAGGTAAGATGAACATCAACAAAAGCAAAACGAGGATAATGGAATGTAGTCGAATAAAGTTTGGTGATGCTGAGGGAATTAGATTAGGAAATGAGACACTTAAAGTAGTAAAGGAGTTTTGCTATTTGGGGAGCAAAATAACTGATGATGGTCGAAGTAGAGAAGATATAAAATGTAGACTGGCAATGGCAAGGAAAGCGTTCCTGAAGAAGAGAAGCTTGTTAACATCGAGTATAGATTTAAGTGTCAGGAAGTCGTTTCTGAATGTATTCGTATGGATTATAGCCATGTATGGAAGTGAAACATGGACGATAAATAGTTCGGACAGGAGGAGAATAGAAGCTTTCGAATTGTGGTGCTACAGAAGAATGATGAAGATTAGATAAACCTCTATATTGCGTGGATCCTTTCTACCTGATCAGTCGAATCATGTCCCTTGCTCTGTCCCATATCGCAGCAAATTTTCGGCAATCAAAACGATGTTCGATTGTGTCCTCGAAATTACAGTTACCACGTGCTGTTGACGATTTTAACAGGATGATATAGAACTGGAGCTTGGCCGATATTCTTCGGATTATCCCAGTCTGGCAGATTATTATCGTCGCTTGATTTTCTCACACGATTTTCCAAATGCTCTGCGGTAATTACAGATCCCACTTGTTAGGAATTGGATCTCCTTTAAGAGCTCTGGCCATTTTAAGAACTTAACCTTGTTTTTAGACGTCTGTTCGTATATAACATTTACTGAGATAATAGTTTAGGACGACTTTTAATGAGTGTGTTGGAGGACAGTAGCTCTCATGTCGTTCGATGTTTGTGAAACGCAGCAGATGGCGAGTGCGGCTCATTTTTCATTCATGCTGAGTTCTGTTGACGTTAGTGCCAATCGATCCTCATTAAAGCACATAGTGCAGTTCTGCAGAGAGACGATAAAAAGTTCGCGCCTCTGTATAAACCAATACATCGCTTGCTGCATAGACCTTCAGTTTTTTGGTGTCCGAGAAGGACCTGAGTTAAGTACCACGCTTTTGAGAATGTTTCTGTCTTTTATGTCTTAGGTACATTTCTACCTGTGTCGTTTTTACTACCGCTCATATTTAATGTAGTGTCGCCCTCGATTGTGAGTCTCCATTCTTCGGGGTTGTTTTTCATAATGTCGCCCAAAACTTGATGCTGATATTAGGCAGTAAACCATTCCCTATGTATATTCCATTTATTATTTGCAATTGGCTACAACACAGTCTTTTGGGGGTTAACAACTCGTCCTGTAGCTTTTTCGTAGAGGTAAGGGTGTAAATGTGGAAGCGTGTGGGTAACGTGGAGACGTCTAGTATCTGGCCTGCTGCGTGATACACTCTAGCGGGGCAGCCAGAAATTGTTGCAATAGTTCCTATTTGTCACGGTAGAGGGTTAGCAGTCAGTTGAGCAACAGACGCCGTGACAGTGATGCAATTTACGTTCGCGCATTTTCTAAACCTTTTTCGATGTACGTTGTGGTATTATATTTATCTATATATTTTGTAGTTATCTTTCTTTATGTTTGATAACTTATAAAGGGAGGTTCATAGAAGGTTTTGGCAGTCCTTTGTCAACCTTAAATGGACAGTTGCTTAATGTAATCTACCGAAATTTAAAATGGCCATTGTGTACGTAATGTGAAAGCATACATATGATGGCATTTAGGAAACGTTTCCACAAAACCAACATCAAATACATTGCTTGAAATACGCTTTCCGTCTGTTTCTAGATGCCACGAATGCTAACTGATCGGAAACCAAGAGCTATTGTGAAGAAGTGGGATGCTGAATCATGATTGAGGCTATAATAGCCTTAAGGGAAAAGCAGTTGGGGTTAAGGGGAGCAGTAAAAGATTTCAGTGTACCTCAGGCGACACTTCAAAGGCCTTCGCATAGTGATATGTCACCTGAAGAATGTGTTTCTTTGACACTTAGACGTAAGCCTGTACTACCTAATGCTATTGAGAAACAGTTGGTACAGTATCTCAGTGAAATGGATAATCGCTTCTATGGCCTTTCCAGATTAGATGTCAAGAGAATGGCATATCAGCTAGCGGAAAGAAATAGTATGAATCATCCTTTTACTGCAAATGCTGCAGGTAGAGCTTGGTTTGACCTTTTTCTTAGACAACACAGAAATAAACTCACAATCCACAAACCTAAGGAGACCTCATTCTTGAGACCAAACGGGTTCAACAAAGAAGCTGTAGAATTTTTCTTTTTTTTATATTTTGGAATCTAAGTACAGTAAATACACCTATGGTGCTGATCGTGTGTACAATGTATACGAGACTGGGCTCTCTGTCGTCCAGAGCAGAATACCACATGTAACTGGACTGAAGGGTAAACGTAAGTGCCCTCACATCAGCAGCGCGTGGATCCCAGGTGACTATCATATGCTGTATGAGTGCTGGCGGTACTTTCATACCGCCAACGATGAACTTCCCTAGAAGAACTAGACTGATACTCTACTGGAAGGAGCACCACATGGAACATTTGGTAAATGCCATCCTTCAGGGTGGATTCAAACTGAGCTCTTCTCCGAGTGGTTTGACCACTTCATTTCTAAGGGAAATCCCTCAAAAGAATCTCCTGTGTTGTTAATTCTTGGTGGGCATAACAGTCATGCCACAAACCGTTACGTTATAGAAGTTGCAAGGGAGAACCATTTTACAATCGTGAGCATCCCGCCTCACACCTCTCATAATTCTCAGCCACTTGATAAGAAATTTTGGGCACTCTAAAAACCTTTGCCAATGGTTGCGGCACAGCAGCCGGCCCTTACGGCCATGTGACATATCTGAGTTGTTTGGGAAAGTCTACCTAAAATGCCAGACCGGCTCTATTGCTGAAAAAGGGTTTTTGGAGACTGGAACTTTCCCATGTGACAGGACTGTTTTTGCAGAAATCGTCTTTATAGCTGCCACGTCGGCTTTAGGTGAAGCCAGAAGTCTGAGAGGAACTTATGAGAATCCAGTGTCTCCAGGCGGAAGTGATGACCTCAGACAAGAAGACACTCAGAATGCATTCAGACCTGTGACAACTGACAGCCCAAGTGAAGATGGCCAAAGAGAAAGTAGAAGGTCAACATCTTTGTCATATAGCTCATCAAACACATGTATGTCTCCACAACGTATTCTGCCAATTCGACCTCTAAAGAGGACGGTTTCCAACAGAGGTCGTAAGCCAAGTTCATCAGCTGTTTTGATATCTCTGCCTTATAAAACACGCTTTGAAGACTCCTTACTGAAGGATAAACAGAAGCTTCTTAAGGCAGCTGCCAAACTCAAGAAAAAACGTGAAGCTCCTCCTAGAAAACCATGCAAAAAAACAGTTTAAGTTATCTGAGGATTCAGATGATGAGCCCAATGCACCAAATGTCTCTTCAGGCGAGTCACATTTGGATATCACAGTTGGTGAAGAAAAACCTACTGAACAAGGTGCCATTTCTATTTTTTGTGGAGACGCATTTTCCAAAGACGTTCGGGGAGAATTGTGGGTTAATCGTGTAGTGTGTGAAGAGTGGAGTCACTCTTTGTGTGCCGGAAATGGAGATATTTACATATGCAATTTTTGCAAGCGAACTTCGCTTATGAAGCATTTTTCTATTAGAGTTTCGTTTCAAAATATTTTTGTGAAATTTAAATTTAATATAAAATAAAATAGTTTCCAACATTTTTTAATAGTTTTCGTTTGAAGTAGTCAGTTTCCCACAATCTTAAGGCGTTTCCGCATTATCCGCACTTCTTGAAAAATTAATGAGTTGTTGTGCAAGCAGAAAATGCTTTTTAATTTTTAACATCTTTAGTTTTTGTGCTCTACAATATTACATTCATTGCTAAAACATTATGAATTAGCTTTGACTGACCTTTGAAGCTGAAAGAGAAGTAAACATTTCTTTTATACAGCAAAAAAAAAATGGGTTTCCACATTTACACCCCCACGTCTAACACCATAGGGCAGCGCTTCCAAAAGCTACGAAATGCTCGGAAAGCCGACAGCAAACAAGCAGACATATAACTCACGCATAGTAATCACAGAACATATGAAAATTCTCAGATCACGATAAGAAACTGTGTGAGCGCGACATCATGCCCCAACCGATCCTTACGTATTACAATACTAATACTCCAATAATAAATACTTAAGGATTAAGCTGTTAATGTTACAATAACATTTAAGAAGAAGTTAATGTAATAGCCAAGATATCATAGGGCACTCCATCACATTAAGTGACTTTCAAGGTAACAGGTAAATATTGAATACCTAATATTAATTTTTTTTCAACGGTCAAAATCTCACCAGAGTTATGGAAACTAATAACTCAAATGAGCCATGATTTATTGGGTCTCTAGCGATTGCTTACCACGGCTGTAGGCAAATTTGTAGCCGTTACAACTTCAATATGGGAGCATGTGTTCAACCAAGTAACGACCTCCAATCCTCCAAAGGACATAACAGAGAGCACCAGAAACTAAACAACACCCCAAAATCCACATCAGCAGCTATGCTTTCTTAATCCAAGGTAAAGCTGCTGCGTCAGCATTAGGCCCAATATTGCAGACCCAGCACAATTCTTCCGACCACCGGTCGCTTAGACAATCGTGTACCCGGAAGCTCTGTGAATACTTCACCGTACGTCACATGTGCTTCTTCCCTCTCTTCCTGTTTGCGACCGGCTGCCTACCCATGTGGTCAAGAGCATGCTCTAAGAAACTACAACCAAAGACTCAACTAACAGGCGACCGAAGTGACAGGCTACTAAAAAGATGGTTCAAATGGCTCTGAGCACTATGGGACTCAACTGCTGTGGTCATTAGTCCCCTAAAACTTCGAACTACTTAAAACTAACTAACCTAAGGACATCACACACATCCATGCCCGAGGCAGGATTCGAACCTGCGACCGTAGCAGTGGCACGGTTCCGGACTGCGCGCCTATAACCGCGAGACCACCGCGGCCGGCTACTAAAAAGAGACGAGTCGCGCAAGTAGGTGAAGATTCGAGCTGACACCGCTCAGGTGTACGGACGTTCAAAACGTGCGCAAGTGGTTGCATGTGAACACGTATGCTACACGTATGCATGCCTCTTAACGCAAAATCACAATGCTGGCATTTTCGGGGACTGCTCAATCGGGCCGCACATTCTCTGTGACCGACCTGATGGGTTCACGTATCTCGTATTCGTAGGCGTGTGTAGGAGTGTGGAAATCTCGCGTACAGGCGTATGACACAAGTGGCACCCAATCACCTGACAACGTTCGAAGTCGGTAAGTTCCGCGGAGCGCCCCATTCTGCTCTCACACGATGTCTAATGACTACTGAGTTGCTGATACGGAGTAACTGGCAGTAGGTGGCAGCACAGTGCACCTAATACTAAATACGTATGTTTTTGGGGGTATCTGGATACTTTTGATTACATAGTGTACATCGACAGTGTAACTAGAACTTGGTTGCGTACAATACATTTTTTCTAACGACCAAGTAATTATTACTCAAAATGAGAAAGACTTACAAGAAGCTGTTTTTAATGTAAGTACCATAGCCAGAGAGTACTATACGAACCTCTAAGACAAAGACAAAATCAAAGGCACTTTTGGAACAGTAGCTCTTGCAAGCTAAGATTGAAACTGATAAGCAGATCTTATAGCACGTTAATACATTTAAATATCTAGAGTGCACTATTACATGCAGGAAAACAATGAAGTACAAAAGAAGTTATACTTATCTCACTATTTATGCGGAGCTTACGTAAAACAATGGGAAAGAAAGCCCAGAGAGAGTCTACCAAATCTGTATAGGGTTGTGGTTATAACAGCATTGCCCTATTGGCCCGAAAACTGGGCTCTTAAGAAGAGGGATGGAAAGAGAGTAGAAGGATTTGAAATGAATTTCCTTAGATACATCGCTGGATATACCTTGAGGAGTGAAAATATAAATGATAACATCCGACCTGAACCGAGTATGCAAAACATTATTGACACAATATAGCAATGTCAATTTAGATGGAAATAACGTATAGACCGTATTCCAGATGCAACAGTCAATAAAGCCATAAAACGACATAAACCTAGAGGCAAAAGATCCTTAGGAAGACCAATGAAATGATGGCTTAACCAATTCTGGAGGAGACGGAACGGTCCACAAGCTCCAATACTTGATGACGATGATGCTGATGAACATTTAAAGTCTTTCATATAAAATACAACAGGAACCTCATCCACTCCCGGAGATTTTCCTTTTAGAACTCGTTTTTTGTTGCTTCCTCAATGTCGTCTAAAGTGAAAACTTCGTAAAACTGTGAGCTGTCTCCTGAAGAAAACTGTTTGTTGCGGAAGGATTGACGTCGATTTCTTTGAATAAGTTCCTAACGTGGGAGATGATTCCAGTCTAGATTTCATTCTCACCGATAGTTTTCGGGTCGTTAACCATTTTCCATCATGTTACAAATCAATTCCTGTTCCGTTCTGTATGTAGTAGACTGAAATAGGTTTCCTCGACGTTGCCACCTATCACATGACCCCTTAAAGCTTGTCTTAAATTTTCTTTCGGAGAGAATATAAAACTTTTGCCTAGATCTGTACTATTACTGTGCTAACGAGATCCTGCAGACAGTTCTGCTCGAAATGAGAGGTAATTCGAAGTCACTGGGCTTTCTGGAACACCATAGTTGACTAATAAATTTCAAATAGCAAGCTTAGCTTGCGGAAGCCAACATTCCAAAGTGCTTATTGCGGGGCAACGCTTTCGGAGTACGTCTTTCCAGGTGACTAATAGATCTTGTGCCAACTTGTTATCCTCTAAATGGCTAAAGTTAAGCCTCCAATTGCCTTCTTATAGCGAAACTGTGTTTTCTGTAATTTAAACTTTACGGTAATTTAATCTGGCAGATATAGCAGCAATGATCGGAGAATATCACAGGTTTTGTTTCTGGTTTAACTACTTGAGCTAGGATTGAAGACGACACGTGTATCCTATTAAGTCTGTTATGTTTATTTCTATAATAGAAGTGTACTCAGTTCCGTCGGGCTGGAGTGGCCAAGCGGTTCTAGGCGCTACATTCTGGAGCCGCGAGATCGCTACGGTCACAGGTCCGAATTCTGCTTCGGGCATGGATCTGTTGTGATGTTCTTAGGTTAGTTAGGTTTAAGTAGTTCTACGTTCTAGAGGACTGATGACCTCAGAATTTGAGTCCCATAGTGCTGAGAGCCATTTTTTTTTTTTTTTTTTTTTCATTTCCGTCGGGGTTCAAATACGCAAGATGATAGCTGTCAACCAGTGCTCTAAGTTCATTACAGTCATTTGGACGACGTTTCTAATCGTAATATTTAATTAAATAATTGAAAACCTTGCCGATTACTATTTCTACGAAGTGACTGGCTAAGTTCTTAGCAAAAGAAACTGGCTCTATTAGCTTTGTTTTCACTGCCGGCTGGAGAATAAACGATCACAAAGTTTACATCATGAATATAATACGCGATTCCACATCCACTCGGTAAAAATTCTACATTCTGTACTTCTGTGTCAAGATATAATGGCAGCACCAGTTTTAGCCTCCTGGGTTGATGGTAGACAGTTCGCTTAATTACTTCACTTGTGAAATCCTGTACTAAGGCTATATCAAATTTAATCCCCCGTACAAAATTGTTAAGGGCAGTTCTAAGGACCACGAAACTAAGATACGAGAAATTATGGCTCATACAGTCATTTTTCCCTTGATCTATTGGCGAGTGGCACAGAGTGCCCTCCGCCAATCACCGTACAGAGGCTCTCGGTGTATCTTATTTATGTTGAGGGTGAGACAATTCCGGAGGTTATAACCGAGAACCAATTTTTTTAGATTGCTATGGGGACGCACTATCCTCTAAATCGGAATCCCATTCCATTGGTTTTACACTAGCCTCGTAACTTCACTGGAATTGTATGACTGACTCGTACTGAGATCGGATGCTTTCATAGCACATCGGGTTTCATCTTTTCTTGCTCCTTCTACTCGATGAGGTTCTTAATTCATTCGTTTGCTTGATACAATTTCACTTGATTCCTTAGTAGGCTGTTCGTGGGTGACACATTTAATCTGACGTGATTCTGTAACAGGCTGTTTGAGGGTATCACCTTTAATTTCAGAGGGCATAGAGTTTTTGACTGCCCGTTTTTGCTTTTTTCTTCGCGGTTCCTCTGCTGTATTTGCAACTGGCGCAGCCGTCTGAGACACGTCAGTTTCGAAGGTAATGCTACATTGTTTGTGGGGTATCGCTTCGTCACAATATGCCTTAGTTTCCTCAGTTTTTCTCTTTTCTTTCCAGCTTTCAAATTTTATTTTGTTCCAGTGTGTGTTTCGTCTTCTGCTTTCGATGGAGTTTCTGTAACACTGGCCACATACGGGCTCTCTATCGTGGTTTGTGCACTTCCCACTTTCTGAATTTCCGTTGTCATTACGTGTGCAGGTTTAGATGTGTCATGCACCACGGCAACTGCCGTTACGACTGACGGCAATGAAGTGTATGAGACTACTTGTGTCCGTCAAATCGTCGTTTCTCTCCATCCGCAGCGGCACCGGTATTGTTGTAGTACAATTAGTACCCGGGTGGTCAGTAGAATAACCACTGGAATACATCTGCGGTTTCCCGCTGCACATTATTCTCTCTCGTCATCCCGGAATTAACGTGTAAGACGGAATGCGTCTTTTTTTTGTTTTTAATTCCACTCAAATGTGTCGGGCACCACTGTCGAATTGGTACCAAAATGTGTCACATCATTTATAAATTTTCAGTTTTCAAAACAAAGAACTCTGCCACAACCTCATCTGGGTACTCTAAACAAACATTACAAACTTTTATGTTTCGGATTTGACAAACTTGTGCTCTACGTCAACATTACTAACTGATTCGTCTAGGTTCTTGAATTTGTAGTTCTACCACTAGCACTAGCGAGTTTGTCACAATCTTCAGCATCTTTAAACCTGATGAACACCCAGTTATTAACGAAATCCAGTAGAATACGTAATGTACCTGCATTGCTACTATATAAACACAAGCTGTAGTTTAACGCTATTGCCGAAAACTACGAAAATTTATTGGCCGATTTACTTCAGATTATTACACGATACTCTAATAAAGACTCGCGCAGACATAGGCTACACATTCTTCTCATCCATATACGTATACCGAGGAAAGAGGTGTTTAGCAAAATTGTCGTATACTATACAAACTGGCAAAGCTGGTCATAAAAATTTCGAGAAGTTGTTGCCCGAATTACTTCATATTGTTACACTATACTCTAATGAACATACAAAAAGGTACGGCCAAACTTTCAGGAAACATTCCTCACACACAAAGAAAGAAAATATGTTATGTGGACATGTGTCCGGAAACGCTTACTTTCCTGAAAGTTTGGCCGTACCTTTTTGTAACACCCTGCACATATATATATAATTGGTGTTTTGCCCTTAAAGAGCACATTTGGACTAAACTACATGGCCAGTTCCTTTTGCTGCCTTCCTTGCTGCCCAAACTTCCCTCATTCCCTCGCTGTGTTTCTGTTTCCGGTCCTCTGTCCATGCTTCTTGTCGGCTTTGTGTCGTCGGCTTCATACTGATTGCCTTTTTGGTTTCCCATATTTCTTTCATCTTCTGGCTGTGATCTTGCTTGTGTTCTACGGTCCATTTTATGCAGGTTCGTTTGTCACATTGTGTCTCATGTAGTTTACTTTTCTTAATGATGTTTCTGAATTTTATTCTGTCGTTTATTGTGTCTTCTGTTCTGTTATGTTGTGTTGGTTCAGGTCGTTTTCTACCTTTGCTACCCATTTGTTGTTTCTGGTGGTTACCCAGTCAAAGATCTGTTTGGTGAGCCTGTGTGATGGCATTCTGTATAGGTGTCCATAGAATTGTAGTCAGCGTTTTCTAATCTTTTCTGTGATTGTCTCCGTATGTTTGTATAGTTCCTCTGTAGGTTTCTTGATCCATATTCCATTGTTGTTACTTGCGCCAATTATTTTCCTAAGTATTTTCCGTTCTACTTTTTCTAATTGTCTGATACGTGTATGCCCTAGAATTAGTGTGGTCTCTGCTGCATGTAGTGCCTCGGGGAGCACCACCGTGTCGTAATGGCGTAATTTGGCTTTTTGTGAGATAGACTTCATGTTGTAATGATTCCACACTACTTTGTATGCCATGTCCAGTTTGGTCTTTATTTCTTCGTTTGAGTCTCTGTTATGTCCACTCATTTGTAGTGTCTCACCGAGGTATTTGCAGTTTGCCGTTTTGTAAATAGTGCCATACTTCGTGTTCAGAGATGAGAGTTTCTTTCTCCTCATAAACTGTGTCTTTTCGTAAGAGATCTGTAGACCACTTTGGAAGCGATTTTGTGCAGTTTTTCAATAGCGTCTTTTGTTTCCTTTATACCTTTCGAAACAATCGCCAAATCGTCTGCAAAAGCCAGGCATTTAAGCTTTTGGTTTCCTAAGGTTATCCCCTGTTGTGATTTTTCGCATTCCTTTATGACCTTATCTAACACCAGATTGAAAAGGAGAGGTGAGAGACCATCGCCTTGTCGGACACCTGTGCGAATTTCAAAGGGCTCTGATAGTTCCCCTCAGAACTTTACTTTGGAAGTCGTCTTGATTAAAGTTTGCTCTATGATAGCCCGTGGTTTGTTGTCTACTCTGTATTCTGCTGGAATTTTGAAGAGAGTTTTCCGGTCGATAGAATCGTACGCCTTTTTGAAGTCGACAAAGGTAATGTCCAGGTTCTGTTTGTGTTATAAAATAATTTTGAGGTTCCAAATTTGTTCTGCACAAGACCGCCTTTTACGAAAGCCTGCTTGGTATTCCCCAATCAAGTGGTCGGTCTGGCATTCTAGTCTGTTCAGTAAAGCTTTAGAGAGGATCTTGTATGTGACCGGTTGTAGGGATATTCCTCTGTAGTTGTTCGGGTCAGTCTTGTCACCTTTTTTGTGTAGTGGGTGTATCAGGGCAGTTTTCCAGTCGTCAGGAATTTTCATGATCTTATAGACGTCTTCCAAGATCCTGTGGATGTCTTTGGTGAGTTCTGGGTCTTGTTACTTCCAGATTTCCGCGATGATGCCACCTTCTCCTGGTGCTCTACGATTCTTGAGTGACTTGATTATTTCTTTAACTTCTTCTAGAGTTGTGGGTTCACTATCTGGATTGTACGTGCTCGTTTCTGTCATCATTTCTTCCTTTGGGGTGTCCGTGTTGAGCAGTTTTTCAAAGTACTTTGCCAGAATGTCACAATTGTTTTTGGTATTGGTTTCTAGGGTTCCATCCGGTCTTCTGAAGCACCAGTTGTGTGGTTGATATCCAGTCATACTTTCTCCGAACGTTCTGTAGAAGTTTCTTGTATTGTTCTTCATGAAGTCAAATTCGATCTCCGCCAGTCGCCGTTTATCATACTGTCGTTTTTCACTATTAATGATTTTGCTTGATTGCTTCTGTGTTTTCAAGAAGTTCATCCAATTCTCTTGGAATTTATGGCTACTAAATTTTTTCCATGCACTGATTCGTTGGTCAATAGCTTGGTCACATGTGTGGTTCCACCAGCGGTGTTTACGTGTGCGTGGTGCTTGTGCTAGTTTCATGGCCTCTCGGATTCTACCTGAAAGTTGTGTCCAGTCTGTCGTTTTCTCCATTTTAATTTATGTAATATTTGTGTCTGGTTTAAAGTAACGTATTCTGGATCTGGTCTAACAATTTTGTTCTTCTGTAGCTTTTTCTTGGGCAAAAGACGAATCCAGATCTGTAGTAGGTGGTGGTCTCTGTCGAAGTACCCTTTACGGGTGTCTATGTTCAAAATTTCTTTTTGTGTTTCTTTCTGGACTATTACGTGGTCGATTTGTAGCTCTTGCTTTCCGCTAAGGAATTTCCATGTGGTAAGTTTTCGAGTTGGTTTCTTGAATTTTGTTGACAGAATGGCGAGGTCGTGGCTTTTGCAGAAGTCTGTCCGATGTTTTCCGTTTTTGTTGGTGTCCTTGTGTGGAGCATGTTTTCCTGTGGTATGTCTGTATATCTTTTCTTTTCCGAGTTGAGCGTTGAAGTCTCCCAGGATTATTTTGACTCTATGTGCAGGAAATTTTCTGATAGTTTCTTCCATTGTCGTCCAGAAGGCCTCAATTTCGTCCGAGTTTTTTCTGTTGTAGTCATTAGTCGGTGCATGTGCGTTGATCATTGTGTAGGACTTGTTGGCTGATCTCACTGTGATGGTGCTGATTCTTTCGTTTGGTGACGAAAAGTCGATTATGCTGTCCGTGATGGACCTGTGTACTGCAAATCCTGTGCCAAAAAGCCGTAGGTTTTTCAGTTGTCTCGATGGTTTGCCTTTGTATTTTCTGAAATTCTCCGTGTTGAAATGGTCTTCGTCTGTGAATCGTGTTTCTTGCAGTGCACATATTTTGATTTGAAATTTTTCGAGAGTGTCTGTCAGTTGTTTCATCTTACCTGTCTTCATCAGTGTGTTCACGTTGAGTGTGCCGATGTAGTGTTTGCGTTTGTTCTTGAGGGAGTTTGAGAAGCTCCGATTCGTCTCATGATGTCCGTGAGCCCCCGGAATCCGATGCTCACGACGATCCCAGTCTATTGACTGGGACCCGGGGTAATGAGATTTTTCTCGTTGTACCATCATGATGTTTAGTAGTTGGATGTATGGCATGCTGCCGACTACAACCTGACTTTCCAGATCAGGAGGTGGGTTGAGGCCGCCACTGACATGTGGAGCAGATGTCTTTTGTAGTCGCCCACTGGGGAAACAAACGCTGCTAGCAGTTTTGGTCCGCCCCGAGTATTTCATTTCCTCGGTACAACCTATGTCTAGGACTCATTCCTCTATCCGCCACCTGGGGAGGCGCTCGGTTGCGGGTCTACTAACCGCTCCGATATATATATATATATATATATATATATATATATATATATATATATATATATATATATAATCACGTAGAGAAAGGTGTAAGTAGATGAATGACGAACACTAACTTCACTTAACGAAAGTATATTCAGCGCTTGCACATACAAGTGAGCGGAGCGAACTGCCTCCAGCCAGAACACATACGTTATATATACAGCTACAGAACGTTGCAGTACAATGAATCCTGCCACTTGTAGACACTTCCAGAATGTTCCCGAACCTAACACAGAATTAAACTATTTCAGTAGAGGTAGGTTATGAATTCACGACCCTTCATGCAACAATCTAGTATCATTACTACTACATTACGGCGACTGCGTTAATCGCATTGTTCTGCGACATCGCTCCCTTCTTAAGAGAACAGCGTCTCGGTGGTACGTCCTAGTCCGGGAGTGAGTCATAGGTCCTGCATACTCAAGCTCCCGATGACTGATGCTTGCCCTGGCGTTTCCGCTTATTGCCTGTTTCTGGACCTTCGAATATACCCTGGGTTGCAGGATACCTATAGGGCTTCATTCGAAGGACGTGGACCGTCTCTCTGGTCTTTCGTCGACTCGTGTCGGGGTCGAAATCTTAAACTTCATAAGTAACCTCAGACAATTGTCTTACAACCTTATAAGGTCCAAAGTAGCGCCTGAGGAGCTTCTCAGAGGGACTAACCTTTCCAACAGGAGTGAAGATCGAGACGAGGTCACCAGGCCGGTAGACAACAGGCAGTTGCTCGCGTCATACCTTCGGCTATTACTTTGTGAGGCTGCAGCGGCCGGAGTTGAGCTAACTCCAGAGCTCCCTCAACACTCGTTAACACCTGGGCGATGTAGTCGTCGTCCACGTCCTACATCTACATCTACATCCGTACCCCGCAAGCCACCTGACGATGTAACGGAAACACAGTGTCCATCGTCGTCGTCTCCTCACGCCCATGCACCAGGAAAAATGGTGTAAATCCTGTGGTGTCTTGTTTGGCGGTGTTGTAGGCAAACGTCAAGGTAGTGCCTTATCCCAGTTGCTCTGCCCAACATTGACGAACATTGATAGCATGTGGGCCAAAGTATTATTAAGATGCTCAGTAAGCCCGTTAGTTTTCGGATAAATCCTGTGGTGTCTTGTTTGGCGGTGTTGTAGGCAAACGTCAAGGTAGTGCCTTATCCCAGTTGCTCTGCCCAACATTGACGAACATTGATAGCATGTCGGCCAAAGTCTTATTAAGATGTTCAGTAAGCCCGTTAGTTTTCGGATAAATCCTGTGGTGTCTTGTTTGGCGGTGTTGTAGGCAAACGTCACGAAAAGTAGTGCATTATCCCAGTTGCTCTGCTCAACATTGACGAACATTGATAGCATTTCGGTCAAAGTCTTATTAAGATGTTCAGTAAGCCCGTTAGTTTTCGGATGGTAGGCAGTCGTCATGTGATAAGTAATGTTGCACCGATTCGATTGCAAAACTCTCCTTCGATTCGTAATTAACGACCTTGGGACACCGTGTTTTAATACAATATTTTCTACGATGAATCTGGCTACACCGAATACTTCGGCTGTTTTCACGGCTTTGTAATGGCATAGCGCGTCAGATAATCAGTGGAAACAATAATCCATCTATTGCCGCTAACAGACGTTGGAAATCGTCCGAGGAGGTCAATCCGAACACGCTGGAAAGGCGTTATGGCTGGTGGAATTGGTATGAGTCGGCCAAGTGGTTTCTGAGGAACTGCCTTTCTCCTCTGGAACTCTCTACAGTGCGACACATACTGACGGACACTGCTAAACAAACCAGGCCAGAAAAATCTCTTGCGGGTTCTATCATATGTCTTAATAAATCCTAGATGCCCGGCCTGAGGTGTGCCATGGAATTGTTGTAAAACAGGTAAACGCATGTGTTTAGGAATCACTGGTAGCCATCTCTTTCCAATTTCATCAAAGATTTTCTTGAAAAGTAATCCAGTAAGTACCTTAAATTGTCCTTTGCATCCTCTAATGGATTTACGACAAGCATAATTTGAGACATCTTGTCGTCCTTCTCCTGCTCAGAAGAGAGATCCTGGAGTACAGCGAGACAGTGACTATCATCAACAAAGTCTTGATGGCCTTGCGCAGGGTTTCTTGATATACAGTCGGCATCTTGGGGTTTTCTCCAACTTTTGAACACTATGGTAATGCCATACTCTTGAAGACGTAGTGACTACCTGGCGAATCGTCCTTTTGGATCCTTAAGACCTGTCAACCAACAAAGTGAATGATGGTCTGTAACAACTGTGAATGGCCTTCCATAGAGATACTGTTGAAATTTGCACATGGTCTAGATCACAGTAAGACATTCTCTTTATGCAGTTGAGTAGTTTCTTTCGGGTTTTGTAAGTGTCCTAGAAGCATAGGCTGTAACCTTCTCTTTTCCATCCGAAATCTACACCAGAACAGCACCGATCCCATACCCACTGGTATCTGTGTGTAGTTCTGTAGGTGCTCTCCCACCAGACACACCAAGTACAGGGTCAGTCGTCAGAGGTTGTCTTGTTGAGCTCCGCCCCAGGTAAATTTAGCATCGGCTTTCGACAACTCCTGGAGTGGCCTGGCTTTGATACAAAAGTCTTCGATAAAACGACAGTAATAACAACATAATCCGGGAAGATTCTCACATCTCTAATGGTTTTAGGAATAGGAGATTCCGTTGTAGATATCACCTTTTCTCGGTGTGGCCACACACCTTCGTTTGACGCAAGGTGTCCAAGTACTCTGATTTCTTTTGCTCCAAAGAGACACTTTCTTCGATTGAGTTGTCTGTCTGGTTCGAGATACTTGAAAACTTCCCTCAAACTTTTTATATGTTCATCAAATGTCTCTGAGAACACTATGATGTCTTCTAAATAACAAAGACACATCGCCCACTTCAGGTGCCTTAGAAAATTATCCACCATCCGTTTAAAAAACAAACAGCATTACCTGAAACTCTTACAGGCCCTCACGGGTGATGAAAGCCGTTTTCTCACGATCAGCCTTATATACTTCGATTTTCTAATATACCGAGTACATGTCTATGGTTGAGAAAAACTTAGCCCTCTTCAGGCATTCTAGTGTGTCGTCAATTCGTGGAAGAGAGTAAGCGTCCTTCTTAGCTATCTTATTAAGCTTCCTGTAATCAACACAAAAGCGCCAACTGCCATCTTTCTTCCTGACGAGGACCACTGGTGATGACCATGGGCTCCGCGAAGGCTGAATGATGTAATTCTTCATCATTTTCTCTACCTCGTCGAGAACTGTTTGACTTTCCGTTGCTGACACGCGGTATGCTCTCTGGCTTATTGGTTGATGGTCTTCATCGCTAATCCGGTGCTTCACCGTCGATTCGTCTAATTTGCTCTTCACCTGTGGATTGAAGCAAAAAATGTTCAAATGTGTGTGAATCTTACGGGACTTAACTGCTAAGGTCATCAGTCCCTAAGGCTACAAACTACGCAACCTAAATTATCCTAAGGATAAACACACACATCCATGCTCGCCATGCCCGAGGGAGGACACGAACCTCCGCCGGGACCAGCCGCACAGTCCATGACTGCAGCGTCCAAGACCGCTCGGCTAATCACGCGCGGCCGAATTTAAAGCATTCAGAGAACTCTTGAATAATGGCAAGTAACTTCTTCTGTTGTTTCTTAATGATATCTGGTGACAGTCGAGCTAGAAGATCTTGGTTCGTAGTGGTAGCGCTAATTTCACCCACAGACTCGGTATGGGAGTTTTATATGACGCTCAGCTGTTCTGTAATTAACGGCTCAGCGTTTGCTACGCACATGCGTCTTGGAAGGATCTGCGGTTCTCAGCGACAGTTAGCTATCCAAAATTCACCGATTACTGTCTGAAACGAAACTACAGAGGCTGGCATGAGCAAGTTATTCTTCAGTGCTAAGCTTCTTTTACATTCCACTGCAAGATCTATGGGTTGATGCATGGCGTGACACATGACAGCTACCTTTCTAGCGGTGACTGCAGGGATGATCATCTCATCCAGCACACATAGTCTCCACACACTCGGATGCGCATCTTCCTATTCACGGTATCTCCTCATCTCATCTATCATAATCTTCGAGGAACCACAATCTAGAATTGCTTGAGAAGCTTTCAGAAAGTCCCACCCGAGAATGACGTCATGACTACACGCTTTTAAGACGATGAATTCTAAATGCTGTGTATGGCCACAAATAACCATAGGAATGACGCATCTTCCTGTAGGTTTTACATATTTCCCATCAGCCACCTTCAGCAGAGATGTTTTGCTGTCGACAAATACGGTTTTCAGCCACTATCGACGGTACTACTCCGAAATGACTGAATATGATGCTCCAGAGTCCACAAGAGCTTGGGTTGGTCGGCCATCCATGAGGATATCGACGTAGTTCTGTATCATTCTTTTAGACAGCGGAGAATTTTTCTCTTCGGTGGCCTCACCTCCAAGGAAGATCGCACCCTTTAGTTTTCCAGGTTGTGGCAGCTAGGTGATCGGCTGGAGCTTCTAAACGGCAACGGAGACCTTGATCGACGTGTTGGGGAGCGTCCTCTCCAGCGATGGTGACCTACTTCGTCCTGCACCCACATCTTCCTGTTCTTCTTCGTCGTCCCGGAGTTGGCGTTGGCTAAGGTCGGTCTGCTGTCTTCTGGCGCAGGCATCAAATATACGCCGCCTTTCTCGAAAATAGCGCACCACATGTCCCGGTCGTCCACAGTATAAACATACTGGTTGGTTACTCTGGTTCCTCCAGTCGTCAGTCTTCTTGGTGCCCAAAGAGGAAGCTCATGCGGCATTTTAGGAACGTAAGTTCGCCTGGTCTCGATTTTTTACCATTTTAAAGGGAAATGAACGACGAGAGATTGAGTTCAATGTCTGTTCCACTTCCTCCCTTACGACCTCTTGAAGCTTCTCGTTTTTTTTTTCGCCGTCAAATCCAAGGGCGCTTCTTAACCTACTCTCTCACTATCTCACGAAGAACACTTATGAAATCAGTTTCTTCATCCATCACAGACATCGATACGACGTTTGGTAGCCGCGTGTAATTCTATTTTCATGCTTTGTCTCGATCAACTTGCACCATTTTATGAAGTCGTTTGCTGTCGAAACCTCCTTCAAGAGTGGCTTGATACATGTCCTCAGCTACACCCTTCATGAGATGTGCAACCTCATCTTCCTCCTTCATTCGAGGATCCACCACTTTACACAGCTCTAAGACGTCTTGACTTTAGGATGCGGTCGTTTCTCCTGGACTCTGGGCCCTGCACTTCAATTTATCTTCAGCCATGCACTTCTGCCGTTGTGAGCCGCCGAAATACTTGCACAGTTCCGCGTGGAATACGTCCCAGCTTCTGAACTTCTCCTCCTTGTTCTCATACCATTACTTGAAAGTGCCCTCCAAGTAGAAAAATGCGTTAGCCAAACACACTGTGTCGTCCCATTTGTTAAATTTGTCTATATGCTCATCATCTTCAGCCACTTGTTTGGGTCTTGGCCATCATCACCAGAGAGCTCTGAAGGATGTCTCATATGATGGCACCTAGTTGCTGTCATCGTCGCGTCCTCTTCTTCTCCGATAGATTGCGATCTGTTGAATATGGCTCAAGCTCAGGTTTCTCACCACGCAAACGGCGGCTCTGTCGTGGCCTGATGGGAGCCACTGTGACGTCAATAATGCTCGATATCACAAGTTCCAATACCCAGCTCCCTCGCCAACATAATGTCACGTAGAGGAAGGTGTAAATAGATGAATGACGAACACTAACTTCACTTAACGAGGGTATATTCAGCACTTGCGCAAACAATAACACATACGGTACATATACAGCTACAGAACATTGCTGTAGAATGATTCCTTCCACTTGTGGACACTTCCAGAATGTACTCGAACAGAAGATATAAATTAAAATGTTTCAGTTCAGGTGACTTTTGAACTCACGACCCTCCATGCAACAATCCGGCATCATAACCATTACACTATTTCTTTTCTTTTTCTCTTTTGTCAGTTGTACATGTTGGGGGCGGACGTCTCATGAAATTCAGGTTGTTCGGTGATCCATTTCCTCTGTTATTATTATTATTATTATTATTATTATTATTATTATTATTATTATTATTATTACAGAGGGTAGCTAATCCCCTGACTGAACACGCTGAGCTACCGTTCCGGAGACTACGGTGACTGGGCTACTCGGATTCTTCTGTGACAATATAATCATCTTCATCATTTTCTTTGGGCCTTTGTCCCGCTTCAACGCGGGGTAAACATTGTCACTATGGATTTTTGGCAGTGTTAGTCCCAGAGGATGGCCGGATGCCTTTCCTGTCTCCACCTGGAACTCCTCAGAACAGAATTAGTATACCCTAGCTGTCTGTCTCTAGTATAAGCAATGAAATAGTGCGAACATTTTCAAATGTCTGCGGGTCGTGTAACTGAGGTGGAACGAGGAGACCAGTCCGGTATTCACCTAGCGGGATGTGGAAAAGCACCTAAAAACCACATCCAGGCTTGCCAGCGTACACGCCCCCGACGTTAATCTGGCGGGCGTATTCGATCTGGGGCCCGCGCGCCTACCGGAGTCCAGCAAATAGGGCATTAGCGCTCTTGGCATGGGCTAAAAGCTGTCTTTTGATGTCGCAGCGCCACTGCATGTCTGACCTGGCTACGGTGTGGCTTTCCTTATTGGGGACTTCAAATTTACTTACAGCCTTCAAAGTAAGCTTCATTTACTGCATTTTTATATTTTCTCCCTTCATCACATAATATTGAAAGTTTGGTGGACCGATAAGACAGGGAGTGAGGAGCGTCTCCACAGGATCGTCGAGGAAAGCAATACATGGAAAAAATTACTGTGGCAAGAAATATGTTAAGACATCAGATAATAGATAATATGCGTGGTACTTAAGTGAGCTGTGGATGGTAAAATCTGCTGTAGAAGTAAGAGACGGTGGTATATCCAACAAGTTATTGAGAATTTTGGAAGGAAGAGTTATTCTGAGAAGAACGGTTTGATGCATAGTGGGCCATGTCAGATTAGTCAGACTAATGTAGAGGGTGGTTGATTAGTATCCTGACTAGCTGCACTACTTCTGAGTGTTTCGATAATGGCTTGCAGTGGAAGTGTACCCCCCCCCCCCCCCATACACACATAATAGACACAGTATTGGTCGTTCCGTTCGTAGAAATGAAACCTGTAAGTTACAGGAGCTCTTGAACGTTAATGAACATCCCAAAAAGAGTAAGATGATGCGCAGGTACATGAAAAAGACACCGGTCGACGTAATGGTTTCCACCGTACACTTTTTTAAGAGTATGTCATGTTCCCACTGAGGTAGGTGCCATGTATTTAGAATTTATTATTCCAAGAACAGTTCAAAACGATGACACCTCTGATTGTTGCGTAGTCATTTTTAAGGGCACTTCCCACTTTATGTCTAAGTTTGCGGCCCCCGTATGTTGCCGGGGACTAATGAACCTGCAATGCCCGAACGTACGAGGGCCCATTGTGCTGTCCCCAGCACTTTCCTGCTTGTAATTCCGTGCAAATTCATGAGTCTGTGCTAGTTTCCACATGCCTGCTCAGAACTGCTGATGTTAATTAAATTATACGGCTCCGTTCCCTTCCTCTTTTGTTGTGAATTGCTGGTTATTTCATTGGCTCCACTTGTCATGTAGTTTTTCAGTGGTATCGTAGTGCTATTTCTATTATTATTTCAATGTCGCCACCCTCAGTACCGCAGTGGTACAAAACTTATTAGCGAAACTGAGGCAAATGTGTTGGCCTGCTAGCTATTCCGCATTTCGACGAATGTAATGCTTAGTGTACTTGAAAGGAAGGCTTATTTTGTGTATGAAGTAAGGTAAATGTTTTTAAACTACTTTTTTCACCAGATTGGTCGTTATGGTCCAGCTGGTACAGCAATTGATGCTGATCCCCAATAAACACTGGGTTCATTCCAAGCCCGAGGTCCACTGAGTCTGCTGTCAAAATGAGTACCGCGGATCCTATCCAGCGGTAAAAGACGGTTGGAGCAAGGAACCAGCCATTCCTCCCCACCTTAGTCCCACAGCTAACACCATGGCTCATTCTGCTTTCAGTCAGGTTGACTACAGACTATACTTTTTCTAAAGGTGTAAATAATAACAGAAGTCACATTCCCCATTTGTTTCGCTTCTGGGCATTTTAATCACTGTAGCGGTAAACTGTGCTGAAAATGTAAACGGAATTCTACAGTCCTGGAAATTGAAATAAAAACACCGTGAATTCATGGTCCCAGGAAGGGGAAACTTTATTGACACATTCCTGGGGTCAGATACATCACATGATCACACTGACAGAACCACAGGCACATAGACACAGGCAACAGAGCATGCACAATGTCGGCACTAGTACAGTGTATATCCAACTTTCGCAGCAATGCAGGTTGCTATTCTCCCATGGAGACGATCGCAGAGATGGTGGATGTAGTCCTGTGGAACAGCTTGCCATGCCATTTCCACCGGGCACCTCAGTTGGACCAGCGTTCGTGCTGGACGTGCAGACCGCGTGAGACGACGCTTCATCCAGTCCCAAACATGCTCAATGGGGGACAGATCCGGAGATCTTGCTGGCCAGGGTAGTTGACTTACACCTTCTAGAGCACGTTGGGTGGCACGGGATACATGAGGACGTGCATTGTCCTGTTGGAACAGCAAGTTCCCTTGCCGGTCTAGGAATGGTAGAACAATGGGTTCGATGATGGTTTGGATGTACCGAGCACTATTCAGTGTCCCCTCGACGATCACCAGAGGTGTACGGCCAGTGTAGGAGATCGCTCCCCACTCCATGATGCCGGGTGTTGGCCCTGTGTGCCTCGGTCGTATGCAGTCCTGATTGTGGCGCTCACCTGCACGGCGCCAAACACGCATACGACCATCATTGGCACCAAGGCAGTAGCGACTCTCATCGCTGAAGACGACACGTCTCCATTCGTCCCTCCATTCACGCCTATCGCGACACCACTGGAGGCGGGCTGCACGATGTTGGGGCGTGAGCGGAAGACGGCCTAACGGTGTGCGGGACCGTAGCCCAGCTTCATGGAGACGGTGGCGAATGGTCCTCGCCGATACCCCAGGAGCAACAGTCTCCCTAATTTGCTGGGAAGTGGCTGTGCGGTCCCCTACGGCACTGCGTAGGATCCTACGGTCTTGGCGTGCATCCGTGCGTCACTGCGATCCGGTCCCAGGTCGACGGGCACGTTCACCTTCCGCCGACCACTGGCGACAACATCGATGTACTGTGGAGACCTCACGCCACACGTGTTGAGCAATTCGGTGGTACGTCCACCCGGCCTCCCGCATGCCCACTATACGCCCTCGCTCAGAGTCCGTCAACTGCACATACGCTTCACGTCCACGCTGTCGCGGCATGTTACCAGTGTTAAAGACTGTGATGGAGCTCCGTATGCCACGGCAAACTGGCTGACACTGATGGCGGCGGTGCACAAATGCTGCGCAGCTAGCGCCATTCGACGGCCAACACCGCGGTTGCTGGTGTGTCCGCTGTGCCGTGCGTGTGATCATTGCTTGTACAGCCCTCTCGCCGTGTCCGGAGCAAGTATGGTGGGTCTGACACACCGGTGTCAATGTGTGCTTTTTTCCATTTCCGGGAGTGTATAATATGCATACCTCCTAAGCTCACAACAATATCACTTTTCACTGTGTCTGTCAACGCTTAACAGCTTCAATCGGTTATCAGCTAGCAGACAACAAATTCCTAAATAAAGGGTGTAATGGGTATAAGAGCAGATATTTCAATTGGTAATGGAGTACAGTATACTGAACAAGATTACTTTAGTGATTACTGAGCCGTGCCGGCTCGTATAGATTGATCGATAAGGTCAGCATGGTGTGATCTTTGGGCTCGGCCGTTTGGCGTGGCTTTTGGCAGCTACGGGCGCGTGGGCGAGAAAGGGGTCAGCTGGAGAGCCGCGCGGCGAGTGGGAATTGGAGGCGAGCGTGGTTGAGCAGGCCGGAGCCCCACGCTGAGCTTGTGGTGTGTTTCACACGTCTGCAAGACCGAACCTGGTTTGTAGTGTGGGAACTGCACTCGGCCACATTACCCGAGTCGTGTCGTGCGGCCCTGATTTGGATCTGTAAAGGGTTTCATAAAAGATTTTGCTTATCCGGATTTTGTGATGTGATACAGTACGAGTAAGCGACGTGTATTAATTGGACTATTGCTGTTCGGAATGACGGACGGCATAAGCTGTAATATTTTTCCTGGTACACTAAACTGTGTGGAAGTTGTTATAGTTGATTCAAAGCTCAGGTTTAACATTGTATCTGTACGTGCTGTGTTACCTAATTCCATTAAAAGGGCCATATAAGCATCATTCACAGTTTACAACAACAACACTTTTATTAAACTGTTATTTAGGAAATAAAATTTCATCTTTAAAATTTTTGTGATAAGGTAAGATAGCAAAGAATCCTTACAAGCGCCCTATTCGAACAACAATATTAATCTTTAAACAGGCATTAAGTGATTCGCAAGTTAATTAAATTCTGTACACAGTAAAGCTCGCAAAGGAGACTACAATAATGAGATAAAGTTTAACCAATCATGGGTATCATCAAATTTAAAAAAAAAATGAAATAGAAACAGATACACCGCTTAGTGTCAGATTTTCAAAACAGGTGACGTCACATAGGAAACACCTATTCAAGTAGCAGAGGAAGGGGGGGGGGGGGTGCACTGGACCCAGACCAGAGGCGGCTAAACGCAGCAGCCCAGTCCACACAGCAAGCTGGCGATCTGGACTGGGTGCCGCACACAGTACACTATAACACACTGAAAGAAAGATCTTAGAGCCCGTGATACTACACAATTTCAGAGAAAATGGGGCGGGGGGGGGGGGGGGAGGGGCGTGAAGAAACGGCAAACATTAGTTCCTCAAACGTTAAATAACTACGATGTATAAAATAATACCCTATATCACGGACGTTGAAATAAAATAGTCATTGGTCAATAAATGACTAATGCCCTTGACATAACCTTAAAGGGCGAGGGCGAATAGCATAATACAAAGTCAGCTTAGAAATTTAAACTACACTAGTAGGTTAACATATGCTCACTGAAATTGGGAACCTCATTTAAATTGCCCCTTAACAGGATACTGATAAACGTAAACAAAAAGTAAGAGTACCATTTCACTGTTTACCAGTGAACAAGTGATGCAATTAGATAACACAGGAAGTACAGATTCAATGTTAAGCCTGTGCTTTGAACCAACTATAACAACGTCCACACAGCTCAGTGTACCAGGGAAAATAATAAAATTTCACCGTACTGGCTTATGCCGGCCGTCACTGCGAACAGCAATAGTACCAATTATTACACCTCGCTTAATCGTACTGTATCACATCACAAAATCCAGATAAACCAAATCTTTAATGATATCCTTTGCAGATCCAAATCAGGGCCGTACGACTCGATTCAGGTACTGTGGCCGAGTGCAGTTCCCACACTACAAGCCGGGTTCGGTCTTGCCAACGTGTCACACACCACATATACATCGTTTGCAGCATAATAATTGCAGCTCTTGTAAATTGTTTGTTTTTATGGTGGGAGGTGCGTCACATATGGATGGCACAAGCAAGCTGTTAATGTGTATTTTCCCTCAGCAGTAGGTCAGATGCGAAACGTGGGAGCATGGAAGAGATACGGAAAGGCTTTACTGACACATGTAGTCCACTTTGTGGTGCGATTGCTACCACAGAGCATGTCACAGCCATCCAGAAAACATCAACCCTTAAAGTTTTTGACATGTTTGTTGAAAGACTATTGGACACAGAGGAAAAACATCGTGCAGATGTGTGCACATATTATTGTATCACATATAAAAATATATGCACTTATACTCTGCGCACCCTGTATAAAGTCAGCAAACAAGAATTACGAATTTTTGTGAAGAACACCGTGTTCTTGTAACTGCTAAATATGCAGCAATATACGATAAGGGAGAGGACGGTTTTCGATTGTCGTCTGCCATTCTGATAATTATATGTTATCCTCCACCTTACTTTTAACTGTGATAATATTTTGATTACAGCTTCTGCCGTGAAGATGGCTGATCGGGTTGGGGCGTCATGCCACGGATTGGGGGTCCCTCCCGCCGGAGGTTCGAGTCCTCCCTCGGGCATGTGCTGCTCGTAGCCTAAGTTAGTTTAAGCAGTGTGTAGGTCTAGGAACCGATGACCTCAGCAGTTTGGTCCATTAAGAATTCACGCACGTCTGAATATTTTTACAGCTTCTACAATGTTTTGGGGATTTATCGCTCTGTCTGTTGTTACTGTTTTCCGCATTTACTGTGTCATTCTCCATCGCGTTCACTTGTTCAGTGGGTCTGTGTCTTCTTTACAACAGGGAAGAAGGGCTAAATACTCAGAAAACTGTACCCTATATCTTCTATCCATTGTTTCAGTTACTCTGTATTCTCCAATGCTGATACCACCCTACTCTACACAAACAAAAAAAGGCAGTTATACGTTTCAGTTTTTTTTTGTATACATGTTTTACTTATTGCTACCTAAAATTTGGCACAATATCGCTACACGTTTTATAAATTTTATCGAGTAGGGATCAATTTATTTTGTATGGTATGTTTAATGTCGTGTGCGATGATTAATGCTGACAGGGAAATACAATTGAGGGATTGCTGTTTTAACGTTACGCAGCTGCTAGTTGAAATATCCTGGAAGGTTAAGCCAAATGAATGGTTATGGCCCATAAAATGTTTGACATTTCACTGGAGAACTTTTATGTAACTTGATTCCTCCTTAAGGGTATGACCCATGAAACGTACATCTATGTGCAATCTGTGTAAAGTCAAACGTAAAAATCAAATTCAAGCAAGGTTCTAAACATTCATGGTGGTGTCTGATTGTACTATATAGTGTCTCCCAACCACTTTCGCGCAACGACGCTCTGAGCGTGTTTTTTAGGGAACTAGTTTGAACCTGGGACCTGTTGCTGGTAAGGAGACGCCAGACCACACATGTTGAATTCAGAAGAGTTCAGTGAGACTAGCGATGATATAACCAAATACTAAATGATCTCAGCGTCAGCTCCACTGCACTCCCTGTAAAAGAATCTTAATTCTAACTAAATATAGTGGAAAGGGTTCAAGGCTTTCCTATTTTTAGTTAGCTGGTAAAATAACATCGAAAAAGCAGTTAAGTTTACCATTGGAAATTTATTCTAATCACAAAACATCGTTTATAAATTGCACTATTGATAAAAGGAAATGTTTTAATACAGGATGGTAAAAACCAACAGCGTTCAACAAAAATGTGAACGAATATTCCCTAAATGGGTTTCCAAGTTCTACAATCGATCGAAGGATGACCTATGCCATATCACAACTATAATCTAGGTTTAATTTAAGTTTCACAAAAGAGAAAACTATCAAAATGGTCTACAGTGACCCTCAATTATCTTTAATAACTTATCTAACTTGTCGTAAATTACAGTGGCTGATGTGGCTTCTCAATAACTATATAAAAGAAAAATTATCGCGTTTCAGATCGGTTCTTCAAGTGGCAAATGTGAACACCATGAGTTTTAATTAACGATCACCATTAGTTTTACGGAAAAAAGGGGTGTAACAGATGAGACTTCTGCAGTTCTGAGTGAAGCCTTATGTGCTCAAAAATGCGGCATCGCGTGCGTTCATTACCTAGTCGGTGTCTAAGCAGCGTCAGGGCGGCAGCGGCCGGCGCAGCAGCCATCCAGCCCGCCGTCTCGGAACTAACTCTCCTCTAACTTCTCCTTACTACAATTTACCGAAGTTAGTTTAAAAAAACTATCTGGCTATGTTTTCATCTGACCAATCAGGGTCTCAATGTTAACCTTAAGCTCCGCCTACAAAAATTCTGTCTATCCAATGAGAGACGTTATACTTTTTGTGGTGGGGCAATGTTTTTAAAGTTTGCAACGTAACAGAGACGCTAAAAAGTCTCACGCTAAAACCTGCAGCTAGTGTGGTCCTTTTATCGTTATCGTAAGATCTATACTGCTCTTCTGGAGGGCTCTATCTTTTAACATGGGCTGGGGAGTGAGCCTAATGTAACAGACACGCGAAAAAGTCTCACGCTAAAACTTGCGGGTGGTAGTGGCCCTTTTTGTGTTATCGTAAGATCTATACTGCTTTTCTGGAGGGCTCTAGCTTTTAACATGGGCTGGGGGTTGTCCTTGACATACCTGAGACGCGAAAAAGCCTGACGCTAAAACGTGCGGGTTGTATAGTTGTACAGGTAGGCTCGTGGCGTGGGTCCCCAGCCCTTCTCTTTTCTAGCTTAACACGGTTCTGCTCTCGGCTTCTGTCCTCGTTTCTCCCCTCGGAACTGCGTCTGCCTCACGGTGGGAAGGTACGACATGCATTTAGGCATTCTTGTGTTAGTCTGTGGTATTCCATTTGCTCACTCGTTACTCGTATTACTTTGGTTAATTTAATGTCACGATTTATTCGGATCTATGTGACATACTACTGGATTTGCTTATCATGTCAGGGTTTTCATGTAAGGTGTTGGATTTGCCTGACACCTTACAAGGTATGTCACTGACAGAAAAATATAGGATGTTAGTTCAACATTCGAAGAGAAACAATTTGATTCTGACCCAAAGAATGGTATCGTTTGTGGATGCACTGCTAACCTACTTAGCCCGTGGGACTGAATATGATGGATGATAAAAATACTTGCATACACAGCTACCAGTGCAAGACAGCAGTGGGAAATATAGTGCATAGCACCTCTTGTAGTAGTCATATACAGCATAGGACAGGTCGTGAGGAAAATGGGACTAGTTCTCGGGCAAAAATATTCACACCGAGATGAAGCCTGTATTAGTTTCCCTGTATTCAGTAGGTACCGTATTACAGACAAGTCTGACGAATATGGTGGACTAACAAATTAACAATATTCAAAACCCAACAACAGACTTTGAAGATCCACTATGTATCGAGATAGTAAGAGATTGCAGCCTACATTATTCGTGAAATGTTACTGAATGGGCAAAGAATTGACTGTATGTTCTGTCAGTGCAATTAACGAATAACATTTTCACAACGCACCAAGGTAATACTTGACATAAATCCTCTTAGATATGTAAGTGGTTTGTTTCCAGGTGAAGCCGAATTAGTAAGCCTTATTCAAGAGCGGGTTATGAAAGACTGAGTGGATACCTTCATCCACTTAGTAAGAAGCTCAAATACTCTATCAAAACATGGAATTCTGGTGCAAGATAGATATTCATAACTAGCAACACTCCTTGCCTCGCCACGGAAAAGTAAGTTGGATCTTCCTAGAGTTTCGTACTAAACAGACACTTTATACTATAATTTTGTCAATAAATTAGTTTTTCGTAGCCAAGAAGTCAGATATACATGAAACCAATCAAAAGAACCAAAGTAGTTTCGTTAGGTTTTTAATATACAAAGTGAAATCACTGAATCCGTACATCCTAGTCAAGTAAGTTCAATGTCACTTTTTATTCATAAAGATAAGACAGCTACTCTTAATACCGTCACTGATGTAAGCTTCTGGCAATACTTCATTCACTAAAGCAAAAAATAAAATAAATTACCACCTCTACCCATTGATTCATTGGTGTAATACGAAACTGACAGAGCCATGTATTGGTTCTTTGGTGAACTACGTCGCCACTGAGATAAACAACTGAACCTCTAAGCTCAGCAGACTCCATGATCCGATCTTGATAAATTGAAGTCTACATGTTGCACCACAGTGCGCTCAAGTTACCTGTGAAGACCGTAGGAAAATGCATCTACCTGATGTACTGGTATGAAATAATATTTTATTTTTGTGAAAATGAAACACTAATTTTGAATTGAAACGTAAAAACATTTTATTCGAAATACTGACCATTGCTTTCTATTGCCTTTCTGGCAATTTGTGGACACCACGCCAATAGAAATATTCGTCTATTGAAGCAAACCATCCAGATACCCAATTTTCGACTTTTTCGTAGGAATCGAATTGTAGCTCTGCCAATGTGTGTCCCATTGATGAAAATGGTAGTTGGAAGGGGACAAGTCTGGTGAATAGGGCGGGTGGGGTAGCAGCTCCCAGCCAAGTGTTTTGATTGTATCCTGAACCAGATTTGCTTTGTGTGCAGGTGCATTGTCGTGTAAAAAAATTACTTTGCCATGTCTTCTGGCACATTCTGGCCTTTTTTCTAAAATGCATAGTTCAAATTTGTCATTTGTTGTCTGTAGCCATTAGTATTCACAGTTCCACCGGGTTTTAGAAGCTCATGATACACCACACCTTTCGGATCCCACCAAACACAGAGCATTGTCTTCTTGCCGAATCGATCTGGTTTTGCAGTCGATGTTGATGGTTGTCCCGGATTAACCCATGATTTTTCCTCTTTAGCATTCTTAAAATAACTCCATTTTCATGTCCAGTAACAATTCGATGGAAATTGATTTTCTTTCATGTCTTTGAAGCTAAATTTGACAAATGGTTTTTCGGTTTTCCATCTGTCTTTCATTCAATTCATGTGGCACTCATTTTCCACACTTTTGGATCTTTCCCATAGCTTTCAAACGGTCAGCAATTGTTTGTTGGGCAACATTTAGCATTGCTGCGATTTGCGTCTAACTCAAAGTATCATCTTCATCCAATATTGCTTGCAATTCGGCATCTTCGAACTTTTTTGGTGGTCTTCCATGTTCCTCATTTCTTACATCGCAATCATAATTTCTGAACTGTTGAAACCATCTTTTGCATGTTGCTTCTGATAGAGCATGATCACCATATGCCTCGACAAGCATTCGATACCACTCTGCAGCACTTTTTTTCAAATGAAAACAAAAAAATTAATACTTTCGGCAAATCCCCGGGTTCGATTCCCGGAGGGGTCAGGGATTTTCTCTGCCTCGTGATGGCTGGGTATTGTGTGATGTCCTTAGGTTAGTTAGATTTAAGTATTTCTAAGTTCTAGTGGACTGATGACCATAGATGTTAAGTCCCATAGTGCTCAGAGCCATTTGAACCATTTTTTTTTTTTTTGGCAAATCATCACTTTCTGGTAAAATATTCGACATTGATAACAAGATGAAAACATGTGATGTTGATTGTTCTATGACTTGATGTATAGCAAATATCTTTCACAGTTATCATGTTGTTGTTGTTGTTGTCTTCAGTCCTGAGACTGGTTTGATGCAGCTCTCCATGCTACTCTATCCTGTGCAAGCTTCTTCATCTCTCAGTACCTACTGCAACCTACATCCTTCTGAATCTGCTTAGTGTATTCATCTCTTGGTCTCCCTCTACGATCTTTACCCTCCACGCTGCCCGCCAGTACTAAATTGACGATCCCTTGATACCTCAGAACATGTCCTACCAACCGATCCCTTCTTCTAGCCAAGTTGTGCCACAAACTTCTCTTCTCCCCCAACCTTATTCAATCCCTCCTCATTAGTTATGTGATCTACCCATCTTATTTCAGCATTCTCCTGTAGCACCACATTTTGAAGGCTTCTATTCTCTTCTTGAGCAAACTATCGTCCATGTTTCACTTCCATACATGGCTACCCTGAATAGAAATACTTTCAGAAACGACTTCGTGACACTTAAATCTATACTCGAGGTTAACAAGTTTCTCTTCTTAAAAAACGCTTTCCTTGCCATTGCGAATCTACATTTTATATCCTCTCCGACCATCATCAGATATTTTGCTCCCCAAGTAGCAAAACTCCTTTACTACTTACGTGTCTCATTTCCTAACGTAATTCCCTCAGCATCACCCGACCTAATTCGGCTACATTCCATTATCCTTGTTTTGATTTTGTTGATGTTCATCTTATATCCTCCTTTAAAGACACTATCCATTCCGTTCAACTGCTCTTCCAAGTCCTTTGTCGTCACTGACAGAATTACAATGTTATCGGCGAACCTCAATGTTTTTACGAGTATTTCTTTTCCATGGATTTTAATACCTACTCTGAATTTTTCTTTTGTTTCCTTCACTGCTTGCTCAATATACCGATTGAATAGCATCGGGGAGAGGCTACAACCCTGTCTCTCTCCATTCCCAACCATTGTTTCACTTTCATGTCCCTCGACTCTTATAACTGCCATCTGGTTTCCGTATAAATTGTAAATAGCCTTTCGCTCCCAGTATTTTACCCCTGCCACTTTCAGAACTTGAAATAGAGTATTCCAGTCAACATTATCAAAAGCTTTCTCTAAGTCTACAGATGTCATACCAACCAAATAAATAATTAAGGCCCTTTCACAACAAAAGTTCCTTATCGACACATTTGTATCTTAACCCTCATTTCACATCGGTACACCTGATAGTAGCAGGGCAGATTAACGTATTCAAGAAAACGGTCAAGAGGGTTTAGAAAACATTTTAATCATGATATCTTTCTCTTTCCGAGATCCGATTTTGACGAAATCAAGCATACTCGTTGCGGAACCTACAGTCAAGCTGCCTGTGAGAACCTCATGAAAATTCGTTTACAATTTAGACAAAAAAAGAAAAAAAATCAGGCTTGCCTGATTTAGGGGTGGCGTTTATGACCACCGATCTAAACGTAGTGCGTCCCAGGTTAGAACTCAGCCTCTACACAGATTTTAAATAAAAACCATCAGCAAAGGCGGTCGAAGACCTCCTCCTTTTGCAACGGCCTTGCCAGAGTGAACAGAGCATCGGACCATGCTCTTGTCCTTGGAGCTGGAAACTGCACTTAAAATGGGGAAGAATCAGTTATCAACAACAACGTGAGGATTCAGAAGGTAATGGAAACTACTGTATTAAGAACACAAAGGTGTGTTCAGAGGACGTGTGCTCTGTAATTCAGGGAGTGTCATATGATCTCTCTATTAGCAAAACATTCCGGAACAGTTCGACAATCGGATCTGCAGAAAGGGACTGACGAAAGGGAAGCGATCATTTGGAAATATGGAATAAACAGTGAAAGGATAGCATTCTACATAGTGGGAAAATGATATGTTAGAAGTTTGAACATAGCAGGACGGTTATAAAATCTAACAAGAGGAATGCAAGAGCCCACTCGAGATGTAGTGGGGGTCAGTGAAGTGCAATAGAAGTACAAGGTTTTTCTGGTCAGACGAATAATTTCAACAGCACTAATAAACGATATAACTGGAATATGATTCCTTATTAACTGGAAGTTATGGCGGAGGGCGAGCTACTGTGGACTGTCCCGTGATAGGGATTTTCTCATCTGAGTAGACGGCATACTGACGCTGCCAACGCACTCAGGTCAGAGGTAATCGACTGGGCTTTGGCTGTTTTGATGGAACCTCGCGAAGTACAGCTGTTTGTACCTCGGAGTCGTGGTGTTCTCTCATCGCGTGTCGAGCCTCCGCCTGCGGGGGAGCTGTAACTAGACCCCCCTGTGTGGTGACGTGCGTGCTCCTGAGCTGAAGCTCCGGTGTGCCCTGTTGCCTTGGTAGGTGGATGTGGCCACATACAAGAGACATGATTTGCTTCGGCCTGCTAAGTGAATGTCGGGTAGCAACGTTTTCTTTACGTGTTGGTCAGTATTCCCCTTCCCGTGCAGTCTCTCTGCCTGTCATTTGTTATTTTGCCATTGAAGTGATTCGCGTCGTTCTGCTGGCCGTGTAACGGCCTATGCGTTACTGTGGATCAGCATCCTGGTGATAGGAAAGTGGCTTTTAATACTTATTTTCTTATCTTATACTAGAGGGCTATATGGCTTCAGTCTTGTGCCCTCATGTTTCGTAATTTCTACATTCTGTCTACGTTACACAATTTGTCGACCATCTGTCTGGGAGGTCGCTGGAAATCGAGCCGTTATTGTATTTGCCTAATTTGTGTGCTTCAGGTCCTTCTCTTCTCTGAGATTTACGAGAAATGTATTCGTAGTTGCCAATATGGGCAACCATCAGCTGCATAATGAATTGACTACAGTGAAAATTTGTGCTGAACTGCTAGTCGATCCATGATTTGCCACTTATCGCGAGCGGTCGGATTAGTATTTGGCTATCCGTGTACGAATAACGGATAAACCCTAACTTCCACGCGTCGTCAATCATCTGTCTACAACTTTTACTCGTACATCAATTATTTATATTCCCGAACAGGGGAGAAAGTTTACTGGAAACTCGCTTGCTCGGTGTCGGCGGATAAATACTATACTGTAGTGCTTGTGTCATTCAGAGTTACGCTCCAATGGACATGGAAATATACAAAATAGATATACGAGTTCAGACTGTAGACGCAGGTTCGACGACATAAAGAACTTAGGGTGTGGTCGTGATTCGTGCTCTAACAGGCAAATAGTAAGGTGAGCACTCGCGATGTATAATAAATCTGGGTTCGAGTCTCGGTCGGGCGCAAATTTTTAGTCATGAGTTCATTTTACAGCTAATGATTGGTCATTTACACAACTGCGAATACATTTCTTGTATTGCATTACGGCTGTAGCCACGGCAGTACCTGTTCCATCCGACATGCGTAGTAATTCGGAATAACACAGGCACTGCCATATCGTATCCCTGACATTTCATTGCTCATAGAACTACTTGGAAAACCCCTGAGACTGACTCACGCACGTATACGTTTTAAATCTTCTGCTTTCTATGACTACGACTGTGATGCAGCCTGTTTCACTAATAAGTGAAACAGATAGCTTCACGGGAATGTATGTAAAGTCAAAAAGCAAAAGTGTACCTCACAGACGTGTACTTTAATTCAGAGGCCATCTATCACTGACCGTCCAAACTAGTGAGACTGAAATTACTGTAGGGGGCCATTTTTAGCGGTGTATGTATATTTTTTATTTTTTTATATTTACTGATACCACTGTATATTTTGTATTCTGTCTACTTCACAGACATGTATACTATTTCCTGTGTCAGCTAATTTCTTATGTGTATTTCAGAATCAGAGTACATTCCAATCAAATTTTGGCTATTTGTCAGAACCTAACAGTATGGTTTCACACTTGGCCTCTACGGCAAACTAATTGTGCACTCTGTAATACATTAATAAATAATTTGTATCCAAATGTTATTTTAATTTCGCTCAGCATGTTACTACTCCCTCACCCTAGCTCCATACCACTTCAATATTGTTTTAATAATGTACCGGGTATCTGATATGGATATTGGATTTCTTTTCCTGCTGTGTTTGTTTCAAAATCTCGATCATTGTAAATTGTATCGAAAGTAAAGACTGGAAAAAGTATTTATATCTCTGTTGGAGACTTTACTAACATTACTTATGTATGAGAACTAAACTGACAAAAATATAATTTTAACGATTTAAAAAAATTGCTGTTTTGAAAGTAGTTTGTTCCGATTACAAATGATTAGGTATTAATTTGCTTAAAAGTTTTGTGTTGACAATAGGATTATGAAGTTAGTGGTTTTCACAATTATATACATGCTGTTTTTTGAAAGTTTATTCTTTGCTTTAAATGGTAGTATATATAGATATTCTTTCTCTTCCGTTTAACCGCCCACACTCACGTTATTTCAATAATCGTCACTTAGCAGAGGCCAACAGTGTCAGCACGAAAGCCAACATCGGTAGCAGCTGAAGAAGAAGAGACTTCCCTTCCCCCACCTTTGGGTGGACGTCGGGAGGGGCAGGGGCAGTAGATTATGTCCCACGCTACCATCGTCAGGTAGGCCTCTCCTCCAGCGTAGCGAAGTTCGGTGTAGCATAAATCAGGGAGAAGACAGGAACACCGTGAACTTCAGTGGTTGATCACAGTGCCCACCCGCAGTGGACACACAACTTTGCCACGCCCACCATGGGCGCCATCAGATACAGCCTCATCATTTCGTATGGAGAGCCAACGGGTGGAGATCGCATGGTTTCTGGTCAAGCGTGCTAATTCAGTGTATCAATCCGCGCTGCGATATAGAGTGCGGCACAGCAGTTTGGGTGATAGTGTTCGGCGAAGTGTCTTCCACCCTCGAGCATTCTTAAATCTCCAATATTAGTGTTCACCGACTTCCGTTTGCAGCGAAGGTCAGTTGCATTAGATGCACTCTTTTGGAAGAGTCTATGTTAACTCAACAACCAACAAACTGGAACAGTCAGTTCTCAGAAAGAGTACACGACGATTGAAATCGCCACAGTCCACAGGGTAGCAACATGCCTACGGACAGTGTCTCAGGACACGTGTTTATTACTGTTAGGTGGCCATCAGTAACGTTATTAGTTCAAAGTCGTACAGATTAAATGTTTAACCCAGAGCTGGATGATAAGGTATTTGTGAATCACACTAATTTGTTTTGTGTACACTGGCGTAGCCGTTGGAACTCAGTCACATCCGTCGTAAGTTTCATACCGTGACCGTTAGAATGGGAATTGAGTCTGACAAGAAGGGGCAAAAAACTACAGCCTTGCCTAATTCGTGTACATTTTGTCTCTTGGTCTTAGAGTTTGAGTTTACCGCCTCATTGTTGAACATACTGCACACTAAGTGGAAAAAAACAATGGGATACGCACATACTCAGATGTTGGTAGTGTCGTATACACGTGGAATAAAAGGGCAGTGCATTGGCGGAGCTGTCATCTTTACTCAGACGAATCATCTGAAAAGTTTCCGAAATGATTATACCCTCAAGACAGGAACTAACAGACCTTGAACGCGGAATGGTGGTTCGAGCTAAAAGCATGGGACACTGAAAATCTGAAATCGTTAAGGCATCCAATATTCCGCGATCCACTGCGTCAAGGGTGTGCCGAAAATATCACATTTCAGGCAATACCTCTCACCAAAGATAAGGCTTCACTTAACGAGCGAGAGCAGCGGAGTTGGCGTAGCGCTGTCACTGCCAATAGAGAAGTAACACTGCATGAAATAAACGTAGAAAACAATGTGCGACTTACGCCGAACGTATCCGTTAGGACAGCGCAGCAAAGTTTATCGTTAATATGCGATGGCAGCAGACAACCTACCTGAGTAAGAATTTTCCTGCAGGGGCTCTGCTGGGCTCGTGAAGATATCCACGGAAAACGGTGGACTGGTCGGATGAGCCTCGCGGTTTCAGATAGGATGAGGTAATGGTAGCTTTCGAGTGTGGCACAGACGCTAAGGAGGCATGGGACCAAGTTAACAAGGCATTGTCGAGGCTGGTGCACCGAAATAGTGTGGGTTGCGTTTAAATGTAATGGACGGCCCTTCTGGTCCAACTGAACCGATCATTGACGGAAAATGGTTATATTTGGCTACTTGGCGACCATTTATGTGCTTCGTGTCCCCAATCAATCATGGAACTTTTGAGCATGGCAATGGGCCATGTCATTGGGCCAAAACTGTTAGCGATTGGTTTGAAGAACATTCTGGACAGTTCGAGCGAATGATATGGCCACAGAGATCGCCCGATACGAATCCCATCGAACATGTGGTATATAATCGAGAGGTCAGTTCGTGCACAATATCCTGCAGCGGCAACACTTTCACAATTATACAGTCCTGGAAATGGAAAAAAGAACACATTGACACCGGTGTGTCAGACCCACGACACTTGCTCCGGACACTGCGAGAGGGCTGTACAAGCAATGATCACACGCACGGCACAGCGGACACACCAAGAACCGCGGTGTTGGCCGTCGAATGGCGCTAGCTGCGCAGCATTTGTGCACCGCCTCCGTCAGTGTCAGCCAGTTTGCCGTGGCATACGGATCTCCATCGCAGTCTTTAACACTGGTAGCATGCCGCGACAGCGTGGACGTGAACCGTATGTGCAGTTGACGGACTTTAAGCGAGGGCGTATAGTAGGCATGCGGGAGACCGGGTGGACGTACCGCCGAATTGCTCAACACGTGGCGCGTGAGGTCTCCACAGTACATCGATGTTGTCGCCAGTGGTCGGCGGAAGGTGCACGTGCCCGTCGACCTGGGGCCGGACCGCAGCGACGCACGGATGCACGCCAAGGCCGTAGGATCCTACACAGTGCCGTAGGGGACCGCACCGCCACTTTCCAGCAAACTAGGGACACTGTTGCTCCTGGGGTATCGGCGAGGACCATTCGAAACCGTCTCCATGAAGCTGGGCTACGGTCCCGCACACCGTTAGGCCGTCTTCCGCTCACGCCCCAACATCGTGCAGCCCGCCTCCAGTGTGTCGCGACAGGCGTGAATGGAGGGACGTATGGAGACGTGTCGTCTTCAGCGATGAGAGTCGCTTCTGCCTTGGTGCCAATGATGGTCGTATGCGTGTTTGGCGCCGTGCAGGTGAGCGCCACAATCAGGACTGCATACGACCGAGGCACACAGGGCAAACACCTGGCATCATGGTGTGGGGAGCGATCTCCTACACAGGCCGTACACCTCTGGTGATCGTCGAGGGGACACTGAATAGTGCATGGTACATCCAAACCGTCATCGAACCCATCGTTCTACCATTCCTAGACCGGCAAGGGAACTTGCTGTTCCAACAGGACAGTGCACGTCCGCATGTATCCCGTGCCACCCAACGTGCTCTAGAAGGTGTAAATCAACTACCCTGGCCAGCAAGATCTCCGGATCCGTCCCCCATTGAGCATGTTTGGGACTGGATGAAGCGTCGTCTCACGCGGTCTGCACGTCCAGCACGAACGCTGGTCCGAATGAGGCGCCAGGTGGAAATGGCATGGCCAGCCGTTCCACAGGACTACATCCAGCATCTCTACGATCGTCTCCATGGGAGAATAGCAGCCTGCATTGCTGCGAAAGGTGGATATACGCTGTACTAGTGCCGACATTGTGCATGCTCTGTTGCCTGTGTCTGTGTCTGTGGTTCTGTCAGTGTGATCATGTGATGTGTCTGACCCCAGGAATGTGTCAATAAAGTTTCCTCTTCCTGGGACAATGAATTCACGGTGTTCTTATTTCAATTTCCAGGAGTGTAGATAGCTATAGAGGCAGCGTGGGTAATTACTTCTGCAGGGTATTTCCAACGACGTGTTCAGTACATGCCACGTCGAGTTGCTGCTTTACGCAGGGCAAGAGGAGGTCAGGCACGATATTAAGAGGTATCACATGACTTTTGTCATCTCAACGTGTACTACTCTCAATTCCCTAGAGCTTAGAACAGTTTCCCGGAGCATTTAGAACATCTTCCACTATTCTGCATTGCTAAATGCTGCATACCTGTCGACAGATGCAACAAAAGTGTACTGACCACTCTTAAGTTGAGCTTCCCGTATCAAGCGCAGTATCATAACTCCCTCTTTTGTGCCTTCGCTTTTTCTACAGTCAAACTGATTCTCATCTAAAACAATCCTCAATTTTGTTAGGCATTTTGGTGTGCATTATTCATATATGTAGTTTGGGTACATGAGCTGTTAAGATGATTTTGTGATGGTTCTCACAAGACCACCATAAGAGTTGTTAATCATAGTATGTTGTAGAGGGACCTGACCCGAGTAAAAGCCTAGTAGTTATTCGTGCAACGCCCCCTAGTTTCCGCGAAGATCGACGTTGACGTTTTGTGTGTACCCGCTATACCCAGAATATTAATCGTATTTTGTTCTTCCGAACACATCTCAGTGGCAAAAGAGGGCGGCTGTCACGTTGGGGTATAGGTTCAAATTTGTTTTTTCTTCTTTACTGTTATTAATTTCATTAATTCATCATTTATCAAGCAAACTTTCTTCAATATTGAATTCCATTTGTTATAGAACAGATTAAGGAATCGTCTTAATATCGCATGCATTGTTTGCTGTGCTACAACAGAATTCCAGATAGTGTTGGCCGTGGGGGAAACCGAAACACAAAATCCTGGAGCACCACGCACATTTAATGAAAGCTACTGCCTTTTTCGTCGATCAACTTCGATGCAAACCACGTGTATTTGATCATTCTTGTGCAAACAGGTGCATCAAATTCATGCAGAATGAAAGAATTCACATTTATGTAATCTTCTGTCAAAGCAAGTTCTGTTGTAGGCTTTACGAAGTTGGAGAACATTTTGAATTTTTTTCCCGAAAATTTCAACCTTCCTGGGAAAATAATCGTGACAAAGATAATCAAAACTGAGTATACGTGGGTGGGTTGAGTTCTGAACAATTTTCCATGAGATAAACTAAGGTGACAACCGTCAGTGCATACCACATACTATACTATCAGACCTCGTTTTACCCGCCATAGTGCAGCTACCAGGGGTGGCATGGACTCAACAAGTCGTTGGAAGCCTCCTGCATAAATACGGAACCAAGTTGCCTCTACTTCCGTTCATAATAGCGAAAATGTTGGTGTAGGATTTTTTGCACGAATTGAACTCTCAGTTGTGAGCCCTAAATGTTCGATTGGATTCTCGTCGGACGGTCTGGGTGACCTAATCATTGGCTTAATTTGTCCAGAATTTTCTTCAAACCAGTCACGAACAAATGTGACCCGATGACATTGCGTGTTGTTATCCTTCAAAACTCCGCCGTTATTTGGAAACATGAAGTCCACGAATGTCTGCAAAAGTTTTCCAAGTAGCCGCATATAACTGTTTCCAGCCAGTGATCTATTTAACTGGACCAGAGGATACAGCCCATTTCACGTAAATATGGTAAGAGTGCTGACAACTTAGATCCATGGCTTCACATGGTGTGCTCCACATTCGAACACAACCGTCTGCTCTTAACCAATGATATCGAGATTCATCTGACCAGACTACGGTTTTCCTGTCGTCTAGAGTCCAACCGATATGTTCACGAGCCCAGGAGATACTGTACTTCTACCAAAGACAGTCGCGTCAGTTGTCTGCTACCATAGCCCTTTACCGCCAAATTTCAAAATGTTTGTGTGAATTCCTAAGGGATCAAACTCCTTAGGCCATCGGTCCCCTAGAGTTACACACTATGTGAACTAACTTATGCTAAGAACAACATAGACATCAATGCCCGAGGGAGGACTCGAAGTTCCAGCGGGAGGCGCCTCTATCCACTCGGTCAATCTGCGCGACGCGCCAGAATTCGTGCGCTTCCTAAAGGATACTTCCATCGTATGTTCCACATAGAATTCTGTTATTTCATGTAGTGTTTTGTGGCTTTCATCACTGACAACTCTACGCAAACGCAGCTCTTCTGTGAATGTCGTCGGCCACTGCGTTGTCGATGGTGAGGTGTAACGCCTGAAATTCCGTGTTCTCGGAACACCCTTAACACTGTGGATATCGGGATATTGAGTCCCTTACGATATCGGGAATGGAGTGTCCCACGCTTCTAC
Organism: Schistocerca gregaria; assembly: GCF_023897955.1. Classification (NCBI taxonomy): domain Eukaryota; kingdom Metazoa; phylum Arthropoda; class Insecta; order Orthoptera; family Acrididae; genus Schistocerca; species Schistocerca gregaria. The sequence goes on from NC_064926.1 coordinate 249,241,572, forward strand.
CTCCAACTACCATTCAGTGATCAAAGTTTGTTAATTCCCATTCCTGCCGCTATAATCACATCTGGGACTTTCCACATAAGTCACCTTAGTACAAATGAGAGCTCTGGCAATGCAGTTGTTTACACAATACTACCGCCATATGTATATGTGGATGTCTCTCTTCCATGACTTTTATCACCCCTGTGAATATTTTGCAGGAGACAATGGAAAAAAAAGAAAGTACTCGGTTAGGACTCGAACTTGTTCTGGCAGCATATTAAAACTTATACCTAGCTGCTACGCTACACTCAGGTACTCCAAACTTGAGTAACGTTAGGGGTATAAGAGGGACCCACAAGACTGTAAAATCTATTTTCTCGGAAGCTAGGGATCGCCGCATGAAAAGCCGCTGGGCGGGTACTAGGGCAGGTCCCTCTATAACATTGGTTCTCAGCATGGGGTACCGAGCGCTGTTGGCAAGCGGGGTGCACTCAGCCCCTGTGAGGCAAACTGAGGAGCTACTTGATTAAGAAGTAGTGGCTCCGGTCTCGTAAACTGATATATAGCCGGGAGAGCAGAGTGCTCATCACGTGCCCCGCATCCAATTACGCCTGTGGACTGAGGATGACACGGCGGACGCTCGGTAGCGTTGGGCCTTCATGGCCTGTTCGGGCGGAGTTTAGTTTTAGCTTCAATTGATGGTTGAGTGACTGTCGCACTCTTTCAAACACTCCTGGTAAATGGAAATTATTTCGAAGAGTGCCAAAATGTACGCTATCGGCTCATCATCCGTCTGAATGGATGTTTCATAGACAACAGATTTCAGAAGAAAAAATCTATGGTATTAAATCCAGGGATGCCATGCCACTGGCCCACTGAACCCTACCCAGTTCTCACCAAAGGTTTCATCCAAATGCATTTGCACTGCATGTGCGAAATGCACTTCATGTTGGTACCACATTCGCTATCACACGTTGAGAGGGGACATGTTTCAACAACTTTGGCGGAGACTCCCGTAAAAAAAATTGAGTACGTGTTTGCGTTCAGTCCCCCGGGTAACAATTATGGACCGACCAGATTATCGCCTACCAAGCCGGCCCAAATATTGTCAGCATGGCGATCTTAGTGATTACGAACAAAGGCGGAGCACGCATTTTCCCTTGCCCACACGTGTTGTCTGTGGCTGTTGAACATACCCTCTCGCGTAAAGGATGCGACATCCGGAAAAAGTACACGGTTTGGGAAGTCCGGTTGAATGGAACTTCTTTGCAAAAACCACTGGCAGACTTCAATTCGACGTGGAAAATCGTCTGGGTGAAGAGCATGAACCATCTGAAGGCGGCGGAGGTGCAAATCATCCTCATATGACACACGCCATTTCCCTCGTTTCCCGTGCAAGTCGCCACGAGGTTTTTGAGGGTGTGTTTTCCAGCAGTGCAAACTCCTCTTCTTAGAGCTCTGGTTTAAGCACTGTGCGTTGTCGAGCGGGTCCGTCAGGATTTCCCATTTGTAATACAAAACGAATACACATGGTTTCCAAGTAGGCCTTGTATGCACATGTCCCATTACGAGTACGTGCCAGTGGGTAACCTGCCTCAAGTGAACCTCTCGTATTAAGGACCCGTGGATAGCACTGAAGGTGTCTGGATGTGGCATTCGTCGATTCGGATATCGCCAAGCGTGAGTTTTTCCATCCGCCACCCCGTAACACAGTACAGGTCTTCCCTTAGCTCCCAAGAATAGCGCTCCATTTCCTGTCCGCTCCACACAGTAAGAAACAAGAGTGTCAACGTTTCATGATATACTGACGCAGGGCGAACCACACTCCGCTGTGTACATTGGTGCTGCCCCTTATGCAACATCTATCAAACAGAAATTTGCGCAGTGAAAACCATCGCATTTACGTCCAAATGGCTCTGACCACTATGGGACTTAACATCGATCGTCATCAGTCCCCTAGAACTTAGAACTACTTAAACCTAACTAACCTAAGGACATCACACAACACCCAGCCGTCACTAGGCAGAGAAAGTTCCTGACCCCGCCGTGAATCGAACCCGGGAACCCGGGCGTGTAAAGCGAGAACGCTATCGCACGACCACGAGATGCGGGCATTTACGTCCAAGAAACAGGCGAAAAAAAAAACTGTAGTATTGTCCCCTATGAAATATCCACAGCTATATCAACAATGGCGTTTGCAAATAAAGGTCAAAACTTCAACGTCGCTTTTACCCTAATGTGACAAATGCATTGAAACTGTCGCCCTGTAGACCCGCTACCACAACGGCTTGTGTGGCACGTTGCGTGCAACGCTATTGGCGGCACGCAAGGCTGTTGAACGACGCCTAGCGCCATGCGCTAAGGGATGCAGAGACCAGGGACGGGCTGCCTTAATTTACAGATTGAATAACATCGGCGATAGGCTGCAATCTTTTCTCAGTCCCTTCTGACCCACTACTTCTTTTTCGTGGCCCTCTGCTCTTATAACCACCGTCTGGTTTCTGTACAAGTTTGAAATAGCTTTTCGCTCTCTGTATTTTACTCCTACTGCCTTCAGATTTTCAGAGAGTCAACATTCTTAAAAGCTTTCTGGAAGTCTACAAATACTGTGAACTTGGGTTTGCCTGTCCTTACCCTATCTTATAAGATTATTCGTAGGGTGAGTGGTGTCTCACGTTTGCCCACATTTCTCCAGAGTCCAAACTGATCCTCCCCGAGGTCGGCTGTACCAATTTCTCCAGTCTTCTGAAAAGAATTGTTATTAGTATTTAGCAAACGTGAATGAAACTGATAATTCGACAATATTCGCAAGTTTCAGCCACTGGTTTCTTTGGAATTGGAATTACTACATTAGGCTTGAGGTCTGACGGTATTTTGATAGTCTTATATATCTTGCACACAATGGAAGAGTTTTGTCATAACTGGCTGTCTCAAGGCTATTAGTAGATCTGACGGAATGTCGTATACAGCCGGGACCTTGATTCGCCTTAGGTGTTTGAGCGGTGTCAGATTTTTCTCGTACTACCATGTCTCCCATCTCTGGCCGGCCGCAGTGGCCTAGCGGTTCTAGGAGCTACAGTCTGTAACCGCGCGACCGTTATGGTCACAGCTTCGAATTCTGCCTCGGGCATGGATGTGTGTGATGTCTTTAGGTTAGTCAGGTTTAACTAGTTTTACGTTCTAGGGGACTGAGGACCTCAGAAGTTAACTCCCATAGTGCTCAGAGCCATTTGAACCAATTCTCCCGTCTCTTCCTCATCGACGTCCTGTTACTTTTCTACAGGGTGAGGCAAGTACAAGTGGCCCGGAGAACAAAGTTTCAGATTAGAAGGGAATACAATAGAGGAAAGGAAATAGTTTTAGCCTGTCTACAGCAGAAGTTGAAAGTGACAACTGTTCTTCTCTTTGAACTTTTGGGTGTTGTTAAAGACGTTGCTAAAGGCGGATCGAAGCCGGATTGCTGGAATCTTATCCGAAATGTTCTGCTGCTGTTCTTGAAGACTATGAGGACTGTTGTGATACACTTTCGACCTGAGGGCTCCCCACACAAAGTATTAGCATGTACACAGATCAGATGACCTGAGTGTCCAGTTGGACTGAGACCAGACTGATCTCTGCTAACAACTCTGTCAGGCGTGAAGACTGTGTAAATGTGTTCCACGTTTTGCACAGCTGTATGAGCAGTTGCTCCAGACTGTTGGAAGTAGATCCTTTCCTCTTCCGCTAATGCTGCCACAAATGGTTCCGAAATGTTGGCTATGTAACGCGCCAATGTCAGCGTCTGGTGAAAGAACGTGGGACAAATAACGCATCGTGCAGACACTAACCACATCTCAATCTTCTGATAATGCAATGGTGTTCCGTGAAAGTAATGTGGGTTCTCCGGTGCCCAGGACTTGTAATTCTGTGAGTTGAGACAAACACTCAGGTGAAACCAGGCTTCATCAGACATAAAGAACAGATCCATGTCCAAGTCATTCAATCTAACATTCAGTCGCAAAACTGGTGGCACTGAGGAGAATCTGCTGGTTTTAACGCATGAACAACAGACACTCAGTAGGAATGCAGGTGCAGGTCCACGTGAAATATTCTCCCGCATTATCGACTTGGTATACCGGTCTCTTTTGACGTATGACTGGTCAATTTGATATAACTTCGAAGTATTTTCTTGTAAACTGCAGCCACACTGTCTGCTGTGAGGGCACTTTTCGTAATGTTTTATGACTTGTTCAAAACAGAATCTGACGCCATTTTCGGACTAAGACGTGCATGGCACTGTTTCCTGGCACTTTGTCATCATTAAACATATCAGCAGAAAACTAACCACACCGATTCGACGACTTTTCTGTCACGTAACGTTCCACAATGAACACCCGCTGGTCTACTATGGATACCATCGTACCCCTTGCGCTGCTCCACTCACATTGACACACTCTGGACAGGTAACAATCATGTGCCGGACGTTCACGCGGTGTGCGCTTCACTGGGTGTGGTTATATGCAATACATTCACGTCCACTTGGATCCACTCGTCCGGGTTACGTTCATTTGCCTCACCCTGCACAATATTACCCGCAAGTTGAGTTCGTTCGTATAGGCCCTCTATGAGTTGTGATAAACACCCCAAATTGTCCTTAGGTAACAGAAGAAATAGTGAACTTAATTGATGAAAGGAGAAAATATAAAAATCCAGTAAATGGAGCAGACAAAAAGGAACACAAACGTCTCAAAAATGATATGGACAGGTAGTGCGAAATAGCTAAGCAGGGATGGGTAGAGGAGAAATGTAAGGATGTAGAGGCTGATCTCACTAGGGGTAAGATAGATACTGCCTACAGGAAAATTAAAGAGACCTTTGGAGAAAAGAGAACCACTTGTATGAATATCAAGAGCTCAAATGGAAACCCAGTTCTAAGCAAAGAAGGGAAAGCAGAAAGATGGGAGGAGTATATAGAGTGTCTATACAAGGAGATGTACTTGAGGAGAATATTATGGAAATGGAAGAGGATGAACATGGAGAGGGAGATATGATACTGCGTGAAGAGTTTGACAGAGGGCTGAAAGACATGAGTAGAAACAAGGGCCCCAGAGTAGACAACATTCCATTAGAACTACTGACAGCCTTGGGAGAGGCAGACCTGACAAAACTCTACCATCTGGTGAGCAAGATGAATGAGACAGGCGAAATACCATCGGACTTCCAGAAGAATATAATAATTCCAATCCCAAAAAAGCAGGTATTCACAGATGTGAAAATTACCGAACTATCAGTTTAATAAGACACAGCTGCAAAATAATAACCCGAATTCTTTACAGACGAAGGGAAAAACTGATATAAGCCGATCTGGGGAATGATCAGTTTGGATTCCATAGAAATGTTGGAACACGTGTGTCAATACTGACCCTACCACTTATCTTAGAAGAAAGATTAAGGAAAGGCAGACCTACATTTCTAGCGTTCTTAGACTTAGAGAAAGCTTTTGACAATGTTGACTGGAATATTCTCTTTCAAATTTTGAATGTGGCAGGGGTAAAATACAGGGAGCGAAAGGCTATTTACAATTTGTACCAGATGGCAGTTATAAGAGTCGAAGGGCATGAAAGGGAAGATGTGCTTGGGAAGGCAGTGAGACAGGGTTGTAGCCTCTACCCCATGTTATTCAATCTGTATATTGAGCAAGCAGTAAAGGAAACAACAGAAAAATTTGGAGTAGATATTAAAATCCATGGAGAAGAAATAAAAACTTTGAGGTCCGCCGATGACATTGTAATTCTGTTAGAGACAGCAAAGGACTTGGAACAGCAGTTGAACGGAATTGACAGTGTCTTGAAAGGAGGGTATAAGATGAACATCAACAGAAGTAAAACGAGAATAATGAAATGTAGTCGCATTAAGTGGGGTGATGCTGAGGGAATTATATTAGGAAATGAGACACAGCAGTAAAGGAGTTTTGCTATTTGGGGAGCAAAATAACTGATGATGGTCGAAGTAGAGAGGACGTAAAATGTAGATTGGCAATTGCAAGGAAAGCGTTTCTGAAGAAGAAAAATTTATTAATATCAAGTATGGATTTAAATGTCAGGAAGTCATTTCTGAAAGTATTTGTATGGAGTGTAGCCATGTATGGAAGCGAAACGTGGGCGATAAATAGTTTAGACAAGAAGTGAATGTGGTGCTACAGAAGAATGTTGAAGATTAGATGGGTATATCACATATCTAATGAGGAGGTATTGAATGGAATTGGGGAGAAGAGGAGCTTGTGGCACAACGTGACTAGAATAAGGGATCGGTTGGTAGGTCATGTTCTGAGACATCGAGGGATCACCAATTTAGTATTGGAGGGCAGCGTGTAGGGTAAAAATGGTAGAGGGCGACGAAGAGATGAATACACTAAGCAGATTGAGAAGGATTTGGGGTGCAATGGGTACTGGCAGATGAAGAAGCTTAGGCAGGACAGAGTAGCATGGAGAGCTGAATCAAACCAGTGTCAGGACTGAAGACCACAACAACAACAACAACAACATATTGTCCTTCCACCTGTCAGCTTCGCGTTCTTTGTTTACCACTGCTTCGCCATTTGAGCTCTTAATTTTCACATATCTGCTTCTGTTTTCTCCAAAGGCGTTTTTGTGAGCAGTAACTGTCTTTTCCCTAGTGATATATTCTTTCATATCGTTACTTATCCGAGGGACCGTTGTTATGTCTCCATAGTTAAAGACTGAAAAAAAAGGCCCTGCCGTAGGTAATGTGGGAACCATATTTATGTTTGCGCAACGATCCGTCTCATGACTGAACGTTTTGAGAGTGAGGGACGAAGGGTAAATTCTTGCGTGAATCGCACTACAGCCCCATCCGCCCGACACATCGCCTCACGCCCGGCCGGAGACACGGCACGCCCACGCGGCAGCGATCACCCGCGCATCGCCAGTCGGCCGTGTGATTCCCTCGCGACCGGCGGGTCTGGTTTTAATGAAGTAACCCGGAATCCGGCTGCCGCGCGCCGCACCGGGCGGCGTCAAAGCGGACTCTGCGGCGGCGGGCGCTTTCAACAGCCGTGGGCCCCGCTTTGAGCCGCCGGGTGGTCCCTGAGCCTTCTGTCCGCCAGATTGCCCGACGCTGCCCGCTCCGCGCTTTCTGCGACCTAATCCCTCCCCCGCGGCTCCACGTCGCTTTCGCGCCTCAGTAAATCGTCTCGCGCTGGACAGTTATTCAAATCAGAAACGGACGTGGGCTTTCTTTTTCTTCTCTTCTAAATTCGAGAGGAAATAACCTATCGTAACGAAAATTCCCCGAATGAAGCGGTGTTACTTCTCGCACAAAGAACATGGCAAAAACCTTTTTATGGCAGCATGCAGCTTCTTACAGGGAGATTTAGCACAGACACTTCACGGTTGGTCGAACACCGTCATGGAAATTCACGTCGTGGTGACCCAGTAAAGGCTAAATGGACCCTAACAAGAATTTATTTTGAAATCTCGTCCTTTCATCTTCATGTCATAGAGGTAACGCCTGATGGCACATTCATCCGAAAATCACCCCATATCTTTACCGAGATATTCCAAATGTCTTTTCGTGCTATACATTCTACTCTTGTATTGCGTTATGGAGCTTTTTATAAATGAAATCATTTTCCCTGAGGACTGTTAGCAACAGTATATATACGACCATGATTTCAGCCTATTATATTACTGTAAATCTACATACATATTCATCAGGTTACTGTACAATATATAACGGAGGGTACGTTGCGAACGGTACGTTGTATCACTCCCGCTCATTTACCTCCTTGTTCGACTTCCAAATGAAGCGAGGGAGAAATGACGATCTATACGCGTCCTATGTGTTCGTAGTCGTTACTCGAAACGTACGTTGGCGGAGGTAGAATAATTCTACAGTCAGCTTCAAATGCCACTTCTGTAATTCTTCCCAGTAGTTTTCTGCGAGAAAAACGTCGTTTAAGGATATCCATTTTTGTTCACAAAGCATCTTGGTAATATACGGGCTCGAATATTACGGAACTTTTTTTCCTACCCACATTAATTCACATTTTCTACATTTACAGATAAACGTCCTCAGTAGTGCACGCGTAGTCCCTGAAATACATTTCATTGAAGCAATCCGATACGACTACTGCAAGGTCATTACAGGCTTGAAATTTGCTTATTTGCCCTTGACATACATGCAGCAATACAAACTAGGTCGACATAGCAAAATGGTACTATTCCAACACAACATGCCTGTCATGTTGGTTTGCTGTTCCCACACAAAATACCTTTTGTGCACGGCAGCCTAGATACCAGAAGCTGGAAAAAAAATATTTTTGACGATACCTCCATTCACATTGAAGCTCCGAGTATATAAACACCACAGTGCCAATGTACATGAAGTCTGCTGCTTGTGTGCCATCCCAGGCGTCTGAGAGGAGATCCAGACACACACACAAAAAGATATTGTCTGAGTGATTAGCAGTGTGTGTTGCACTGCCTCAAGACATTTCCACACAGTTTCTAACTTTATTTCTTGACTTTGTGTTAAACCTTTCACATAAGAATATAACTCTTAATGAGTAGATTATGACAGAACTCTTCGTTTTTATATTCATGCAATAATGATAAAAAGAACTGAAAGTCAACTTTTTGTTGACCCTGGAAGACATTAGATAGGCATTCTGCTAGAGGTACTGTGCAGCGTTTTAGTGGTATAGATATTATTATTACATACTTATATTTTCAAAAATGGTTCAAATGGCTCTGAGCACTATGGGACTCAACTGCTATGGTCATCAGTCCACTAGAACTTAGAACTACTTAAACCTAACTAACCGAAGGACATCACACACATCCATGCCCAAGGCAGGATTCGAACCTGCGACCGTAGGAGCCGCACGGTTCCGGACTGCGCGCCTAGAACCGCGAGACCACCGCGGCCGGCTTATATTTTCATCCATGTTTTCAGGATATCTATAAATAAATGGCGAACTGCATGCAGTGGAAAGTAAATGATACTAGAAGCAAAAAATGTATTAGTAAACATGCAATAGGTCCGCAAATGAACAGTTTGCTAGATGACAACGACTTTAATTTTACCATTCTGAACTTACTTGATTCTGTGTGAAAGTCAGAGCAGTTAGGAAAAGGTAACAGTACTTTACACGATCGAGCGAAGTATTTTGAGCTACTTTAGTAGCGGTGTAATCAAAACAAATGGTCAAAGTGATGCAGTCCTCTAATCGTCACCCCATTTAGTTTCGAATCGTTTCATAGACGTCTGTATCACGTCGTAATTATTGACGAGCATTGACATGCCTCTGCTCCCATTCTTCAACCCAGTTCAAAGAGCATATACTACACATTTAAAGTACCTCATGCACAGAAATCCATGGGACTCAGATCACGTGATGTTGGAAGACATGGTACAGGGCTTTTTCACCAAAGCCATGTTTTGCTATATTGGTGCTTGTGTGGCGTCTCAACATAGCCACAAGATGTGCTGATGCTGCATGATGCATATGTTGTTGTTGTTGTCTTCAGTCCTGAGACTGATTTGATGCAGCTCTCCATACTACTTTATCCTGTGCAAGCTTCTTCATCCCCCAATACCTACTGCAACCTGCAACCTTCTGAATCTGCTTAGTGTATTCATCTCTAGGTCTCCCTCTACGATTTTTACCCTCCACGCTGCCCTCCAATGCTAAATTTGTGATCCCTTGATGCCTCAAAACATGTCCTACCAACCTATCCCTTCTTCTAGTCAAGTTGTGCCACAAACTTCTCTTCTCCCCAATCCTATTCAGTAGCTCTTCATTAGTTACGTGATCTATCGACCTTATCTTTCACGCATGTTCCACACTGAAACATGGCAAGTACTGAAGGTTTACCTCCTAAGTTCAGAGTATCGTCGCACTTAATGAAATACTATGTAAATAGGAAGTCACCAGAGCACTCATAACGTTAATAAAATCTGTATTAGTGATTACACACTGCTTGACTCGACATCTAGTTCCCCTAGGTAATTGAGTGGGAGGCGTCTTTCTTTTTTTGGGTAACATCTCGTGATTTGTTTGTGTTCCTATTGTACGGGGTGAGAGACACTGCTTGGAGAGTTACCACAGGTCCATCCAAATGGGTCACAGACATGGGAATGCGAAAGCGCTCATCTGTATGTACTTGGCTGGGATCTTTGGGTGCCTGGTTGTTTCTTAACCATCAGGGAGTGGGTTGTAGGTCGCCTGCCACAAGGGAATCGGCCACTAATGGGCTGTGTCGAGCTCTTAACACACTGTGGTGTATTGTTCCCGGTGCTACCCACATGGTTTTCTTTACAACATTCAGTCTTTCTTGCATGACATAGGTGCTCTGTAAATTGCTGTCTCTCAGGAAAAAAACCTTTTCAGAGCTTATAGATACCTGTGGCCCGGATTAAAGGGGCCAGTTTTAAAGAGAATTGTGCCACCTAGAATTTAAAAAGTTTCTCCTTGGTCTGAAATATCCCCACGCTGCTGGGTGCCCAAAATTGTCGCCTCTGCAGGCAGCTCATTTTCTGAGATATCTGGATTTCCAGTCCCAGTGGTTTCCAATGCGTGTTGAAAATGGCATGATTGGCAATCAGATGATGACGTCTGAAAATGTAACAAGGGAATCTGTAACTTTTGTCGGCAAGCCACTCAGAGAGCGAGTTTTGCCTGCCCCGTGGAGGGAGACTGTGTACGGATATTGGATTATGTGATTGGTTTGGTTAAATACTGCCATGTGCAGTTTATACTGAGAATTTTCTGAGTAGGTCCAAGTTTTTTGAGGAGAAGTTTAGAAGATTGTCGGTCCGGCGACGGTGTAGAGTGGTGAAGGAAGCACTTGTCCAGTGGTGGCGACTGAGGAGGAGTCTGACGGTTGAGTCTGTACCCCGTTGCATTTTTGCGACGCTGGACATAGGGTCTATCCCCGATGAACAGCTGTCTGTTGTAAGCATCTTTGGAAATGCAGCACATTATTAATTTTCCAGGGTGCATTGCACCCTGTGCAACGTGTTCTTTGGACCCGCAGCAGAATTGCTCAAGCAATTCAAGTAGCCCATTCCTACAATTTAGTAGTTAGAATCAGTGTCACTTCAGGTACAAGCAGTCAGATAAAATTCATCTTGATACCTAAATAACGAGGCGTCGTGTGTAAAATTGTACCCCTTCCTGGCAACTTCGTTAGCTTATCATCAGTATTTATATGACTGGGATTTATATATGTTTTACATGTGTATCTGCTCTTTATTTTCGTGGTTGGACGTCATACGTCATGCACGTTGATTTGAAGTTAGTCCATTGTCACAATAAAAAAGTTTATCATTTCAATTGATAGTATAACACGTTCACTTGATACTTTTGGTCTTTTTCTGTGGGATATTTGATCCAAACTATTGCTTTATTATGAATTTTCCAACTAAGGAGTCACTTATAAGGCCCCACAATATTAGCACAGGTTTAGATAGTCTTTGTACACAGACTGCAGTAGTGTACTGCAAGTGCGGTTCTATGTCAGGGGTCATTCCGGTGTATAAATGAATCAAAAGTAATTCCCAAACTACTACATTTGTTTAAAATTTTGTTACGAGTCCTATTACCTTTAGGATGTGGTCTAGCTCAGAAATAAAAGAAACAGTAATGTAATTATTCCTAGACTAACGAGTACCGATATCTGGAAACAGATTTCGGTTCCGGTCATTCAGAGAAACATTTTGAGCGAGTCAGAATGGTGATAACCACTAAAAACTCAAGTCTTAAACAGATCCTTCTGCTTTCTCACAAAGGTTTAAGATTCCAGTGAGTGCCGCTTTTCCAACGGTTGCGATTAAGCCAGAATGTGAAACATCTGTCGACGAAGGATGTGGACGATTCTTTCTGTCGTAGCAAGTAGGCTTCAGTCCAAACTCTCCACATATGCTGGCCACAGCTTTATTTTTTGTGTAGGAATCACAATAGCAGGTCTGTACGAAGTAGCGGCGGGTCTCGTGATGCGTGAGAGTGTGCTCGTCGTAGCATTCAAGCAGAGAAAGGAAAAAATGTACAGATGTGTGTGAATTCCTAAGGAACCGAATTGCTTAGGTCATCAGTCCCCAGATTTTCACACTGCGTGAACTAACTTAAAGTAACTTACGTTAAGAACAATATGTATGTACCGACTGTGCTGTTTTACGATATACGGACATGTGTGCTTGCACTACTTAGCAGCGTTACGAATGTATATGACAACGACATACAAATGCTTCAGCGTGTATAAAGTGACATGGATTAAGGCTAAAATATCTGCACTTGATAATCGCCTAAAGCCGAAATTGCAACGGTGAAAATAAAAAGTTTAACAGTCACTGGCGTATACATTATGTCTTTCAAATAATTTTACTTGACTGTAAATCCCAGTTATGAAAAGATAACACAGACGGATGCCCGAGGGAGGACTCGCACCTCCGGCGGGAGGGCCGCGCAGTCCGTCACATGACGCCTCAAACCAGAGAAAATAAATAATAATCGGGAATCCAGAAACCTAATCTCTTAGTGAAAGCTGCCCTAGCCTGAATATTGTCAACCTATAGTACATCTATTTCCTTCGGTTCACCCTAATATTTTTTTCTATTTTTCGTTTTTTCCCCATGTTTCCACAGTCGATTCTAATTGACTCCCAGCAAGTATGAACATTCCTGATGCCTTGTGGTTTTTCAATGCCTCTGAACAATAGCGCAAATTCGTTTGATGCTAGATATGTATAGCGGGAGCGCTGTTAACAGCCAGACATTGGAGAAAGATAATCAGGCGTCAATGACAAGATCCGCTTTGGTCCCATGCTGCTCACGTAGAAAATAGTTTTCACTGATGAATGAGTTACTTTGTTTCTGTTAAAGCTCCGACACCGTTCAAGAAACTAAAGCTCGTAGCTACTAATGGAAATAATGCAAAGTCGTGTCTGCTGGCAACAGAGACGCAGTTATGAGCGACAGCATGCAGGCTAGTGACCAACCAACTGTTGTCAGCATTCGCTCAAAGACTACGGACCTAAGGACCGTCGGTCTGCTGCATCGCATAGAAATGCCGACATTGTCACTGTGTATGAAGCCACTGTTGTGAGCGTAACCACCTCTACCGTCGCCGCCACCACCATTACTGTCAATGAGACCGTCGCACCACCTTCAGAAACGCTGCTTGTCGCAGATTTAACCACACAGGCAAGCGGTGCTAAGGCAGCAGCCTCTACCCTTTGCACACACTGAGAGCTCAGCTGACGCAAATGGCTACACCACGAAGATGACGTGTTACAGACGCGAAATTTAACCGACAGGAAGAAGATGCTGTGATATGCAAATGATTAGCTTTTCAGAGCATTCACACGAGGTTGGAGCCGGTAGCGACACCTACAACGTGCTGACATGAGAAAAGTTTCCAACCGATTTCTCATACACAAACAGCAGTTGACCGACGTTGCCTGGTGAAATATTGTTGTGATGCCTCGTGTAAGGAGATATGCGTACCATCACGTTCCCGACTTTGATAAAGGTCAGATTGTAGCCTATCGAGATTGCAGTTTATCGTGTCGTGACATTGCTGCTATCGTTGGTCGAGATCCAATGACTGTTAGCAGAATATGGATTCGGTGGGTTCAAGAGGGTAATACGGAACGCCGTGCTGGATCCCAAGTGCCTCGTATCACTACGGTCGGGATGGCAGGAATCTTAACCGCATGGCTGTAACGGATCGTGCCGCCACGTCTCGACCACTGAGTCAACAGATGGGGATGTTTGCAAGACAATAACCATCTGCACGAACACTTCAACGACGTTTGCAGCAGCATACACCATCAGCTCGGAGACCATGTTTGCGGTTACCCTTGACGCTGCATCACAGACAGGAGCGCCGGCGATGGTGTACTCAACGACGAACCTGAGTGCACGAATGGCAAAACGTCATTTTTTCGGATGAATACAGGTTCTGTTTTCAGCATCACGATGGTCGCATCCGTGCTTGGCGTCATCCCGGTGAACGCACATTGGAAGCGTGTATTCGTCATCGCCATACTGGCGTATCACCCGGCGTGATGGTATGAGGTGCCATTGGTTACACGTCTCGGTCACCTCTTCTTCGCATTGACGGTACTTTGAACAGCAAACGTTACAATATGCGTTACGACCCGTGGCTGTACCCTTCATTCGAGCCCTGCGAAACCCTGTAATTCAGCAGGATAATGCATGAGCACACGTTGCAGGACTTGTACGGGCCTTTCTGGGCAGAGAAAATGTTCGACTGCTGTACTGACCAGCACATTCTCCAGATTTGTCACCAACTGAAAACGTATGGTCAATGGTGGCCGGCCAAATGGCTCGTCACAATACTCTTGATGAACTGTGGTATCGAGTTGAAGCTGCATGGGCAGCTGTACCTGTACACACCATCCAAGCTGTTTGACTCAATGCCCAGGCGTATGAAGGCCGTTATTACGGCCAGAGGTGGTTGTTCTGAGTACTGATTTCTCAGGATCTATGCAGCCAAATTGCGTACAAATGTAATCACATGTCACTTCTAGTATAATATATTTGTCCAATGAATACCCGTTTATCATATGCATTTCTTCTTGGTGTAACAATTATAACGGCCAGTAGTGTATATGACTGACACGTGAAACCTCGTAGGAGTCAGGCAACCATGGATATATCGTACTGTAGTACTGTATCGGAGGTCAATAGGTAGCCTGTCAGCTTATATTACATACACCCTGTACTGATTTAGATGTCTGATGATGGTTATAGTAATGGAGTGATAAAGTCAGTTATCAGCGACTCTATGACTTCTGTGAAGCCACCTTTTCAACTCCGGTACAATACTACTGAGTAACGAAGTTAGAAACGATCCTAGGTTCCTTATAGGGTCCTTAGAAGAAGTACTGGACAAAGAATTCAGAAATAAATGTCACGAGTTTAGTGAAGATATTCGTTATCTTCGACCAACCGTCGAAGAGGTAGCGATGGAGAGTATCAGTAACTCAGTAGCCTGTACGAAGACATATCTGAGAAGCTACTTGTCACCCGGATACTTAGGTATGAAAATTAAATGCTATCGTGTACCGGAGAATCCCTCAGATGGAGCTATTCCATCACAGTCGCGCGACATGACTTCAGTTTGCTTGCACTGGGGAGTAATAGTTGCCATCAATGATGCCCCCCACCATGGAAGAGGGGATCAATGGCCTCGCCCTGTATATGTACTGTAGCGGTCAACACGAGTGAGCAGGTATGCGACCTCAGTGTTTGTTTACCGTGATGCCGGCACAACAGGCGATAACACGAAATTCACGGGACCTCGCTCCTGGCATTGACAGGCGCCCCTCCATTCACAATTAGGGCCGCCAACTGTGTAGTGTATCAACCAAGATAAGGAGCTCGAAAATTCTTAATTTTGAAGATTAAATTATGTTTGTTCTCTGATTACAAGAAACCTTAACTTCTTTGTAAACAACTTTCTTATTTCTCAGACATTATATTTATGTCTTCCAATAGCCTTCAGAATGGATTCCTTACTTAAAATAATTTTTAAAGAATCAGGGCAACACTGAGGCGACCTGACCCCCGAGGCTTGCAGGAGTTGCGCTTATATTCACTTCTTTCAGATGTCGCTAGGCGTGGTCCATTTCCGCGCGCCATTGAGCGCCTTCTCTGGTCTTGCGTTCGTCTTCGTTCCGGCGCTTGTGGTTACGCTATAACACAGTGAATTTCTGTATTTGTGTACTGCAGATTAATAAGTGAAAACACTCTTTCAACGTTTGCGTTATGAGCAGGTACACCAAAAAGTTCTGTGCAATTTTGAATAGCTCCATGTACAAACGGGCATTTGTTGCTTTAAACAAATTCAACCAGTATTAATCTTCTGTCAAAAGTCTCTCCTTCTGGCTTATATACAGACAGCAGTATTTGAAATTCACTCACTCGTCTAGCAGTTTCATGTCGCCAGTAACTGGATTCCCCTCATTTTAAGTGCAAACAGTGTTTTCAGTTACGTTCCGTTCAGTATTCTCCTTAATATTAGGCAAAAGCATCCAGTCAAATTCATGTATTTGTTTCAATGATTTTATCAACCTTGAAAGTATGTTTTTATTTCCCTATAAAAATTCAAACAACATGTCTTCAACTCGGTTTTGGTGTTGTCGTGTTGTTGATTTAAGATACTCCGAACTTTCAGTGGCAAAAATATTTCCTTGATTCGGTCGTTTAAGCTTTTTATGATATACTTAACTATGTTTTCTGTTTCAGTAACGCAACTGTCATTTTTTCTAACATCTCTATATTTGAGTATATAATGAGCATAATTGACTATACGAGAAACAAGTAAGTTTCCGATAGAAACTTAAATCAGTTTTATCAAAAAGAATGGCCTTTATAAGCTTGGAAAGAAATTTTTTATTGGCTCATAGAGGTTCCTTTACAAACAGACGTAGCTAACATGTCTTCGAATTATACAGAAGTTGTTTGTATTCGCTATCAGCAGAGGCGTGCAATTCTTTAAGAGATTCGTTCGGGCTTTGTCGGTAGAAAACTAATTATAAATTTGTCGGATTACAGACTGAGCACCCAGTGGCAGAATATCGCATCCGTGGTGCAATGTGTTCTTAATGACATGCGCAGAGCATCAACACCAACTACGTTGGCGTGCAGCCGCCTTTGGTTCTTGTGGTAAAAAATTTTGATTCCTCGACGTTCTGTTCCACCAAAGTTTGTGGTACCACTATATCCAGAGAAAACAATACATTTTGACAACAGATGACACTGACGAAGTTTCTTATTGTAATAACCTCTTTAAATGTATTACACGTTGCATAGACTCTCTTTCGAGTAGTTTTGTATTAATTTCATTATTTTGTTGATTAAAATGCTGGATAATTGTGGGAAAGAATTTAGTACTCCCATGATTACTACCATCAGTGGAAACGTTTGCAAATGGTACGTGTTGTACATCGCCTTTTAATTTGGCAACTGATAGAGGGCTTAACGTGTCCATTACTATAGCAGTAGTTTCGTTCCATTACATGTCATTATTTAACATATCTGGCACAGAAACCATTAACGGCTTAAAGCACAAGTGCAATCTCATGTATTAAAGGATATATGGGTGTTGGTGATATTGGGTGTTGTTGGATCCTCAGCTGCTCAAATACGATCTTTTTCAGAGCCTGATCTTGGAAAAATGTTGCCACAATTGTAGTAATGTCCTAAATATTTAAATTATTTTTGTGGTTCTATTTGTTTAACTGCTCACTAATGTCAGTAACACCTTTATTTGCTGTGGAATATTCGTCAAAAATGTTTTGCAGAAGGTTTCCCAATCATACTTTCCTTCTTCCAGCATTGGAAATTCCTTCTCCATCTCACTAGAAAAAATGCAATTACACGTAGACATTTTCACATCTGTTATTTAAAAAACGCCCATGTAATTATTTAATCTTTTGTTAAAACTTAAGTAAAAACGGTATATTGTTCACGTATTTAAAGTAGTAGCACAAAAGCCTTTACCTAGGTTTTACCAGTAAATTCTAAGTTGAGTTAGGTTAGCTAAGAAATCTAAAATAACGACTGTACAGCCTTGACAGTAATGTCATGTATTCTTATTCAATTAAATACTTACATCAAATATTCACACTGGAATACTGAGATCGCCACAACACAGTTACTAGCACCACGTCACTCACGTGTACCCTAGTATCCGCTCGCTACACAAGTGAGCTGAGATAAGTGCAAAAAAGTAGCGCAGTCGGCGACGGTCGTTGATTACATTCTAAAACTGCAATAAGCCAGTCAGCAGAGGTCCTCTCATCAAGCATAACACCTCCTTCTCCGTTCACAACGTCTCAGACATGCCCCCTTCAAGTCCGCGGTTTTATGTGGTCGAAGCAAAGCCTTCCTGGAACACGCATATGAATCCGATAACTCTTTCCTTGGAGAAATTCGAGAGGACTAAATTCTAGCATCCGTAGCCTTCAGGGACTTACTAGGCTGATTTTGACTCTCAGACAGACAACTGATCGACCTGCTGTATCCGCAATTCACACTAAAGGCTCATCTCTAGCGGAACGTCACTGTCAGCTTCTGACAACCAAGTCACGAATTCCTGGCTCAATATTGGAGTAGAACTTAGCAACAATAAGTGAGGGGAATTCTCATGACAGGTAGTGCTTATGTTCACAGTAGAGATGTGTGAATTTGTCTGGTACTCACTTGCAAACCCCAGTGAAACTGGGGAAATTAACCTCATTACCACAAGATACAGGAATGGGATAACTGCTAATAGTACTCATTTGAACTATTTGAGAACTCTCTCTCAGATATCCCCACCATTTCTGAGTTATAAACAGAAAGGGAAAGAAGCATTCAGACTTCAAAAATGGACCTGCCCTACGCAAAAACCTCGAAGTACTCAGCAGAACTAATAAGAGAACTTGGTAATAATAATGCAGGAACCACAATCGAGAACATGTTGCACAGGTACTGTAACGTATTACTGGAAGTGTCGGGATTGCTTAAAAAGTATTACAGTGACTCCCAATTTTGGCTAGCTAGATGCAGCAGCACAACATTACTGTCCACAGGACAACTGCATGCTGGAGGGAATCTTGTAGAATGGTGTTTCTGTGAAGTAGGAAAATTATCCAGGCTACACTGTAATGAAAGGAACTCTTGGTGGGCGAGAGATTCACAATAAATGCAAGCTAGATAAGGGCACAATGCCGTAGAGTACTCATTGTAAAATCAAACTGGGATTCCATCCGGACCTGGTGATTTATTTGTTTTCAAATCTTTAAATTGCTTCTCTATGCCAGGTATGCTCATTTTTACGTTAATCATGTCTCCACAGTATCCTTTCTTTCAGGAGTGCTAGTTCTGCATGTTTCGCAGAAGAGCTTCTGTAAAGTTTGGAAGGTAGGAGACGGATACTGGCAGAAGTAAAGCTGTGAGTACCGGTCGTGAGTCGTGCTTCGGTAGCTCAGTTGGTAGAGCACTTGCCCGCGAAAGGCAAAGGTCCCGAGTTCGAGTCTCGGTCGGGCACACAGTTTTAATCTGCCAGGAAGTTTCAATCATACAGAAGTTTGTCCGATGGTCAAACGAGTGTATGTTTGTATGGTTCTCCTGCGTGATAGATTTCTTAAACTTGAAATTTAAAACTTCGGTTTTCGTTTTCCTATCCTCAACTGCCACACCAGACTGGTCAACAAGGGACAATGGAGTCATTAGATCCGATTGGCATTTTACGGTGGACCAGAATTTTCTCGGGTTCTCTGACAGATCTTCTGCTAAGGTGTGAAAGTGGTATTGGCTGTATGCTCCCGGTGCAGATCTTTTCAGAGACGTACTAATCTCTACTAACCTTCGCCTGTCGTCGTTTGCGTGTCCCCTTTCGAACCTAGAGTGCTACAGCCTCTGTTTCCTCATCATCTTACGAATTTCATTATCAAACCGTGGTGGATCTTTTCATCCTTCATCCACTTACTAGCCACGTTAATCTCCAGGCCACGATTTAAATCTGCTTAAACTTGGCCCACAACTCCTCCACATCCATCTTACTGGCAGTATGTGATGCCAATTCCCTGTATATGTAAGATGTTAATAACTGATTATTTGCTCTATGTAGCAGAAACAATCTTCTAGGGTTCTTGATTGTTTTAATGACTTTCGTAACCGTAGTTCCTATAACGACACCATTATTGCTAATCCCCGTTTCTATACTGACGTTATCAGTTAGGTCCAGGATATTTGTAGCTACCAGATCTGCGATATTTTCACTGCGTGTGGGCTGCCTAGCTAGAAACTCAAGATAATTTTTAGAAATGTGCTCAACAGTATTCCGCATGACTGTCTGTCTGTATCCCCTGCAATGAACCCATAAACACCCCAGTCTATAGCCGGCAGGTTAAAGTCACCTCCAACTAGTATTGCTTGATCTGAGTATCTACACGCTACTGAGCGTAAACTTCCTTTGGATGTCTATGGAACTGCTGCAGCGGAATCGGGTAGCCGGAAAAAAACATCGAGAAATTAACATAGCTTCACCTACACGTGTTATACACGACCAGATAACTTCACAGTCACAAACTTCGACCTCAATTGAGACAATATCTTGATCAACGAAGATTCCACCTCCTATGGCTTCCAATCTGTCTTTCCGATATACATTCGACGACTCGCTAGATATCTAATAGCTCTCCACTTCGGGTTGCTGCCAGCTGTCAAACCCTAGTATAATTTGAGCGTGAGAACTGTCCTGGAGGGAACTTTATTACTAAAATTTCGACAGTTTAGTGATAAAATTTTGCCAGTTGAAGTGTCTTCAATCTGACAATCTGAACGCCGCTTGACTTCCCTTGCTGTGATTCGACTGGCGAATGTTCATCAGAGCATCTCAAACTACCGCCTAGCCTAAAATACCCTCTTGTTCCACTCCACAAGTACTCTGCTACCCGATTAGCTGCTTCCTTTAAGTAGTGCACTCTGACCCATCAAGGTGAGTCCTACAAATCCCCACACGATAACGCAGGTCCATAAATCTGCGGCCAAGACCGTCACAGAGTCGACGAAGCCTTTGGTTGAGAACCTCGACTCTGCTACAAACCAAAGGTCAACGATCAACTCTGGGAACTATGCTGCAGGTTGCGGGCTCTGCTTACACCCTCAGGCACGGCCATCAGTCTTCAACACCTCCGCCAGCTAGCTGTACGAATAGAGGATCGTTTCACAACCCACGCGATAGGCGTCGTTTGTGCCTACATGAGCCACAACTTGCAGACGACTGCACTCTGCACGTTCGACAGCCACCGGCAGTTCCACCTCCACATCTCGGATGAGGCCCCCCGGGATACATACCGAGTGCACATTAGCTTTCTTTACAGCCCTGAACGCTACCTGCCTAATGACCTCCACAGCGCGTCTAACTTTGGAGCTCTGTACAATCAGTAAACGCCTCCCCCCGCGTGCCTGTTCGAACCACCTGTCCACTCACAGGGTGAATGGGCTAGGCCAAGTGGCCAGGCTCCACATTGGCCCTCCGCCTCGAGCGGCGCGTATCCTTTATCACCCGTTACTCCCCCTGTTGTGAGAGCGGAACCACCACGTCGCGTTCACTAGGAGGTGCCTCGGAAGCAGAACCTGTAGGCAAGAAAGTGATACCTGAGGTGTCCCATGCGACGTGCCAGATTCTCCGCCAGTGGTTGCTGATAAGGGAAAGAGCGGCGTATCTGGCTGTTCAGAGAGCAACTATTATACTAAGGACTGGTTAAAATTACACTTTCAAAAACGCCAGTTTAACCCTCTTAAACAAAGAAATTTAATAAATGTACTACATGGAAAACACAGGAAAGTATAAACACCTAACCTGCCGCTTTGTAGACGCACTCATGTCATAGCCGAGAGCTGGAGCGATAGCACCGCCACCCGACGAGGAAAGACGGCCAACCAGACACACGCATGGTGCATGCAGTATTCGGTTTAGTAGGCCAGGCAAAATCAGAAAAGTTGTAGCAGACTATTTTACTTATTATAAGTTGATGAAAACAGTTGTAAAATAGGTTCTCCACGTTTAAAAGCTTTTAAGAAATTTGTCACTTCAGCAGAGAGTTTACACCGAAACCAAGTCCCAATCTTGTCCTTATTTACGTCCTACAGAAGTGAAATATGTCGGCTTATATTTAATTATCTCTTCTTCTAAGTGTCGTAACGATGGCAGTATTACGGATGGTGATGGGCAGGAGTGATGGTGTCAGTTTGAGAGATGAGCCACAATATCTAGGAAGTACCTTCATTACATGTTAAGATAGCCTAAGTACAATTTAGGTCAAAAGAAGAGGCAAACCCAGAGTCAAAATTTACGGTTATTTATCACAAATAATAATGTCAATGTACAACCATTAAAAATAAATTACGGAATAGCATCACAGTAAAATAAAATTTATTTAAGTCACATTTAAAAAAAAACCATGTTGGTCACTGCACCCATTCAATCCAAGAAAATAATCAGAGGCATGAGGAAACACTGTTTAATTTAAATGAGATCACCTAATACAGATATTACTTGAAGGTTCCGATTTATTCCAGATGCTCTGGCGAAAATCACAAGAGCTCCTATTGATAGGGAAATATGTATTAACATGAATATTAAGACAACTAGTCAGGAACATTGGGACTTGTCAACAGTAAAGATTAATTATAACTATGACCAAGCGTCCTGAAATACATCAGTTTCATAGCGAGCTACAAATAAAACACGCTTGAGCTCCATTCTAAACAAGACAAACCATGCCAACACAAACCCAAGTTAATCATCTGGCGGTGAATCTTGTTGAGAAATGCAACTGCTTATGAGGTCGAGGCCCCATGGCTCACGTAAGTCACGTGCAGCGTCGTCGCTCACCAGCGAAGGCCGCGCTTCGACAACAGCGCCACCAAAACCAAACCTGAAGCACCCACTGCAGTTGTTGCGAGTGCTTTTATATCTCAGTTGGAGTGCGGAGGAGGTGCCAGAACCATTCGGCAGGGGGGCAGAATGGTTTGGTTTGCATGACAGAATTAAACCATCACATCGAAAATGATTGTATATACTAAAATAGCCGACTCCCCCTTTGCATGGTCGACACCACAGGTCCCATGACCATGCATTACTGATTGATTATAATGTACACCTGTACAAATACTTGACTGAAGTTAGTGCAGTTCATATGTGGGTGGGGGGGGGGGGGGGCTGTGACACTTTCATCGAATACACTGGAAGAGCATGAGTGCTGAAGAAGACCAGTTTGTCGCAGAAGCCTGGAAAATATATGTCTACACAGATAGAATAACTGACAGTACATGGCAGTTCTAGCTACAGCGTGCCAAAACCGCAAGAGGGCCTGTGTGCAGGCCCCGAGTCAGCCGAGGCTTCACCCTCTCTGCTTTTGCTCGGTCCTTCTCAGAAGTACTCAGTGGGCATGACGTTTCATTTCATGTTATGGTGTACGATTACAACTCTCATCTGTTGGGAAGGATCGTGGTATCCGGACTGTTTACTCTTCGCTATTTGTTCGTCGTATGAAGTATGTTCACTGATCCAAAGGCTCTTTTTACAAAATGAAATAAAATCTATCGTGAAGCCTTGAAATTTAATGGGAGGGATGGAAGAGAGGGTGGAGAAACCTCACCATCTATTTTGCTGTCACATAGTCGACGGGTATTGCACGTTTTCTATAAAACGACATTGCAATACCGTGCACTAAGAATTCAAAGATTGGAAATTACCCGCTTGTTTGTGGGACTCTGAAATGATACGCAAAGTTTGAGGCAGCGCCAATATTCATACAAATAATACACAAATGAGTTTTTATTAAAAACGCACAAGAAGTCTATCGCAGTCTTATAATGGCCCTGATATAAATCCTACTTGGAGGGGCTAGCCTGATACCGAATTTATTCATTCAATTAACTAACTTCCCCCAGAGAAGATGATGGGAGAGAATTCTTGTGGGCGTGATGAATGTCATCCTAAAAAATTACAAAGACATACATTTTCCTTAAAATGAAACACAAAATTTTTCAGCAGTTTGTACAAGGAACAATTATGTATATTACTGTAAACAAACACGTAACCAGTTTTCACGTGACAGAGGTGTCGCTAACAACCAAGTAGAAATGACTCCGTATGAAGTCTAGTGTGTTTCTCTACTATCAGAAGGGGTGCAAAGAGAGCTCGCCCGGTTGGCCGCGCGGTCCATCGCACGGCTTTCCGGGAGGGAAGGCGCGCCAGCCCCCGGCACGAATTCGCCCGGCGGATATGTGTCGAGACCAGCCAGTCTGTGGATGGTTTTTAGGCGGTTTTCCATCTGCCTCGGCAAATGAAGGCTGGTTCCCCTTATTCCGTCTCAGCTACACTATGTCGGCGATTGCTGTGCAAACAAGTTCTCCACGTACGTGTACACCACCATTACTCGTCTGGTGTACGACGTTCCCTGGGGGGGGGGGGGCGGTGGGGGGGAGGGAGTTCACGGGGGGCCGAACCGCACAATAACTCTGGGTTCGGTGTGGGCGGCCGAAGGGATGAAGTGGACTGCGGTAGTCTTCGTGGGGTTGCGGACCACTGCGGCTGCAGCGGGGACGGTGTCTCTCTGTCGTTTGTAGGTCCCCAGATAACATAACAAATTATAGTTAAGTAAGTGGGTAATCAGATGCAGTATCATCTTAGGAACAAAAGTTCTTCCACGGATGCCACCACTGAGAAACCTCAATTCGAATTTAGGGCAGCCGAAAAATCAACTGAAACTCTACAGTCCGGAGTTGTGTGTATTACCAGCAGTACGGGGTACTGATGATGCTGCTACTCGTGTCCGGTTGCGCTTCATGGAGATGGGCTCCACTATGGAGACTCCACTTTGCAGACTGATCGATACACGAGTGGGAAAAAAGTAAGAGTTTGTCCAGGTTGCCAGGCAAGTGGAACTCCGAATGAAATTCCAACAACGTATGTGACCAACTCCTACGGCACCCAGGAAACAGCAACCGCAAATTCTCTTCCTCCCCACGCTCAGATTGTCAATTATAGCCTTACAGAAATTCGTCTAGTTTTCTACAATCACACTCTTAATGAAAGCAAGACAATGACCGAGGAGAGTCGCAAGCGAAACAGTCGCTCCGACTCGCCCCTGCAGGGGTAACAAGCCCACTGGCTACCTGACGTCCCAGCACCAGGAAGGGTCCACCCTAGGTCCCGAAAGACGCGCAGTTCAAAAACGATTGCTAAGTCAACAACGAAAAGAGATCGATACCCGATAGAACTTGAACACTGCAGATTAAACATGCCAATAGGCAACCCGACATCCCTACACTGAAGAAGGCACCGTGCTAAGGCTCACAGGATGACGAAGTTGAAGAAACTATTCGAAGTTGACACCCAAAGAGCTACGAGAAACGGTCGCAGGTTCCAAGCCTGCCTCGGGCATGGATGTGTGTGATGTCTTTAGGTTGGTTAGGTTTAAGTAGTTCTAAGTTCTAGGGGACTGATGACCACAGCAGTTGAGTCCCATAGTGCTCAGAGCCATTTGAACTATTTTTGAGCGACCAGAACCTAAAGACCACAAGACGAAGTATTGAAATAAAGCACTAAGAATGCCCGCACATTGTGCAATTAACTGTCCGTAGGTTGCGTTCTTTGCAAAACACAATAGCGACTTCAAGGCCTCTGACAGCCTTAAATAAAATTTCAATTGCCCCTCATGTCTCACCCACGACTGCCGAAAAGATATCACGTGGCTGAAGAACGGCAGCGCACAAACAGGCTACCAATTCCGGAAGACTGCCGTTAATCGGCTTGCGCCTTATTGCCCACTCTTCAACAAGGTGGTTCTTTCTCAGCGGGCTGATCCCCAGACACTGTCTGCCTGCCATTACGATAAGCACGGCAGCGACTGTGCAATAGCAAGGACGAATCACGAGTCGGCACACGTAGGCAACCCATAAGCGATCTCCGGTCAACATACACGTCGTCCGACAAGACGACCGACCGACGACCAACCAAGGTGGTCCGCACTCAAGTGATATGTATCGGCAACCGTCGGGCGAGTCATGGCTGTCCGGACCTCACTGCAGCCGCGCCCCCACTGAAGTTCTACCACGTCCTAAGTCACGCACTGACAGGTTCGAACTGGAGTGCCAGCGCCTCCCAACTCACTGGCAGATCCGAACTAACTCCGAACACACGACAACCGGGAAGTAATAGCAGTCGGCAAAGATGATACGCTGGGGCTTATATCGATGTCATTCTCAATGGAGAGAAGTCTTACGAAGTAAGAGTGATTTCAGGTGTGCCGCAGGGGAGTGTCATAGAACCGTTGCTATTCACAATTTATATAAATGACCTTGTGGATGACATCGGAAGTTCACTGAGGCTTTTTGCACATGATGCTGCGGTGTATCGAGAGGTTGTGACAATGGACAATTGTACTAAAAGGCAGTAGGATCGGCAGCGAATTGACGCGTGGTGCAGGGAATGGCAATTGAATCTCAATATAGACAAGTGTAATGTGCTGAGAATACATAAAATCATAGATCCCTTATCATTTATCTACAAAATAGGTCAGCAACTGGAAGCAGTTAATTCCATAAATTATCGATTAGGAGTGATTTAAAATGGAATGATCATATAAAGTTGATCGTTGGTATAGCAGATGCCAGACCGAGATTCATTGGAAGAATCCTAAGGAAATGCAATCCGAAAACAAAGGAAGTAGGTAACAGTACGCTTGTTCGCCCACTTCTTGAATACTGCTCGGCAGTGTGGGATTCGTACCAGATAGGGTTGATAGAAGAGATAGAGAAGATCCAACGGAGAGCAGCGCGCTTCCTTACAGGATCATTTAGTAATCGCGAAAGCGTTACGGAGACGATAGATAAACTCCAGTGGAAGACGCTGCAGGAGAGAGGCTCAGTAGCTCGGTACGGGCTTTTGTTAAAGTTTCGAGAACATACCTTCGCCGAAGAGTCAAGCAGTATATTGCTCCCTCCTACGTATATCTCGCGAAGAGACCATGAGGACAACATCAGAGAGATTAGAACTCACACCAAAGCATACCGACAATCCTTCTTTCCACGAACAATACGAGACTGGAATAGAAGGGAAAAGCGATGGAGGTACTCAAGGTACCCTCTGCCACACACCGCCAGGTGGCTTGCGGAGTATGGAATTAGATGTAGATGTAGATAAGCGCCGCTGCTGCCGCTCACGGGCAGGCAAGGCAACAACTCAGTGACACCAGTAATTGAAATTAACATTACGAGGTGGTAGTACAGTATATCAGTTGCTCAGAGAAAAACATGCTAAGAAACATAATATTATAAAAATGTGTCTTTAGAATTTGTACAAATGTTGGTACAGATATGGGATGTGTGTTAGTTGTCACACTTAGAAATACCTACCATAATGACTGTAATGTAAAGAGCGTTCCAAGTGCATACATCAACACAAAATGTTAGTCACAAGAAGTGTCTCGAGTATAGCGTGAATTTTCGAGGTAAAAAGTGGGTGGGGGTCGTGTCAACGGTGTGGCGAGAGAGGGAGAGGAGATTGGAGACGGCGCGTGGTCACATGTACCGCACACTGGGGAGCATTCTGGAGCGATGCAGCTGTCAACCGCATGGACGCTTGTCAAGCGGCCATTGGATGGTTCTTTGATGGCGAGACATTGTGGAACACGTGGTCCACTACTACCTTGACAACTGTCATCTGCGCCGCGTGTGCGTTCCCGATATGGTGCGCTATTAGCTGCGAACATGCGCTGAGTAGTGAGGCGTACATTGGTCGGCTGCGCTGCGTGGGCGATCATTGCTTCAATTCAGTCCTGGCCAGCAAATGCATGGATTGCGCCTCACTCACTGCCGCCAGGTCAGTGTGTGAAAGGGCGGGCGAGTCCCCTCGGCTGTTACAGAGGCCTTACAGTCAGACATGTCGCATCAACCCTTCTAGTCCCGTAGTTCTGTCGTGTTCCAGTCCCCAAGAGAGGCCGTTGTGCTGTCATGTCTGGCACGAGCTGTATCTGTGAACATGTCTGGCACCCGTGACATCCACGTTGTCTCACGGACAGTGAAAATTGTCGCGGCCAGGGATTTTGTCACCTCGGCTGCTCGGGAAATTTCTCCACCTTCGCGCTTCACATCAGTAAGCCACTCAGGTACTCTTGTAGCTGAACCCTCTGTCGACCGCTGGAGCACTGCACCAAGCGACGTCTCTTCTTGAACTCCATTGTGGTCCTCTGTACAACACTGATATTCTCTCTTTTTGGTTACTGTCAACAACCTTTCAGAATAAGTCAAAATATTGTTGAACATAGTTACATATGAAACGTCCCCTTAGAAAAATTATACATAACTCTGCTTAAACTGACGCAATATTTTTAGCGCAACGCAATCTGACTTTCGATAATCCCTACAAAAGAATGGCCCTGACTAACATTAACCTATACCTTTCACAAATCACTTACCTCACAAAAATCTTCGTCACTCGAACTACTGCAATACAGCGAGCGCCACTACTGCCATCTAAATAAGAGATTCAAACAACTGAAGGCAAATGAAAGATTTTGATAGAGAACAAACAATGTATTTACCTCAATAGTATTCAAAAGTCATAATATATGTAGGAGTTCATGACATCCATTCTTACAAATGTACTGTTTCTGATGGACACACGTCCAGATCATCTGCTCTCAAAATTCTGCCATTTCTCTCCCCACATCCGCCACTGCTGGCGGCTCACCTCCAACTGCGCAACACTACCCGCTGTTAACACCCAAGTGCCCAACACTACAATAAGGAACATTACAACAATGCCATCCAGCCACAGACTGCACACAGCAAAGCCAGTGATTTTCATACAGAGCGCTACGTGGCGGTGGCGTTACCAATATAAGAACCTAAACAGCCTACTTACACATATTTCCGTTTACAAGTTCATGAAAGCGAAGAAATATACGTACTATGGACCTACGTTTTTCTCACTCTCGTGAGATGCAAAATGAGCCAAGCTGATTAACTAGGACAACCTAATTTCTTTGCTCATGGATATCTAAAAATGAACATGATATGCAGGTTAATCATAGTGTGTGTCATAACTAGTGTATCAGTTTCAGACTTGCGTAAGTAACGGATTTAGAAGTGAGTGATTTTGGGAGCCTCCTTTGAGAAGTATCTTAAATTAGTGCTTATCCTTAACAAAATCAAAAATCCAATGCTAACTTCCTCCATCTACTCCTCAAACTAACCTTACGAACTACCATGCATAAAAAATCGACACGCAGGTAATTAAATTTAACATGCCTTTCTAATTATCTTCGTGCGGCTAACAAGCAAGTTATGTTTCTCAAAGTATGTACATAATTTCTTTCGCTTTGTTGTTTTCGTGTATTTCTGTTTTTGAAGCAGCTTACGAATAATTCCTCCTCTCCCAGTTGTTTGCGTATGTCACGTCTAGGCCTCTTCCTGATTTTGTTCTCTCTTCTCTTCCGTGGAGACAACAGCTGTGGCCATAGTTGCAACGTATCTCCCAAGCACACTACGGTAAAAAAAAAAAAGCAGAACGGAGATGGGTCGCCACTGTCATCTACATGGTCGAAATTAAAAATGAGTGTGTATTTGACTTATGTACGCAAGCTAAAAACACCTGAAAAGGGAGTGATACCATATACTTCTCATCCATGTTACTAAGCAGCCTGTTGTCCGCATTGTGCTGCCACAAACGTATGGAACTTACTCGAGAGATGTTTGGTTTCTGCCAGTTGTGGATCTATCTGCAGTCTTCTTGCTGCCTGTCAGGATGATTTCATGCCTCTGATATTCCTCAGCACTGTGAATCACAAAGACCTCTAATTGTTATTACAGGTACAGTGCACCCGAAAGGTATGAAATGATCGAGTCACAGTTCCGATATCAGCATGGGGTACCTGCACAGAGAACCCGTCACTTTCGGTGACAATAAACTTCTGACGTGCCCAAAGCTATTGTGACATCGTGACAACTGTAAAACAATGCAAACCAATGGGTGACCTTCGCAGCTATGGCGAGGGTCGGCTCTGCGCTCCCTATAACATTTTAAGCATATCCATATGGAACTTGGCGCTCCCAAAACTGACGAAGCCTCAATCTAAAACAACTCCCGACGACCCTGCGCTCTTGCCGCGAGGATGGGCACTCTGGCCACTAAAGCGTCACCAGCAGATAACAAATATTACGGGGATGGACCTACGTACTAATGTGCGGCCGTATTTATCCGAAAAATAAATAAATTAGAAGGGCGTCACGAAACCTACGTGTGCGCCAGTCTCTCGTCCATTTACACTCTCATATAGAACGCATCTAAGTACTGAATCAGAACTTCTAAATGAAAGAAAGAAAATTAGAGTTCAACACTAGACCAAAAGGTGTCGATCGCTACAGAGGAGATAGTTAATGAATACTTCGAGATTTTCGCCCACTGTTGAAAACGATGACTTCCATAACCTCTCATGATATATGGACGAATATATCCAGGGACAGTTTCTGGCGAACGCTGCCATTCACACAAAACAAACAAAATGAGACCTAGAGAAACATACGCACACAAAAAAGGCAGAGATATCCTGGAGACTGCTAAAACAGTAACACATAGAAAATTTCACAACAGTTTGAACATCAACAACAGAAATGAAAACAGCAAATGACAAAGGTTCTGTTCTAGACGTAGTTTGACAACCTTGCTCAATTATGAATGTCGCTTCGCTGTTTTACTCCACTGGACGGGGTCTGACCCTCAATTTGTATTCTGTCGCCGTTGTTATTATTATGGTTGTCTGCCCCATCGGTTGTATCCCTACTGGCTATGTCCTTGTTCGTGACAGTTTCCGCCAAACCTATGGGCGTTCTCAGCCCTGATCCCCATAATTATTACGGTCTGGCTGTGTTATTCTTTCCGGTCCCAGACCTTGAAGCCCGTTTCGCTCATCCTTTTATTATTCTTGCACGTTTGCTAATTGTTCCCCTCGTTTGTCTTCATTCACTTCCTTCCATTTCAGACAGCAAACATTTAAACGCTTAATTGTTCTCACTGCATCTTACAACTAATGCTTGCTGATAGTGAATGAAAGTTGCCTGAAACAAAACTTAATTATCTCAGATGCGTTGCATTGGGAGTCTTAGAACTGATTTCTTCTACACAATGCGTCGAACATTTTTGGAGGGCTTTGGTATCCGAACGCTTCAAGAGCTAACCAAGTCATTGTTTCTTGCTAAAAGGGATCTTCCGTTTCTCGTGACCAGTGTCTTGCGAGAAAAGGTCTCTAAATTCCTCGGAGGAACTGCAATATGCTGCATTTTCCTCAGCGATACTCTCTATGTGAGCACAAAGAAATTCCACCTTCGCGAACAGTGGCCGTAAAGAAGGGAGTGGTTTGCTAAAATGTTCCAGCCAAAGCTTGGAATGTGAAGTACGCCCTACCTTTCCGAATTTCTGAAATTGCAGGACAGGCAGAAATTGTTTGTGATCGAATGCAAGTGTTCCTTCTGTGCTTGAAAATCCCATTGACTCCGGTATCTGAACAGGTTCGGCGTGTTGTGCTAAATCATGTCCACGGCGACCAACGTACGGACTCCCGAGTTACTGCTAAGGGTGCCAGCGTTGCTTCTTGCGGCCATCCAGAATGTGCACATTGGTCGCGTCTCTGTCTCAATTGTATGGGTCGCCACATAAACCGGCACCCGTCGGCACAGACTGAACCGACGGCGAGCCACCAACCCTACAGACTCCTGTACATCTTAAAAGCGCCTGTTCTAAACGCTTACTCAAGGTGCGGCACTGAATCACCTACTTTAGAGATGCGCTAAACCACGACCTCACCTTCCCATAGTCGTGTGGTGAAGATTTTCGTGTTCTTATTTGTTGTTTGATTCGCGTGCTTAAGCCGTCGGCACACGGACCGTGCATCCGAACGTTGAACGTTGAGCGTGCCGAGTTTCTGACGTCATAGAGTGGAATAGCACGTTCGGGAGTCTTTCCGAACGTGCAGAGCAATATCTGGCATGTCAGATATTCTGAGCGTGCGTCTGAGCTTTTGACCAATGAGATGGAACAACGCCACCTACGTCACACGCACGCCGTCTCCCTTCAGTACAGAGTTTGTGAGGCGCCATATTGGCTTTCATTACAAGCCTATGTGTATATATGCCGTTTCTGACCACCAGAAAAATGAGGATCAATGGAAAACCCGTTGTTAGTTGTGTGATTCGATCCAATAAATTAATGAGAAACATATTCGAAGACAAAGAATTATTGTAACTAGCATATTATGAGAGTAGGCTATTTGAAGGCAGCGACACACTGAAGATGCACCCAAAACGCATTGTTCTTGGTACATTTTGTTATAATTAAATTTCAATTAGTAACATAATTACCTACGATTAACGTTTTTACCTATGGCTAAGATAATATGAGGAAGTGCAGGGGTATTGTTGGTTTAGCGCGGGTTAGCAGCCCTAGGAGATAGTGTGTATTCCTCGTATTGATGTATTCATAGGTACTGTGCTACTTTGGACATTGGAAATGGAGAGTTATCTCTTAGTAGTGAAGGAGAAGACTGAACCATGGGTATCATACCTATCGCCGGCTTATTGAGATTCCCAGTTGTAACGCCACGTGTTTGGACAGACGTGTGCGCACGCCACAGCCCTTAAACGAAGCAATACAATAATCACAATGTCATGTCAAGACGTCTAAAGATTCAGAACCATTTGATAATGAACAATCCACTAGTGAAGCCTGTTTTCGCTGTCAGTACTATTTGTAGTTATTTTAACACTGACTTGCACTTTAACCTGTAAATAAAATGTTCCAGAGAAAGGAGACACTATTATAATTATTCCTGAAGTAATG
Source organism: Schistocerca gregaria (assembly GCF_023897955.1). NCBI lineage: Eukaryota > Metazoa > Arthropoda > Insecta > Orthoptera > Acrididae > Schistocerca > Schistocerca gregaria. Next base: position 249,273,976 of record NC_064926.1, read on the forward strand.
AGAAACCGATATTAGGAAACAGATTTCTGTTGAATTCATGCTAACAGAAATTAAATTACTGAAAATGGTGGCAACCGCTTAGAACTTGAAGGGACGTATGGACTTTTTTAACACACATTCTCTACGTAATTTAGATGTTGCATTGAAAAAGAGTAAGGTAAAACCAATGTGTGATTGGTATCATTATGATTTGCTATAATCCACACCAACTTGAGCTTTGATAAAATGTCTTCTGTTACTCAAATTTACGACTCTCGACACAGTAGTTTCTAATTTCTGTGAGTAACTGAAAAGACATACGGTCAGACATTTGTTATTCGCTTGGTAAATTTTGTTTTCTAACTCCAGAGTTTTGTATGTAGGTTAAATACCATCCTTATTGGAATTTACAGAATAAACAGTGAAATTCTCAAAATGGAAATGTACATAACCTGTTCTAACAAAAATATTTTGTATACAGAAAGTGCGAAACGTCCTAATATAAAACTTCTAACTTAAATCCTTATTATAAATCTGATTTCTAAAAAACTTATGAACTACAAAAAATAAGTCACAAAACAGGAAATTTTAATTACGGAAATGAGGCAAAACAGCTTTTAAAAATATGTCGTTTACACCTGCGCAGGCGCGCCTCATCTGAGGAATGGCTTTTCGGAGCTTGCTACGTTCAGGGTTTCACGTTTCCTCTAGTAGTTAAAGCAATTATCTGAGAACGCAGCGCTCTGATCCCGTATTCGTTGCTACCACCACCGCTGTTTATAGTTCCGCGCTCTACAGCTATCCCAGCTACGGACGGCCATTATTTTTCCGAATGCGATAGCGGGAGAAGGAATTCGTGAGTTTCTGTTGTGGTATTGCGTTACCAATTATTTTGCAATATGAGGCACGTAACGATTAGATGTTCTTGAAATTATTTTGTTTTGGTAAAATGCTTGTTACGCCCGTTTTATGCCTCGTTGTGCCCAGGATTTCTGAAAAAAAACATATGTCACGTCTGTTAAACAATACATAATCAAAGTAAAATGCTCAGAGACGGAAAGGGAATGAGGATTCCTTACGAGGAGTTTTAAAATATATAGAAGCTTAATGTAAATTCTCAATGCGGCTGGACAATGGATATTTCGTTTCTATGAAGTTATAATTGTATTTTATGTCTTGAGAATACTCAGCTAGAATCACTGACTCGTTACGGTATTAGTCAAATAATTAAAAGTAGCAACTGGTAACCCACACGCACCGATGTATGAAGGCAAATATTACTTAAGAGAGAACCTACTAGTTGTTTCTGTTAGTTGGATAGATATCTTCCTCGAAACGTCACAGTGAGCACATATGGTGTACACTCCTGGAAACTGAAATAAGAACACCGTGATTTCATTGTCCCAGGAAGGGGAAACTTTATTGACACATTCCTGGTGTCACATTAAACGGAGCTATGTGACATACTACTGGATTTGCTTATCACGTCAGGGTTTTCATGTAAGGTATTGGATTTGCCTGACACCTTACACTGGGGTCAGATACATCACATGATCACACTGACAGAAACACAGACACATAGACACAGGCAACAGAGCATGCACAATGTCGGCACTAGTACAGTCTATATCCACCTTTCGCAGCAATGCAGGCTGCTATTCTCCCATGGAGACGATCGTAGAGATGCTGGATGTAGTCCTGTGGAACGGCTTGCCATGCCATTTCCACCTGGCGCCTCAGTTGGACCAGCGTTCGTGCTGGACGTGCAGACCGCGTGAGACGACCCTTCATCCAGTCCCAAACATGCTCAATGGGGGACAGATCCGGAGATCTTGCTGGCCAGGGTAGTTGACTTACACCTTCTAGAGCAATTTGGGTGGCACGGGATACATGCGGACGTCCATTGTCCTGTTGGAACAGCAAGTTCCCTTGCCCGTCTAGGAATGGTAGAACGATGGGTTCCATGACGGTTTGGATGTACCGTGCAGTATTCAGTGTCCCCTCGACGATCACCAGAGGTGTACGGCCAGTGTAGGAGATCGCTCCCCACACCATGATGCCGGGTGTTGGCTCTGTCTGCCTAGGTCGTATGCAGTCCTGATTGTGGCGCTCACCTGCACGGCGCCAAACACGCATACGACCATCATTGGCACCAAGGCAGAAGCGACTCTCATCGCTGAAGACGACACGTCTCCATTCGTCCCTCCATTCACGCCTGTCGCGACACCACTGGAGGCGGGTTGCACGATGTTGGGGCGTGAGGGGAAGACGGCCTAACGGTGTGCGGGATCGTAGCCCAGCTTCATGGAGACGGTTGCGAATGGTCCTCGCCGATACCCCAAGAGCAACAGTGTCCCTAATTTGCTGGGAAGTGGCGGTGCGGTCCCCTACGACACTGTGTAGGATCCTACGGTCTTGGCGTGCATCCGTGCGTCGCTGCGGTCCGGTCCCAGGTCGACGGACACGTGCACCTTTCGCCGACCACTGGCGACAACATCGATGTACTGTGGAGACCTCACGCCCCACGTGTTGAGTAATTCGGCGGTACGTCACCTGGCCTCCCGCATGCCCACTATACGCCCTCGCTCAAAGTCCGTCAACTGCACATACGGTTCACGTCCACGCTGTCGCGGCATGCTACCAGTTTTAAAGACTGCGATGGAGCTCCGTATGCCACGGCAAACTGGCTGACACTGACGGCGTCGGTGCACAAATGCTGCGCAGCTAGCGCCATTCGACGGCCAACACCGCGGTTCCTGGTGTGTCCGCTGTGCCGTGCGTGTGATCATTGCTTGTAAAGCCCTCTCGCAGTGTCCGGAGCAAGTAAGGTGGGTCTGACACACCGGTGTCAATGTGTTCTTTTTTCCATTTCCAGGAGTGTATTTGCTTTCACAAGGGTAAAAGACGTGTAGTGTCTGAACTCATGTTAATGAAGGACAAATGTTTAAGTTTGAGCAGATTAAGTTTCTGTGTCCTGCCAACCAATACGGAAGTGAATCATGCAATGAAAAATGCAACACTGTTCATCTGATACTTTCAGTGCTGCAAGAACCCGAAAACTGAAAAAAGTGGTAATTTGCTGTTTTGTTACACAGTGTCCCTAAAGTTAAACTACATCAACCATGTAGCTTACCGATGTGAGGTGTCTTGCGTGCCTCAACGATACAGATAGCTGCACCATAGGATCAAACACAACGTAGGGGTAGGTATGGAGAGGTAAGACTATCCCGTGGTCCCTGAAGAGGGTTAGAAATTTATTAGTGGTTGACTTTGTGAACGACTTCATACACAACAAACGGTAAGGAGAGTTGGGCTACAGAGTGATGCGGAAACTGTTGTAGTAAAAATGCTGGACAGGAACAGAAATGATTACCGACCAGGTTAACACAACAAACAGAATATTTAGCTAACTTTTATTTCTCCAAACGTTCAAAGACTCATAACAAAGGATGCCGAGGGAAACAGAGACCAGTTGTTACAACACAAGCAACAATGGTGACGGGGCCGCGAATAAACGGCGTCTGCGTAGCTCCGCGTAGCGATGTTACTTTGAGCGCGACTGGAGCTGATACACTGCCATCGGCCATCCTATATTTTGGCGGCAGAGGCCGCTCGCGGTACCGAGCCGCAGGTAATGTGAACCAATGGACGTGCATCATTGTGTCTGCCAGATCCCGCGTGACCGCTGTTGGCTTCGGACGGAAACTTGCAAATTCCGTTGCTGTGTTGCCATTGGGCGGTGTCGACATGTGATACGACAGTTGGAGGAGCAACAAACTGTATGACATACTGATATGGTCTCGGAAAATTAGCGAAAATTAGACAGTTTAGTAGAGGGTTGTCAACCCAGATAGGGTTGATGCAGGAATAGGCCTAGTACCAAATTAGAATATGTGACTACAGGTATGTGCAATATACTGGACATTAAAATTGCTACACCAAGAACAAATGCAGATGATAAGCGCGTATTCATTGGACAAATGTATTATACTAGAACTGACATGTGATTACATTTTCACGCAATTTGGGTGCATAGATGCTGAGAAATCAGTACCCAGAACAACCACCTCTGGCCGTAATAACGGCCTTCATACGCCTGGGCATTGAGTCAAACAGATTGGATGGCGTGTACAGGTAAAGCTGCCCATACAGCTTCTACACGATACCACAGTCCATAAAGACTAGTGACGGGCGTATTGTGACGAGCCAGTTGCTCGGCCACCATTGACCAGACGTTTTCAATTGGTGAGAGACCAGGAGAATGTGCTGTTCATGGCAGCAGTCGAACATTTTCTGTATCCAGAAAGGCCCGTACAGGCCCTCTAACATGCGGTCATGCATTATCCTGCTGAAATGTAGGGTTTTGTAGCGATCGAATGAAGGGTAGAGCCACGGTTCGTAACAGATGTGAAATGTAACGCCCACTGTTCAAAGTGCCGTCAATGCGAACAAGAGGTGACTGAGACGTGTAAACAATAGCACCCCATAACATCACGCCGATTACACGCTTCCAATGTGCGTTCACCGAGATGTCGCCATACACGGATGAGACCATCATGATGCTGTAAATAGAACCTGGATTCATCCGAAAAATTTACGTTTTGCCATTCGTGCACCCAGGTTCGTCGTTGAGTACACCGTCGCAGGCGCTCCTGTCTGTGATGCAGCGTCACGGGTAACCGCAACCATGGTCTCCGAGCTGATAGTCCATGCTGCTGCAAACGTCGTCGAACCGTTCGTGCAGATGGTTGTTGTCTTGCAAACGTCCCCATATGTTGACACAGGGCTCGAGACGTGGCAGCAAGATCCGTTACAGCCATGCGGATAAGATTCCTATAATCTCTAGTGCTAGTGATACGAGGACGTTGGAATCCAGCACGGCGTTCCGTCTTACGCTCCTGAACCCACCGATTCCATATTCTGCTAACAGCCATTGGATCTCGACCAACGCGAGCAGCAGTGTCGTGATACGATAAACCGCAATCACGATAGGCTAAAATTCGACCTTTATTAAAGTCGGAAACGTGATGGTACGCATTGCTCCTCCTTACACGAGGCATCGCAACAACGTTTCACCAGGCAACGCCGGTCAACTGCTGTTTGTGTATGAGAAATCGGTTGGAAACTTTCCTCATGTCAGTACGCTGTAGGTGTCGCCACCGGCACCAATCTTGTGTGAATGCTCTGAAAAGCTAATCATTTGCATGTCACAGGATCTTCTTCCCGACAGTTAAATTTCGCGTCTGTTGCAAGTCATCTTCGTGGTGTAGCAATTTTAATGGCCAGTAGTGTAGTAAACGAACTATCGTGGCGAATATCGACACGACGCCAACCCTCACAACAGTGGTAACTTGCTCAGCGGGTGATGAAGAGATTGAACAAATGTGTGATGAGATAAAAGCAATTATTCAGAGAGAAGAAAATTTAATTGCGATGGGTGCCTGGAAATAGATAGTTGGAAAAAGAAGGAAGAGAAGGAAAAATGGTATGAGAACATGGAGTGGGGGAAAGTAATGAAAGAGAAAGCCGCCATGTAGAATTTTCCAGAGAGCATTATTTAATCTTTGTTAATTTTCCACAGAGCATTATTTAATCTTTGTTAATTGATGGTTTAAGAATCATTAAAGAAGTATACGAAGGAAGAGACGTGGAGACTCTATTTCTTATTGACTACGTAACGGTAAGACAGAACTTTCGAATCCAGATTTTTGAACTGTAATGCATTTACAGAGGCGGATGTGAGCTGTAACCATAATGTATGACTGCAGACTAAGACTGAAGAAACTGCAAACAGGTAGGTTAATAAGGAGATGGCATCTGGACAAACTGAACGAACCAGATGTTGCTGAGAGTTTCATATGAGCATGAGGCAGCATTTGATTGAAAAAGAAGGAAGGGAGACGGATAGATAGCTTTGATAAATGGTGAAGGTAGTAGATGGTAACATATGAACAAAGACAAAATCTAGTGGAATATCCTGCTTAGTTCAATAAATTTTGAATGTAACTGATGAATGTACAAAATATCAAAATGCAGAACATTAAGCAGGCGAAGGGGAAACAGACAGACCTCATTGATGAGTTCTTCTTATACTACTACCTTGGCTATGCTTAGATTCTAGGGGCTATGGGTTCCGTTAGAATAAGACTTTGTATTTCATTCTTTGTAAATAAGGAGTTACTGCTGTAGAGGTATTTTCATTTTTAGAATCAAACTTTCGTGGAGGTCAAACTGGACTTCATGTATACCGTTGTTTGTAAGGAATTAAACTGCTTTTAGTATAGAATCATTCATAAACATAGCAACTGTTGACGAACCTTTTTCCGATTTTGCTGCCTGGCGTTATGGTTTTGCAGTTCGTTACTGATGAATTTAAGGACATATATTACAAAATTATTTGTTTTGTCGCTTTATTACCCATATGGTTTGTATACTTTACGACCCTTGTGGCGTAATACTGTCGTTCACTGTTGCTATGTTTTGTAAAATAGCTGATATGTTTAGTGAGCAAATAGCGTATTTTTTTCTTACAGTCATTCTTGTTCGTATTTTAATTATGTATCTTTGCCTTATTCAGCAATGCCATTTTAGAGCGACTGAACTGGATGACAGTTGGATTTACATCTCTTGGGAAAATTTTTTGAGAGTTATTGCATGTGTCTGTTGATCGACAGCTTGCTGTTCTTTCTCAGACTTTGATGAGTGCAGTATATTTTGCTGAATATGAATTTTATAGTGTTTCCAAGCATATGATAGCGTAATTGGATCTGTGCTGGGTGTGTTATTAACATAGATTCGGTGGCCTAGGCGATAGAGGTAATCTTTGTTTGCAAATAGTTCTTTTACTTCACACGTTAGCCTTAATTTCTCACCTCATGCTTTAGCAAGCTGTGCTGAATTAGATTTACTGTTAGTCTTAATATTCTCATATTTAGCTTCTATCTTTTCGTATAGACAGGCTTTGTTGAATTTTGTATCAAGACATGTCTTACAAAACCACATATCTACTAAAGCAGCAAGAACTGATGACGTTGAATTGAATGTACTTATATCCATCAATAACAAACTAAAAAACCATAGTGTCCAGGTAATAAAATATGATAAGATTTATATCAGTAATTATAAAGTTTAAGGAGGATTAAATACTAAAAGCACTTAAATTTTGTACAGACAACCACATACATGAGTTCCTCACCTATGTTTCTGGCTAAAATATGAAAATGCCTCAATAACAGCAACATTCTCTTCACTAAATATGAAGTACAAGGCCTTATTGTAATGCATCCAACAGTTCCCCAAAAGAGACCACATTCAAAATTACGTAAGAACAACACATCAGTCATGTCTATTGGGAACTCAGTTAGTTGCCCAGTCTATAAATTAACGTGAGAAATTAATGACTTCTCTTCTGAAAATACACATCTGAAAAATTAAATTCCGTAAGGAACAGCTATAACCTTAAATCCTACTGGCAGATTAAAATTGTGTGCCCGATCGAGACTCGAACTGGGGATCTTTGCCTTTCTCGGTCATGTCCTCTGTCGACTGAGCTTGGGTAGCTCAGTCGTTAGAGCATTTGCCCGCGAACTGCAAAAGTCCCAGATTCGAGTCTCTGTCCGGTCCACAGTTTTAAGCTGCCGTTAAGTTTTATGTCAGCGCACACTCCGCTGGAGTGTGAAAATGTCATTCAGCTATGAACTTGTTAGTATTATGAATTATCTGACTCTACCACCTATTGGAATTGTAAACCTGTACAGCAGTATACCTGAAGATCGGGCACTTGAAGGAATATGCGAGGCCCTACTGCACAATAAGGCAATAAGCTGACCAGAAGTAACAAAGTTTATAAATACTTAATTTACTACTCTTACACAATTACTTCTCTGTCAACAACAACATTTACAAGCAGAATATAGGGCTAGCAACAGGAAGCCATCTTAGCTTAAATATTTATATATCATGTAGTGAATAAAATATTGACACTAAAAGATAACACCACAATAAAAGTTAAATTCTTAACGGATATGTGGATCACACCCACCTTCTGTTTGATGGTACAAATGATGAAGTCACAACCGTTTCTAATAAATTCAGTAGTTTGCATAAAAATATCCATTTCCACTTTCAGCAGGAAAAAAGCAACATCATACCACTTCTTAACATGAAAATATCTAAACAGAAACAAAAGGTGTCTCACAGTATTTACAGAAACCCTATTGGTACAGACATCGCTGTACCACACTCCTCCACATGCCCTGACATGCCCATTTATTTTCACTTCGACGCATAGAACTCCAACGAGTAACAGAAACCATAAAAATGGATATGATTATTTACTGATTAATACCGTGTCCCTACACACAAAAGTAATAAGCTGAACAAACAAGAAGGTACTATACTCATAACGTATACCGCCACAGTATTTATACACTTGCAGATACCATACTTGGTATAACGTCTAACAAATTAGCAAGGCTATTCAGAGACACACTAGTAAAAATAAGCTTCAGGATTAACAGCACCCTATGTTGGAAGCTTATTCACAATATAAAACAGTCAGATATAGTTTTTTACACTGCCAATGCAAGTTGAAAATTCAGAACCCGATTTCAGTAACTTAGACTGCTTCAGGCTGGATAAATACAAGAAATCTGAAACAGTAATACACATTAAGGACCCGCGACCCTTTGAAAACCGAAGACAACCTTGAAATTTTGCACATAATCGGAAAAAATAAAAGCATGGATCTCATGGAAGAAATGGACGCTTTCATTCATAATTTAAAATGTTATTGTAGTTGTGGTCTTCAGTTCAGAGACTGGTTTGATGCAGCTCTGCACGCTATTCTATCCTGTGGAAGATTCGTCATCTCCCGGTACCTACTGCAACCGACACCCTTCTGCCCTCCAATACTAAATTGGTTATCCATCGAGGCCTCTGAATACATCCTACCAACCGATCCCTTCTTCAAGTTAAGCTGTGCAACAAATTTCTGTCCTCCCGAATTCTATTCAGTAACTCCTCTTATGTGATCTACCTATCTAATATTCAGCATTCTTCTGGAGCACCACATTTCGAAACCTTCTATTCTCTTCTTGTCCAAACTATTTATCGCCCATACAAATACTTTCAGGAACGTCTTCTGACACTTAAATCTATACTCGGTGTTAACAATTTCTTCCTCTTCAGAGACGCTTTCTTTCCCACTGCCAGTCTACTTTTTATATCGTCTCTACTTCGACAATCATTTCGTTCAGCTGTTGTCCCAAGTCCTTTGCTGTCTCCGATAGAACTACAATGTCATCAGCGAACCTCAGAGTTTTTAGTTCTTCCCCATGGGTTTTAATTCCTACTCCGAATTTTTCTTTTATTTCCTTTACTGCTTGCTCAATGTACAGATTGAATAACATCGAGGATAGGCTAGAACCCTGTCTCTCACCCTTCCCAATCACCACTTCGCTTTTATTCCCCTCGGTTCTTACAACTGCCATTTGGTTTCTGTACAAATTGTAAATAGCCTTTCGCTCCCTACATTTGACCGCTTCCAACCTCAGAATTTGAAATAGAGTACTCCAGTGAACGTTGTCAAAAGCTTTCTCCACGTCTGCAAATGCTAGAACCGTAGGTTTGCCTTTCCTTAATCTATCTTCTAACATAAGTCGTAGGGTCAGTATAGCCTCACGTGTACCAATATTTCTACGGAATCCAAATTGATCTTCTCCGAGGTTAGCTTGTACCAGTTTTTCCATTCGTCTGTAAAGAATTCGCCTTAGTATTTTACAGCCGCGACTTATTAAACTGATAGTTAGGTAATTTTCACACCTGTCAAAACCTGCTTTCATTGTGATTGAATTACTATATTCTTCTTCAAGTCTGAGGGTATTTCGCCAGTCTCATATACCTTACGCACCATATGGTAGAGTTTTGTCGGGGCTGGCTATCCCAGGGCAATCAGTAGTTCTAATGGTATGTTGTATACTCCCTAGGCCTTGTTTCGACTTAGGTCTTTCAGTGCTCTGTCAAACTCTTTACGCAGTATCATAGCTCCCATTTCATCTTCATCTACATTCTCTTCCATTTCCATAATATGGCCCTCAAGAACATCGTCCTTGTATAAACCCTCTGTATACTCCTTCCACCTTTCTACTTTCCCTTCTTCGCTTAGAACTGGGTTTCCAACTCAGCTCCTGATATTCATACAAGTGGTTCTCTTTTTTCCAAAAGTCTCTTTAATTTACCTTTAAGCAGTATATATATCTTACCCCTAGTAAAATATGTCTCCATATCCTTACATTTGTCCTCTAGCCATCCCTGCTTAGCCATTTTGCACTTCCTGTCGATCTCATTTTTGAGAAGTTTGCATTCATTTTTGCCTCCTTCATTTACTGCAGTTTTCTGTTTTCTCCTTTCATCAATTAAACTGAATATATCTTCTGTTACCCACGGATTTCTACTAGCTCTCGTCGTTTTACTTACTTGATCATCTGCTGCCTTCACTATTTCGTCCCTCAAAGCCACCCATTCCTCTTCTACTGTACTTCTTTCCCCCATTCCTGTTAATCGTACCTTAATGTTCTCCCTGAAACTCTCTACAGTCTCTGGTTCTTCAAGTTTTTCCAGGTCCCATCTCCTTAAATTCCCACCTTTTTGCTGTTTCTTCAGTTTAATCTACAATTCAGAAACAATAGATTGTGGTCAGAGTCCACATCTGCCCCTGCAAATGTCTTATAATTTAAAACCTGGTTCCTAAATCTCTGACTTACCTTTACATATTCTACCTGAAACCTTCAAGTATCTCCAATCCCCTGCCATGTATACAACCTTCTTTTATGATTCTTGAACCAAGTGCTAGCTATGATTAAGTCATGCTTTGTTAACATCGAATATAGATTTATGTATCAGGAAGTCGTTTCTGAAAGTATTTGTTTGGAGTGTAGCCATGTATGGAAGTGAAACATGGACGATAACTAGTTTGGACAAGAAGAGAATAGAAGCTTTCGAAATGTGGTGCTACAGAAGAATACTGAAGATAAGGTGGATAGATCACGTAACTAATGAGGAGGTATTGAATAGGATTGGGGAGAAGAGAAGTTTGTGGCACAACTTGACTAGAAGAAGGGATCGGTTGGTAGGACATGTTTTGAGGCATCAAGCGATCACAAATTTAGCATTGGAGGGCAGCGTGGAGGGTAAAAATCGTAGAGGGAGACCGAGAGATGAGTACACTAAGCAGATTCAGAAGGATGTAGGTTGCAGTAGGTACTGGGAGATGAAGCAGCTTGCACAGGATAGAGTAGCATGGAGAGCTGCATCAAACCAGTCTCAGGACTGAAGACAACAACAACAACAACATGTGCAAAATTCTTCCAGGCGGCTTTCTCTTTCATTTCTTACATCCATTGCATATTCACCTACTACGTTTCCTTCTCTTCCTTTCCCTACCATCTGATTCCAGTTACCCATGACTATTAAATGTTCGTCTCCCTTTACTATCTGAATAATGTCTTTTACCTCATCATACACTTCATCAATCTCTTCATCTGCGGATCTAGTTGGCATATAAACTGGTACTACTGTGGTATGCGTGGGTTTCGTGTCTATCTTGGATACAATAATGCGTTCACTATGCTGTTTGTAGTAGCTTACCCGCACTCCTATTTCTTTATTCATTATTAAACCTACTCCTGCATTAGCCATATTCGATTTTGTATTTATAACCCTATATTCACATGACCAGAAGTCTAATTCCTCCTGCCTCCAAACTTCACGAATTCTCACTATATCTAACTTTAACCTATCCATTTACCTCTTTAAATCCTCTAACCTACCTTCCCGATCTAGGGATCTGACATTCCACGCCCCGATCACGTAGAACGCCAGTTTTCTTTCTCCTGATAACGACGTCCTCCTGAGTAGTCCCTGCCCGGAGACCCGAATGGGGAGCTATTTTACCCCCGGAATATTTTACCCAAGATGACGCCGTCATCATTTAACCATACAGTAAAGCTGCATGCCCTCGGGAAAAATTACGGCTGTAATTTCCCGTTGCTGTCAGCCGTTTTGGTTAGTTTAGAAGGTCAGATCAGACTGTTGCATCTGCAACTACTGAAAAGGCCCCTCATCAGGAACCACACATTTGTCTGGCCTCTCAACAGACACCCCTCCGTTGTAGCTGTGGTACGGCTATCTGTGTCGCTGAGGCACGCAAGCCTCCCCAACGGTAAGGTGCATGGCTCATGGGGGGGGGGGGGGGAGGGGAGGGGGTAGACAGTATTCTTAATGGTATGACCGATTTAAAACAATCAGAACTCTGTAGGAGTCTTAAGGCAGTTCTCATGCAGTAGGTTTAAGATATGCCAACGTAAGCAAACGTCTACCAGACGGGCAATATAGTGATTATAGCTGTTAAATATGATAACCGATACTCCTTTTCGCTGCAAGACTGCCGTGTTGTATTATGCGTACAGTGCTTACATGTATATGGAAATACATGTGCCGTGAATTACGTTAAAATACAGTGAAAAAATTCAGTGGAGTAATGTTATACGATAGCTCTGCCACTGCACAAAGTATAAAAAAAGAAGCTTTGGGACGCTAAAATCAATGTCTGTCGATCTCCATAAAACATTCAGAACTGCACACAAGCGGAAGACATTACTAGACATCAATTTCTGTCCAACCACTGGCCACGCATCTCCCTTCCTCCCTCTCTCAAAATATCCTACCCGCACCTCCAGTAGCGAAAAGTAAATAAAAGGTTGTATGCTGTACTAGTCTGAGACAGTTAAGGCAACAATATTATATTTGCATAAATAGGGACTGATGGGCAGAAAGTGCTCGAAACACATCGTTTTATGTTAAATTAAACGTAGAACAAATAAATGTGACAGGTAACAGAAAATACAAATAAATAATTACTCCACACGCTCTCGTTTCCCAAATATAGCTAGTGTGGCCGTAATAAATTAAGAGAAGAGAAATGGAGTGCATTAGAATTAAATCAAGCGATGTCGAGGGTATTTGATTTGTAAATGAGATAGTATAAGTAGAAATGCTACTTTCTATTTTCATAATAACCGATTATATCCGAAACAGGGAAGATATGTAATGTAGACCGACAACAGCAATAAAAGTATTTCAGAAAAATGAGAATTTGTCAACAATAACATCGAATGTAAATGTAAGTGTTAGGAAACCTTTCGGGAAGGTATTTGTCAGGATTATAGCCTAATATGGAAGCGAAGGTTGGACGAGAAACATTTAAATAAGAAGAAAACACAAGCTTTCGAAATGGGATGCTATAGTAAAATGCTGAAGATTGAATGGGTAGATCGAATAACGAATCATAAGGTACTGAATGAAACTGAATATTAAAGAAGCATATGCCACAAGACTGAAATTCGGGTTCGGTTGTTAGGACACCTTCTGGGCGCTCAAGGAACACTCCGTTTGGTAATCGCAGGAAGTAAGTAGGTTAAAACTTGCAGAGGGAGACTAATGTTTCAATACAGTAAGCCAGTTGAAGTTGATGGAGGATGCAGCACTTATGCAGAGACGAACAGGCTTGCACATAATACAATAAACGTTCTTCATACAAAGTCACAACACAACACCCATATTTATTTCTCCTAAATGTTTTTTAATTTTGTGCTTTGTGTAACTTCATTATTTCCATTCAAATTTGTCATTTAGAATAAAGAAGCACCACTTCCAGATTTATTGACATACACAAGTTTCAAAGTGATTAATCACCTCCAGGTGTTCATTCAGTTACCTTATCGATACATTCACCATCGAAAACTATAGTTAAGCACGATTGTATGAAAACAGCTACATTACCTTTCTTGACAACAACGTACGACACGTAAGGTTTAATCTGTAATCAGTCCTAAGCTTAGTTTGAAAAACGGAATGCATTTGATTTACCGACCCAGCTATACGTGATTCTGGATTGCTTAAAACGTCGAGTCTTGAATCATTGATGGAGGTAAAAAAAAACGATAAATTATAGACAAATTCTAGGGCGAACTGAGAATCGTAAATTAACCACTCTGTTTTACTTAAAACTGTAAGATGTCATTTTCCTGAATGTCTGAAGAATCAGTCAGCCTACAACAGTAGTGTCCATAGCGTATAATGTCAAAATGAAGCAGTAGATGTTTCTGAAAATAAATAAAAGAGATTAGAAAATGAACCTGCAGTATAGGTTGCGATTCACTAGTAAAAGAGAACAGTGACGGTCAACGAAACAATTTCGAATAAATGTCACTAAGTAATCACACAGTAAGTTCATAAGTAAATGAAACGTTAGCAACAAGTCTTACATAGCAATTATACAGCCTACCGGTTGCAAATAGCCGTTAGGTACACAGACCTAGTTTTCGAATCCTACTGAGAGTCTTCATAAGAATGAAATGTTGAGGAACATTAAAATTGCATTGCGAGAAAACAATGGTCAGAATTTAGAGTAGCTATGTTCAAGTGAAAAATAAAATAAAACACTTTCCAGCCTAGTCACCTACACATAACTAGGAATAACGTCAGACTGATGTTATTCACAGGTAGCCGTAGGTGACAAGACTGTCATTGATCAGACAGGAAACGCTGCATCCACCTTGTTACGCCTATAGACAGAAATGACATATCGAGAGGACAAACCAGTTCCGTAAATTGCACCCGAGTTGTCTGCTTTTTCATGTTATATCGCCGTATGACACCCAACTTGGGCATCTGTTGCATGGCATGCTGAAAGCCATGGATCAAAGCAGTCAGGTAGTTGCATTCTCTCAGTGCGACATACATGCGCAGTATGATCGTTCGTTCCAGGTAGATGCATTTGCCTCAGTGCCACACATACATGCAATATGATCGTAAGGGCTATTAAGCGAGATTTCTTACTAGACTGCGCATTTCTTGAGAGGAAGGAGTTAGCAAGTTATCTTGGTGGACAGTCATCGACAGATGCACCACTGGGAAGTGTTTTGGTACGCTTGGCGCTCATGTTGTACATTACTGACCCTGCATATAAAATTAATAGTAACCTCCGTTTTTACGCAGATTATTGCCCTCAGCAGGTTATCTGCAAGGAAGCACTGTCTGAAGAACGCTACACAAACCCGATCGGATTCTAATAATATTTCAAAGTGGTGTTCAAACTGTTCAGAAGTGCATAACTGCGTACTCCGCAAAACGAAAAAACCAAAAATAGTATCCGACAGCTACAGCTTCAATTAGTCGCAACTGGAATCGCCAACTCATAGAAATACCCAGGTGCAACAATGTGTGGGGTTAAACATGAAACAATCGCACAAGACTACTTAGTGGTAAAAGAGATAAGACATGTGGATTGGCAGCATACTAGGGAAATGCAGTCGGTCTACAAAAGCGATGGCTTACAGAACATTCATGGGACATATCTTACAACAACGAGGAAGTGTATGGGACTCGTACTAAATACGAAAGGCTCACGGAGATGCTGAATACTTAACTGCCGGATGCTTAAAGATAACCGTAAGGTATCCTTACAGCGGTTACAAACGTTAAACAAGTAACTTGAAGTGATAAATAAAAGTAACACAGTCACCTACGTATCGTTCTATTTTATATCGTTCTATTTTACTACGAGTCGTTGTTTCCACACTTCTATCTCAAAAGAACGGTAAGTAACCATAGTCACTGGTACAATGAGAAATAGTCTTCTCTTTGGCATGCATCGCGTTATGATTTCCGCACTATGTATATATACTTGTCTGAAAAAGCTAAGGACCAGCTACAGAAAGCAACGTACCCTATTAACTACTGGGTGTAAATGAATTAAAAAAAGTCGTACCCAACAAGTTGGTCGTCATACGACATGAGATCGGCGTAACTGGCCCCTCAAAACGGACAACTAAAGGAGTGGTAAAGGACCGTGCGTATCAAAAGCGAACGGTTATGGTGGACTGTGTTGGTGTTCATCATTATAACATGGCGGAGGCCGTCGTCACACGACATTTCATTTTCATTATAACATGGCGCGAAGGCAACATTCTAATCACTTCACACAGGGAAGAATTAGCGGGAAACCAGAATAAGTATGAAATGTGACGACTGTAGTACAGGAGTTTTCTATTGCTCATAGCTCTCATTCGTTTACAAAGTGTGCGTTTTAGATTCCGGGCTTTGCTGCCCAAATGAGAAAATACGATCGATCACAATCAAACTGTTTCACAGTGCGACAGGCAGGAAGGGGCCCACGTGAAAGAGCGGCTGCAGCTGCAACTACAATTAACAGAGCTACAAGGCACGGAATCCCATGCTGCACAACGGCAGGGTGACTGCCTGAAGGTGGTTGCCCGGCAACAGTACGTTGTGTTCCTCTGACAACCGCACATCGGCGTCACGGTTTGCGATTCATCAAAAGGGATTGGGCCTGGACCAAAAGGAGTGGAGTCGAGTAATCTTCTCGGATGAGAGCAGATTCAGTCTGAACAGTGATTCTGGACGTGCCCTCATACGGCGAGAGATGGAAAAATGTGATGTGCGGAACTACTGACGAACATAATCCTTTCGGTAGTCTTGTTGTTACTGAGTAGTGAGACATAATGTCGCATAAG
Source organism: Schistocerca gregaria (assembly GCF_023897955.1). Taxonomy (NCBI): domain Eukaryota; kingdom Metazoa; phylum Arthropoda; class Insecta; order Orthoptera; family Acrididae; genus Schistocerca; species Schistocerca gregaria. The sequence goes on from NC_064926.1 coordinate 249,290,550, forward strand.
CGTCCTGACCTCGAAATCTAGAATACGAAACACGAAGCAGTAAGTGTCACTGTGACGCTGTTATCTCTTGCCCATGTGCGTTTCATTCAAGGGCGCACTTGCTGCTGTTATTTATTTGTATATTGCAACTGATCTGACTAGGGACATCAGGCCCTCTCATACATCGGACCAGACACTGAAACAGACAGTACTTTTTACTTCACAGGTTTCTTCAAAATAACAATTTTAATTTGACAGATAGTGGTAAAATGATTCGACTGTCTTTAGCAACAAGTTGAGTAAATAATACTGACTATGAATTAATAAAATTAATTCTCGAAATACTTCTCCCACAATTACTGCAGCTGCTGCCAGTAGTAGTGATAATATAATAATAACAAAGGCATTAATAATGACTATAATAAGTATAATGTTGGTGACAGATGTAATGAACATTTTTAGGTGTTTCCTGATAAACTGAGGTCTGAGGAAAGGAAATTTAAGGAGTCTACGTCGGCTAAGAGTACTGGGAAATGAGAAAGATCTTGTTGGAAAGCAGGTTGTATATGGGCAACGAGTGAGCACTTGGGCGATGGTTGTCATTATTCTGGCGTTAGTATGGAACAAGGAAACGAATTCGTTTGCCGTGTGGGCTGGTTCCTCTGCCGAAGATGAGCGATGTGGAGGTGAGTCCGTGTGACGATAGAATGTTTCTCTATTGTTTCTTCACTAATTGATGCAGCATCGATTCCACCACGTAACTGGTCAGAAGTGGCCATCGACGAGCATAAGAAGGAACACAGCTCTTCAATTATTCCGTCGGGCTGGTACGGTTAGCCAGGCACTTTTTTTTCTGCACGTAGCATTCGGCGCTGTAGCTGCCGGTGTGGTAACGGCCAGAGGTACAGCAGACGAGCTGCTTACACAGTGGAGCGCAGATACGGCGTGCTGACTCGGTGACTGTGCGGACGCTCAGCTCCGGCATGTAGCAGGCAGCGGGTGACGTCTGCTGGAGTAACTCTAGGTTGCGGTGCTGCCGAGAATCTGTCATCTGACCCCGAACTGCTGGCTAGACCTTTGGCGATGGCGAACGATCCCGAAGAGACGGCGGCTTGAGCAGTGTTCGCTGCACGGGCTGGGCAAACAGGCAGAGGTCCCTCCTTCGCGGCCCAGTGGCTGCATTGTTACTTCGATGGCGCAGACACACGCCGACTGGGCGTCATTTACCGCTCAGCTGGTAGAACACATTGACTGTCCGATACGGCAATGGTTAAATAGTGCTTCCATGCGCTGACAGTAGCGGAAAGCGCTACGTTTTGCTGTAACTCGGAACGATCTGCAGCATGGCAATGCCCGAGGTCTAGCGTAATTGCCAGCGCTCGTAGACGATGCGGCAGTCAGTTTGGCCGGAGTGGCTTCTCGAAGGCCGACCCGAGGGCAGTGACTGGGAAAATAATGTCACAGACATCTTGCTCCGAGGGCATCGACAGGCAAATCAATGTTACAGACATCTTGCTGCTGCTGAAGGGTGCTGGTCAAGCATGGGCGACTGATGGTTGCGGCCAATGTCCGTAGGTTCTAGCCAGATTTCGTGCTAGTGGTCTGATGACACCGGACCTGATCACCCACGTCAGTAACCAGGGTCTGTTGGGATCCGCACCAGATAGGGTTGATAGAAGAGATAGAGAAGATCCAACGGAGAGCAGCGCGCTTCGTTACAGGATCATTTAGTAATCGCGAAAGCGTTACGGAGATGATAGATAAACTCCTGTGCAAGACTCTGCAGGAGAGACGCTCAGTAGCTCGGTACGGGCTTTTGTTAAAGTTTCGAGAACATTCCTGCACCGAAGAGTCAAGCAGTATAATGCTCCCTCCTACGTATATCTCGCGAAGAGACCATGAGGATAAAATCAGAGATATTAGAGCCCACACAAAACCATACCGACAATCCTTCTTTCCACGTACAATACGAGACTGGAATAGAAGGGAGAACCGATAGAGGTACTCCGGGTACCCTCCGCCACACACCGTCAGGTGGCTTGCGGAGTATGGATGTAGATGTAGAAGTAGATGTACTTGCAGTTCTGTTGTGCTCGTAGTTTCCCTATAGTTTTATCCGGTACAAGTAGACATGTGGTTAATTTTCTTCTGATGCTGGACATTATATTCAGTTCTCTAATAGATGGTGCAGTTATGCTAATGTTAGAACTGCCTATGTTGACGTCAACCTACAATAACCACTCACAGAAGCAGATGGCGGCTCTAGCAGTGTTGAGCATGAAAGGTGTGTCGCGGGACACGGGAAACAGAGCAGTTGTCTTAATGCGGAAACGGAGCGATTTACCTGATATGCAAACAGTTCATAACCATTGCAATTCAGGCCAAGATTGGAAGCGGCTAAGTTCGTAAAACGTTTGCGTGCCGTCGTGGTTAAGGCATACTCAGAACCGAATATGGCTTTATCCAAACTGCGTGAGAAGACAAGTATGGTTCAACATGGACCATAGATGAAAGGAATCAACTGCTGCGCCGGCGATGTGTATAGGCGAATAGGCTTGAATCGCTTGAGCAACTGGCGGCTCCCGATTAACCAGGAGACTACCAGGAGTGTCTCCCCAGCGAACGTTGCTAAAGAATTCTGACGTTCTTGGAAAATGATCATCTCCTCTATAAAAATTAACATGGATTCCGCAAACAGAGATCCTGCGAAACTCAGCTCGCACTGTTCCTCCATGAGATCCACAGGTTGGACAGGACAATGGCACTCAGGTCGATGTCGTGTTCCTTGATTTCAGTAAGGCATTTGACACCGTGCCGCACCGTTACTGTGTATCGGAGCAAACCTGAGACTGGATTGAAGACTTTCTTTCAGATCGCACTCAACTCGCTCTTAACGGAACTAAATCGACAAATGTAAAGGTAATATCCGGAGGACAACAGCGAAATGTGATAGGACTGCTACTGTTCAGAATATCTATAAATGATCGGGTATAAGGCATCGGATGCTATTTAAGGCTATTCGCCGATGATGCAGTCGTTTATACCAAAGTATCAACGCCAGAAGATAGTAAGAATTTGCAAAACGACCTGCAGAGAACTGAAGAATGGTGTAGACTCTGACAGTTGACCCTGGAGTAAATGTACCTTATTGTGCATACATAGGAAAAGAAATCCACTACTGTACAGCTCCACTGTTGATGACAAACAGCTGGAGACAGCGTCTGCCGTAAAATATCTAAGCGCAACTATCCAGAACGACCTTAAGTGGAATGACCATATAAAATAGATAGTGGGAAAAGCAGACACCAGACTCATTGGAAGAATCTTAAGGAAGTGTCACTCATCCACGAAAGAAGTCGCTTATAAGGCGCTTGTTCGCTCCATTCTTGAGTATTGTTCATTTATATGGCATCCCTAACAAGTAGGACTGATAGAGGAGATAGAGAACATCCATCGAAGAGCGGCGCATTTCGTCACGGGATCGTTTAGCTGGCGAGAGAGCGTTACAGAGATGCTAAACGAACTCCACTGACAAACGTTATTAGTGAGGCGTTGTGATTTGATATTGACATTTCGGGACACCACTTTTCAGGAGGAGTCAGACAACATATTACCTCCCCCCCCCCCTCCCCTCATATATCTTATGTGTTGACCACGGCGAGAAAATTGGAGAAATTAGAGAGTATAGAGTGGTTTACTGGTAATCATTCTACCCATGCACTATTCGCGAGTGGAACAGGGTTGGAGGGATCGGATTGTGGTACCGTAAGTCCTCTGCGCCACGTACCCTCCGTGGCTTGCCGAGTATGATGCAGATGTAGATGTTGCTGCGTATGGGCCTCCTCAGCAGGTGTCTGGCTGATGCGCCCATACTGACTGCTGTACATCGGCCCAAAGGCGGGAATTTCCACGCCAGTACCGCAACTAGAAGTTTATTCATGGGAATCTGTGGTCTCCTCAGATGAATCACATATTATGCACCATCGGACAGCTTTCCTTTGGAGTGTGCCGTGTGAAACACCTGATACTTGATTTGAGCCAGATATCCGACAGAAATACCACATGGATGTCTGTCTATGTCTTGAAATATATGACGGAACTATTCAGTATAATCTGGCAGAGATTGGAACTATGTGTGTGGAATGTGGAGCTTGGTGTGCTCAGGTACAGAGTTCGTGTGGATGCCGCTGCTGGGCACTTTAACTCAGCACTAAGAAGGGAACAAGTCTAGTGAAAGGCACTGGGGTAGGGAAGCGGGTGTTTGTGGAAGTGAAAGCGACAGGCACCTTCTGGGGAGGGAGGGAAGGAAGGTTTGGAAAAGGGCAGTGGAACTTGTGGCAGTCATTAAACATCTAACTGGTGACTGTGAAAGGAACCTACTGAAGAGAGCTAGAAACATTTGTGCGCAATAGCACTGACAGTACATAAACGGAATAAAAACAGAGTGTAATGTTAATGACGCTAATGATGAGTAACAACAGTAATATGACAATAAATTGCTAAATAAATTTGGAAGTAACATTGGTAACTATAAGCTATAATAGCAATACAAACCACAAAGTAGCGGAATGGTTGAGATGTCCTTAGCTCCTGAAGCACTGGATTCTGAGTTCACTTGCATTGCAGAGTGATCTTTTTCCATTTTCGCTCTTCACCGTTATCCTGCCAATATTTCTCCATACGTTTTGAAGCCCAAATCACGAAATCGCATTGTTCAAAGGATTTAATTTTACAGAGGTGTTATGTTGTATTTTCAGACCTTATTTCTCCTTCGCTCTAAAGATTTCACATCTTTTTCGGTACAACGCAAACTTCGCAATTATTACGCAACGTTTTGTAGATCCTGGTGTCCTACACCACACTTTATTACTTCTGTCAATGTCATCTGCAGGAGTAGCTCCTCATGGACGAAATTCGTCAATAATTCGTCTGAAATTTTTCTGCTGTTTCTTAGAAAATGCGAACAGTCCTCAATGATTGAATTTCTGATATTGTTCAAGTTCGTCAGACTCCTCGACCAATTACTGTCTGTCCGCCACAACTACAGTGACAGCGGCAGTTACCGCCTGGACAGTGGGCCCAAGCGTGTCTTGTGCTTGCTGAGCGGCACTCACCATTCCCTTGACGAGGGCTGCAACGTAAGCGATGCTGCCGATGCGGTCGCAACTTCCGGTTCGACCCCAGCGTTCTCATCGGCTTGGCAGATCTATGTAACATACTCTGCAAATTTTAAGGCCCACAGCAGTGTTTGGAAGCAATAAAACGACGGCCGGCAGGCAATATGAGCGTCCACTCCCCACGGCTTGTACACAGGGTCACATAGCAGGTGGTATACACCGAGTGATCAAAATGTCAGTATACATTTGAAAACTTAATAAACCACGGAATAATGTAGATAGAGAGGTAAAAATTGACACACATGCTTGGAGGGGTTTCATTAGAACGAAAAAAACAAAAACGAAGTTCACAAAAACGTCCGACAGATGGCGCTGGACAGCAAAACGTCAGTGACTGCGCATGACAATCGTCTATAAAATGAGAGAGAGAATCAGATGCGCCGGCAGTCGCAGCATGTTGACGTTATCTCAAAAGGTGCTCTTAGTGAAGGTGTATATCAGAATGGGGAAAGTGCTAGTTCAACGTTACGATCCTATCGCCATAGGAAGGGGATTCGAATGAGTAAAGGTCTGTTGACAAATGCAGCTGTGGCGAGAATGATTTCGAAGTTCGAAGCCACGGGTTGTTTAGACGATAGACCACGTAGTGGCCGACCGAGCACAAGGTGTAATGCTGCTGAGGCAGTTCAGGAAGAAATGGAGACTGTAGCGGGTTCGTGTATGCACGGGAAGTCAGCGCTCGTGCAGTCGCACATCACACCGGCATTCCATACACTACTGTTTGGTTGGTACTTAGGTGTACCTTCCGACGCTATCCGTCCTAAATCGATCGGCATCATGAACTGTTACCTGGCGATTTAGTGAAGCGGAGGGCATTTGCAATGTGAGCGTTTCAAAAGATGGTGGAAGATGACGATTGGTTGAGTATCGTGTTGTGGACCGACGAAGCTCCTTTCACACTGCGAGAGTATTGTAAGTAGGCTGTTTAGGTTTTCTTATTGGTAAAGCCACGTAGCGCTCTGTATGAAAATCACTGGCTGTGCTGTGTGCAGTCTGTGGCTAGTTTGCATTGTTGTCTGCAATTGTAGTCTTGTGCAGTGGGTTGTTACAGGGCATAGCGTTGCGCAGTTGGAGGTGAGCCGCCAGCAGTGGTGGATGTGGGGAAGTGAGATGGCGGATTTTTGAGAATGGATAATCTGGAGGTGTGTCCATCAGAAACAGTAGATTTGTAAGAATGGATGTCATGAACTGCTATATATATTATGACTATTAAGGTAAATACATTGTTTGTTCTCTATTAAAATCTTTCATTTGCTAACTATGCCTATCAGTAGTTAGTGCCTTCCGTAGTTTGAATCTTTTATTTAGCTGGCAGTAGTGGCGCTCGCTGTTTAGCAGTAGTTCGAATAACGAAGATTTTTGTGAGGTAAGTGATTTGTGAAACGTATAGGTGTTAATGTTGGTCAGGGCCATTCTTTTGTAAGGATTACTGAGGGGCAGATAGCTTTGCGCCAAAAATATAGTGTGTCAGTTTAAGCACAGTCTTGAACAATTTTGCTAAGGAGACGTTTCATATGTCGACCCTTAGCCGAGGATACCTCACTAGAATCTTCTGATTTTTTCTTGTAGTTTGTGTAATTAGTGTAGCTATTGTTTATTGCTAGCGCGTAATTATAGAGAGAATTACCTTTGTAGTTGTAGTTTTTCATTATTGTACAGTAAAACACTTGTGGAATGCATGTAGATTTGCACCAAGTATTTCGCAGCTGCGCTTGCAATTAACTAGATTTTATTTTCAGAGCTATGTTAATGTGTTTTCTTATCTTGCTCTTCAAATTGTGCTTTTCTGTGTTGTCGTGTGAAATATTGTAACAATAATGGCGTATGAAAAACGTAATAATAGGCTCCAAAGTAAACTGAGAAATGACAGTGAAGACGAAAGCAGTGTGTTAACGCCATTATGTAATGAATTAACTAATGTTCAAACTAGTAATTTGGTAATCATGCATAGGGAAATGGAGCGTGCGGCAAATAATGGTTTATACAGTGTAACAAGTAGCGAACAGGGAAGCATTATCTATCGATCGGTCGCCAACAGCTCGCCTCAGGAATCCGAAAAGACAGAACACAATATTGCAAATACTGTAGACTCAGGTTTTGAGTCCTCACCGTTTTCTCAAATAAGTCAAGAGACTTTTTCTGCTCGTCAAAATATGAATGTTGCCAGTGCAAATGCACTGCCAAAAAGCATAGAGGAACGGATTCCACACTAATACATTATTATTGCAATTGATTCAGCAAATGAAACAAAATCAGAGACAAACACAGAAACAGTTAGACGCAATGGAACAAAATCTTCCGTAGTGGGACATCACACTTGAACTACTGAGTTACATAAAATCGAAGCGAAATGTCAAAAAGTCTGTAATGATGTAAAAACAACAATTTGTGAGCATTTCCAACCGATTTTTTCGCGGCATGAAAATGCATTACAGAATCACGAATCAGCCATAAAAGAACTGCAAACTATTGTTCATGAGACCTTGCAAGGTAAAATTGACTCATTTGCATCTACCGATTCGGTTACGCAACTTGCAAAAACTCAGAAAAAGTTAAATGACACAGTAGATACTCTGAAAATTGGTTCAGAAAGATACATGGAGGAAATTAGTTCACTATCAGAGAAAGTAGTTGAACTTTCTGATCAGCCAAATAATTTATCTACGAAGGTAGATGATAATCTGAATGACACAAGACCGGTAGTCTTTAATGACACAGAAGAGTACGAACAAATTAGGAAATTCAAACAAAATCAGAAGCAAATTAATACACCACCAAAGAGTAATCCGGGAAGTACAAAATCAGGTGACACAGGGAATACAAGAATTACATATTTCAGAGGGCACTCGCGCTCCAACACGGGAAGAGGGACTTAGAAATACGGAAAAGCCGCAAAATAATAACACAGCGCATTTCGGAAATTATGAAAGAAATTGGCAAGGTGTACCGAATTTTGAAATGGAACCGCTGAAACGACGTAACAATGACCGACATGCGACTCGCCGACACGATGATTTTGACTATAATCTGTTTATTACTACACGCAAATTCAAAACGTTCAAGAATTCTGGCAACGACATTCATCCACAAGCGTGGCTTCATCAATTATCTAATTGTTCCCCTACCCTCCCCCCCCCCCCACCCCAACTGGTCATTAGAGCACAGATTAGAATCTATGTGTGGCTATTTAGAGAACGAACCACCTGTAAGTATGCGATCGGTCACTCACGATTGCCACAGTGAAGGAGAATTTTATCATGCCTTCCTCTCAGCATATTGGTCTCAAGCTACACAAGACCGAGTAAAACATAGCATCATAATAATGAAACATTTCGAACAATCTGAATTTTCCAGTCTTGTCAAATATTTTGAAGACATGTTGCACTAGAATCAGTACCTGTCAAACCCAAACAGCCCCTCAGAACTCATCCGCATATGCTTAATGAAATTACATAAACATTTACGGCATATTATTTTGGCACGACGTTGCAAAGACAACATTGAAGCTTTTCAGGGACTCTTACAAGAATTAGAAATTGATACTGACAATCGCGGAACGCGAAAACAGGAACACAACAACTACAGGTCACATCCGTCGCAATTCCACGATAAAAGAAATAATAACTGGACACGACAAGGCTATTCTCACAACACAAATCGTGACCAAAACAGACATCACCCGTATGACAACCGTTTTCGGAGTAGTAATAATTACAGGGAAAGATCACCTCTCCGCGGTAGTGACTATCACAGAGACAATCAGAGAAACAGACAATATGGGAACCAAAATAATTATTATCAAGGGAAACAGAATAACTTTAAACGCAACGGTCCAGCGCGCAGTTAAGATTCAGGGAGAAATTCTCCACTTTGTGACCGACAAGAAAAAATTATGGAATCTACCAAAATGACGACAGACGATTTGATCGTAACGACAGACTTGAACTGCATCAGAACTGGCGGGATTCAAACAGGGCAGGGCCCTCTCGACAAGGTGAATTTGTAGAAGTTAGGTCTCCAAATCCCAATAACGAAGCGCGCCAACAAAGAGACAATAGGGAATGACTCACACCGCAGGCAGCCACAAAACATACTTATGAAACTGACGACGCAGCTGCCGTAGCTAGTAATTACGTAAAAATGGAAGACATTAGGGACATATTACTCCAGGAACACGACGTAAAACATATCAACATTGCAGATCTTGTGATTCACCTTACAGTAAATGACGTAAAATTTACGGCAGTACTTGACTCTGGCAGTCCCATTTCAGTAATTAGTCAAACAGCCTTTAGCAAATGCAACAAATCGAACGATTGCCCTACACTTCCGTTACGTAAGATTAAATTACAATGTGCGATCGTTGGAAAAAGTGTAGATGTACGCCAACAAACCGACTTAGAATTCTTTTGTCAAAGCCATAGCTTTTCTATGAACTTTCTTATTGTTCCATTGTTGTCGAAGGAAATTATATTGGGAGTAGACTTTTTCAATGAATACAAAGCAATCTTAAGCTTTCACAATGCTGAAATAAGTTTAGAGAAAGAAGGTAAGTCAACAGCTTTGAAATTTTAAGATTGGCTCTCAAACCATGACGAGGAAATTAATCGGCTTTACCTTCTGTGAGACAACAGTTCGGAATTTTCTACGGAACTAGACACACTAACAATCACTGTGCAAGTACTGACAGGGAAGATATCGACGGCATATTTGAAACTAATGAGTTAATTCAGAATAAAATTCAAACAATTGATAATTGTAATGACACTGATAGGCAGGACCTTTTTGAGATTTTACAAGCACATTCCACAGTTTTTACTCACAAAACAGGAACAATCAAGGGATTTCAATACCAATTTCGTGTTCGTGAGCATACTAAATTTTGTGTTAGAACATACGTAATTCCACCACATTATAGGGAGCGTGTTAGAACAGAAATACAATCTATGCTTGACGAGGGCGTTACTGAGCCTGCAGTAAGCTCATACAACAATCCATTACATGTTGTCGAGAAGAAAAATGGATCGATCATCAGACTTGTCCTAGATTCGAGACAATTCAATACTACCATCATTCCTGAAACAGACAGGCCGCAAACGTTGGAAAAACTTCTTCAAAATTTTAATGGTGCAAAAATGTTGTCTTCTATTGATCTCAGATCCAGCTCTTATCAGATCGAACTTCATCCAGAATGCAGAAAAAACACAACTTGTCTTTGTTTCGGCGTTTGTTATCAATTTCGGAAACTTCCTTTTGGTTTGAACATTTCTTCGGCAGCATTGATTCGCGGGTTAAATTCCATATTACCTGAGTTCTTAAAAAGTCATATCACCTTATATGTAGACGAAATTCTGACAGCAGAAGCCTCGTGGGAACAACATAAACGCATCCTCAATAGTTAGTTACGTATTTTTGCAGACTCTGGAATTACAGTTAACTTGGAAAAGTCTGAATTCGGTAGGTCAAAGGTGAGGTTCTTGGGACATATTATTTCTTCTGAAGGCATTCAGCCGGATCCTGAAAAGTTAGAAGCAATCAGAGCTATTCCAGTTCCATCCACAAAAAACAAGTCCGCAGTTTTCTAGGTCTCGTAAATTTTTAATGTCGTTTTCTGAATATGCAAATTCTAGTTACACCTAAACTTTGTTCTCTCACTGGAAAATATACTATTTGGAACTGGGACGAACAAGCACAGTTGGAATTAAATTCTTTGAGCGAATCGCTACTTAACGCGCCAATACTAGCTCATCCAGATCTGTCACAAGAATTCTGCCTTAGCACGGATTCTTCTAAAGTCGGTCTTGGTGCCCATTTATTTAAAGAAGCCATAGAAAATGACACTACTGTTCAGAAAACCATTGCTTTTGCTAGCCGAGTGCTAAAAAATCTGAAACAAATATTCCGTTAGTGAATTAGAAGCTTCAGCTATCGTTTGGGCATTTAACAAATTCCATTTTTTTCTTTCTGTCAAGCACGTAAAAGTATACAGTGATCATCGTACATTACAATTTCTTATGTCTTCAAAATTAAATCATGACAGGTTAAAACGTTGGGCATTGTTTCTGCAGGAATTCCACTTCACAATAGTCTACATTCTCGGCAAGGAGAACTTTGTTGCGGACGGACTGTCATGTGCACCAGCTGGGCTTGAGAAAAGTAACACAGAAGGCCACCTCGAGAAAAATTTCAGTATTCTTTACATGCAGAAAGTCGCCTTTGAAAACTTCATCACCACATCTTTAAAAGACATTGCTCATGAACAAGATATGGAAAGACATCAGAAGTAAATGGCATGAAAAGACGCACACTCAGATTCGGCATTATTATCTGGTTAGAAACAACATACTCATCAAACGCTGCACTGTTGATGACAAGCTATGGGTACTTTGCATTCCAGACGAATTTGTTAATAAGCTAATTTGGTATATTCGTTTCAGCTACTTACATTTTGGTCCACGAAAATGTTATAATATTCTTCGAACGACTTCTTGTTTTACAGGGTGTTTCAAAAATGACCGGTATATTTGAAACGGCAATAAAAACTAAACGAGCAGCGATAGAAATACACCGTTTGCTGCGATATGATTGGGACAACAGTACATTTTCAGGCGCACAAACTTTCGAAATTACAGTAGTTACAATTGTCAACAACAGATAGCGCTGCAAGTGATGTGAAAAATATAGAAGACAACGCAGTCTGTGGGTGCGCCATTCTGTACGTCGTCTTTCTGCTGTAAGCGTGTGCTGTTCACAATGTGCAAGTGTGCTGTGGACAACATGGTTTATTCCTTAGAACAGAGGATTTTTCTGGTATTGGAATTCCACCGCCTAGAACACAGTGTTGTTGCAACAAGACGAAGTTTTCAACGGAGGTTTAATGTAACCAAAGGACCGAAAAGCGATACAATAAAGGATCTGTTTGAAAAATTTCAATGGACTGGGAACGTGACGGATGAACGTGCTGGAAAGATAGGGCGACCGCGTACGGTAATCACAGAGGGCAACGCGCAGCTAGTGCAGCAGGTGATCCAACAGCGGCCTCGGGTTTCCGTTCGCCGTGTTGCAGCTGCGGTCCAAATGACGCCAACGTCCACGTATCGTCTCATACGCCAGAGGTTACACCTCTATCCATACAAAATTCAAACGCGGCAACCCCTCAGCGCCGCTACCATTGCTGCACGAGAGACATTCGCTAACGATATAGTGCTCAGGATTGATGACGGCGATATGCATGTGGGCAGCATTTGGTTTACTGACGAAGCTTATTTTTACCTGGACGGCTTCGTCAATAAACAGAACTGGCGCATATGGGGAACTGAAAAGCCCCATGTTGCAGTCCCATCGTCCCTGCATCCTCAAAAAGTACTGGTCTGGGCCGCCATTTCTTCCAAAGGAATCATTGGCCCATTTTTCAGATCCGAAACGATTACTGCATCACGCTATCTGGACATTCTTCGTGAATTAGTGGCGGTACAAACTGCCTTAGACGACACTGTGAACACCTCGTGGTTTATGCAAGATGGTGCCCGGCCACATCGCACGGCCGACGTCTTTAATTTCCTGAGTGAATGTTTCGATGATCGTGTGATTGCTTTGGAATATCCGAAACATACAGGAGGTGGCGTGGATTGGCCTCCCTACTCGCCAGACATGAACCCCTGGAACTTCTTTCTATGGGGACACTTGAAACACCTGGTGTACTGCCAGAATCAAGAAACAATTGAAGAGCTGAAGCAGTACATCTCATCTGCATGTGAAGCCATTCCGCCAAACACGTTGTCAAAGGTTTCGGATAATTTCATTAAGAGACTACGCCATATTATTGCTACGCATGGTGGATATGTGGAAAATATCCTACTATAGAGTTTCCCAGACCGCAGCGCCATCTGTTGTTGACAATTGTAACTACTGTAATTTCGAAAGTTTGTCTGCCTGAAAATGTACTGTTGTCCCAAGCATATTGCAACAAACGGTGTATTTCTATCGCTGCTCGTTTAGTTTGTATTGCCGTTTCAAATATACCGGTCATTTTTGAAACACCCTGTAGCAAAATGGAAAAGAGAAATCGAAGGGTCTTGTCTATTTGTAAACTTTGTCAACATCTACTATCTCACATCGTGCTCCGTTGTTTCCTATTATTCCTTCTCAATTAAAAGAATTTGCTGCAGTTGATCTCTTGGGACCCCTTGTCAGAACACCGAATGGACTTTCGTACGTTCTATTTGCTGTTGAACTTACTTCAAAATTTGTTTCTTTCACTCCGTTACGTAAAGGCACTGGACGGTCTGTATCCAACGTCTTTGTTAAAAATTTCTTACGTGAAGTTGGCCACGTTGCTTAAGTCATTTCAGATAACGGACCGCAATTCAGATCTGCTGTTTGGTCACGCGTGCTTCGCAACCATAAAATCAAACCTGTTTTTATTTCATTTTACTCACCACATTGTAACCCGTCTGAACGGATTATGAAAGAAATCAATAAGCTTTGCAGACTTTATTGTGACAGAAAGCATCAGCATTGGGACAGATATTTACACTTATTTCAAAATATGTTGAATGAAATGCCTCATGACTCCACTGCTTTACCACCTACTCTGGTACTGAAGAATGAAGAACCACCGTACAGAATCAGAGAGCTTGTACCTTTCTCGAATACACGTAAACTTCGACACAAAGACATAATTGATTTGGCTATTAAAAATATAAAATCTGCAGCAGACAAAAGAAAAAACCTAGACGGTAAAGCAAATGCAAAGAAATTGTATATTGGTCAGAAAGTTCTCATTAAAGCTCATTCATTGTCACATAATAAGAAACACTTGAGTCACAAATTCTTTCTGGTTTACAATGGACCTTACAGAATCCGACACATACCACATGATAATTGCGTTGAAGTTGAAACTCTGCATACTAGGAAGAGTAAAGGATTGCACCACATTTCACATGTAAAACCGTTTATTGAGAGATAATCTAGTTCTTTTTTATTTAGTCTTTACTATAAAATTTTTCACTCCACGTTACTAGTGCTCTTTGTCACACTTACAAACTGTTAACATGTAACTATGTCTTAAAATAAACTATCCAGTCTATAACCTAGGGAACATATTTAGACAGTAATTACGAATGCATTGTTATAGTGAACAGACGGCACAGTGTTATTGTGTGTGTACATTCTTGCTTGTTAGTGGCACGATTACATAACGACCATAAGGCTCACATACTTAGAACATTTACCAGTACTGCTAATGATATATTAATGTAACATTCTGGTTCAGTTGAAAATACACTCCTGGAAATTGAAATAAGAACACCGTGAATTCATTGTCCCAGGAAGGGGAAACGTTATTGACACATTCCTGGGGTCAGATACATCACATGATCACACTGACAGAACCACAGGCACATAGACACAGGCAACAGAGCATGCACAATGTCGGCACTAGTACAGTGTATATCCACCTTTCGCAGCAATGCAGGCTGCTATTCTCCCATGGAGACGATCGTAGAGATGCTGGATGTAGTCCTGTGGAACGGCTTGCCATGCCATTTCCACCTGGCGCCTCAGTTGGACCAGCGTTCGTGCTGTACATGCAGACCGCGTGAGACGACGCTTCATCCAGTCCCAAACATGCTCAATGGGGGACAGATCCGGAGATCTTGCTGGCCAGGATATTTGACTTACACCTTCTAGAGCACGTTGGGTGGCACGGGATACATGCGGACGTGCACTGTCCAGTTGGAACAGCAAGTTCCCATGCCGGTCTAGGAATGGTAGAACGATGGGTTCGATGACGGTTTGGATGTACCGTGCACTATTCAGTGTCCCCTCGACGATCACCAGAGGTGTACGGCCAGTGTAGGAGATCGCTCCCCACACCTTGATGCCGGGTGTTGGCCCTGTGTGCCTCGGTCGTATGCAGTCCTGATTGTGGCGCTCACATGCACGGCGCCAAACACGCATACGACCATCATTGGCACCAAGGCAGAAGCGACTCTCATCGCTGAAGACGACACGTCTCCATTCGTCCCTCCATTCACGCCTGTCTCGACACCACTGGAGGCGGGCTGTACGATGTTGGGGCGTGAGCGGAAGACGGCCTAAAGGTGTGCGGGACCGTAGCCTAGCTACAGTACACGTATTTGAGTGACTAATTTTGTAGTTAAAACATTTATTTTTAAAGATATTTGAAGTACAATGATACAAATGTTTTCCGTGATACATTTCATTCCATTGCTGTAATCTGTAACACCTGAGGGTATAATTAGATTAATCCTCAGGGGGGTACACGCTTACTTTGTGTACCATGTGTGTGGCAAGCACAAGGAGCCCTAGCTAATATGGTATTTGCTTATACAACTGTATACATCGGTACCATATTTCTCCAACACAGAATTACACAGCTATCTGGTTATTTAACAGAGAAACAAAATTTATTTTTATGTCTGACACATGTTTAAGCAATTACTCAGTTGGATAATTTCACACTTATGAAATTGTATTTTGTCTGTATTTTGTGAACTGTTTATATTTTTTCGGAATCATTGTGATAATACAAGAGCTTAGAATAATGTATTTGGTAAGGGATCATGATTTTTGAAGTATATTTGAGGTAGATGACTTTATTGAAGGTCTTGAAATTATTGAAAGAAGCTGCCATGCTTCTGAGACGTGATTGATCTGTTATGATGTTAATATTGCGATGATGATGTGTATTATGCTGTTGAGGTATGTTTATCATCAATAAGCTGAGAATCGTACATTAAGAGTTATGCAATGTGTGTACATGCGTGAATGTTTCACAATGCCGCCGATTTTTTTTTCTACACGTTTTTAACGCAAATTCTCAACCTGTGAAATTTTTATATGAGACTGTCACTGCTACCGTAAATATTTCGGTAAGAAAGTTAAATGACCACCTTCACGTAATGCGTTGTGGGCACCCAGCTGCGCGACAGTCTCCTGGAAAAAAGCCATTAGTGTGTGCCTTTCAGAGGCACAGGTGGAGAAAAAAAGGAGGCCATTACCTTCGCGGTTGACATTTCTTTGTTGAAAGCATCGCAAATATGACACGCTCAAACTTGTAAACATATGATTATACTGTGGAGCACGTGCTTTGTGCTACTTGCTGAAATGCTAATGAACTGGTGGGAAATATTCTTACATCTGCACACCTGATTATGACAAGTGTCTTTCTACGAGAGTTGAGAGAATTTCTACTAACTTATGAAATGCCACATGACTATTGAATTATATGTTTATGCTTCGCTTTAGATAGTTGCTTATTTCATTTGATATCTGGTTTCCATCTGTGTTACAGCATTGGTTTTATGAAGTAAAATTAAATGCACTAGCTAATGTGAAACCTTTCTGTCAACATATCTATTAAATAATAATTTTATGATCCACATTCTTCGAAAAAAGAGCACTTGGAATGGAAAGAACAATAAGAAGAGATTAATAACAGTAACTGCATACATAATTTTCTTTTCAATTACTCAGTAATTTTTTATAGAATACGTTTTTGTGGTGCACCATTTTAATTATGTAGACAATAAGATGTGAATGTACATTTCCCTTATCTGCATTGTTGTCTTTAGTATACTATTTTTTCTGCTTGTGGGTTTGTCACGTTTAGAGATAAGTTATTACATTTACTGCCGGCTGCGGTGGCCGGGCAGTTCTAGGCGCTGATGTCTGGAACCGCGGGACTGCTATGCTTGCAGGTTCGAATCCTGCCTCGGGCATGGATGTGTGTGATTTCCTTAGGTTACTTAGGTTTAAATAGTTCTAAATTCTAGGAGACTGATGACCTAAGATGTTAAGTCCCACAGTGCTCAGAGCCATTTGAACCTATTACGTTTACTGCTGCTTGCTTTGCCAATTAGAATTTCTTTGTCATTGCTGTTTGTGTTAATTGTTTTGTGCAGCTGCATTGCCTCGCCCCTTAGTATAGCATCTGAGCTCAGTAGATTTAAGTTAGCTTAAGATGGGGTAGGCTACATATGAGAACGAGTTGTGATGGATTGGATGAAATGCATTGAGAAGCTGTAAGAAAATGGTTTGGCCAAAAAAAGTATTTTGAAAGAGGATATGAACAAAAGAGTAGGGTTTAGGGACAACAGGTTTAGGTAGGATTTTCTTGGAAATAAATGATGAGGTAAGATAATTGGAAATAACTAATGAGGTAAGAAATATGTGACCATTTAAACACAGAAAGCATGCATGGATATGATTTTTTTGGTGGAAACAAATATTGAAATAAGAGGAAAGATCTATGGAATGAAGTTTTGGATTGGACTGCAGTACCAAATGTTACACTGAAAACGAACCCTGTCTTTCCTTTTGTATTATTCCGCTATGTGTGTTTATGTACCATTGTGTATTTGTCTTTTTCCTGTCTTTATGTGTATAGAATTTATATGTTGTAGAATGTTTCAAATAATGTGTTATTTACTTTGTAAAGTTGTTAGACATTATTAATTCTGTTCTGTTTCAATGATCATATGTGAAATTATTATCATTATTTTGTTTATTTACTTATCTCATAACTCCTGTAACACTGATGTACATGTTTATTTCTATTCTTTTGTAAAGCCTGTATTACTACAAATGTTATCTGTATTATTATGTTTTTAATGATGTTTGCTGTATTTATGTAATTGTATTCTCATGTTATAAAATAGTAATTGACACGAGTTTATCACATTAAGTAACATGTAAGCATTCATTTCACTGCACACATTTCTGTTGGTCATAGTGAAAGCACAATATGTGAAAAAAAGAGAACTGTTAGTGCTCCCACGTGTGTTGGTAATGCAGCAAGGGACTGGTTAACAGCATTTCTGTTTCTAAGGACAATTCCAAAAACTTTGTGGGTGCGCAAGTGATGGTTTATGGACTTGCTATATCCTTCGCAAGACTCTTCGATGGTGATTGTGCACCTGCACAGTCGCAACAGATGGCTGCTAGCCATCTCTACAAGGACTGCAGTGGGTCTATACCTTTGATGACTCACCAATACCATTATTTCTACAAGGACTGCAGTGGGTCTGCACCTCTGGGGGCCCACGAATACCATAATCTCTACCAGGACTACAGTGGGTCTGCTCTGTGATGATCTACCTACTAATATTCTTCAAAACTTCGACTGACTCTGCTGCGGGTTTGCCCTATTGTCGCCTATTACCTGTCTGCATGTCAAGAGTCAGCATTGTCTTTCTGTTGGAAGGACAACACTACTTCTTCAAGAGTGCATTGAAATCCACTACTTCCATGTGCATTGTCTTTTACTGCTCAGACTTTGAGAAAATAAAATTGCAATTTCACTATGATGAATGATCAGGACTGTCTTTATGAACTGTAAGAAAATTTTAGATTTTGACCAACATTGTATCAATAAGTGTGTGCATATGATTTCTTTGTTATTGTAATTGGGAAATTTCTTTTAACAAATATGTATTGGCCAGTGCCCAAAACTATTTGTGGGGAGCATGGGGGCTATGTATGTAGGCTTTTAGGTTTTCTTATTGGTAACGCCACGTAGCGCTCTGTATGAAAATCACTGGCTGTGTTGTGTGCAGTCTGTGGCTAGTTTGCATTGTTGTCTGCCATTGTAGTCTTGTGCAGTGGGTTGTTACAGCACATAGCGTTGCGCAGTTGGTGAGCAGCCAGCAGTGGTGGATGTGGGGAAGTGAAATGGTGGATTTTTGAGAATGGATAATCTGGAGATGTGTCCATCAGAAACAGTAGATTTGTAAGAATAGATGTCATGAACTGCTATATGTATATTATGACTATTAACGTAAATACATTGCTTGTGCTCCATTAAAATCTTTCATTTGCTAACTATGCCTATCAGTAGTTAGTGCCTTTCGTAGTTTGAATCTTTTATTTAGCTGGCAGTAGTGATGCTCGCTGTTTTGCAGTAGTTCGAATAACGAAGATTTTTGTGAGGTAAATGATTTGTGAAACTTATAGGTTAATCTTAGTCAGGACCATTCTTTTGTAGGGATTACTGAAAGTCAGACTGCGCTGCACCAAAAATATAGTATGTCAGTTTATGCACTTTCTTGTACAATTTTGCTAAGGGGACGTTTCTGTATGTCAACGCCCACAACTGTAGAATTTGGGCTACGGAAAATCCTAGAACTGTCTTGGAAACTCCAATGCACGACGAGAAAGTCACGGTATGGGTTGAATTTACCACGTCTACCGTTATTGGGCCTTTTTTCTTCGAGGAGATGCATGATTCTGGCTTTGTAACTGCTAGCGTGACGGGTGAGAGGTACGCCGATATGTTACAGAATCGCATCTGCTCCAGCCTGGCTGATAAACACTTGCAGGATGGCGCTCCATCTCGTATTGATAGACGCGTGAAAGATCTCATGCGCGCGTCGTTTGGTGATGATCGTGTGCTCATCCGCTACTTTCGTCATGTTTGGCCTCCCAGGTCCCCAGACATCAGTCTGCGTGAGTATTGGCTTTGATGTTACCTGTTGTCGCAAGTGTATCGTGATCTACCGACATCTCTAGGGATGCTGAAAGAAAACATCTGACACCAGTGCTTCACCATAACTCCGGACATGCTTTACACTGCTGTTCACAACATTATTTCTCGACTACAGCTATTGTTGAGGAATGATGGTGGACATATTGAGCATTTCCTGTGAAGATCATCGTCTTTGCTTTGTCCTACTTTGTTACGCCACTTATTGCTATTTTGATCAGATGAAGTGCCATCTGTCGGTCATTTTTTTTAATTTAAGTATTTTTCTTTTTTTTGTTTTAATAAAACTCCATGTCATTCCAAGCATGTGTGTGAATTTGTACCTCTCTATCTACATTACTCCGTAATTCAATTATTCAGTTTTCAAATTTAT
The DNA here is from genome assembly GCF_023897955.1 of Schistocerca gregaria. NCBI lineage: Eukaryota > Metazoa > Arthropoda > Insecta > Orthoptera > Acrididae > Schistocerca > Schistocerca gregaria. The sequence continues at coordinate 249,310,585 of NC_064926.1, forward strand.
ACTGACGCCCGGTATTTGAATATAATCCGACCGGCCCCACAATGAGCGATCCTCACAAGAATCCATAAACGCGCTGACGCCAGAGAACGAGCAGTCTCACCAAATGGCCTGCAGCACAAATAGATTGTAATGAAAACAAGGTCAAATCACAGCCACACTGGAATATATAATAAGCACGCCCCAAATTCTTAAGGAAACTCAAACATTACCCGTCTCCCAGTAAATTAGCAGGAAACTAATAGATCACTTCCAGCTGCCTTAAGGCACTTTCAGCATTAAATAGACATACCAAATTCTGCCGTGAGAAATGATTAAACCATTAACTCTGCGGCTGCCGGGCACGTACAGTACCGCCGCCATTCCCAAAGCGGAAAATATGCCTTAAAACAAGTTGAAATTTGCATGAAAATCCATTTAATACACACACTCCATGGATGATCAAAAACGGAACGAGGAACAACAGCCTCCTTCAAATAGCCACTGTGGAACCAAGTTGAGAATCATCTCCGGCAGCTACCCATGCCACAGTAAGTTTCAACAATCTTACTACCTAAACACAGAATAAAAGTCATACCTAACTTGGAACTTGCGAATTACGAGCTGGATGGTGTTCAGCATGAGGCGACGAACACACTACAATTCTGCACGTCAAGGTGCCCAATAATCGGATAGCAGGATAGCAGGATAGCCGAATATCGACAGCAGTAATAAAAGTGGAGCACCCTAGCGCCAGCAGCCACGGCTTAAAGTGAATAATTAATGTGACACTAAGCACTCGTCACACGGAGCTTATACGTTCATAAGGAACAGCCCGACTGCTGAAGAACACCTCCAGATTCCAGGAAAAACTGCGAGCTGAACTAGCGCCTTATGTTTACGTAAAGAATGCGCTAGTACATGGAACAGCGCACGTGGTGCGAGAGTATATTCAAGGGAAGGACCGGCTTGCCTGTGCCCCCAGCTTAAGTTCCATCGGAAATATGTTGGATGCGATGAGAATGCATGCAGCAATGAACATCCAGCAGTTGTCAACCATGCTGGTGGAGGAACGGGACGCCCTGCCACAAGAACTCTTACCACCGCTGAATCTAGCATCGGATTACCTAGCAAAACATGCACAGCAGTCCGTGATGACCATACACCCTATGAAGAACCATGTCGCACTTTTAGTAATATCCCGTGAATCATCAAGAATCGTGATGACTTCAGTGCAATTATGGCCTTTGAATGAAAGCGTTATTTCTGTTCGTCTCACTGCGTATTCCTTTCAGTTATGTTCAGTTACCTTCTGGCCGTGTGTAAATGACACCAAAGGCAAGACACAATCTATACTTCCATTGCGCGATAACAATTGTGACTGATGAAAAAGCCACCACAGTAGAATTACCGAACACAGTTCCCCTTAATTGCTCCATAAAGGAAGCTAGTATTCCATAATTAGCATCAAGAACAGTTAAGTACAGTAGCAAACATGAGTACATAGAGTAAATGACATCCTCGGTGTAGAGAAGCAGGTTAAAAGATATCAGAGGAAAAGCCTCTGGACGAGTTCGTTTAGCAGTCAGGTTCCTTTCAGAGGAAGCTGACACGAGGGTCCACACTTAGCAATCATATACAACTGCTGGCTTGTACAAAGATCCTTACCCACAGACTGGAAAGTTTTACAAGTCACACCAATACCTGAAACAGGAAATAGAAGTAATCTGATGAATTACGCACCCATACAGTTAACGTCAATCTGCAGTAGGATTTTGGAACATATACTATGCACGAACATTATGAATGACGTCTAGGAAAACGATTTATTGACAAATAGCCAATACGGATTCCGTAAAAGATCGTTCCTGTGAAACAAAATTTTCTGACAAAGTAACAGGTACTATCGACAGGAGACTTGAAATTGATTACACGTTTTTAGATTTCCAGGAGAGTTTTGACATTGTAACTCACAAACTACTTCTAACCGAATTGTGTGTCTATGGATTGTCGTCTCAGCTGTGTGGCTTGCTACATGACTTTCTGACAGAAAGGTCACATGTCGTAAGAAATAACGGGAAGTCATCGAGTAAAACAGAATTAATACCTGGCGTTCCCGAAGGATGTGTTAGAGACCCTGTGCTGTTCCTGATCAAGATAAGCGATTTAGACGACAATCTATATAGCCCTCTTAGATTGTTAGCACATAATTCTGTCATTTACCGTCTGTTAAAGTCATCAGATGATCAAAAGGAATTGCGAAATCATTTAAACAAGATATCTGAATGATTCCAGAATGAGATTTTCACTCTGGAGCGGAGTATGCTGTGATATGAAACTTCCTGGCAGATTTAAACTGTGTGCCGGACCGAGACTCGAACTCGGGACCTTTGCCTTTCGCGGGAGAGCTTCTGTGAAGTTTGGAAGGCAGGAGGCGAGTTACTGGTGGAAGTAAAGCTGTGAGGTCGGGGCGTGAATCGTGCTTGGGTAGCTCAGTTGGTAGAGCACTTGCTTGCGAAAGGCAAAGGTCCCGAGTTCGAGTCTCGGTCCGGCACACAGTTTTAATCTGTCAGGAAGTTTCATATCTGGATGATGCTAAAACTGGCAGTTGACTCTAAATGGCAAAAAGGTGAAGTCATCCACATACCTACTAAAAAGGAATTCGCTGAATTTCAGTTACACATAAACCGCATAAACCGCATAAACCTAAAGTGGAACGATCAGATGGATAATTTGTGTGGAAACCAAACCAAAGACAGCGAATTATTGGCAGAACACTTAGAGAATGTAACAAGTCTACCAAAGAGATTACTTACACTACGCTTGTCCGCCGTTTCTGGAGCATTGCTGCTCGGTATGGGATCCACATCAAAAAGGATTGTCGGAGGACATTGAAACATAGTAGCTCGTTTTGTATTATCGCGAAACAGAGGGAGTGCCGCTGATACGATACACGACTTCGGGTGGCAGTCATTAAAACAAAGGCGTTTTACGCTGCGGCAGGACGTCCTTATGATATTTGATTGACTACATTTCTCGTCAGAGTGTGAAAATATTTTGTCAAAGCCCATCGTCATAGAGAGAAACGATCATTTTAATAAAATAATAAAAATCAGATATTGCACGGAAAGGCTCAAGTGTTCTATTAAAAAAGTAGAAACACGGCTCGATTGCGAAAAAAGAACCTAGTGTTAACCTAGGTTTCGGCAGTTTATGGCGGGTCTTGGCCCATCAAACATAGGCCGGTGTGAGGTGGAGGTTATACCATTAAGTTAAGTAACGGTTTAGACTTTGTACATATGTACTGTTTGTGTTTTCATATTTTTCATTTATAAATGTTTAGCTATTGTGTTGTTTTAATCATTGACAAAGGTCTTCTTAGGCACTTGTGGGTTTTATTGTTCTGAAGACGATGTAGCTATCTACGCCGAAACCTAGGTTAACACTAGGTGCTTTTTTCGCAATCGAGGCTGGTTTCTAGTTTTTTAATATCTTAACCAATGATTGCTGACACGCTGAGATGTTGAAGGTGCTGAAGTGTTCGCTTTTCCCGTCCGGTGTTCGAAAATGGAACGATAGTGAAGTAGTTTGTAGGTGGTTCGACAAACCCTCAGCCACGTATTTAATTTTTAACTGCAGAGCAATGACGCAGATATAGATGTATATTTAATAAACTGTAGCATTTTTTTCTATGTACGGTCCAACTTTCATCGCAGCGACACATCATGCGAAAGGTAGTTTCTTCGTTTTCTTTTGAGGTTAGCACATCAATGTAGACGTAGTTTCACGACTGTAGAACTAAGAACAGTGTTGTTTGTTAAATTTTTGCAAATTTTTCCTTCTGAGATCTGGGTGAACGTGGACAGCCTTATGGGACTAGCTGTCTTTAAATAAAGACTCGGACATAGCGGACGTAGCCTTAGCAAGGTATCTCTGTGTTTTCCAGAACCGCCTGCCCCATTACGTAACAGTCGTGACCAGGTTGAGGAGCAGCTTGCTGGGCGCCGCGGGGGCCAGGGGTCGGCCATATTTCAGCGGCGGCGTCGTTAGCGCCTGCTGCGGTCGCCACCCGCCGCCCACCAGACCACCGACGCCGCCCACTGCCCAGCACAGGCTCTGCGTCCAGCGCCGGCCCCAGCCGCAAATTTCAGGCGCTACGTCACTGGTCAGCCGCATAACTGGTCAGAGGACTGTTCACTCTCCTGTCATCCCAGTTCACAGCTAAAGTTATCTTTATTACGGTGACTTCACAGGCATCTCCTACCGGAATGAAGCCTACGAAGCTATAGCGCGCCCGGTATTACTTGGGACCGACACTTCGGCAGGAACACGTGGAGGGGCAGAACAGAGTTGCCACGAACCCGCAGAGAGCGCACGTGCGATCTCACATGTCACTTACATCGCGTCAAGAACGCAAACTATTCGAAGCACAAAGACAGAGGTGGTATCAGTATCCTCTGAAAAGACACAACACCTTGTTTTAGTAGCGGTATTATTTTCGGCAGCACATTTTTACGACGATAAGCGGAAAGTTTGTGGAACTGCATTTCCTTGTGACGTTGTCAAATTTTCGACATGTGGGGAACTCTTTCTCTGATTCAATTTAGGTAATACATTTATGTGAACGGAATTGTAAGATTACATCAAATGTTTATTAGCTCCAAATGAAAACTCTCTCGGAATCCTCGAATACGAATTAATTGGAGTTAAATGAGGCGCAAAATGCTGTGCCCACGCAGCAAACCTTCTGCAGTTGCCTATTTGTCACACGCGTGGCGCTAGCTTTGTATTTAAATTGTTGTTACGTTTTTTGATAAAACTGTCCTCTTACTTGGACGTAACAAAAAATTATGCCTGCTAATCTAGAAACATATTAAGAAGAAGAAAGGAAAAAGAAATGTTGATACAAACACACTACCTCAGCATTGCAACAGTTATAATGCGAGAAGTGAGAGGAATTTATTTAATGCGATGCAGCTAGTTTCCGAGATGAAACTCATTCAGTCTCAGTTGCTGGTACGAGCTTTCCCTCTACAGGTCACCCAACACCCCACCCCTTCTCTCTCTTTTACCCTCGTTTTCTCTCCCTCCCTCTCTCTTCCTCTCTATCTCTTTCTCTCCCCTGCTTTCCTCACTTTTTTGTTATTATTGTAGTTTTCTAAGTGGTCTGATGTGGCCCGCAACGAATTCCTGTCTTGTGCCAAAGTCTTCATCCCAGACTGCACCTGAATCTATGCCTTCCGTTATTATTTGTTGAATTTTTTTTCCAATCTCTGTCTTCCCCTACAATTTTTGCCCTCTGTAATTATTTCTAGTACTATGGACATTATTCCCTGATTTCTTAACACATGTCCGAACGTCCAGTGATATCTTCATGTCAGTGATTTCCACAAATTCCTTTCGTCACCAGATCTGCAGAGAATCTCCTCATTCCTAGTCTTACCTGTTTATTAATAGTAAAGACTTACTAAAACATAATTTTCTATGTGATTAGTTCAGCTGCTTACGACATTTAGATTAATCTATCTGTGGATCATTTATGTGATGATAGCGAAAAACTCTACTGACGTTCCTCTCTTCGCTATCAGACATGTTTGAAGTGCCACTGTTACTGTCGTTATTTAACGACCTGATCATTTCCTATAGTTAATTTTAATTAAAACAACTTCATTCTGCCATGTAAATGTATGATGTGCTCTGTGCTACCATTTTTCATTCTTCAAAAGTGACTTCCATAACAGCTCCGTTGCCCAGTGCCTCCACTATAGCGAGCGTTATTATTATTATTATTATTATTATTATTGCTAGCTAATCTGGATCCGTATCAGTTGTATTGGATTAAAGCGACGAAGTGGTAGCGTAATGACTGCCCATTTGACAACTCACAAATTTCGTAGAAGGGGATCTGTGGTTTATGGAGACATATTAGATCCATAAACTCTACCGTTCTTAATTTATCATTTAGTTCGACGTTTCGACGCTGAAATCAGTCATCTCTTCCTTTCACTATGCCATGGCAGGCGTGTGTTGAACGGAGCGGTTGAGACCACTATCAAAAACAACGCGTAATAAGCAAACCACTTCTCTCAATCCACCTAGAATGGCTGACCTCTTGCCAAGAGAGCGACGAATAATATTTGACGAACTAGGGTGTGACATAGTTCAGTATCACACATCACTCAACAAACAGATACAATTTTGCTTCAAACATTAACAGAAATTAAAACCAACATGCTCTGTGTGTAGCGAATGATCTCACAGGATAGCCTGACTGAAACTGTAGTGTAGTTCTGAATTAAGTTAAATGTGCCATGTGTATTGCGACGAATACGGCACGCACAAAACCGTATTACAGTATGCTCAAGGCATTTGAGTGACATTCATCTGTAATCCTAACTAATCTTTCAGAGGTGCTGGAGTTGAATTAGCTGTTTCGGAGCTATCTAGAGTACTTTTACAGAAATATTTGTAACTGCTTTCCACTGTAGCTGATCCGAACTATCAGACTGAATTATTTATACCAAGCTTACAGATGAAATACGGCTAAAAGTTTGTTTCCTAAACGTTAGCATCTTTACTGATGAAAAAATATTTCGTCGGTTACTATAAACTGTTATAATGCATAGAGCTGAAGTTAACAGAAACCCCGCGTTTTCGAACAAGAATCTAGTGAATTGAATCTTAAATAGATTGTATCCTGATAGGAAGTTTGAGAGATAATATTTTTCTGCGATATTTCTTATCTTGAAGTGGTGGACGTATTGCTGTATCCTCAATTGTAGGGATAGCCATAGAAGTTTATTTGGCCACAACATGGCGAGTCCACATAGGTCTTGTTTAAAATGCTTCTAAGCCTACAGCAATGTCATGCCAAAAATTTTTGAATACTTCCAACTGAACTGTTGGTGTTGCAGCGCTATATCGTAGGGTGCAGACGGATATTTGCTAGAAATTGGTACATGTCATATCCCTGCAGGTGCCATGGAACCAGCGACTTTAATATTATAGTTTCATATCGGCCATACCAAGTTGTAGATGGCTGTATTCTAGACGTCAGTCCATGTTCTTCACTGCTAGTAACGTACCTACTCCATCCACCAGCAATACAGGCGTGTCCAGTGTGTTTCTGAAGCACGGACACTGAAAGCAATACAACCTCAGGAGATCACTCGTAAACAATCCGTCTGACAACGGTGGTTTGTTTGCTCCAGAAGACACCACTGAGACGAGAAGCGTCCACTTCACCACAGACGGAATTTGCGTGACAGCCACATTGAACGCCAGGCATACTGCTACTCGCCTACATCTGTCATGTGCCTGCAACTAGTCCGACTAGTATCCATCCACCTGCGTCTTCATAAGCAGCCGTGCAGCCTCGGAGTCATCAGTGCCAGCTGCAACACAAACCCCCAGGGTGACACCACAGCAGCCTCAATGAGCAGCAAACTGTCACTGACAATGACTTTGGCTCTTTGAACCTCACATCCAGTGGACTATGGTCTTCAGGATTGGGATTAGCAAGCTGACATGACAATAACTTGCTCTGCAGCTATCGACACTGATTGGTGTCTGTATGTACTTAAAATTGTAGTGATAAACTCCCTGCAGTGCTTGAATACTCATCTAGACATATATATTTCCAATATTGTTGCTATATCTCAGTGAAGTAAAAAACCTATAGAAACTGTTCATTACCTGTAACAAATTAAGGAAGTCAGTAATTTGTGTATTTTAAATTTTACTGACTTTACCTTCTGGTCAACATTCGCTGTGAATCATTCCATTTTATGTTCGTTGAAATAATTTTTTGTTGTTATATCATAACCTTGATATCTTACCTCGAGATGGGAAGTCGAGTACGGTTACCATACTCCAAACTATCGAGTTTAAAATTCTAGGCTAATACTGGCTCAAATAATCACTGATGTGTCTTACAACGGCTTGTTGTTGACTTCGAAGACCGATATTTGTAAATGACACCAATTCCGGTTAGATGAATACAGCAAATGAGACAGGACGTCCTGGCTGCCACATATGCTGGTCCCTCAGATTACGACGGTCGCTGGGCTGTGGTCTCATTGGATACTATAATGACGTCGTCCTGGCGTAGCAGAATGGATTCCAAATGCACCGATCATTTGAAACACAATTCGCAGTTTTCTCTCTTGAGCTCCTGCAAGACAAGAATGAAAGCATTGAGACAGATGCAGTATCTGTTGACTTCCGATTAGAATTTGATTCGGCAACACACCTATCTTGGTAACGAAAGTACGGTCATATAAGATATCGCATGAAATTTGTTATTGGACTGAGGATTTCTTGGTAGAGAGAGTTTTATTAACACATGTAGAACTAACTTCAGGCGTAGCGCAGCGAAGTGCGTTGGTTTCTGACCACGTTGTATATTAATGCTCTCGAAGACAGTATTAAAGGAATCTCAGAAATCTACGCAAACAATGGAGCTATCTATAATATAGTATTGTCTCAGCAAACCTGTACAAATATTCAATCAGATATTGATATCTTGGTGAGAAGACTACAAAATCGTTTTAATTGTACATTCAAGAATAGGTAGCATCTTATGTTTATAAAGCCAGTGAGTCACAGCTGGAATCCGTCAAATCATAGAGATAAATGCATGTGACAATATTTAGGCGCATGAAATGGAATGATAACATTGACTAAGTCGTGGGTAAAGGAAGTTGCAGAATTCCATTCATTGGAAGGGTACTACGGAAAAGCAATTGGCCTACAAATGAGACTGCTTACAAAAAAATACGTTGGTCCATTCTACAGTATTACTCAAGAGAGTGCGGCCCATACAATGGGTATCAGCAGGTAGTGAACGTACACAAATAAGGGTAAGACACATAGGACCACGCCACAGTGATGCGGAGAAACCTGGGTGGACACATCAAGATAAGAGGCCCACTATTTTCCTTAAGGGTACTTTCCAAGTTCAGCGCAGGGACATATGAGCAATTCTTCTCCAGCATCCCAAATGCGAACTGAAGAAATGCACTTTCTGTTGGGGTATCCAGTAAAGTAAAGACGGGTGCTTAATGTTCAGACCACATTTTTATGAAAATTACAATAATTGAGTAATCCAGTGAAGCAATACGTAAAACGTAATGCCTAAGATGGAGCGTAAATAAAGTTAAATGGAATTAAATTGAAAACTAGTTTATAGACAAACAGGATATATTAATGTAGTTGGAGAAGGCACAAAGGACTGAGGAAATTTCTTTTTCCATTGACATCCAGAATTTCAAATACCACAACCTATATGATGTCGACGTCAGCCTTGTTGAGATGGCGTGTGTTCGACAGGATAAACGGGATGAGCTCTCAAAAACGCAAAATGGTCTCTAGTGGTTTTACTTTTCTAGAAGAGCAGTATAACGTTTTGGCACTGAAGTCAGCAAGGAAACACAGATTCCACGGATTTGTAACGTCATAAAGAAAAAAGTCACACATAAAATGATACCAGGAAAAGAAATTAAGTTCCAGAAAGAGAGGAAAGTTTTGAAACTCTTCTACGTATTTTGCTGACGCGAAGTT